>NC_081426.1:32643723-33309976 GCF_949786415.1 Peromyscus eremicus
TTGTACTTGAGAAACTGAAGCTGGGACTTTTAAAAAACTTTGAAGGGTCCTCGTTCCCTAAATTGGGGTTAGTCAGTTTGAACAAAAACAGGGTGGACAATAGGCCCACAGCTTTGGCATAAAGTCGTCCTGAGCCTCTGTCTCTGGTCAGGAATACGAAGAAGAAGCCAGGCATCTTGGAAGTTTGCCATCTTTGTTTACCTAATCATGATCCTGTACCTATCTGTCTTGCCTATCAAGGGTCTGCCTAAATGCCTAGTCCCTCACCATGTTAATGAAAAACAAAAGCTGAACATGGTGATACAGCTTGTAATCTCAGTGCTGGAGAGGCAGAGAGGCAGATCCCCAAGTTTCAGGCCAGTGAAAGTCCTTGTCTCGGAAGGAAGGAACGAAGGAAGGAAGGAAGGGAGGGAGGGAGGGAGGAAGAGAAGTGGATGGTGACTGGTTAACAACACTCAAGCTTGTCTTTTGGCCTCCAAATATGTGTGTGTGCACCCAACACCCATGCACCAACATGTACACGCCACCACACGAAGGCGTAAGTGACTCCCTTGCTGAGAAAGAATGGCATTAGCCACGTCGCCTCAGTCTTCTTCATTAAAGAACTTCCCATCTCACCCAGGCCCCTTAGCAGGCAGATTTTCAGCTTCTATTATTGGGGATTGAGCCTGACTTTTGTCATCTCAGTCACAAAACAGGATTTCTGAGGGAAAGTGTTCACTGGAGAAGAGAGCCCTGTTTTCTTAGGAGCGCCCGTGTTGTTCTGCCTTCCTTTGTCGTGGGAGCCTTGCAAGCTTTAATTTATTCCTTTGATACAAGGGTTTACACAGCCCCTTTGGTGGTTTAAATTGTAATTGCTGAGCAAATACATATGTTTGTGGGAGTTTAAAGGTCAGACATCACTCAGGAGGGCAGGCCTTTGTTGGGCCACAGAGTGGCCATTGTGAGCTACTGAAACAGCTTCCTGCTCCTCTTTACCCTTCCCAGTGACCTCAGGCTGACTTCTGTCTGAGGCCCCCAGTCACCCACAGATTGGATTTCTCCACTGCAGATCAAAGGGAGGTAGGATACAGTTTTAACAGCGTTGCTCTGGGGATTTGCTAGTGAACTTGAATCGGGAGACTGATAGTCCTGTCAGAGGACGGCCCCTCACAGACTCCTTGCATGGGGCAGTGTTAGGCAGCTCAGCCTGAATCCACAGTCTCTTGAAGGATTCAGAAAGCCATTAATGTCATAAGACTTTTACAGTCTCTCTCTCTCTCTCTCTCTCTCTCTCTCTCTCTCTCTCTCTCTCTCTCTCTCGCGTGTGTGTGTGTGTGTGTGTGTGTGTGTGTGTGTGTGTGTGTGCACCTGGAAGGAGGCATGTTCATGTTGCACAGTGTGTATACATGTAGACCTATGTGTGCACACAGAGGTCAGACATCAACCTCACATGCTCCTTAGAAACCACCTGTCTTGTTTTATGAGACAAGCACTCCCACTGGAGTGTGGGGCTTACCCCAGCAGTTAGGGTGACCTAGTTGGCCAGCAAGCCTGGGCATCCTGCCTCTGCCTCCCCAGGGCTGAGATCAGTGCGTCACTACATCTAGCCTCTTTACGTGGATTCTAGGGATTGAACTTGGGTCCTCACGCTTATGCAGAAAGCACTTAGCTGGGCCATCTCTCCAGTCCAGTAGTTCTTATTTTATTCCTTTTAAAGGTTAGAGCGTGTGGTGGTTTAAATGCAATGTCTCCCATGTTCTCAGACATTGGACTATTTGGTCCCCAGTTCATGGCACTGTTTGGGGAAGTTTAGGGGTGTGGCCTTTCTCGAAGAAGTACACCCCTGGGGACAGGCTTTAGAGTTTAAAGACTTTCGCCCTTCTGAGTTTACGCCCTCTGCTTCCTGTTGAGGGTTTATGACGTGAGCTCTCTGCTTTGGGTTCCAGCCACGGGTCTACTGCTGCCATGCTTTCCTACTGTGATGATGCGGAACTCTAGAACCGTAAGCCCAAAATAAACCCTCCCTTCTGAGAGTTGCCCTGGTCATGGTGTTCTATCACAGCAATAGAAAAGCAAACTAAGACAGAGTGCAAACTTGTTTTTCTTTAATTGAGACCAAGGGGTCTCCTCAAGAGTATGACACTGGCCTTGGGGTGAGGCCCAAAGGGAATGTATTAACCAGTTACATATTTACATTGTTGTGGTGATAAACACCCGAGCAAAACTTATACAAAGAAGGTGGTGGGCAGGGCTCATCATGGTTGCGGAGGGTTTTAGTCCGTCATGGCCAGGAAAGCACAGCTAAGCTATTATCTTCAAAGGCCCTGCCATAGTGACCTACTTCCATATGCCACCTATTGGGGAGCAAGTGCTTAAACATGCACTTTGTGGGGGACACTCTGGATTCAACCTGTAACAGGGAGGCTCAGAATCCAGTTGACTTCTGTGCCTGGGGACTCATCTCCCAATGTCAACTTGGACCACTTGAGTTTCCTAAACTCGGCGGGAAATTTCCTTTTCAAAACACATTTATGGCCGGGCGGTGGTGGCGCACGCCTTTAATCCCAGCACTCGGGAGGCAGAGGCAGGCGGATCTTTGTGAATTCGAGGCCAACCTGGTCTACAGAGCGAGATCCAGGAAAGGCGTAAAGCTACACAGAGAAACCCTGTCTCGAAAAACCAAAAAAACAAAACAACAAAACCCCCCCCCCCCAAAAAAAAACCAAAAACACATTTATGTATTCAGCCCTTGTGGGTTTGGGTACACATTAAAAGCAGGTGTCAAGTGTCTCAGAGAATGACACACAGATTCTCACTGCTGTAGAAGCAATCTTGTGTGCATCTCTATTCAGTTATCTGGGGTATCTTGAACCCTTGAGTCAGTGAAGCAAATTAATTCCCTCTGACTTACTGATTCTCAACAGTTCGGAGTGATGCTCACTGCTTTTCAGGACTCTAAGGCCCCGACTGGGTTCCAGAAAAGAAATGTTGTGACTGGTGTGTAGCACCCACAATAGGCATGAATGAGAAGGCAAGACCTACCCTGTGCTCAGTCAGTTGTTACAACCAGATCCCAAAGGAAGTGTTCCCTCAGGTCAGAGGAATGAGGGAAAACTTCTTCACATCTCATGACAGATCACACTGTGCCTCAGTTTCCTCACATGGACAATGAGAATTGTAGCAGTAGATACATCACCGGGCTGCTGGAAGGATTCAAAGGTTGATGCATGGGAAATGCTTCAGGAGCTACAATTATTGCCATCACCATCCCGTCTCCACGGTTTTCTGCCTCTGCCTTCCAGCACATGCAGCAGCTTCAGCCTTCTAAGGCTGTCCTACTGTCTCTTCCCACTGCGCATTAAATCGACAATGTGCTGTTCCCTGGCTACCTTTTCCTGTGGTCTGGATTTTACCTTGGTTACATTCATCGCTGCTCCCTATTATGGAGCATTTTCTGCATTCCAGGCACAGAACCAAGCCCTGTATGTGTATCTAGAAGGATTTGTATGCCTTTTCCCAAGAAGGGTAATGCATCCCATGCAACAGATGGGGGGGGGCTGCAGAGAGCTTGAGAGACCTGTCAGGGGTCATATAACAAGTAGCAGAATCAGAACTGATCAAGACTTTACCCTGCCTCAAATTTTCCTTAGATCTCCCCATCACAGACCTTATTTTCCCTGGTCTTTTCTCAGCACCGAGAGTTTAATTTTTTATCATAAGGATTTTCTAGGTGGATATTTTTGTTTGTTTGAGACAGGGTCTCACCATGTAGCTCTGGGTGTCCTGGAGCTCTCTATGTAGACCAGGATGGCTTCAAATTCAGAGCTCTGCTTGCCTCACTCCTGAATGCTGGGATTAAAGGTGAGTGCCACCCTGTCCTACATGAGTCACTTTTGCTTGAAAAAAAAAAAAAAAAAAAAAAAGACCAACCCAGGGATTTCTGGATCACATGACCAGAAAGATCTTTTAATTTTGTTCTTGCCGGCAACTCAGGGCCTTGAACATTTATCCATTCTCTACCACTTAAAAATACTTTCATGGGGCCAGGTGGTGGTGGTGCACACCTTTAATCCCAGCACTCGGGAGGCAGAGGCAGGCAGATCACTGTGAGTTCCAGGAAAGGCGCAAAGCTACACAGCGAAACCCCGTCTCAAAAAAACAAAAACAACAACAACAAAATACTTTCATGGATGGCAGTCATTCAAAAATATGGAGGTGTGTGTTGCAGTGTTTGTGTGTGTGGTGTATGTACTTGTTAGTGTATTAGTGTGGATATGTGCGTATGTCCTTGTGGATGGGCATGCATGAGAGCTGAGCCTAGAGTTGCGCGTTAGGTAGCTTTCTTCAATGGCTTTCCACCTTTGGTTAATTAAGTTTCCTTTTAAGTTACATTTTAAAATTACCTTATCAAGTAGTTGCAATCCATAAGAAGTTTTCCTGCCTGCTTAATTTTGTTCACTTTTATTGTTTGAGACAGGGTTGCTCACTGAACTGGAAGCTCCCTGATTTGGCAAGGCTAGCCAGCTAATGAGCTTCAGGCATCAATCAGCCTCCACACACACCTTGCCCTCATCTCTGTTTATAGGCACACACTCCACATCTAGCTTCGTGCATGGGCTCGGGATCTGAATACAGGTCTCACCCCTGCATGGCGGGAACTTTATCAATGGAGTCATTTCCTCAGCCCCAGGGACTTTTCTTTTACTGAAAGGGGGAAAAATGAGTTCATTCTGTTTGGCCCTATGTATACCAGTGACCAAAACTGACATCCAGCAGTCTAATTCTAGGTATGTTGAGCACAAACAGTTTCACCAGGGTATACCTCCATCTCCTCTAGCTTTGGCAACATGATGGTGGCTTACAATTCCAATGGGGGAATTTCACCATAGAAACTGTCCTTCCACAGAACCAACACTCCCAGATTGTCCAGAAATCTCCAGGAGCACCCGGAGACACATACAGTTAAAGTTGCCTGCCCACCAGGTGTCTCGGTCCCCAGCCAGGTCCCTGCTTCCTGATGCCTCTTTTCTTGCAGTCTCAGGAATGGCATTCTTCCTGGCCAGGTTAGACAGCTGAGACCAACACCTGTCACCTACCTGAAACAGACAGCCAGGGGTCGCCCTGTTCTTCTCCACTGGCTGCCTGGCCTTGGGAGTTAATGGGGCTGTCTATCATTGCGGTTTATTAGTCAAAAATTTTTTCCAGGGTAGTTAAGTGACTAACTGTTTAGAAGTAATAACCAAGCCCATGGGTGTGCTCAAGTGATATTTACAATGTAGACTGTCTTCTGGGTGTTAGAGTGACGGGCTCTCTGATCTGTGGTGATGGTCTAAGAACCCAGCTATGCCTGAAGCTGCAGTGGCATTGAAGCCCACATACATTCTGTCTTCCTATAAATACGTGAGCATGTTATATGCAATTTATATGTTAGGCAGAGTAAGGTACTAACAACAATAACTATGAACATAACAGAACAATCATAATGAATGTATTGAAATGAAAGTTGTATAAATCTCTCTGTCTCTCTGTGTGCCCCTGTCTGTCTGTCTGTCCCCTCCCCACAGGGTGGCTAATGCATACAACGCAGATATTCCAAACAAAGGGGTGATTCATGTGTCCCGAGCAGGAGAAAGTGGGATGATGCAAAGTCACGCTACTCAGAAGGACAATTTCAAACTTATGAATTATTTAGTATTGGAACTGTCCATTAATACGGTTGGATTGCTGTTGGCAATGGTAAGTGACATCTCAAAAAGCATGGCCCATGAACTGCCCTTTTCCACTTAGACCCTCCTAGTTAGTAAAGCCCTTCAGAAGCTGTTTGTCACAGCTATACGAAGTGAAGCACAGGACAAAAATGCAAGGTATGGAGATGATCGAACTGAAATGTTAAAATAAATCTGCAAAGTAGATCTGATATTCACAAATATCCATGGTGAAAGTAAGCAAGGAGAAAATGCTCCCAAAAGTTACACATTTATGTATAAACAATTAACATGTGAAAAATATGTAGACAAAGAAAAGCGTATTAAAATCACAATTTTCTCTAACAATCTACTGGGAAACACTTACCAAATTGATCCAGTTCATTGTTGGAAGGAATGCTGAAGATGGTCGGCTTCTTCTGCCCCCTGCTGGTGAGAATGTTTTTTATTGATATCATTAAAAGATATTGCATGATGTTAATATTTGATCTTTCTATGCCTTGGTAACGCTATAGATTTTGTTGTGGAAATAGACACGTGTGTGAAGAGACACACTCATTTTTAAAATTATTTATTTTTATTTTTTCTGTGCATTGTTTGTTGTGTCTGTGTGAGGGTGTCAGATCCCCTGGAACTGGAGTTAGAGACAGCTGTGAGCTGCCATGTGGCTGCTGGGAATTGAACCTGGGTCCTCTGGAACAGGAGCCAGTGCTCTTAACCACTGAGCCATCTCTCCAGGCCCCTTCATTATTTTATTTATGAGTGAGGGCATTATTTTTCACCATGCTTTCTTCTTAGAATGAAAGGCTTTGAAATGATATATATTAACACTTATTGGGCACTTCCCAGGTGACAGGCATTCACTCAGAGCTGTGCATGTAACAGTTTTCCTGGAGGTTCTCACAGCCTGCTTGCCCATCTACAGGGCACAGCGAAAGAAGAGGGCTTCACCAGTCTGGCCACAGGGTTGTAAGAACAGGAAACCACTTGTGTTAGTTATTCTTCCCCTTGCTGGGCAGAACGGCTAATAGAAACTTAAGAGAAGGCTATTTTTTGGCTGGTGATTGCAGTCCATCCTTGCAGGGAAAGCCTGGGGAAGGTCCCAGCAGGGTTCCGTACATCAGGGCAGCAGAAGGAAGCAGGGAAGGGACCAGACCTGAAGTAGGGCAGGGCCACAATCCTCAAAGGTTCTGCCTCCCAGTGATACCATTAGTTACACTTCTCCTCAGCATGGCTGCACAACCTCCCCAGCAACCCAGTGTCTAGACTAATGAGCCTGTAGGGAGAACACTTTTTATCCAAATTACACCACCACTCAAAACAGCATTTGGCAGGAGCTGGCTCAGTTGGTAGAGTGCTTGTCTCTCAAGTATGAGGAGCTGAGTTTGATCACCAGAATTCATGGGAAATACCAGGGATAGTGGTTAAATGGCTGTAAGCCCAGCACCAGGGAAATGGAGACAACGTGATCTCTGGGATTCACTGGCCAACTAGCCTAGCTTACTTGGTGAGTTGCAAGCCAATGACAGACCCTGTCTCAAAGAAGTGGCCAGCCTTCCTAAGGATGATACATGAGGTTTCCCTCTGCCCTTCATGAGCACCTGTACATGGATGTGCACCCACCAACATACAAACACATGCACTCATAGAATTAAAATGTGTGTGGTGGAGAATTTAAGAGAAAATGTATAAACTCTCAGCAATGGATAATAACAGTCACACCTACTCCAATAAAGCCACACCCCCTAATCCTTCCAATCCTTCTCAAATAGTGCCACTCCCTGGTGACTAAGCATTCAAATATACAACTCTACAGGGCCATTCTTACTCAAACTACCACAGCCAGTAATGATGGCCAGCGAGGCCACCTGCTCCAGAGCTCATACTGAGATTAGTTCTCTCTCTCTCTCTCTCTCTCTCTCTCTCTCTCTCTCTCTCTCTCTCTCTGTGTGTGTGTGTGTGTGTGTGTGTGTGTGTGTGTGTGTGTGTGTATGTGTGTTGTTGTTCACATGTGTGCTGGTGTCTTTGGAGGCATCCAGTTGTTAAGAGTTATAGGTGGTTGGTAGTGAGCTGCCTAATGTGGGTGCTGAGAATGGAACTTGGGTCTCTGGCAAGAATAGCAAGTACTCTTAACCACTGAACCATCTCCACAGTCTTCTGGGGTTCATATTATTAGCTGAGCTAACTAGGACTCAGGATGGTCCACGAGTGGGAATAATGCTCTCAGTTAGCCTTTCAGGGCTCCTTTCCTAGATGGGCTCCCCCATGTTTCCAGTTCACACTGACCTCACAGGTGACCAAAGTACCAGAGAAGATCTTCTCAATAGCTCAGCATCAATTTCCAGGACCGAGAGGTTGGGTCTTGGTCATGCTCCTCTGAGACAGGGCAAGCCTCTTGAAAACTGAGTAAGACCACAGCAGAGAGGAAGAAAGATGGGGGAGTTGTCTGTTATTAGGTCCAAATTGAAAGCAGGTGATGGAGTCCCTGATATGTGCTCAATATTTACCAGACAATGAGGACATGACTACTTCTACTCCAGCCTAACTGAGGAGAATTTGTTAAGTGAGGAATGAAAATCAAGCTTCATAATTCTTGGAAGGATGACACGAACAGTGAGGATCTAGAGTTCAAAGACAAGGAAATTGATGAAGAAATGAGCAAGTGGATCAGGGTTGGAAATATAGTTCAGTGTTTAGAACACTTCCCTGGCAAATGCACAACCATGGGTTCAACCATCAGCAGGTGCAGGTACAGACACACACACACACACACACACACACACACACACACAGAGAGAGAGAGAGAGAGAGAGCACAAAGGCAAGTGTCAGATGATGTTGCAGGCTGGCAAGTCAGATCTGGGTGTAGAGAACAGCAGCCACCACTGTTTGGATGCATAGGCCACAACAGGCATGGAGTAATGCTCTCGGAATGGTGTTATCTCCATTTGAGTGTACGTAGCTTTATGGATGAATAGACTGGTACATTATCACACTGAAATCACTTGACCAAGAACCCACAGAAATGGAGCAGGATTCAATGGTCTATAAACATGTGGACTTAACTAGATGGCTAATGGGCAGAGGTCAGAGTCAAATTCATTTTCTCCCACAGGTAATCAACATTGAAAATGAAAATTTCTTTGTTGGTTGCAGCCTGTATCGCATATCTATAATTAAGGTGTCACAGTGAATACACCGAAGAACTTAGGAGAGGGGCCTCAGCAGAGAAGATGTCATTAAATACTGGACTGGTTCCAATCAGCTTTTAAGTATCATCAATATGGTGTAAAAGCAGTGCTGTTAAAAAATACCAGGGGGGAAATCCTGGAAGGATTTCAGATCTAAATACAAAGTCTCTGAAAACACCAGAGGGGAAACTTGACCTGACCCAAATATACCACATATGGGAACTTCAGAATGGCTGTGATTCTCCTGGGAATATCCAGTTTCAAGGGAGGCCCAGCGGTGACCCTTCTTCTAGGAGACAAACAGAAGTCTGTAGTTGATGGGACAAACTGACTTTTCTGTTAACAAGACTTCTAACCTTGTACAAGAGAAAGAAAGGGAGAGCAAAGAGGAGCTGAATCTAGTTCTTTAGGATCCTGGAAAGAAAAGAAAACCAGGAAAGAGGACTTATTGTTTAGGAAGGCCATATGATCTGCTCAGCTGTTGCTCTTGGCCTCAAAGGATGCAGAAAGGCTAAAGTCACAACAAAAACAAATCCAGAGAAACTCAACTCTTCTCTTACTCTTTCTTCACCAATCCCCACAGCATAGAGACAATATTAAAGAGTGCTCACTGACTAATGCAGATTTTTCTTCTGGGAGGTAGCACTATAGTCAGCCCACTTCTCTGGCTTCCTCACACACCCTGGCAGAGCACATCACCTTTCTTCCATACTCCCATAACCCCACATACAGCATTTCTGTAATGGCACCATACTGACACTGTCTTCACCACTACATTCCTACCTCTGTCTTCATCATTTACTGCAAGTAGCTGGTCAGAAAACGATGGCTGCATTTATGAAACACTTCTGGACATTTCTAATAGCACTGTTCTATCTTCTATGTCTCAGGTCACTTTTGAACCAGGGGCACCTCTAGAGCAAGGTCAATTCTTTTTTCTTCCTTTTTTTTTTTTTTTCAAGACAGGTTTCTCTGTGTAGTTTTGGTGTCTGTCTGGATCTTGCTCTGTAGACCAGGCTGACCTCGAACTCACAGAGATCTGCCTGGCTGTGCCTCCCGAGTGCTGGGATTAAAGGCGTGGGCCACCACCACCCGGCACAGGGTCAAGTCTTACTCATCTCCGTCTCCATAGCCTAGCCCCTGCACGACAGTCTTAGTAAACAGCAGGTGCAATAAACGCTTGAATGGTTAAGCACAAAATTTCTCAGCTCATGACTCACTAGGGAAAGAGTAGGAGAATAAACAATAGGATTATTGATAGAGGAAAAAAGTCGTGAACCAATGAAATGCAGATCATGGGCACTGGGTGGTAGGGGCAATCGGCTAGAAAAGCAGTCTGGTTCCCACAGTCTAGATAGGGCTATTTTTCACAAGCAGGGAGAAGAGGGCTCACAGGAGCCACAAACCAGTGATCTTCTCTTAAAGCCCAACAAGTCAGATATTGAGGTGGATATAATGTCTATTAGGCAGAAAAGCAAACAATCTCAGAGAGGTTCCTTTCTTGCCCAAAGTCACTCAGTTTGTCAGTGTCACCAGATTCAATGGGTCCACCTCTTGGTGAGAGTCAAAAGGAACAGAACACCAAAATAGTGATGGCAGCGAAATGTATTTGCAACAAACAGGAACATGGGGGATTGCTTCCCAAACTGACTCCCAGAAAGCAGAGCAAGCTGAAGTTTATTTATATGGGGAAATGTAGACTCTGGAGGCAAAAGGTGTCATCACATGCCTGGGTGGGGAGCACCCTCAAGAGTCACAGTCTGACTGAATGCTCTTTCATACTTCCACGTTATGCACATGGAACTTGGGGATCTGTCTCTGAGTTACTAGTGCGCGCTACTCCAAGGAAGCGCGTGAAACGTTATACTTCTGTAAAACAACCTTAAAGGCATTTGTTAGAAAAAAAAAACCCACCACCTTATCTTTGGGGTTCAGAATGCTGAATGAAACCCTGTCACCATCCTGCTTTCTTCTGGTAAACTGGGAGACAAATTCATTTTAACCTCAGTGGTCGTTTCTCCCTGATCTGGTGGTTCTTTGCTCTTCCTGGAACTGCCCACAACCCATCCTAGACTAGGAAGGCAAATCCTACAGAACAGGAGTAGCCAGGAGACTGAGGTTTGGAAGTTCAGGCTTGGACAGAAGGTTATTTTCTGCGTTTAGATGCTGGGAACTGGATGTTCTCCGACCGGTTAGCCAGAGGCAAGGCTAATCTTGGTCGTCCATAGCTTCCATAGATCGGAATAACCCCGGGACTCGCTGCGCCTGAGACCAGAGATCAGTATTTTAAAGTTCTGGGTCAACTAAAATCGCAAGGAGAATACAGCTCCAATCAGGACGCCGGGAGGTTCCGCCCAAGGAGCTGGCGCCGGAAGTGCTGCGTGTGTCACTTCCGTCGCACTGGCGGGCGCCAAGATGGACGCTCCGTGGGCTCGGGAGCAGCTCCGGAGGCGTTACCTATTTCCTTCCGAAGCGGGGCTGGACTGTGAGGACGACGCCAGACCAGGTGAGGCTCCACGGGCTCTGGGTCCCAGGGCTTACCAAGTAGGGCTGCGACTCTGTGTTCAGGGTCTCCACAGGTCTTGCAACTCTTGCATCCTCCTCTGAGCTGCGCTTCCGCATTCTGTGGCGAGCTGACTTAACACGGGTTTGGCAACACCCTTTAAAACTAAAACCAACAGTAGTTTCTTAGTCTGAAGAATTAACCCAAGAACCTACACAGAGACGTGCGCAGAGTGTTTCCTTTCAGCTTTGCTTGTAATACGGTACGGACTGCAATGCCTAGGAGATGCCTAGCTGCCTGTCAGCAGAAAGCTAGCTAAATACGTTTAGATCGGATGTATCTCTACCATCAGATAGGCTTACAGAATTTATTTATTTTTATTTTTTATTGATTGATTGGTTTTTCGAGACAGGGTTTCTCTGTGTAACAGCTCTGGCTGTCCTGGGACTCGCTTTGTAGACTAGGCTGGCCTGGAACTCACTGAGATCCGTCTGCCTCTACCTCCCGAATGCTGGGATTACAGGCATGCGCCACCATGCCTAACCAGATAAGCCTTTATATATCCCTGTGGGCAGTTTTCAGAGGGAAGCGCAGAACAATGTATGGCATGCCACCGTTTGGGTACAAACTACAACTCATGATGTATTTTTGCTTGTAAGGAAGAATTCCGAAGGATGAGAGACCATTCATTTTAGAGATATTTGACCTGGATGTTGTAAAAACCTTTGCTCATCTATTAGCTTTTCAAAATACTGGCAACATTGGGCCAAGACATCACGATCCATGCATTTTCAAAATACCTTAAAGAACTTGTGTTAGTACTAACCTCTATCAGAATATGTAGTACTATCAGAATCCAGATCTGAAGCTAGCTCACTTGGAGACCAGTGGTCCTCATGTGATAATACAGAGAGGGCATGTCAGGATCCCCTCATTTTGATTTGCAGGGAGAGAAATGACTTGCCTATCATCTGTGCAGCAGGCCAGGCTTTGTTCAGGGGCTAGAGCTCTGGCGTACCGTTCTGTGTTTGAGCTACCTCAAAAGCTGATGTCTTTAAAATATTTTGGTATAACTTTAATTGTATGTGGCATTCCCTCTTTTTTTTTTAGTGCATGCTCTTGCACTTATTGGTATAAGCACTTTTGGAGGCCAGAGATTGACACTGGGCATCTTCCTCTGTCAGTCTCCACTTTTTTTTTTTTTTTTTTTTTTGAGCCCCAGTCTCCTCCCTTGGTCCCAGGATCTACCTGTCTCTGGCCCAGCAGTGGGGTGACAGGCATCTACTGCCATGTTCAGTTTTATGTGGGTGCTGGGGATGAACTCAGGTTCTCATGTTTGTGCTGCAAGCACTTTACTCACTGAACCTTCTCATCCCCATACATTTGACATTTTTCTTGGTTAACATGACTAATTACTTTCCTAGAGGAAATGTGAAATAAATTCCCATACTTCTGGGTGGCATTGTGATATCCAAAAGGTTATGAAGGTGTAAATGTGATTCCAAGGTCATTTAGAAGGAGTAATTAATATGCTGGGCATATTTTCTAGTGAGCTCATATTAACTATTTCAGCAAATGTAAATCTACCATTACTGTGTTACTGTTGCTTGCTTGTTTGGTTCTTGACATAGAACTTAGGACCTCATGCATGCTAAACATGTATTCTACCACCAGGCTGCATCTCTGCCCCTACATATAAACTTACCTTGATGGTCTTGCTGAAGGAACTGGTGGTATAGTGGGAGGGATTCTAGTTACTGGGAAGTTCCAGGAGATGACTTTATATGGCCTAAAAAACTGGTTAAGTTCATAACTCAAAAATCTCCCCTATTTTGCAGAAACCTCCACAGCTGATGAGATAAAGGAGAAACCTCTTCCAAGACTTAACATTCATTCTGGATTCTGGATTTTGGCATCCATCGTTGTAACTTATTATGTTGATTTCTTTAAAACCTTTAAAGAAAATTTCCATACTAATAGGTAAGAAAATCTTGTTTCGACAGGCATAGGGTGTACACCTTTAATACCAGCATTCGGGAGGCAGAGGCAGGTTGATCTCTGAGTTCAAGGCTAGCCTGGTCTACAGAGTGAGTTCCCGGACAGCCAGAATAAAAGACAACAAAAAAGCCTTTTTGCTTCTTGTTTTGCATGTAACAGTTTGTCAGTTGAATACTCAGAAGGGTTAAGAGATGGCTCAGTTGGAAGTGCTTGCTGTTACAAGCAGGTCAACCTGAGTTTGATCCCCGGAACCTATATTTAAAAAAAAGAAAAAAGCCAGTTTGGTGGTGTCTGCCTGTCATTCCAGTTCTGGGTAGGTGAAGAGAGGATCTTTGGACTTGTTGGTCACTCAGTCCAGCTGAATCAGTGAACTCCAAGTCTGGTGAGAGACCCTGTCTTAAAAACAGTGTAGAGAGTGACTGAGAAAGACACCCATTGTTGACCTCTGGCATACACACACACACACACACACACACACACACACGTACACACGTACACACCAAAATCCATTTACTTGTTAGTCTCTGTCAGGCATGATATTGGAGGCAACTGCTGATGATATAGAGAAGACTAGGACATGTTAGGAAAGGATGCAGCTTTTCACTTACAGTGAGTTCTGGGGATTTAGTGTATGTAACATCTTAATTGTCTTCTTCCTATCTCATGGTCCTCTCATGTATCCCCACTTCCCATAACCCCCATACGTACAATGTTAGCTGATTCTATGTAATTTAAAATTGTCACTTGTGCCTCCAGACGACTGGAGAAAAAAGGCCTGAGAACTAGAGGAGGAGTGAGGACTGTGGCCTGAGAAAGGTGTGTTTCAGAGTAGTTAAGAAGGGGGTGATTAGAGGATGTGACTCAGAGTTGCCTTGAAGGTCAGTGGGAGGAGTCTTTGGTCAGAGTCCTGGTGTCAAATAGCCCTTCATACCCAGGGCCAGAGAGCCCTATCCTGCATCCTAAGAGTTCTGTGATGCAGAAGTTGTGGATCCTGTGTGAATAGTTTGGAGGCCATCAGATATATCAGAAAAGGGGGTGATGTTGGGGATGTCACAGCTGGCACATGAGGGCTATGTTTAGTGCCAAGAGCGGTGACTGGACCTAACAGTAGGGCCATAAAAGATGGAGACAGGAATTCAGTCTTGCTGAATTATGGGAAATACAGTCCTTAAAGAAGTCTTGAGGTCATAGACTGCTTGTGGAGGAAACCAAGCAGACAGAAGGAATGAGCTGTTAAGGGTGTGAGGCATGAGGGAGTTCATTTAAATCCTGGGGAAGGGACCGCTTGCTCTTCTATGAGGAGGCATTTTGTTAAATACCAGTCCCCTCCCCATCCTTCCATCCTATTCGCCATTCCCTGGTGGGTCTTGTGACTTGCCTAAGTGAGTTGTAGATGAAGAACTGGAACCCAGCACCACTCTTGGGCGTCTGCTTCCTTTAGGCTTCCTTCAGACTCTTCTGGCTTTCTGTGCTTTCATTCTGCAGAGGTAACACTAACAGGGTGGAGGTTTTCATTGTTGTCTGGAACCTAGAAATAAGTCTGTGTGTGGGATTTAGTGTCAACCCAGGCTTTGTTACTATTCACTATCCAAAGCCATGCTCTGCTCTCAGCTCCGTCAGTGACGACAAAGCTGACACATTTAGCAAACTTCATCTCTCGGCTAGTTTAGAACCTGCTGGGAGAGAGGAGAGTACCTGAAATGCCACGTTAGCGAGTGCTTTTTCCTTCATTAGAACTTGGAACAAGTCCAGGATGGGTCTGGCATGGAGGCGGGGGCATTTCTGATTCCAGCAGCTCATTTCCTGCTGTAGCAGACTCATTACCAGGCTGCACTGCTGCTGGGTAGGCGTGTGTGCGGGATGTCGGGAACACCTGGGTGTGTTGCCTAGAGAGCCTGTGCTGGGAAGGTAGACTTTTCAGGGCTTTAGGTGTGTCTCTTTTTATTAGGCTTTCCTAGACATGGCCGTTAAAACTGATTCCATACAGATGATGTGTTGGATGAACCACAGCGATAAGTGGGGTTTGGGACCACATGCCCTTCTGTGGCAGATACAGTGTAGACATCAAACACTGAGGCAGGGCTCTGGGGATGAGAGAAAGTTGAAACCGTAGGCCTGGCCTCAACACAGTGTGCTCTTAGAGGCAGAAGACATGACCTCATACCCAAAGACGGAGGCCATGGAAGTCTCGGCTGCTTCTCCCAGGGCTGTCAGCTCTCTCTTCTTCTTTGTCTCCACAGCTGGTTTCTCTTCGGCGGGGCCCTGCTGTTTGTCAGCCTGTCCATCGCCTTTTACTGCATAGTCTATCTGGAGTGGTACCGGGGGATTGAAGAGTACGATGTCAAGTACCCCATGCTGGTCCCCATCACAACCGCGACTTTCATCGCAGCGGGGATTTGGTGAGTGGCTGTCGAAAGGTTGAATGTGAGTGAAAAGCAGTCCTTCTGTGGTCAGTAATGAGGAATGTAACCCAGAACCTAAATTAAGCAGCAGGGTAGGGGTTCCCAGGTACTCTGTCCTTTGGGGTCTCCTCTCTTCATTTCTTTCTCTCTTAATCTGCCTTAGTGATTTGAGACACAGTTGGCGACCTCTGCACACACTCTGTGTTTTGTTGATTAAGTGCCTTTCATTGTGATGGCTAAGACACACAAAAGGAACGCCAAGTGCAGCTGAATGAGTTAATCATGAGTTGAGCGCTGCTGCAGATCTCACTTCGGTCAGGGAGGAGCGGAGCCCCCGTCCTGGTGATCACTCCTGACCCTTGCTTCGCTGTACCTTCCTGCCCATGCAAACGCTGCACATACTACTTTTGCATCCCATAAACACTGTTTCGTTTGTCTGTGTTCTGAACTTAGAGAAGGTGATTTGTACAGTCGCCATTCTTTAACATTTAACTCATATGAGAAGTATGTGCTGTTCACTTGGTGTTTTCTCAGAGCACTTGTTCATTGCCATTTGTCATCCACTGTGTGGCTGAGTCCTAGTGTATCTGTTATGCTGCCACACAGTCAGGCTGTTCATAGTTGGTGTTGTTTTGAAGGATGCCATTAAGATCACTCCTGTTCTCTGTTGGCCTTACATGAGTGTGCATATACCCAGAAGGGTGAAGTCAGCGCATCACCCAAGTGTACATACCTCCAGCTTCATTAGATAGCATCAGACTCTTCTCAAGTGGTTGAGCTGTCTCTGTCTTTATCTGTGGGTTCCATATTCATGGATTCAACCAGCCACTGTCCCCCAAAGTGAATGCCATCTGTGTTGAGCATGTGCAGACTTTTTCTCTCTCTTGTTCTCTAACCAACATAGAAACGGTACCTTGTGTAGCAGTTCACAGTATGTGGTGCCATCAGGATCCTAGAGGTATGACATAAGGATGTGGGGGAAGGTACAGGTGATCTGCAGATTCAGTATTCTTTCAGCATTTGGAGATTTGTGTCTCTGCAAGATCTTGGAGCTAATGATCCCCAGGTTTAAGGGACACCTGTCCTCTTTTCCCTGAGTGTCTAGTGGCACAGTGTAGGAGTAGCTGTGCCTTTTCAAGGTTACTCGTCTTTCACAGTGTGCACACGCCAGGACTGCTCAACCCATTCCCTGTTGCCCACCTGGCTAATTTCATGTTCACACAGTGCCAAGTGAACCTACCTTTGTAAGTCCACAGGTGCTCAGTGAAGAAGAGAGGCTAGGAAAAAAAAGGAATACTTGCTCACTGAAGAAAAGCCTTTAAGTTATAGAAAAATATCTCTCATTTAGAGAAAACAAAGCTTCAGCTCTTTGGCTTTTCTTTATGTAAAGTAGATCCTGATATTTTTTTTGTACAAAAGTCCTAAAGGTATGTGTATATTCTGCATAAATGCACTTTCTTTGACCCGATTTCAGCTGTAGTTGGGCTGCTTGCCAGTTTGAGGTCAGTGTTACCCTTTCTGTGGTGAGGGTGGACCAGCGAGGTTGTTTTGTCTCCTGTAGTGGGAGCATCCCAAGAAACGCCAGATTAGTTTTAGACCCGTGACTTGTGGTTATTTGACATCTATATTTATCCAGGATTATATATTAAAACCCATAGCTGACTGGAGAGCTTATTCATTTGTTTTATGGTTTCCCCTGGTAGCTTCTCCTCCTGTCAGTTCAGTTACTGAAACTCTTTTGCTTTTAGAAAGTGTTTTATTTCATTTGGTGACAAGAATACTGTTTTTCCACAATGAAGATTTATAGCATCGTCTACACCATTGCTTTCCTATTCTGTTTTAAGAGTCATTTCACCTTTTTCTTATAATGATGCGTGAGATGATAAAGCAGAGTGCAGCCATTTGAGTTTGTGGTCCACCCCACATGCTAACTTGTAGTTGAAATTTCCTTTGGGCCACCATCCAACTTCCCAAATAAAGACACTTACTCTCCCTGCCCACAAGTCCCACCTATACCTCTTCCCTTGCTATTAGCCATTCAGCTTTTTATTAGATCAGTCAGTTGCCTTAATCAGGCAAGGTAAAACAGCAGCACATCTTTACATAATTAAACAAATGCAGTACAATAACTATGCAATGCATAGTTAAACAAATATTCTGCAGCATTTCCTCCTTTTTGTCTAACTGAAAAGAAAGGTTTTAGCTTTAACATGGTAAGAGTATATACAGTAAGAACAGTTATCAAGTAAGGATTACAAGTAAGGATTACATTTACAATATCTATTTCATTTGCATTTGGCAAATTCAGAGAAAATACTCCATTATCTATCCCATGTTGGTGAGTCTGAAGTTGTGAGCCTAATTTGCTTTCTATCCTAACTTGTATTACCAACCCAAAATTATCTTTTTAGACCTCAAAACATTTTCTTAGATAAACAATTTAAGCTTTTATGTTTCTCAACCATATAAACTTTACATATCTTATGTACATTTCTTTTCTGAATTAGGTAACAAGGAAAACTATAACTATAACTGTCTCATCTTCAACTCCATCAGAGACCTGAGAAGGATATAGTGTTACCTGAGTAAACAGAAGTGCAGAGCAAGCAACTTCCAAAACTATAGAGATGACAGAAGCGGCTGACTGCCTGGACAGTCACCCAAGGTTCCTCTGCCTCATAGGGGCATCCATCTTCTGCCTACGAGCCTGGAATATCTAACAGACTTTTCTGTGAAGCAGGAATTTTGAAGGACTGTCCCTCCTTGTCTTGGCAGAGTTCAGCAGTCTTTTTCCTTTGTGTCCTGCTTGTCCAGTTTGTACAGGGTACTGTCAGCAGTGAGGCAAGGGCAGTTTCTTGCCCAAATGGCTAGTTTTGCCACAATGAAAGTGAATTCCATATGGAGGTTCTTTGATGCCCATCATCCTTTTATGAAATAGACTGGTGATACCAGAAGCAGACATAGCTCACTGTCATGAAAAGCCTTAGGTTATTAAACATCTTAAATGCCATATTTTGTAGGTCTCTAAAGCGTTTGAAGGCCACCTATGTACCTGTTTAACCTTGAAAACATACCTAATATGACTACAAAGCTTGACTAACTACTAACCTACATTTTAAAATTATCCTAAGCAGGTTGTAATAATAGCTTTGAAGGACTAGAACTTTATAGTACATTTTTTAAAATGAGCTGCATAGGTACAATACCTTAAACAAGAGTAGAAACATATATATAATAAAAATAACCTTAAATTTGTTATCAGTGTGCAAAATCCATACCAATGTAAAATATTTGAGATGAATAGTTTTGAAGGATAGTTGTCCTTTTTTTTTTTTTTTTTTTTTCCGAGACGGTTTCTCTGTGTAGCTTTGTGCCTTTCCTGGAACTTGCTTTGTAGACCAGGCTGGCCTCGAACTCAGAGATCCGCCTGCCTCTGCCTCCCAAGTGCTGGGATTAAAGGCGTGCGCCACCACCGCCTGGCTGATAGTTGTCTTTTTATCCTATATTCCCACTAAATGATGACAAACATCCATAAACCACAGAATGACCAAAACCCCACCTCTTGGGAATGTGGGCACTGTGTTCTCTAGACTGCTTCCTGTCGCCTGTGGGTGACGGCGTCCTCCAGGGACCCTGAGAAAATTGAAATAATGGTCAAGTCCTAAGAAAACTAGCTGTAGCATTTGTTGTCCAGTCTCTGTGTAATGGGAAAGTGCAGGGCTTGTCTGAAGTCCTGGCTAGAATAATCTGTGAGGCTGGACCATCTCAGCTAGCAGCCTTGAAGTTGTTCTGAAAGCAGAACTCTGGGGGAACTGTTGCAGAGGCACCCTAAAGGCTGCTGCTCAGGTACCCTGCTGCCCAGCAGCGCCTCCTAAAGCAGCCGTAGCCTTTTCTTTTTTCTTTTTTCTAGTTTTCTCAGGCCCTATGTGGAAATTGGGGCCCTATGTTGGGTGCTGTTTATAGTTGGAGTTTCTTTTTGGGTTACCGACCAGCTTTCCAAAGAAAGATATGGAGACTTATTGTTAATTATGAATTTTCGGTCTTAGCTGAGGCTTGTCCCACTAGCTCTTTTAACTTAATTTAACCTGTTTCTATTCATCTACGTTTTGCTCGGGGCTTTTTACCTTTCTTTCATTCTATATGCCCTCCTTTCCTGTTTCCTCTGTGTCTGTCTGTCTGTCTGTCTGGCTCCTGGCATCTGCCTGTCGTCTCCTTTCTTCCCTGACCGTAAATTCCTCCTCCTACTTACTCTTCCTGCCCGCCAGTCTTGCCTATACCTCCTCCCTTACTGTTGGCCATTCAGCTTTTTGTTAGACCAGTCAGGTGCCTTAGGCAGCCAAGGTAAAAACACATCTTTACACAGTTACACAAATGCAACAAGTCTTTGCATAGTTCAACAAATACTCCACAACACTGAGAGACTTAACATCTACTGAGCCGCGCCCCCTCAGTGGCCCGTGGGATCCCAGGTCCAGGTACTATTTGAAACTGTGCTGCTTCTGTTGGTACAGGCACCATGTCATGGTGGTACATGGATAGGTGTTCTCAAATGGAGCTCCTTAACCCCAGACTCTGGAGTGGGACATACTTGTGTCATCTCAGTTGCTGTTGTCAGCTGTTTGCTTTGGGTTCTTTTCAGCTTCAACCTGGCTCTGTGGAATGTGTGGTCATTCTTCACCCCCTTGCTGCTCTTCACTCAGTTTATGGGGGTTGTGATGTTCATCTCGCTCCTCGGATAAGTTCCAGGTAAGATCCCTGGAGTTCTGTCTGGAACAGGGAACTGTGAAAACGCCTTGCAGTCACTTCCTGAGAGTACGCCCACAGACTGCCTGGGAATCACTTCCTGTTGTCTCTGCACCAAAGCATTCACCACTGAACACAGCTGCAGGGACTGAGGCCACCTTCACGAGGTGTCGTTCTAAGTGCCAGCTTTTTAGAGGCGGCACCCTGCCATTCAAAGAATTCATAAAGACAGCATGTGCGTCTTAATGTGGATAAGTTCACATGAGGCCATTTTATAGTGTGTGGATGACTGTTGGCTGGATGGTTCTTAGAGAGAAGTAGTATGGGAATAATGGGTGATCTTACCCAAGTTGAGACAAATTCTACCATTTTCTGTAGATATTGGATAGATGGGTATAATAGCCCTTTTTTAAAAAAAATTCCTTTCAGGGGCTGGAGAGGTAGCTCACTGGTGAAGATCACTGGTTGCTCTTCCAGAGGACCTGGGTTCAATTCCTAGCATCCATGTTATGGCTCACAACCATCTGTAACTCCGATTCCAGGAGATCTGACACCTTGGCCTCCACAGACATCAGGCACACATGTGATACACATACATACATATAGGCAAAACATTCATGCACATAAAAATAAATCTTTTCAAAAATTCTGTTCTTTTCATACTATTTAGAGAATTTATGTGTCTCAGTGAACACCCACCCCTTCCCTGGTTGGGAGTGTTGATAACATGTATTAAATAAGTGTACAGTATTGAGAATGGTCATGCTGTGATTAGGGTGAAAAAGACAGATAGTCCCTCCCTTCATTCCACTCACATCTGAATTTGGAGAAAATCAATTGACAGTACGGATTGCAGTCAGGGAAAACGGGGCTCAGGGAAGTGGAGGTCATCTTCTGAGTGATGGGTGGTACTAGGACCAGGTCTCCCAGCTGATGGAGTGTGTGCCCTGCAGTCCTCATGGGGGAATGTGATCAGAAGGAAGAGATGCACTTGATCCTGCTGTTGCTAGTTGGACAGGAGTTGCTGGCTGTCACCACAGCTTTGGCTGACCCTGATTTCACCCCCCAACCCCCCCAAACACACACACACACACACACACACACACACACACACACACACACACACACACACAGTGGCTGAGACCTTGGACTCTGGCTGGTTGGTTGAGTTTCCAGATGTTTGGGTGCTTTTGACTTCCATGTTCCTGGGTGTCTGGTTAGCGGTGAGAACTGTGTGGTGGTGGCAGGCATGCAGATTGTCCTCTTTTCTTTTTCAAATATTTACATTCGTGTGTATGAGTGTTTGCTTGTGTGTATGTATGGGCATCATGTATGTACATCACATGTGTATCTGGTGCCCACAGAGGCCAGAAGAAGGTATAGGATCCCTTAGGAGTGGAGTTAAAGAGGTTGTGAGCTTTCATGTGGGTGCTGGGAATTGAGTCCCCGTCTTCTGCAGGAACAGCCAGTGCTTTCAACCACTGCGCCATCTCTCCAGTCACATATACCTGGTCTTCAAACGGAAATTCATGATCTTAAGATGTTTCACTTGGTGTGTAAATGCTGTTTTCTTCCAGACTTAAGAACGTGAGCATTTAAAGTGAACAAAGCATCCAGCTTGTGCCACTGACCTGAAGGAGAAGCCTAGCCTGCTCTGGTGTCTGAAGTGAGTGGTTTCCATGGCAACTGTGACTTTCTAAACCTGCTGTTGAAATCTGAATAAACGATCTTTCTCTTGGGTGTTCGCAAACAAGTGATTGTCAGCAGTTTGTGTTAGATGGAACTGAGTCAGAGTTTGGAGACAGTGGTTGTCTATTACTGGAGCACAGTGTGCCCACAGTTTCCAGAAGCTGAGGGTTAGCTGCCTTTGTGTAAGTGACTGGACGCAAGTATGAAAGGATTGTGTTGTCACCTTTAGTAGTCACTGGATAGCTCATATTTGTCATAGCTTTTTAGGGAGGGGACCAAACGGAAGCATTTACTGTTTCCTGCTACTTTGGATTTTATCACTATGTAAGTTATTGGGTTGTTAGCATTTTTTAACATATGCACTTTTAATAATGTTTAAGTATCTATGATTTTTTTCCTGTAACATCAATAAAATATTTTTATAACTTTCTTGTGCATTTTGTTAATATAAATTTGGGGTTAGCTTCTGTGTTTAGCTGTTTGCAGTTAATGAAGCCTCCTTTTAGAGTAGGTTACTCTGTTCTTAAGTGACTCCATGGCAGCCAGTGTTTGTGCTCATTAGTGCAGACGTGCTCCCATGATGCCTATCACAAGCATTGTGACAGAGATGCTTGTGGATTTGCTTCCTTGTGAAGTGACTGATGCCGTCACCACAGGGATTTGGGCATACCACACACCAGCTGGAGGACTTGCACTTCTGAAACTGTAAACTGGAAATAATACTTGTCTTTGGGGTTAGGGAAATAGAAGTAATGTTTGTAAGGCGCCCATGCTGGTCTCCAGGACATAGGGCGCAGTCAGAACAAGAGTGAGGAGGGAAGAGAAACAGCGAGGTTTATGGTGGGTCACACATGATCAGTAGACTCAAGCCACTTTGGACCTCGTGTGTGAGGAGGTGTGTGGAGACTCTTACTTAGAATACAGACTGGTCAGGCAGAGGTCGGAGTCAGCTAGCCAGGGGTGTCAGCAGTGAGGACCCAGGGCAGGCTGCAGACTGCTGACCTGCCAGGTGGAGTGGTTGTCCGACCTTAGGGGACATGGCTCTGATAGCTGCTCACACAGATTTATAGACTCTTGGCGTGACTTTTGAAAATTCAATCTGTGGTTTAAAACCTGGTTAGACAAGGGCCAAATACTGTGGTCTTAAGATGGTAGGGAGAAGACTCTGTTACTCAGGAGCCATTTAATACTTTTGTTTGAGCCAGGCCTGGTGGCACTACTCAAAGCTACTCAGGAGGCTGATGTGAGAGTATCTCAAGGTCAAGGCCAGCCTGGGCAACTTAATGAGACCCTGTCTCAGAAAGAAAAAGGCTGGGCCTCTGGAGTATTTGCCTGGCATACATGAGGTCCTAGTTTCAACCTCTGTTAAATAAGCAAACGCTCTCACACACACACACACACACACACACACACACACACACACACATACACACACACACACGGGATCATTCCTGGTACTTGCCATGCCAAACTCCTATACACATTATTTCTGAAGTTTTTTTTAAAAATACTTTTACTTGTAATAGTGTGTGGTGTGTGGTCTCCGTGTGTGTGTGTGTGTGTGTGTGTGTGTGTGTGTGTGTGTGTGTGTGTGTGTGTGTCTGTGGAAAGGTTATGTATAAGGTGTTCACAGAGGCCAGAATAGGGTGTTGAATCCTCTAGAACTGTAGTTTCAGGCATTTGTGAACAGCTCTGGGTGCTGGAAACTGAACTCTGGTCCTCTGAAAGAGCAATATGTGCTCTTAACTGAGGGCCATCTCTCCAGCCCCTAACCCTTGTTTTTATTATAACCGTTAAAGAAATGAATGATGTAACGCCATCTCACCACATCTAAATAAGCCAAGGGGAGGAGTAACCCCTTGTGAGTGATGAATATTGAAATGAACAGTTACAGATTCTGATCATCAAGGTTAGACTGTGACAGAATCAAGCATATGCTCTGACTTTGACCGTCAGTGTGAAGACGAAGTTTTGACCCTGGCTCCTGGCGCTCAGGCTCTGATTCTAGCTTGGTTGTCTTGCTTGAAGCACCTCTGGGTGGTTTCGTGAGCAGCCTGGGTGGAGGCAACCCTGGAGAAGCCAGGGTGTTAGGATGGACGGGAACATATCCAGAGAACAATGTCATCTAGTTGACAATGATGGAAAACTGATGAGGACTTCCCAAGTCTACTGGGACCTGGTTTGGGAGGCGATGGATTTTTCTGGAAACCTGAAGCAAGTTTCTGACTAAATCTGCTTTCTATAACAACAACAACAACAACAACAACAACAACAACAAAAAGTCTCTGGGGCCTGGAGAGATGACTCCTGCTGAACCAACATGAGGGCTGGAGTTAGGATCAGCCAGAACCCATGCAAAAGACAGACGTAGGTGGAAGTCCACCTGTGATCCCAGTGCTCAGGAGTCAAGAGTCCCTGGAACAAGCTGGGTAGCCAGACTACCGTAAATAGCAATCTGTAGTAGGTTCAGTAGAGAGAGACCCTCCCTGCTTTAACATGTAAGTTAAAATGATAGAAGACTCCCATGTTAACCTCAAGCCTTTATACATATACACATGTACTTTCTATGTACATGTGCTTCCACACATGTGAACATGCACACACACACACACACACACACACGTACACACACACACGTACACAACACATACTGCACACACACACACACACACACACACACACACACACACACACACACACACAAAGCCTGGATCCCCTTAAGCAAATGAAGTTCATCAGAGGCAGCTGAGGTGCCACTGTGAACCATGTCTTGCTAAGGGTAGCAGGCAGTATGGTTTTGGGGGAGCGCCTGGGGGGACAGGGTTTCTGTGGCTGAAGTTGGGATAAATGTTCTTTTGAAAGTTCGGCGGTGCTGGAGATGGAGTCCAGGGCCTCGCTCATGCTATGCGAGCTCTCAAGCACTGAGCTTCATTACTGGCCTGTATTTACAATTTCTTGGAGCCTAAACTCAGCATGCCTTGAAGTGGAGTTATGGATTCTATAGTCAGCTGTCTCTAGACAGTTTAAAACTGAGGTCACGGTCTGTGTTGTTTTGTGCACACAAGGTGTTAGAGAAGCACAGCCATCCCTGGTTGGGGAGTCCAAGAATAGAGTATAGACTGTTCCAGAAAGGAGTGTGATGATTCATTCCTAAACAATCTGAGCCTTAAGGATGGCTGTAGTTCTTCCCTCATTCAGTGGTTTTGAGACTTGTATAGCCCAGGCCAGCCTTGAACTTGTTACGTAGGTTGGGCTGACCTTGAACCTGCAAACTTCCTACCTTGACCTTCTCAATGCTAGGATTATAGGCCTTTGCCAATGCACCCAGTTTACAAATCTTTTCATACCTTACTTTGAGTGTAATCCTCATGCAGTGGGCTGAATCATTCCTGTTGGCATGCAGATATATCACACAATTTTCCTCCTACACACAAACATCACATTAGACTTCCTGGCATTTCTCCAGTGAGGCCCATTTCTTTGATTCAGCAAAACCACCAAAGAATTTTCTGTCCACTTTCTATCTCTCTAGTCCTCCTTGGGAAAGAAATTACAGCGTGGGGTGGTGACAAATGCCTGTGACCTCAGCCCCTTGAGAGGCTGAGGCAGGAAGATTTTGAGTTTGAGGCCAGTCTGGGCTACATAGGAAATCCCATCTCAATTTTTTAAAAGAGGTCTGAGTATGTATCTCAGTGGTAGAGTGCTCGTCCAGCATGAATAAGATCCTGAGCTTGAGCCACAGAACCTTCAGAATAAAAAGAAATTACCTGAAGTGTAAGGAATGAATTCCATCATGTGTGTGACAGAGAGGAATCACAAGGGATATGAAAAGCTCTGTCCTTCCCAGCCCATACCCTGGCAGGAGTGAACAGACCTGAGTCCAACATGCAATATCCCCAGCATCCCTCACTCCCCACACTGTATGCTCCATCTCTCTTGTGACCACCAGAACTTTCCTTACACGGCGCTGTGTCCCTGTCAGCAGGGGTCACCGGAGAGAGCCTCCCAGGTCTCCTCTGATCTTTGGACCCAGTCCCACTTGTGTCTGTATGTTCCGGGTACCTATTGCTGCATAACAAACCACACCCAAATGTACGTGGCTTGAAACAACAGCCACCATTTATCCTGCTCAGGAATCTGAAATGTGAGCAGGGGTTGGCAGGGACACTTTGTTTCTGTCTCACAGGGGCAAAACTCAGCCAAGACTGGGCAAGCCCCTTCCTAGATGCTTCCGTGAGGTTGGCTACAGTAGGTGCTGGATATGGAGCTCATTCTTTGTTGACTTCTCCGTGGGGCAGCTTGGATTTCCCAGATTCAAAGGGAAGGGGTGTAGCTTTCACCATCCTTAAATGCATGTATGACCAGCTGACTTGCAGGTGGAGTCTACACGTCGGCATCCCAGTTCTGAGTAGGTAGCAGAGGGACGGTGATTCTGGGAGTCCACTAGCCTGTACTACAACTGCTCTGACTTGGATCTTACAGCCCAACAAAGCCAAGGACACTTGGGGTGGCTTTAGCAAATGGTCCTAGATATGGTCTCGAAGGAAAACAGGATAATCACGGTACAGATCAAAAGGGTTGTAGAGTCAAAAATGGCCATCTAAAGCTAAGTTATTTTCCATTAGACAAACCTCTCTCCTGTTTGGGAGAATTAAGTGACCACAGGACTGCAGCTTCCATTATGAGCTGGGTATCATTGATCTATCCAACTACGAGGTTGGGCATACACAGTGGTGTGTGTTGTCAAGCCCATGTGGCATATAAGACATTGAACAAGTTGACCTGCAGGTGATCCACATCCTTCCCAGACTGACACCTGCTTCATGGCCTTGATTCTTTAATCTACATCTACAATAACATGAGACCATCTCACGATAGGAGAAGCAGCTCAGGCCATGTCTACTAGTGCATCTGCATGACAAGTTGGCACCAACCTAAAGTGGACAACTACAGCCTCACAGTCCCACCTAGCGCCAACCCTGATGGACAGTAGTCAAGAAAACCCCTTCCTATGAGCAGAATGGAGACCAGGTGTCTTGTCTGAATAAAGAGCTGTGCAGAGCAGAAACCTGCACAGTGCCATGGATGGTTCTGGAAGGCTCAATGGTCAATGACTATCTGAAGACCAAGACGTGGGGAAGAGGGCTGAAGATGGATCTTCGAATGGATGCTGTATTAAGATCTGCATCTCAAAAGAACTCTTACCAACAGGCATCCACTGGGTTGAGTAGTTTAGCATACTAACACACGGAAGGCTACAGTGAGCCCAGCAGTAAGATAGGTACCTTCTTCAAGGATCCGCCTGGAGGAGGTGGGGTTGTGTTGGACCCTCTTACCACGGAGGGAGGAGGAATTTTCTCCCCTGAACTGGACATACAGGACCTCCCATCAGGCTGTTGGTGACAACTCTATCTACTTGTCACTGTCATGAGATCTCACACACACTGATGAAGGAGACATGGCCACGGGAGGACTGGGAGCCTTAGGTTATTCCGTAAGGTGTTCCTTGTTAAGTATGAAGACCTAAGCTCAACCCCCAGAACCTACATTAAAAAAAGAAAGTCAGGGTGGGGCGGTGGTGGCACACACTTTTAATCCCAGCACTCAGGAGACGGAGCCAGGTGGATCTCTGTGAGTTTGAGGCCAGCCTGGTCTACAGAGCGAGATCCAGGACAGGCACCAAAGCTACACAGAGAACCCTGTCACAAAACAAAACAAAATAAAACAAAACAAAAAAAGCATGGTGGCACACACTTGTAATCCAGTACTGAGGAGGGAGCGCGAGTGGATCCCTGAGGCTCACTGGCTGCTCATCGTAGCCTATGTGACAAGTTGGGGTGGGGTGGGGAGCAGAAACGGTGCTGGGGAGTGACACTCAGGGTTGTCTCCTGGCCTCCACACATGTTCACATACATGTTAACCCCCCACAGCCACAGTGATCAATGTATTAGCTCAGAGCCCCTTTAGTGTGTACTGAAAGGTGTCTCTAGAAAACAAAAGGACAGAAAAAGTAGCCCCACATGAGTGAGGTTTCTTATGCAGTTGGTAGTCGTATGTCCGTGTGGATTTCCTACTTTGACTCCTATACCACCACTGTGTGTGGAAGGATCAGGAAACTGCCTGGAAGGTGAACAGGGATTAGCCACAGAGCTGCACGGAATGTGTGCAGGGATGCTCCACATTAGCCATGGAACCCATAGATACTTTGAATATTATTTCAGAAGGAAAAGTACCTCATTTTGACCTTGCCAGTAACCAGCCACCACCACAGGATGCTGGGAAAGGCATGCAGGAAGGGTGACATGATGCATTTGTGGCATTTTCTCAGAGACCCAGTCTCAGCAATCAAAGGCTCTTTGGAATCTGTGGGGTGGCATGGGTTTGGGACTAGGATGAAATCTGTGGGCTTTGAAAATGACATTTATTTATTTACTTATTTATTGAATGTATGTGCATATCACTGTGGACCTGTGGAGGTCAGAGGACAACTTGTAGGAATGTCTTCTCCTACCATGTAAGACCAGGTATCCAAATCCAGTTGTCGGGCTTGGTGGCAAGTGCCCTTACCTGCCGGCATCTGGCTAGTGCCATTTCAATCATTCTTTGCACACATCGGAAGCCCCTCCCCACCTCCCTCCTGCCTTCCACAAGAACAGCCATTCCAGCTATGGAGCTCTTGCAGACACTGCCTCCTCCTGGGAACCTCTCAGCCTTCTTACTAGGGGGCTTTCCTGGGTTGCCTGTGTCTCCTGGAAGAGCTGGACTGCCTTAGGGTTCCTGGTTAGCTCTCCAGTGCACCGAGTAAATGAGTGTATACCGTAGCATCTTACCAGACCATTGGCTTCCAGGACTGTCCTGGCCCCAAAGAGTCCTCAGGGTCAGGCACAGAGCGCAGAAAATATCTATGTGGGCTATTTATATATAAATTGGATGAATGACCAAATGAAGGAATTTAAGAATGAAGGCAAAGCAAGATCCAGGGCTCACGGGGCCCAAAGTTCCCTGCCCGCTTCATTCCCTGCCCCCCCCCCCCATCTTAGCAGTCATCACCAGCTGTTGCAGTGTCTGTGTGCAGAGTTCCTTGCAAACAAAAAAACACGGGTTTCCTTGTTAAAATACGAAGAAATTGAAATCAGCTACACTAGAGCGTTAAAACCAAGACGGAGCGGGCGTCTCGGCCTGTGCCCTGCCCCGCGCTCCACTCTCAGAGCCCGATGTCCCAATTGCTCCCCGTTGCCCTCTCTAGGACCACTCTGCAGGGCTTCCAAGCTCTCCTCCAGGTCAGGGTCAACCTTAGGGCGCTCTTTCGCAGAAACAGGCTACGCTTCCTCTGGGCAGCGGCTGTGAAAGGCTTTAGAATGGAAGCAACTGGACTCTACGCGACCACTGGGGACCCTTTTCCCGGCTCAGTTCCCCCTGGAAGCGAAGCAGCTCTGGAGGAGGACAGGAAGGGATGGCCTCTCCTTGGGTACTGGCTCCGGTCTCAGCCAGAGTCGAGGCTCTCGGACAGGTCCCCACACAGACACCCAAAAGTGACAAACCCCCAAAGACGCCTCTTCCCTGCTTCCCACCGAGCCAAACACACTCGTAGGTCGAGGGCAGAGAGACGAAAAGCACCCAGTAGACAGAGGCAGGGACCAGGACACACAGATGAGAAGGACCCATGTACACTCGTGCCCTGCGAGCCCACCCAGAATTCTAGGTTTCGGGGACACAACCCTCGGCGGAGCCATACCCCCAGCAATTCCTTGATCTGGCTCCCGCGACTCTGTATGTCCCTTGGCATCCCACCCCTCCCCGCCAGCCCCGGAGCTGGCGGGCGGCACCTGTTGCGGTCCCGCGTTTCCGGGGCGCTGGGGTGGGGTAGGCGGGCTGGGCGCGGGGGTGGGGTGCGGGTGGCACAGGCAGGGCAGAGGAGCAACGGGGCTCGAGGCGCAGCTGCAGGGGCAACGGGCTGCAGGGACCTGAGTCGGCATCGGGAGCGCCGAGAAGGAGGCCGGCGACTGGGACCTGACCAAGGGCCTGGAGCCCTGGGGGAGGGCAAGAGCAGAGAGCACGGGCGAGCGGGGTTAGTGCCCAGAGGGCGTGGGGAAAGGACAGGAGCCAACAGCAACGCGCGGGGCTGGAGCAGCTGCCTGGGGACCAGACTGGAAGATGCCTGGGGGCCCGGGCGCGCCCTCCTCTCCCGCAGCATCCGCAGGTTCCTTCCGGGACGCGCCGTCGGGGATCGCGGCATGCCCGCCGCCTCCGCTCCCCCTGGCCCGGAGGTCTCCACCGGCCTCCGGTCCCCGACGCGGCGCCAGTGTCCCGCAGAAGCTGGCGGAGACTCTGAGCAGCCAGTACGGGCTGAACGTGTTCGTGGCGGGGCTGCTGTTCCTGCTGGCCTGGGCGGTGCACGCGGCGGGTGTGGGCAAGAGCGACCTGCTGTGCGTGCTGACCGCGCTCATGCTCCTGCAGCTGCTCTGGATGCTGTGGTACGTGGGCCGCAGCTACGTGCAGCGCCGCCTCATCCGCCCCAAGGACACGCACGCGGGCGCGCGCTGGCTCCGTGGTGAGTGCAGCCGGGCCGCCCTCCACGCCTCTCCTTGAGACCAGACTTCAGCTCTATGCCTCATCTCTCCTGCCTTCCCCTCGGGTTTTCCTTCTCTACCTTTAGGCTCTGCTCGTAGCTCTCCCTGTTTAAAGTTCTGTTACAACGTTTCAGGCCCCGGTACGGAGGCCACATTCCCCCTCTTGGCACTCAAGGATTCTAAGATCTGGCCTCAGATGATCTCTTTCCTTTGGAGCCCTCATCCTGCCAAAGACTAAGTTCCAGTCACTATTGAAAGCCCCCAGGTCTTTGCATATTCTGTTCCTTCTCTTGGAATGCAATTCCATCCTCACCTCGGTCCTGCTTTCCAGCCAGGGCTAAGACCTTCCTGAGCCTGAAGCATATCTTACCACCCCATTCTGTGTTTCTGCACACACCTCCACCCTTGCTGTGGCCTGGACACTTTTCTCATCCAGACAGCAGCCTCCCCACCTCATTGAGGGGAGCCCGTGATCCTCGGTCCGGTCGAGAGCCACATAGGCCTGCCTTGGAGGAGGTGCTGGGAGGATGAGGGGAGTCCTGAGGACATGGTCCCAAGGGACACCCTGACCTAGTCAAAGGGGGCCAGGGCCATGCAGGGCAAAGGGAGAGGGCTGGGATCCAGGGCAAAGGGAGCAGACCAGATCCAGGGCAAAGGTGGCCTCCTCCCGTGGCTTTCTCTCCTTAGTCTGTAATTTCCCATAGAGCTGCTTCCCAGTTTTTGCACACTTGACCTCAGACCTTGGTTCCCTCTGACCCTAGCCCCAGGCTGAACCTCTGCAGATGTGGATCTCAGGCTGGATGGGACCAGACGATGCTTTGTGTGTGTGTGTGTGGGGGGGCGCTTCAAAGGTATGACCCCCCCAGGGCCCTTTCATTGAGGCCATGGGGATCACCCTCTTGCCTTGAATAGAGACTTTCAAGGATCAGTTTATCTTGCCTTCAGGAAAATTGTACACTGCCACAAACTACCTAAGTTCTCCAAGATGGAGATTTAGGGAGCTCACGGGTTGGTGAATTATGACTGGCGAGGCGGGCAGTCAATGTAACATAAAACGACAAGACTGACGCTCTTACCCCAGGATGTTGACATTTTGCCTCTTCTTTCCAGAAGCATCCTTTCTTCCTCACTCACCTCCTCTTCCTTTCTCCTTCAGCTCCTCTACCTCTCCCCTTCCTCCCTACTTTCACCTCTTCTCTTTCCTCACTTCCTGTCCCTCTCCTGCGCCATCTCTTTTCTCCTTTCTTGCTTCCTTCCTCTAGTCTCTTTCCTCTTGTGCCCCTTCCTCTTTCCTCCATTTCCTTTCTCCTTCCCTCCATTCTTCCCTCCTTTTCTCTCTGACTGGTCCTGTTATTTCCTAAGGTTGGAAAGCCAGAGGGAGAAGCAGGGCAAGAGCACAGACCAAGGTTCCCTTGTGGACCAGCTCCATGTCTTTCAGACACCATGGAGAGATGAAGTCGATTAGGCTGAGAGAGAACAGCACACAGGAAATGGTACCCAGGAGGAGGGGAGGAAGAGAGGGAGAGGGGAGGAGAAAAGAGGAAGGTCAGTTGGACAACAGAGGGCTCACGATGTCCATATGCCCAGAGTCCAGAGGAGGCCAGGACTCCAAGCAATGCTGAGTGGCTGGCCTAGGGGACTGTAAAGGCCAGTGTGGGGTCCTGGGGGAGTCTGGTACCACAGAGAAAGGGGGAATCAACATGGGCTCTGTGGGATCCCAGGTAACACCTGGGAGAACAGCACACAGTAGGTTGTGTGGACCCTCTGGAAGTCGTCCTGTAGTGATGTAGCCATTCTGATGAGGCACATGTGCTGTGCAAATGCTGTTGGCCCTGGAAGACATGGCTTGTACTCCCCACTTCCGTCTCCTTCAGCTTTATGAGCCCTAGCTCTCACATGAATTGGATAAGAATCATAGGTATCTCATGGAGAGGGGCAGGAAGATGTTGAGGGAAAGCAGCTTGCCATGACCTGGCCATTCCTGTGAACAGATGGGTTCATTTGGGAACAAAAAGACAGTTACCATACCAAGGTGTCAAGAGGAAGCACCCTGGCCCTGGTAGGGTCTGAGGTTTCCTTTGGACTCTTAGCTGGAAAGACAAGTTTGTGGCAGAATCTCAGCCCTGTCTCTATAGGGCTGGTGGGGATGGGTGGTGGGTCGTGTGGGTGGGGAGACAGGGTGGGTGATGGGTGGTTGGTGGGTGGGCTTGTGGGCATGTCCTGAGGCTGATACTTTGGGATGGAGCACTCCTCAAGCCCTGCCCCTAGAACTCCAGGCACTGAGGTTTTCCATGGAAAGTTGTGGGGCTTGGTTTGGTCTGGAAGGCATCTCTTTGAGCAGGAAATATTCCATTCTACTTCCTGTGAGGGAGGAAATACTTCCTTAGCAATAAAAAAATACTGACCCACTTGAGTAATTGGTAGTAATGTTGCACCATGACCCTCTGTCTTTGCTGACTGAGGAAGGAGTTCCTCTAGAAGGGATGACTGTAGCCTAGGAACCTGTGCCTGCCTCCTGAGCAGCCAGTGAGCAGACTTCTTAGCATTAATCACCACTTCCCGCTTTCCTTGCTAGCCTGCTCCAAATGTGATGAAGCTGGGAGGTTTTCCCCCTTGTTTTTTGCCTGTCTCAAGACCAGAGATACTTTGAACACAAATTCTAGAAACAGTGAAGGTTGCAGTTGTACTTATTGAGTGTGTTTGGAATGCCAGACTCATTACAGTAACTTACAGCTATTTTGGGGATGGGGAATCTCCCCCGAATTTATTCTACAATTCAGATTTTCACAGTGTTTGCTTTTAAACGAGGCACATCTGTACTTGTGCTTTTCCAGACCTTTGTCCAGTATGCTACCACAGGCCATCCCTGGAAATAGGCGGCATGGGGACTGAGATCAGTGTTCCTAATGGACCAGAGGACAGGGGACAGATGTGAGCTGCCTATGAAAAGCTAGTCCGGGGTGGTCGTAGGACAAGCTGCAGAGGTGACAGCAGAAAACGCAGTGGTTCCTGCTTGGAAGGAGGTTGTCTACGGCGACACACTGAAGTTGTGTGTGTGTGTGTGTGTGTGTGTGTGTGTGTGTGTGTGTGTGTGATGGTGTGTGTGATGGTGTCATCAAGCAAGTTGGCCATGAACAGAAGAAGGGAAGAAGAGAAGGGAGTGGAGGAGAAGAACCGAGGGAGGGGAAAGAAGGAGGAGAGAAGAGGCAGTTGGGCTGGAGGACAGGCTGTCCTTGCCTCCAGTTGTCATCTGCCGACTTCAGCGCAGGTACAGCAAGCTTGAGACCATATCCCGAACTCCACTTTGCATCTCGGAGTGGTGGCTCATCTTAATCCTCAGTCCTGCTTTCCTGCAGACAGAGCTCCTCCAGACACTCTGGTTTGCTTGGGCTTCTGTCCCTGTCCCTGGCATAGTGAGCCCAAGTCCCTGCCTGAGATGGGTCCTCAGTTCTCCCATTTGAAGCAAAGCTGATGATAATGCTGCTGCTGCTGCTGCTGCTGTCTTTTATAGTTTGAGTTTATAACATAATTACCCACATCTCCTTTTTCTTCCCTCCCTCCAAATCCTCCCATGTATCTCTCCGTGCTCTCTTTCAAATTCAGCACCTCTTTTTCATTAACTGTTGACTGCCTGATGCCAATTCCACAGCTGGAGCGCTCTAACCACTTTGCCTTGGTGTCCTTGGCCATTGTTGTGATGGCATTACCCTGACAAAGCAACTTAAAGTAGAAAGAGGTTATTTAGCTCAGAATCTCACAGTCTGAGATTGCAGTCCAGGGAAGTCACAACATCGGGAGCTTTGAAAGAACCAGTCACTTCACATCCACGTTCAAAAGCAGATAACAATGGATTAATACATGCATACTGGTGCTCAGAGCCCTCTCTCTCTCTCTCTCTCTCTCTCTCTCTCTCTCTCTCTCTCTCTCTCTCTCTCCTCTTTATTTAGTCCATGGTCAAGCATATGAAATGGTGCTGTTTGCATTCAGGCTGTGTCTTCCAAATTCAGTTAACTCAAATCCCTCACAGGCATGCCCACAATCTAGACAATTCCACATTGAGACACCCTTCTCAGGTCATTCTGGAGTGTGTCAGGTGGGCCATCACACATCTCAAAGAGAGACACCCCCCCACCCCCACCCCCATGGATCAGATTCCATTTTTTCTTAGCCCTCAGTCCGCTTTCTGCCTCTGTAGATTTGGCTGTTCTGCAAACTTCCCCGAGATGGATGTGTGCTCCTGTGGTGGCTTCCTTTCCTTAAGGGTGGAATTTCCCATGTCTAGAGGATCTTGAGATGGTGTTGCCACTGCCTGGGGATGCTGACAAGGCTTCAGAGGAGGCTAGCATTCTGTCCCTGGAAATAATCCCAGGGGTAGGTGGTGTGACAGTTTGACAGTACAGATAACAGGCAGGTGACATCCCCGTCCCCTTTTCTCTGTCTTTTGAGCAGGAGGATCTTGGACCCCTGCCCTGCACAGTGGGGGAGGACGCCTTCCTCTGCTTGGACTTTTGCTGGGGCAATGTCTCAAAATGACTTTTACTCAGGGGCCTAGACTGAGAGCCCACTCTGCTTGCCTGGCCCTGCTGGTCTCTGGCAATGGAGAGATGCATGGCTCATTCAGAGTGGATAGAGGAGGGCAAGAAGAGGGGAGACAATGCAGGGTGTCAGAGAGCGATGGATGGAAGCATGGCTCCTGGGCAGGGCATGGAGCTTGTCTGCCTCAGTTTCCTCATCTGTAAAATGGGGTTACGCTGTTGTCTATTATATGAAGTTGGCACGAGAACCAGGGACTACATGCATGCAAACTTCTTAGAAAAGCTTCTGAGAGAAGTAAATATGTTATTACTGTGAAACAAATGAGTCATGAGTATAATGCACAAGGTAGGGGCAGATGAGGAGTCTGGAGGAGATTGGGGGCTTCCGGAGTGATCCGAGACCCACTATGTGGAAGTTAAAAAGACAGGTACCAGACCTTGGCTTTGTCCCATGGTTCATGGGGACCCATCACAGGTTATTAAGAAAGAGGACAAGGGAGATAGGTGTACCCAGCTGAGGTTGGGAGATGGGTACAGAGGGGAAAGCGGCAGTAATTCTGAGACTCGTCCTGAAGCCTTGATGAGTCTTGCTAGCTCCATCCCCCTTCCTTCCCTTCCTCTCCCTCCCCTCCCCTCTCCTTCCCTCCCTTCTCTTTCACTCTTCATTCTCTTTTCTCTTCTCTCTTCTTTTCCCTTTTCTTTTTTAAAGACAGGGTTTCATGTGCATACCAGGTTGGCCTCAACTTTCCTATTTACTGAGGATGACTGTGAACTCCTGATGCCCCTGCCTCCACCTTCCAAGTGATTACAGGCATGCATTCTCATACCTGGTTTATGCACTGCTAGGGATTAGCAGCAGTTCTCTGTGCATGCAAGGCAAATAATGTGCACCTCCAGCCTACATTCATTTTCTTACAGCCCAAAGCCTAGATGCGGTTTAGCATTCTTTGGAAAGAAGTAAGAGTATAGGGGCCTCAAAGGTGTTTGTAGGACAGTGTTTCTGTGGGGAAGAAGAAAGGATGTTGAGTCCAGAAGACAGCAGTATGTGGCAGTCCCACAGTAGGACATGCTGTAGGCCTTCATCTGTGAGCTTTGGAAGAGCCCACTTTTAATAAACAAGTCTCACCTGGAAAACCTTTCCTGCCACTTTTGAGCTAACTGTAGCTCCTGGGTTGCTGTTCTCATGACACCAGCTCACCATCTGCCCAGCACCAGTCCTGCAGGAGAGTGTATTATCCAGTTACTGTTTGTCACGCTGAACAGACCGTGAGTTCCTGAAGGTTCAGGCACTTCCTGAATATACTCTCCGTGGTGTCCTGAGATCCAGCATCAGGCTTAACGTATAATGAGGGCCAGATGGTATCTGTAGAGTAAATGAATCAGTGGAGATTACGTGTGATGGGTGGTTGATGGGTGGATGGATGGGCTGATGAATGGGGCAATGTATGGGCAATGTATGGGACAGGTGGATATATGTGTAATTGAATGGGTAGATGAATAGATGTGTAGGTGTATATGTATATATATGTATGGGTGAGTGGATGGGTTGATGTATGGGGGAATGTATGAATGGATGTATGAGTGAGTGTCTTAATCAATATTCTATTGCTGTGAAGAGACCCCATGGCCACAGCAACTCTTATAAAGGAAAGAATTTAATTGGGACTGGTTTACATTTCAGAGGTTTAGTCCATTATCGTCATGGAAGGAAGCATGGCAGCATGCAGGCAGACATGGCACTGGAGAGGTAGCTGAGAGTTCTACATCTAGATCTGCAGGCAGCAGAAAGAGAAAAGGATGCTGAGCCTGGCTTGAGCGTTTGAAACCCCCAAAGACCGCTCTAGTGACACACTTCCTCCAACAGGGACACACCTCCTGATAGTGCCACTCCCTGGTGACCAAGCATTCAAATATATGAGCCTGTGGGGTCCATACCTTTTCAGACCACCACAGTGAGTGAGTAGATGGATGGGTGGATGATGCCGGAAGCCCCAGGGAAGAGGGTGGAGAGCTCTGAGAGTCTGTCAGCAGTTCAATATAAGGAAGGACTTTCTAACTGAAGCAATAGCCACTGCATTGGATGACAGACTGCGAGGGATGGTGAGCTTCCCAGCATGCATGTCCAGCTGGAGGCCAGATGATGGCTGGTCATGATGCACTGGGGAGTGTCTTTCCAGGGAATGGACTCTGGGACTGTCCATCTGAAAGAAGCTAGGGTTCACTATTCTAGACTCCTAGGAGGGTCTTTGATGCCCAGCAGCGGAAATGAGACTGGGTATCTTGGGCAGTTCCTGGATTACTGTCAAGTAATATAGTTAACTGATTATATTTTTATTGATTTTTTATTTCTTTTACGTGTGTGTGTGTGTGTGTGTGTGTGTGTGTGTGTGTGTGTGTGCATGCCTGCCACAACATGCATGTGGCAGTCAGAGGACAACTTGAAGAAGTTGGTTTTCTCTTTCTACCATATGGGTTCTGGGATTGAACACAGGTTGTCAGGCTTGGTGGCAGAAATCAGTTCCTCCTAGGGGGCTTTTCAACTTGATTCCAACTCATTAAGTTTTCCTTTTCGGTGTAATGAAGAGAGGGTATTGATCCCAACTATAGACCTTTCTGAGTATTCCAAGGGGATTCTATGGAACGACTCACTGAGTCTTCTCAGCACCCCAAGGCATTGTGGGAGGCATTATGATTATTATCCCATATTACAGATTGGGAAACTGAGGCACGGAGGTTACATAAGTGCCCAACATCTCAATCAATAAATAGGAGAAAACAGGACTTGAAGCTAGGCAGCCTTTCTGCCACGTTTCATTTTACTGCCTCTTAGGGCATGATTGACACTTTTCAGTGTTCTATAGACAGCAAAATTGTATGCTCTGTTTTCAGATGAGGCAAAGTTTTACACAGAGAGAAAAATTGAGTGATTTGATTCTTCTGTGGTTTCAAATATTTTGTCTATTTGACCGGTCTAGTTCTGAAAATTTCTGCTCTATTTTTAATCAGTAGCAGTTACATATAAAAGCAAATTATTATTATTGTCATTGTTTTTTGAGACAGGGTCTCACTGTGCAGCCTTAGCTGGTCTGGAACTCACTATGTAGAGCAGACTGGCCTCGTACTCATGGAGATCTACCTGCCTCTGCCTCTCAAGTGCTAGGATTGAAGGCGTGCGCCACCATAACTGGCCCAAAGTTCTAGTACTGAGCCTTCATGCATTGTAAGATTTTCCTCATGCTCTCTGTCTTGTTGTTCGTAATGTGAAGGATTCTTTGTTCTAAATTCCATATAGTCTGATAGTAGCATTCCCTTCCCACTTTCTGTTTGTCTCGCCCGCTTCCCCTCGCCCACCCCTAACCTTCCATCACTAACCACTTAGTCATAGAGAGAGCGTGTTCCCTTGTTTCGTTTCTAATTCAGCCTTTCTGACCTTGCTTCCTGGTAAATGAGACAGTTCTGGGCTCCTGTATGGTTTCCATACCTGACTCTTGTTTCTATTTTATTTATGATGATAATGATTATATTTTACATTATCCCTCATGCTTGCCTTTTAGAATTACCGTATTTTTAAATTGTTCTTTGATAATTTGACACATGTATGCAATGTATTTCAGATCATATCACCCTCCACTCCCCTACACTAGGTCATCTTGGATCTCTTTATGTTTGCCTTTTTTTTCCTTTTCTTTTGAGCACTTGGAATTTTCTTCTTTTCTGCCCCACAAGCCTCAAGTCTGTCTAATTTTCTCTTGTCTTATAATCTTGGGCATGTAACTCTCTTTATATTTGGAGAAAAAAGTACTAAATGCCTGCTTCAGCAAGTCGGCCTGCCTCCTGCTCTGTTATGCCCTGTGCCTCCTGCCTCTCTGGACCATCCGGACTTATCTGCTTCTTCGATCTCCTGTCCCTGCTGCCTCTACGTTCCTTAACCTGTCTTTTCTCATCACCAGACTTCCAAAGCCTTTCTTCTCTTCCACATCTGGTCCTTCTCCCACCTATAGGCTTTGCAGAGACAGCATCCTGCCTTCCAGATGTTCACTCTGTGAGTTGTCTTCACAGAGCAAGCCACCCACACGCCTCTGCAGTTTATCTCCAGACATTTGAACTCAGAGTCTCATCGAGTAAACTATCTCTCTCCTTGACTATTCTCTCTCATCCACCAACCCATTTTTCTGTCTGTTTTTCAGTTCATCTGTCAATCTGTCCATTCCTTCCCCCACCCAGTGCACTTCCAAGCGTTTACAAAGTGCATCGATCACCATTGTTCTTCCTTCCCTTTCTCCCACTTTGAACTCTCTTCCAACCACTTCACTGGCTTGTCAGACAGCTGGCCAGGTCACATAGCTCCTTGCTCTTCTCTATTCAACTAGCTTCCCTCAGAGACTCCTTTCCTGACCACCTCCATTAGCGGCTCACTCTCTGTTCCACACCACATCCCTTCCAGTCCACAGCGCCTCCGCCCGCTCTTCATACATCTTGGTTTTCTGTCTTCCCCTCTAATGTGTAGAGGCTCCCCAAGAAGCTTTCCTCTCCTCTTCTACTGACTTTCATACCCCCCCCATGCCCAGGACAGTGACTGACTCAGAGTTGTTGTGCAAAAGTTCATTGTAGAATGAGTTGTATGTTGTCTCTCTTCAACAACTTTCTCTCTTCTGGCCCAGCAGACAGGTGACACCTCAGCTGGAAGCCAGGTCTATGGACTTTTTTTTTGAGAAACTCCTACTATTTTCTGGTCTCCCAAGCTGCACAAGAGAAACCTAGTGACAGCTCACCCCCTCTATTCTTCTTCGATATCCTAATTTGTACCATGCTGTCCTTGTGAATATTTGTTTCTTCGCCACTCTCTTTCTTCATCCTTGAGTAGGTGCCTTATTCCATGTTGTGTTGCTGTAACAAAATACCCAAGGCTCAGTACTTTCTAATGTAAACATCATGATTCTGATGTTTGGAGTGTTTAAAGAGCCTGGGACTAGCATCATATCAAAGGTCCCCTTACTGTGTCATAGCAGCCCAGAAGAGCAGAAAGTGGGCCAGTGGCATATGGAAAGGGCTAAGCATGTGGATGGCCTCCCCATAGCAACCTGCTCTTATGAGAGCAAACTGGGGCCCCAAGAGAACTATATTAGTCTTTCCTAAAGACCATTTCCAATGATCTAAATACATTCCATTAATCCCCACCTTTAAAAAATTTATTAGCTCCGAGAATTTCATACAATGTAGTTTGTTCATATTCTCAGATCGACTCCCCGTCTTCCCACCCAACTTTGTGCGTGTCCTGATGGAGTAATATCCTCTCCCCACTTCTCCTTTTAAGGGTTCTACCCCGCCCATCATCACACTGAAGGGTGAGCTACCAGCACACGAACCTTGGGACACACACATTCTACAACCAAACCCAGACGGGAAGAGACCTCAGACTGTGTCAGTAGATGAGTGAGAGAATACACGGAAGGACGGGAGGACTTCAGACTGAGAGGGCCAGGGAGGGTTTCATGGCAGAACAAATGCACTGTCAATCACCGAGACACTCTAGAACACTTTGGGGCCCCAGAACAACCTCATCTACCCACTAGGGAACTTGTTAGAGATACTGTGAACCCCACCTCACACCTACTGAGTCAGATACTGGCATGGAGCACAGCAGTAGGAGCTTTATCAATGCCCTTTCCAGGGCATTCTGATGCATGCTCAGGTTTGTACACCACTGCTGTAGACGGTCTTCATTTAATAGGTGGGGGGAATCGAGTCTAGGGTTAGGGAGATGACATGTAGGAACACACACACCTGTCTGGTACCCAGGATCCCATAGCTCAGGGCTTAGCTCTGGCCACCTAACCAGGCTGCTGTACATGGTCTTGTTTCCATTATTATTATTATTATTATTATTATTATTATTATTATTATTTTCTAAATCAGAAAGAACCTTGTATTCATCAGCCACTCTAAAAGCACTGGGATTGAATCTCCACTCTTACAGAGGTTCTGATTTCACTGGGGGTGTGCCAGGATTCACAAAACACAACTTCTCGTCATTTCTATAGGGCTCCGAGCGGCAGCAGTGAGCTGGGCTGTGGCATTTCCCCAGAGGTGGCTCTGGCGGCCGTGTAATGCGATCACTCCTGCCTGGCTCTCACCTTGGTTCCCCAATGCCCAGCCCATGTGATCCAGTTTCCTCTGTGCGTGGGAGAGGACATGTGAGTCAGGTCATTGATGCCAGGAGGGCCCAGGAGCTTGGACACTACCCACATGTCCGGCACAGCTGCTTTCCTTGCCCAGATTTGCATCTGTCCAGCACCTTCCAAACGGGTTTTGTAATTCCTGGCCAGACTTTTCTATATGTGTGGGTTTTTTTCCAGTCAAAATCATTAATAGTATAAAAAACTGCTTAACTCTTCACCTTACCTGGCACCTTTTCTGATTGCTAGTAGAGATGCTCTTACTATTGAGTTTTAAGAAGTCAACTTTCTAGTTTACTTTTATGTGTGTGTGTGTGTGTGTGTGTGTGTGTGTGTGTGTGTGTGTGTGTGTATGTATACCTGTGCGTAGGAGTTTGTGTATATGTGGAAGATGTATGTGATTAGAGGATGCCTTTAGTGTCACTCCTCAGGTACCATCCCCTTGCTTGAGACATGGTCTCTCACTAGCCTACTACTTCACCAAATTGGCAAGGCTATCTGGCCAGCAAGCAAATTTCCCATCTCTCTGTCTATGGGATTACAGGTACGTGTGGCCATGCCCAGTTTTTATGTGGGTACCAGGGATCTGAAATCAGGTCCTCATGCTTGCCAGGAAAATGCTTCAAAACAGCGTCATCTACTCAGCCCTTGTTGTTTGTTTGTTGATAGTACCTATCTTAGGGGCTGGAGAGATGGCTCAGGGTTTAGGAGTACTTGCTATTCTTGCAGAGGACCAGGATTTAGTTCTCAGGACACCACAACCATCTTTATCTCCGGTTCCAAGGGATCTGATGCCCTCTTCTGGCCACTGAAGGCACTGCAAACATATGGTGCACATTCATACACCCGGGAACACACACATACACATAAAATTATTAAATAGTATTTAACAGTCTTAGCAGGGATGACCTGCTGTTTGTGGTGATTTAAAAAAAATGGCCCCCAAAGGGAGCACTATTAGGAGGTGTGGCCTTGTTGGACTAGATGTGGTCTTGTTGGAGGAAGTGTGTCACTGTGGAGGCAGGCTTTGAGGTCTCATACATGCTCAAGATACCAATACTGTCCAGTGTCCCAGACCACTTCCTGTTGCCTGCAAGCCGAAATGTAGGACACTTGGCTACTTCTCCAGCACAATGTCTGCCTGCATGCCATCATGTCACACCATAATGATAAAGGACTAAACCTATGAAAATGTAAGCCACCTCAATTAAATGTTTTTTTTCTTTATAATAGTTGCTATGGTCATGATGTCTCTTCATAACAATAGAAACCCTAACTAAGATAGTCTCTTGGTCTTGGCTTGCCTCTCTTTAATGTTTAGTGATTTGGGGCACCTTTTCCTGTACTTTGTGGCTGTTTTTATATCATCCTTGGAGAAATGTCTGTTCAGGTTCCTTTGGCTGGTTTCATTCTGTAGATGTCTTTGTATGCTTTAGATATTGATGGCTCTGTAGAAAGGTGTCTTAGTTAGGGTTGTATTGCTGTGAAGAGACACCATGACCATGGCAACTTTTATAAAGGAAAACACTTAATTGGGGCTGGCTTACAGTTTAGAGGTTTAGTCCATTATCATCATGTCAAGAAGCATGGCAGCATGCAGGCAGACATGGTACTGGAGAGAAACCTGAGAGTTCTACATCTGGATTGGTGGGCAGCAGAAAGAGAGTGTGACACTGGGTCTGGCTTGGCCTACTGAAACCCCGAAGCCCACCCCCAGTGACACACTTCCTCCAACAAGGCCACACCCACTACAACAAGGTCACAGCTCCCAATAATGCCAATCACCATGAGCCTATGGGGGTCATTTTCATTCAAACCACTACAAAAGGTAATTTTCAAATATTTTGGTGCCCTATTTCTTTGTTGAGAATGTTCTGTGGTTCACACACCTTTTCATTTTGATACATTGACGGATCCAATCTCATTAGGCTTTCTCTTACATTTTTTTCCTGATAGTTTTGCCTCTTTTAGCTTTGATAGAATTTTTTAGTTAATATTTGCATACAGGATAATGGAAGGTCCAGTTTCATACTTTTGCCTGTGGGTGCTGAGTTTCCCATGGTATGGTCTCGGCACCTTTCACTCACATGCTCTAGAGTTGACATGATTTGTTTGGGATGACACTGTGCATGCTAACACACGTGCGTTTCTCCCACCTAGGAAGCATCACATTGTTCGCATTCATCACCGTCATCCTGGGATGCTTGAAAGTCGCATACTTCATTGGATTTTCCGCGTGCTTGTCAGCCACAGAGGGCGTTTTCCCGGTCACCCATGCAGTGCATACGCTGTTGCAGGTGAGCCATCGGTGCTTCCTCATGCTGCCTCTGCTCCTGTGCAGCTGGTGTGCAAAAGCCCACAGCATCAACACCGCTAGCTGGCAGGGCCCAATTTGGGATATTTCTGTGGCTCCTGTCAGGAATCATGAGCTGGTCCAGGCGCTCCTCTGGAACACTGGGACTCTTTTGTTTCCCCTCTTGTGGGCTGGAACCTTTTACAACACTATGAGGTTCTTGTTTTCGGCACGGACGATGAACTTTGTTTCTTTAAGAAGTAAAGATTTGATAGATGCCATTTGAATGCATAGCTCACGGGCAGAAAACACCCCCCCCCCCCAACTGCAGAGCATCTTAGATAGACCCTGGTGCAGCACCGGGCCTTAGTGGGGCTCTTTAGTGGCTGAGAGCTACTCTGATAAGGAAAATCATGGCCAGCATCTTTGTAGCACCTGAGGACACACAAAGTGTTTTCTTGTGTTGAGTTCTTGTCCCCAGCTGGTGACCCTAGTTTTGGAGGCCATAGAATCTTTAGAAGGTAGGTCTTGGCTGGGATTTTGATGGCTACAAGCACAGCCACCGGGTCGGGCCTTGTTCCTGTCCCTTTCTCTGCTTTTTGGTTTGACATGATATGACAAGCCTCTGTCACACACTCCTGCCACCATAAACACCATGAGGGGACACCCGCACAAGCCTTCCTCCTTTTAGCAGTTTTCTGTCAGGAATTTTGGTTCATTTTGATGCAAAGTAACAAATACAGTGTTCGTTGATGGATGGATGGATGGATGGATGAGGAAAGATGCTATGTATCCACAATAGTATACTATTCAACCATAGCAATTCCACCACAGGCAGGAACATGACAGAGCTGGAGGATGTTACATGAAATGAAAACTCAGTCCAGTATGAAGACAGAGCTCATGTAGCTCAGCTTGGCAAGGAAGGCTTGGAACTCCTGATCTCCCTGCTTCTACTTCTGAAGTTCTGGGATGATAGGCCTGTGTGTTAATACTTCTGTTTATGTAGTGCTGGAGATTGACCACAAAGCTTCTTGTGTGCTAGGCTGGCACTCTACCAACTGAGTTGAGAGACAGACACCGTGCTCTCACAAGGACAGTAAAAGGTTGATCCTGTGGAAGCGCAGAAAGAATAGTGACTACCAGAGCCTGGGAAGGCTGTAGGTGTGTAAGGGCTGGCGAGAGGACAGCGACGAGGTACAGAGGGTGGCTGGAGAGGAGCAAGAAGGTCTACTGTTCCACAGCACAGCGGAGGGAAGGGGCAATGATGGGTGGCAGAGATTAACTGAGTATTTCCAAGTAACTAGTAGAGCCGGCATGCTCTCAGCATAAAGAAAAGAGCAAAGGGGCTCAGCCGTTAAAGGCACGTGTGTGCAAGCTTGGAGACCTGAGTTCAGGTCCTGGAACCAATTCCACAAAGTTTTCCCTTGACCTCCACAAGTGTGCGCATGCACACGTGTGCATACACACACACACACACACACACACACACACACACACACACATAGAATGACTCTATGTGCTCATTGCACACTGCACGTGTGGGAAGTGCACTGCACAGCATAGCTATGTCCAGTTAGTGTGCTAATCAGTAACAAGCATATTTTAACACGAGAACAGATGCTAGGTCATCACATCAATCTTTTCTTTACTCTTTTTTAATTTTATATATCTAAGGTGTATAGCATGATGTTTTCACATATGTACACATGGGAGATGTTTTAGTCAAGAAAATTGCTATATCTGGTGCCTCGGTTTCCCTTCTTATTGGTGGGGAGAGCACCTCTAAGGCAGTGCCAGCAAGCCTGCAGTAGACAACACAGTATCCCACTGTAACCTTATCTTGGCCATCAGCTCTCGAGACAGCCGTCCTGCATGCTTGCCGGTTTGGGCCCTTTGCCTGCATCGTCCCACTCCTGGCCCCACTCAGTCTCTGTTCTACTGTGTATTCAAGTCTTCATTTTTGAGATTCCACATTTGGTGGGTTCATGCACTGTCTGCCTTCCTGTCCCTGGCATATTTTATATAATGTCCTCCAGGTTTGTCCACAGAGATGATAGAATTAAGCCTTGTGGTTTTCTGAGGAAGTCAGTGGAGCTCAGAGAAGACCAGAGATTTGCTTATATCATGGCAAGAAGCAAAGATATTTCCTCCTCCCGAGTCACCCTGGGGGACTATGAACTTGGTTCAGCAAAACTTGCCGTTCAGATGCTCTGGACTCACAGCTTGAAAAGACCCTTCCGAAACCGTGTTGAACCCCAGGAAAGGGGAATCATCTTCTGTTCAAAGACACTTCTAGTTCACACACATCTTAGGTTTCGCAGACAGCTCAGAGGATTAGGAATGCTTCTAACACACCATCCCAGGCAAGAGCAACTGAGAAGAGGTAGCAGAGGAGCTTGGGTAGCTTGGTTCGGTGGTGGACTGGTGGGAAAGGCTGGGAGATCGTGAGGGGATGAAGGGGAAGGGGCTGCCTCACAGGTAAAAGCTGTTATGTCCATTTAACGAATTCTGATTCTCAGCATCTGTGAGATTGTGCCAATAGTGGAGGACTGGGCCTTTCGGAGGAAAAGGAAGTCCCTGGGGTGGCCCTGATCCAATAAATCCTGGGTCCTTATAAGGCAAGCTAGAACACAGGCACACACAGAAGGACAACCATGTGAGGGATCACATTGAATGGTATCATCTCCAGGTAAAGAGAGAGGCCCCAGGAGAAACTGACTCTGCTGACATCTTGAACTTGGACATTCAATTTCCAGGACTGTAGATGTGTTTAGATTAAGACAGCTGATCTCTGGGACACGGTGAGAGTAGCTTGATCAGTTATAGCCCCTCCTCCATCCACAATAGATACCCTCAATCAAATGTAGCCTCATCCACTGTAGATACCATCAGTCCAACTCACCCCCCATCTGTAGTAGACATCCTCAGTCAAATGTAGCCCCATCTGTAGTAGACATCCTCAGTCAAATGTAGATCCATTTATAGTAGACATCCTCAGTCAAATGTAGCCCCATCTGTAGTAGACATCCTCAGTCAAATGTAGCCCCATCTGTAGTAGACATCCTCAGTCAATGTAGATCCATTTATAGTAGACATCCTCAGTCAAATGTAGCCCCATCTGTAGTAGACATCCTCAGTCAAATGTAGGTCCATCTATAGTAAACACTCTTGATCAAATGCACCTGCAGCAGACATTCTCAGTCAAATTTAACCCTCCATCTACCTCAGATACGGTTGCTGGAAATTTCGGGGAGCTCTATCTGGGGTACCACATATTTCTGGGTAAATTAGGGACCCCCTCAGGGCTCTTAGTCTCATTAATAAAAGAAATGAAGGAAGTACTCAGAAGGAAGCTTGTAGACAGTTTTACTAGAATTTAAAAGGGAAACAACAGATCTGGGAAGCTGCGAGTCTTGGCAGCTGCCAGGAGAAGGGATACAGAGAGGAAGAGAGAAAAGCATGCCTATTGAGGTTAGCAAGCAGCCACATGGCAGACAAGCAGCTGCATAAAGAAGCAGACCAGAGAAAGAGTGAAGGAGCCCAAAAAATAGCCAAAAGAAGGGAAATGGGGCTTTAAAAAAGTTATTCTGAGTAACTCAGAAAAATGGGTAAACTTAACCTAGCCCTCATAGTGCAGTTCTAGAGACCGCACAGAGGGTGGGCATTCTGGGAAGGAAAAGCACATTATCTCATTAAGGGAATAATTATTCCTCCCATATGTTTAGCATGATGTAAAGTGAATCCACCTTCCTGAGGGGTGGTCCTTGGGCAGGTGATTGACAGACACAGCTGGGTTCATGCCTATGTTCTGGGTAGATTGGAATGTTAGGTCTCCACCCAGGCTAGAGAGTTTGTTCCCTTGGCTAGGAGGAAATGCTTTTCCTTAAACTGTCTCAACAGAGTTCTGGCCTTTCAATGCTTCTGTAACAATACCCTTAGTCAAATGCAGCCCTCCATCTGCTTCAGATAGCCTCAGTCAAACACAGTCCTTCATCCACTGCAGAAATCCTGTGACCTCACCCTATAATGCTTGGTGCTCTGACCACGGTGGCAGAGCATAGAACAGGGTATCTGGCCAGTGTGGGGTGGGGTGAGGTTTGCCAGGGCAAGACTTCTGGTCATACCAGGAGCACGCTCCTGTGTGTGCATGCGTGAGTGTGTGTGTGTGTGTGTGTGTGTGTGTGTGTGTGTGTGTGTGTGTGTGTGCATGTATGGTTAGGCATGTGCACATTGTTTAGGAGCCATCTGTCCTAGTCAGCTTCTCTGCTGCTGTGAAAAAATACTGGCCAAAAGCAACTTGGGGGCAGAGCTTATTTGGCTTACAGGTTATATATAGTCCGTCATCGAAGGAGGGCAGGGCAGGAACTCAAGGAAGGAACCTGGAGGCAGAGACACTTCTTACTGGCTTGTTCTCTCTAGCTTGCTTGCTTAAAAGTTTATCTTTATTTTATGTGTATGAATGTTTTGTCAGCACAATTGTCTGTGCCCCTGGAGGCCAGAAAGGGTATTAGAACCCCTGGTCCTAGAGTTATAGACAGTTGTGAGCTGCCACGTGGGTGCTGGGAATTAAATCTTGTTCCTCTGAAAGAGCAGCCAGTGCTCTGCACCCTTCCACGCAGCTACCATTTTTATACAGCTCAGGTCCAGCTGCTTAGGGACAGCACTGCCCACAGTGGGCTGGGGTCTCCCACATCATTAGCAATCAGTAAACCGCTTCACAAATATAGCCATGGCCCAGTCTGATGAAGGTAATTCCTCCTCCAACGTGACTCTGGGTTGTGTCTAGTTGACAGCTGAAGCTAACTATGATGCCATCTATTTTTGTATTTTGAGACAGGTTTCTTATTGGCTTAGGGCTTGGCAATCCAGCTAGGTTGTTTGCTCAGTGAGCCATGGGGGTTCAACTTTTCTGTGGGTCCTCAGGTCCTCGTGCTTGAGCAGCAAGTACTTTACTTGAGTGTGCTATCTCCTATGTGGTGTATTTCTTTTCTGTTTTTAACTTTCCTTGGCCCAAATTTCCTGATATTTAAAGACTGTATTCATTCTTTGACAATTTTATGCATGCGTATAATACACTCTGGTCACATCCATCTTCACCCTCTCTGATCCCTCAGGCACCCACACTAACACCTCCCTCCTCCATCAAGTCCCCTCCCAGTTTCTTGTCTTTTTATTTTGCTTTGCTCATTGCTTTATTTAACCAGGGCCACCCATGTGAGCTCTGGAACCTAAAACACTCCTGGTCCCATGCATTCCAGTCCACAGGGAGACAGCCTGTTCCAGCATCCTTCTCCCCTGCACTGTTAATGATGATGGCCAGGGGGCTGGATAGCATAAGTGAGAGCCAAAAGGAGCCCAACCCAAACCAATCCTGCTCTTCACCGAAAGTGCTCAGTCTTTGCTTTCTGGACATTGGTGCAGAGTAGCTATTCAATGGAAAATTATTGGATAAAACCTGACAAATATGACTGAAGAACAACTTAGGGAATTTCATGACAAACAGACTGATGCCCACATGCCTATCCCAGACCAGACATCTTCAATCAATTGCAGCACAGCTCCATCCACAGCAGATATCACCAAACAGTTCTAACTCTACCTTCTCAGGAGACCCCCCTCAATCAAATACAGATCTCCACCCATAGCAGACATTCTTAATTCATTGCAGCACTCCTTCCACCTGTCTTGGGAGGCCCCACCTGACTTTTCACAGGATACTATTCCCACTGCAGAATGGCTCTACTGAGGAGAGTCATCTCTTTCCCCCCAGTTTTATAACTTCTCAAGTGTGCAAACAGAATGGCAGTTTCCTCCACTAATGTGTTTTCCTTTATTTCCATCTAGGTCTATTTTCTCTGGGGCCATGCTAAGGATATTATCCTGTCTTTCAAAACCTTGGAAAGGTAAAAACTTGGAGCAATTGCTTTACTTGTTGGTTGATATTTGTTTAGATTAAATGTTAGAAGAAACCAGACTCAGGACTGGCATCCAGCTGGGGCGATCAGCCCCAAGAGCACAGTCCTGTTCCAGCCCGAAAGCAAAGCCCTTCTAGAACATCAGTTCCTCCCAAGCCATTCCTGGAAGACAAGGATGTAGGTGGGAACTTTTCTGCCATCGCCTATTTCCCTTTCACGGCCCTCAGTTTACTCATCTGTGAGGTGGGAGCAGTGAGGTGGCCTACCGCTGATAACTGTTACAAAGTGCATGACCTGTGTCCATCGAGTGTTGGGCCTGCCACCAGTTCTCCCTGGTTATGATGTGGTCAAAGGAATAATGGCCAGAAGGAAGAGGTGAGCTCTCCAAGGGCAGGTTAAACATGGATGGATCGAGGAATAAACACGTGCTCTATGGGAAGACCTAGTATTGCATACACCATTTCCATGGGGGAATCAACTCCTCCCTTCCAGCATTTGTGATGACCACTGGCCTTGAGAAGATTGGTTGATATGTGACCACTGGGTAGCACGGCTTCAACAGGCTGCAGATGTAGAGATTAAGTCTATTGCCAAGCACATCCCTTGTGTCCCCACTTTGCACAGGGCTAGCGGCCTGGTGCTGTGGGGTGGGTGGTGATGATACTGAGTTGTCCTTGGCTGTGTGGGAGGCACCCTGGGGTTTGCATCCATCATGTGGCTGGGGCAGTGACCTTGGCGGTGATCTTTAACCTTGGTGTCAGGAACACCAGATGCCCCAACTCCTGGGCAAGGTGGGCCGGCGATGAAGTATGCTCACATGGTTCCCCCAAGGGAAGGAGTAGTCACTGAGATCCAGGACCTCCAGAAGCCATCACTTAAGGTTGATGAGGTGGCTCAGTTGGTAGAGTGCTTGTCTAGCATGCATGGTCCTAGGCTCAATCCCTAGCACTGAATAAACCAGGCATGGTGGTGCTTGTCTGTAGCCCAACTCAGAAATAAGAGACAGGAGAGTCAGGAGGTCAAGGGTCATTCTTGGCTATGTAGGGACACTGAGATTGAGACCAGCCTAGGCCAAGGCTTCCATGGCCACTATCACATCTGGTCTCTACCCATTTCGGGGTGAGGGTATGCTTTTCCATCGGTTAATGTGTCGAGCAAGATGGCAGACATTTTGAATTCCTACCACTCTTAGATTTTTAGATGTCAAGTTCTTCGGAAAAAGTGGAAGATGAGGTAGTCTCAAGCATATGTCATGACTGAGGCTAGAGTTGAATCAGGGTGCTCCTCTAGGGAGGGCTGGCCTCACTTGAGGACAGTCCCCACAGTTCTATGCCAGTTACTGGCCGGGTCCTGTGGACTTAGGACTTCCCTAGCCTCCTGCATGAGCTATATGAATGACATCCATCCTGCCACATCCTTTGTCAGTGGCTTCTGCAAAGTTCCTTCCAGGTCAGGAATGCCCCTTTTGGGATTCCATCCATCTCCTTCCCCAGACATGTGATTGAGAGGGACTATGGTTCTTCACACATCTTAGGAAGCACAGATGGATACTAGAGATGACTCCTGGGATGCATCCTGTCACCATGGTCTAGATGTACAGGCACTAAGTGTGGGGAAGGCCTCAGGCATGGGACATGACACTTGCCCTTAGCTTGAATTTTTCAAATTGACCTTGGAAGGCTATGGTTCTTAGGGTGGTGCATGGCCAAACAGTGTGACCCTTGGTGACCTCATACTGATTCTGTGGCTTCAGCAGGCTCAGGATTGGCCACAGGAACAGGGAAAGGGGAAACAGAAGGGCAGCTGTGTGCACTGTAATAAAAGAAAGCCACCTGCCCGAGGTAATGGCATTGTCCAGGCTGTCAAAGGCTGTATAGAGCAAGCGGGTTGTGAGTTGTAGCAACAGGGCAGGCACAGGGCCAGGCCGATGGACAGACACCCGTGCTGTCTCCTTTTTCCTGCCTTAGTTCTGGTAGTTGGGCAGATGCCAAGGTAGCCGTATCACACAGGAAGGTGCTGCCTTCCCTGGCTCTTGGGATGCCTGGACTCAGCTGGGTGGACACTCAGTGGAGAGGAAGGGAGGCCTGGGACGAAGATGTTTTTGTGTTTCCGTAACTCAATCATGGATAGGTGGTCTCTGAGCTGGACAGGGGAGTATACACAGCTACCTCTGGGTAAGCCAGGGAAGTACCCACAGCTGCCTTTAGGCTTTCCTCTCCAGTCTACTGTTGGATGCTTCTCCCAGATAGCCGGGCTGCTGTGCTGTAGAGTACCCAGAAGCTACCTTAAGTGAATACAACTGCAGCCACAGCAGGATGTAGGGAATTCACAGGAGGCAGGGACCACATGGAGACCATGTGTCCTTCCCATCTCTCTTCTGTTCCCTAGAGTCAGTGTCTGACCTCACATGTACCCTCTTCCTGATGAGGTCACAGTGTGGTTTAGAGGCTAAGATTATTTCCACTACTCCAGCATGGCCACTTCAGGTGTGACAGTGGAGGAATTCCTGAGCCTAGCTGGGACTTTAGAAGACCAAGGTGTCATCTGGGGCAGGCTTCTTCTGTGTTTACACTCTGCCCTCCTCGGTGGGTTGGGGCTTCATCCCCTACTGGTTGGCTCATGGTTACAAGATGACGGCCACAACCTCAGCCTTCATGTCCTCGCTCAAGACTGTTAAAGGAGACGATATCGAAAGGAAAAGGGTCCATACACAGACTTTTCTAGTTCTTATATCATCAAACAAGCAAGAGCTTTTCAGTAATTCACCATAGAGTATACATTATAACGGCCCTAGTAAGACAGGCCAAGACCAGCTGCAAGGAAAGCCATGAGCAAGTGTGTGCAGATTGTTTTTTACTGGCAGGTGAGAAAGCAGAGGAAATGGACGGCGATGGTTTCTGGGTTGGTCAAAGAACATCAAGGGTGTCCCTGCTGTCCACAGTCCACCTGGCCCTTCCATCGCCTTCATGGTTCTCTCTTTGTTTCCCCTTTGGAGAAAGAGTGGCCTCTGGGCGTGGTTGCTTGCCTTTAGTAAATTTCCTTCCCCATGTCCCTGCTCCCAAGATGCAGTGTCTTTGATGTCCCACAGACAATGATTTAAAGACAGGCAAGTTCAAGGTGAAGGCAGAATGCCCAGATGCTCTGACTCTCAGCCAGCTGGACCAAAGGCTGAGGGAGGAGGAGTGTGTGTGTGTGTGTGTGTGTGTGTGTGTGTGTGTGTGTGTGTGTGCACATGCATGGGAGGTCTCAGCCTTACCCACGGGCTCAGCCCTTTCCCAGGGCCACTCAAGAGCAGGTGTCCTGAGATGTGTGCTTTTCAGGTTCGGGGTGATCCACTCGGTGTTCACGAACCTGCTGCTGTGGGCCAACAGCGTCCTGAATGAATCAAAGCACCAACTGAATGAGCACAAGGAACGGCTTATCACGCTGGGCTTTGGCAACATCACCATCGGTGAGGGAGCCTTCCCCTGCTCGACCAGTCAGGTCCTTGGGGAGCCACCTGAGCAGATAGACCCTACTGTGGACAGTTTCTCTAACCCCATAGGCCTTCATTCTGCCTCCCCAAGGCAGTAATTATAGGCTTCACCTGGCTTGGGCATGTGGAGGCCCAGGGTATTCATTTGGGTGTCCGTCCCTCACAGCCCATTGGCTGGAGAGCTCCATGTCTTTTTTTTCCACTGTGGAAGATTGGTGGTTTTCTCTGTTGGCGTTTTAATTAGGACCCTTTCAGCCGATCTTTCTTCTGAGAGGTTGGCCTGTGAACCCCAGGGAGCTCTCAGCCTGCCTTCGTGCATGTGAAGGTTTTTAGCTGACTGACTGCAGTTAACTCATTATTTGGGCTCATCTTTATTTTTCCCTCGATCTGCTGGGGAGTTAGCCTGGGGTGGGGGTGAATCATCCTCACATCTTCTCCTGGAGTTCTTGAGCATGTGTGGCTTCACCACATCTATCTGAGAACATCTGGACCAAGAAGAAGGCAGGATGGAGCACAGTGCACCTGGAAGTGAAGAATTTGAGTTTGGGTCTTGTTTTTATCAGATGCCAGCTGTGTGGCCTTTGGAGGCTATTCAACCTCTCTGGGCCTGCCTTCCCTCTTTGTAAAGTAAGGGGACTCCAAAACTTTGCTTTCAAAGATCCTTCTGGCTGCAGTCTTCTGTGCGTGGGGCTGGGCAGAAACGTGGTTCTGTCAGGCTACACGAATGACTTCTACAGGTCTGTGTGGGAAGGGATCTCTCTGTCTTTGGCCTCACTTCCTCTTGGTTATAATAGCAGCCACAGCAGCGACAATTTCATAAAAGAAGCAAACTTTTATAGGCACTGCCTGGCTTTTATTAGGCGCGTGCTGACTGCCAGGCAGGGCTCTAAGTATTTCACAAGGCTCATTAACTCTGGCCTGGCCTTCCTCTGAGGTGGGCAGTATTAACCATTAATGATTAGAGACATCGTGCCACTGAAAAGTGATGTGTCTGAGGTCACGCAGCCAGCAAGAGATTAATAAAAGTTCCTGACTATCTCATACCATTTTAGCAACATTTAGGTGAGAGCTTTTTCCAATCAGAAGAGACATTTCCCACAGAGTCTTGAATCATATAGTCTAAACATACACACACACACACACACACACACACACACACACACACACACACACGCACATGCACACGTGTGCATGCACACACACACATCATATTCACAGAGAAAATTACACATCGTAGGGAAGCAAGATCTAGGAAAAAAAAATTTAAACCCCTGCCTCTTCCCACCAGAGAGAACCGCCACTACCCTTCTGGTTTATGTGCTTCTGCACCTTTCCTCTGTTTATGAATCAATCTGTCACTTACCACTGTCACCCCTCTCTCTTACACAGGTGGTGCCACAGTCTCAGCCCTCTTTAGCAGCCTGCTTTTGAAGTTCAGTGGTAGCTCTGGACCATCTTTATGTGGTGATGAGTAAATCTCTACAATGCTATTTATAATAGTGCCATTATACACTAGCATCCTGCTAGAAAATGGCTGATGCCATTCTGGGGGCGAATCCCTGCTTCTTTTTCTCCATAGCCATGGCATTAAACATGATGCTAAACATGGCTTATGTACACGTTGGGTCTAGTGGTGAGGTCCAGGCTGATGGGCTTACTAGTCTCCTTATTGCCTGTGCTGATGGCTGTCTTCTGTCCTCTGCCTATCGCCCTAGTTTTGGATGACCACACACCACAGTGTAACTGCACACCACCTGCCCTCTGCTCTGCCCTCTCCCACGGAATCTACTATCTGTACCCCTTCAACATCGAGTACCAGATCCTGGCCTCTACCATGCTCTACGTGCTGTGGAAGAACATTGGGCGCAGGGTGGACAACTCCCGGCACCAGAAGATGCAGTGTAGATTCGATGGGGTCCTGGTGGGCTCGGTGCTGGGCCTGACAGTACTGGCTGCCACCATCACGGTGGTTGTGGTGTATATGATCCACATTGGGCGCTCCAAGTCCAAGAGCGAGTCGGCACTCATCTTGTTCTATTTGTATGCTATCACCGTGCTGCTGCTCATGGGGGCCGCTGGGTTGGTAGGAACCTGGATTTACAGGGTGGATGAGAAATCCCTGGACGAGTCCAAGAACCCTGCACGCAAGCTGGATGCCGACCTCTTGGTGGCCACAGCCTCGGGCTCATGGCTTCTTTCCTGGGGCTCCATTCTGGCCATCGCCTGTGCTGAGACCCGCCCGCCGTACACCTGGTACAATCTGCCCTACTCTGTCCTGGTGATTGTGGAGAAGTATGTCCAGAACCTTTTCATCATCGAGTCGGTGCACCGCGAGCCTGAGGGGGTCCCCGAGGATGTGCGCACTCTGCGCGTGGTCACCGTCTGCAGTGGTGAAGCCGCTGCACTGGCTGCATCCAGTCTCGGGAGCCAGGCGTTGGCTCCGGATGGGTCATCTGCCGTCAATGGGAATCTGTGTCCGCAGCAGGGATGCGGTAAAGAGGACCAGGAGGCTGTCTGGGAAGGGGCTGCGGGCACAGTCCGCTGTCCGGACTTCCTGCAGGGCGGAGTCAAGAGGAGTCTCCTCAGAAACATCACAGCCTTTCTGTTCCTTTGCAATATCTCGGTAATCTTCAGCAAACTGTTGCCCTCCCTCCTTCCCTCCCTCCCTCCCTCCCTCCCCACCTTTCTCTTTCGTGTGTGTGTGTGTGTGTGTGTGTGTGTGTGTGTGTGTGTGTGTGTGCGTGTGCTCAAGTACGTGGAGGCCAGGAGTTGATGTTCCTTTGCAATATCTCGGTAATCTTCAGCAAACTGTTGCCCTCCCTCCTTCCCTCCTCTCTCCCTCCCTCCCCACCTTTCTCTTTCGTGTGTGTGTGTGTGTGTGTGTGTGTGTGTGTGTGTGTGTGTGTGTGCGTGTGCTCAAGTACGTGGAGGCCAGGAGTTGATGTTGAGATGTCTTCCTCAACCGATTCTCTACCCTGTTTTTGTGAGCCAGCATCCCTCACTGAATCCTATGCTTTTCATTGGTTAGACTAGCTGGCCAATGAGTCCCAGGGAACCCCCTGTCTCCTCCGCAGCCCCTCAGCTCTGAGTTACAGACACGTGCCTCCCAGCCAGGCTTTCTATGTGGTCCTTATGCTTGCCCAGCCCAGCACGTTCCCATTGACCGTCTCCCTAGTCCCAAGTATTCAAATCAATATTGTCCTCACCTTTCCCCAACAAGGACCAGGGGCTATGATGAAAATGAGTGGAGATTGACTGCTGGGATAGAGTGGGGAGGCTACTGCAATAGCCCTGGCAGAGGGATGGCCTGGGTGGGTGGAGGTGGAGACTCACAGAGGACTGGGGGCATCTCACGCAGATAGGGTGGTGGAGTGATGTGGAAGATTTGGAGGGAAAACACATGGCCCTGGGATCTTGGAGCAAGCATCTGGGAGGAAGATGCTGTTGATAAGGGGGAAACGGGAAAGGCAGGGAGAGCTGAGATGTGCTCTGAACACTCAAGTGACCAGTGGAAAACAGGTGCTGGAGTCCCAGAGTGGCTCAGATGGGGGGTTTAGGTGGAAGCCATAGGCCTCCAGCTGGTGTCTCTGACCAAGGTTGAGGTGACAGTCCTAGGGGTCATATGCAGGGAGAAAGGACGGGAACTCATGAAGAGTCTGCACAAATGAGGAGCTAGAAGAGGTCTGAGATGGAAGGGGGAAGCCCCAGAAGCCAGAGGAAAAAAAGTAGGGCAGGATATACTCCATAGAGAGTTCTGTGTGGAGATGAAAAAGAAGGCAGTATGTATTAGTCACTTGCTGCCGTGTAAGAAATAACCCCAAGCATAGCAACTTAAAACCATAGGTATTTATCATGTAGCATCTCCAGGTGTTGAACCTAGAGCCACCGAGTGCCTGTTCATGATCCTAGCCTGGCTGTAAGCTGTTGGCTGCAAGACTTCTCTTTGGGGATTTGGATTCAGCCCCTTTGTGGGTTGCTGGATAGAAGACAGGAGTTCCTTGCAGCTGCTGGCCTGGAATCACCCTTTGTCCTTTGCTATGTAGGCTCTTCAGAGGGCAGCTCAGCTAGAGGGTGCCTGCCCTAGCCGGGGAGCCAGAGAGATAGACAACATGCAGTAAGTAAGAGAAGGGGCCAGGGCTATAGAGGCGGCCCTGGCAACCTAGAGAGTGGTCAGTGAGAAGGAAGAGGAGAGGCTGAGAAGGATGTGGGGACAGTAGGTTCTATGAGAGACAAGAGCAGCAGTTTATTATTTTAAGTTTTGTTGGCTTTCTTTGATTTTTTTTTCACTCTCCTCAGCGCCCTCTAGACAGAGTTAAGTTACAGATGAGAAAGCTGAGTGGGTGTGTAAGGACTGCTGGAATGGAGAGAAATGGATGAGTTTGTGTCTGAAGGCAAGACGAGGGATGGAGAGCATTCAGTAAAGGCTCGTAGATTTGCTGGTTTCCATGGAGGTGAGGAGTGCTGTAGGGTCCCCCTGGCCATTGTCACTCACCGCTGTGTGAGTCTGGGCCAGCATCCATAGTTCCTGGGATTTGAGTGGGGACCCCAGGTATCTCGAAAGCTTCTAACCACGGAGTCAGCCTTTGTGCACTGTGGCACAATGCTTGCAATAAACAGCTCCAGGGAGGAAAAGGGTGATCTGGGCTCACACTTCTGGAGGTTTCAGGTTCCATGGTTGGCTGGTTCCGTTGCTTTCAGACCTGTGACAGAATATTACGGTGGAAGTGCAGAGGACAGCGGCTTACCTCCCAGCAGCAGAGTAAAGAGAGGGCAGGCAGGTCTGGAGACAAGACATGTCTGTTAGAGCGAGCCCCAGTGACCTCCCTAATTCTGTTTCTCACCCTGTAGTGGTCCATTCAGCTACGACTCTATCCTGGATTAGCCCACCGATGAAGTTAGTTCCCATGTGATCTAGTTAACTTCTAGTAGCCTGTCCACTAGGGACACATGTACCTCGGGGGTATTGCCAGTGAACCTGTAGCGGAAGCTGGCATCCTTCGGCAGGATTTGGTGAAATGGTGACAGAAGGCTGACCCTTCTCTTTCAGCTTTGGATCCCCCCCGCCTTTGGCTGCCGCCCTGAGTATGACAACGGATTGGAGGAAATCGTCTTTGGCTTTGAACCCTGGATTATTGTGGTCAACCTGGCCATGCCCTTCTCCATTTTCTACCGGATGCACGCAGCTGCTGCTCTCTTTGAGGTCTATTGTAAGATCTAGCTTGAGTCCCCATAAAAGGAGAAGGGACACAGGAACAAGGGGGCTCTGCAGCCACCTGGGAAGGGCCGGGCTGAGCAAACACTGTCTGACAAAAGCCAGAAGGATGCCTTTTGTCTGCTTGACCGTGTCTGGAGGTGCCCTGGCCCCAGGCGAGAGTGAACAGTTAAATCAACTGCACAAGGTGGTTGGAGCCTGCCCCTGGTCAGCCAGTTCCAGTCAGATCCCAAATGATTTGAGCTCCTTTTGGCGGAGACCCTGTGTTTCAGAAGAAGGTGGTCCAAGTTTGAGGAAAAAATATGATGGGGTTTTTCATAACATGCATTTCCTGTCTGTAATTTATGTGACTATATACAACATTTTCCTGGCCATCTGTGTAGCAATCAATTTGCATTTTTTTCCCTTCTCAGGGCTACTGAGTTTAGAAGCAAAAGCATTCTAGTTTATAGTTTAATTTTTGAGCTGGCTTAATTTGGGGCAAAGTTACTTTTAATCAACTGCATGGGGATGTGTATCTAGATTAGTGCAAACGCACAGCATTACCTAAAAATTTGGTTCGTTTTTATTTGTGATCATTTTGAAAGTATCAAAAAAATAAACATTGCTGTTCTCTTTTTTGCTACACCTATCTCCAGTTTATTATGTAGAAAATCCACACACTTCGGAAAAGGAGACAGGAAAAATTACCCACGTTGCATTGTTAACAGTTGCTTTGGACATCATGGCGTATCTCTCAGCTGTGATGGCGTGTAGAATTATTTTTATTTGGGTACCCACTAGTGATAACCTGGCATTTCTAATTTTATCTTCATGCTTTCCTATTTGACAATACGATGACACCTTTTCCTACACTGTCATAAATTCCTTACAATCACCACTTTACTGCTGTCAGAGAGTTTATCAAATGAATGTACTATTAACTTCCTTTGCCTCTGTTGGTTTGAGAGTGCTCACAATTTTGCTTCCCTAAGTGGCCCTGCAAAAAAAAAATCAACCCTGTTTGTAGAACATTTCTTTTATTTAAAATTGCTTTTTAAAGAGAGTTGGTTGGCCTTCCATGTACACTGGTCCCACGTCTGCATTCAAACAACTTTGTATAGAAAATGTTTTTTTCACAACTGGTTCTTAGGGCCAGGGAGATGGCTTGCTACTCTCAAAGAGGACCAGAGTTTGGTTCCCAGCATGGCATCAGTTGGCTTACAACTGCTTGTAATTCTAGCTCCAGAGGAGTTGATATCCTTCCTTTTCTGGCCTCCAAGGGCACCTGCACTCACATGCAGGAATGTACTCCCTCTCCATCCCCAAATAAAAATGAAATAAACCTTTAAAAAAGGAATTGCTGTGGTGGTATTGTGTTCCCCAAAATATTGTGCACCCTAATAAACTTACCTGGGGTCAGAGACAGAACAGCCACTAGATACAAAGGCTAGAAAATGGTGGCACTCACACCTTTAATCCTAGCACTCCAGAGGTAGAAATCCCTCTGGATCTCTGTGAGTTCAAGGCCACGTTGGAAACGGCCAGGCATGGTGACAGATGCCTTTAATCCCAGGGAGTGGTGGTAGAAAGCAGAAAGGTATATAAGGCGTGAGGACCAGAAACTAGAAGCATTTGACTGGTTAAGCTTTCAGGCTTCTAGCAGCACAGTTCAGCTGAGAGCCATTCGGATATGAGGACACAGAAGCTTCCAGTCTGAGGAAACAAGACCAGCTGAGGATCCGGCGAGGTGAGGTAGCTGTGGCTTGTTCTAGTTCTCTGATTTTCCAGTTCACCCCAATAACTAGCCTCAGGTTTGATTTTTATTAATAAGACCTTCTAAGATTCCCTCTACAAATTGCCTCTTACAATTTTTCTTGTCATTTACCTCTAAACAAGATAATCCAGCAGCCATTTATGTGGTATTTACATTGTGTTAAATTGTGTATGTGTGTGTGTGTGTGTGTGTGTGTGTGTGTGTGTGTGTGTGTGTGTTTTGAGACAGGGTCTTGTATCTTAGCTAGGCTTTTCTCAAACTTGCTGTCTAGCCAAGGATGACCTTTGACTCCTGATCCTCTTGTTCCCACCTCCCAAGTGATAGGGTTTTAGGCTTGTACTGCCATGTCTGGTTTTTTGTTTGTTTGTTTTTGTTTTATTTTTCAAGACAGAGTTTCTCTGTGTAGTTTTGGTGCCTGTCCTGGATCTCGCTCTGTAGACCAGGCTGGCCTTGAACTCACTGAGATCCACCTGGCTCTGCCTCCCGAGTGCTAGGATTAAAGGCATGCGCCACCTGGCATTTTTTTTTTAAATTTATTTATTACACATACAGTGTTCTGCCTCCATGTATGCCCACCCACCAGAAGAGGGCACCAGATCTCATTATAGATGGTTGTGAGCCACCATATGGGTGCTGGGAATTGACCTCAGGACCTCTGGAAGAGCAATCAGTGCCCTTAACCTTTGAGCCATCTCTCCAGCTCCTGCCATGTCTGGTTTTATGCAGTTCTGGGGAATTGAACCTGGGGCCTCATGTACCACCTGAGTAAGCCATATCTCCAGACCCTTATTAGGTTTTTTGGCTGTATGCACATACATCCTGTTGCTAAGGGACTTGATGAACCCATGGATTCTGGTAGCCACATGGGTCCCTGGGGCCAGTCCCCTATGGATAGCAAGGGACATCCATATATAATGTCAGGAAGCCATTCTCAAAGCTTGTAAACACTTTAAAGTCTCCTGAGGAATATCAACACTGGAGCAAGTCTTTAGGTAATTTTATAGAACTATTTTGAAACTGTAATAAAAAGTGTACTGAGTATAAATACTAATGTGAACACAGTTACATCCAAGTGGGTTGTTATTTGACAGGCAATGGAAACATCATGTTTTGTTTTGTTTTTGTTGTTGTTGTTTTCCTGCATGAGCAAAAACACTTTATATCTGTTTTCGGGGAAGAAAGCTTTAAAAAAATAGGCATACAAAGCCGGGCGGTGGTGGCGCACGGCTTTAATCCCAGCACTCAGGAGGCAGAGGCAGGCGGATCTCTGTGAGATCGAGGCCAGCCTGGGCTACCAAGTGAGTTCCAGGAAAGGCGCAAAGCTACGCAGAGAAACCCTGCCTTGAAAAACTAAAAAAAAAAAAAAAAAGGCATACATTCTAAAAACAAAAGATGTTTAGACCACCTTTTTTGTGGAACACTGGTTCTTAGCCTGGGGTCTTGCCTCCTCCCTGCCCCTGCCCCCCGAGGACATCTGGTGACATCTGCAGACATTTTTGGTTGCTCTCAATACGGGAGCTGCGGCCACCTAGTGGTAGAGACCAGGGACACTTCTGAGCATCCGACAATATAGTAGTGGTACACTGAGGTTGAGAAATCACGTTGAAGGCACAGGGCTGTTAACCTGGATTTCCCAGGCACCTGCTAGTAAACACACACACACACACACACACACACACACACACACACACACACACACACACACACACACACACACCAAACAATGTTATTCTTATATGTACTGTATTTGGATGTAACTTGCCATTTTTCTTAACTTTACATGCCTCTCATCCATTTCCTAATCCCCATGGCCCTGGTTCTCACCCTTCAGCCTGCATAGGTATCACAGTGACCCCTGCCCTCTGGGGCAGAGTTCAAGGGCGGGGATTTGAAAATGTTGGTTCGAGGTCACCCTGGCTTCTGGGCTCTTCATATGTTAGGAAAAGTATCCCTCCCACTAGATTTTTCCTGACTGCTGAGCCTCCAAGCTACTGTAGGTCAGGCCATGCCCACTCACTGTCTCTCCAGTACAGACACCAGTCATGAAATCCATCTAGTCTCCCCGCTGTCCATGTCCCCCTTTACCTGCATTTATGTCTGTGAAGGCCCAGCTCAGAGTTGACCTGGACAGGCAGCGTCCACCACTCCTACAAATCTCTAGTCTGTGAGCTAGTTATAATCTGTAACAAGAAACTCATTTCAGAAAAATACCAGTGGTGCAATTTCTTGGGGATACGAGTACAGAAAAACTAGTTAAAATTGACATGATACATAACTTTTCACGCTGCAGAAGGGAGTTTTGCTGTGGAGGAGCGTGGCCAGCAGGGGGCGCGCTGGCTGCCGCTCCATCTCTCCCGCTCTCTGAGGGCAAACCCGCGACCTGCAGTAGATGGATTTCCCTTGTAGTGAGGCGAGGACACCATCTATCCAAACAGAGCCCTTGTTGGTGACGCTTCACCTCTGCCCCCTCCTTTGCCATGTTCCCTCTGTCCTTTTGCTGGCCTACGGACATTGACTGCTCGCCAGTCTACTCCTGTATTCACCTTCCCAGCGCTAGAGGGCGCTCTCAGTCCGGCTGGAAGAAAGTGGCTCGCAGACAGCGAGTGTGTGGTCTCGGATTGGGCTTCATAGCAGGGGAAGCTCAAGGGGTGGGGTCGGCTCTCCTGCTGGGTAGGGGAGGGTCTTGAGGTGACTTCTTGCTAGCGATTACTAAGTACACGAAGTCCATCTTTGCTGGAGGAGAGCACAGAGTGGGGCATGCGTGACAAGGGTTCCAGGCTGGGGCGGGGGGTAGCGGTGGGGGTGGGGGGGCAAACTATACCAGCAAAGTAAGAGTAGCTGCAGTTGTGCGCGTGCGCGCGCCACACACACACACACACACACACACACACACACACACACACACACACACACACACACGTCTGCAGAGAGATTTCCTAGAATCTGGCCTTTGCAGAAGGAACAATTCACAGGCCCTGATCTAGACACCCAGGAGAGAGTCCTCTGCTAGACACAACCTAGGGAGGATTTTCATCTCCAAGTAGGAAAGAGGTGAGGAGGGAATCACTGTGGCAGCCAGTGTGTGATCACGAAGCAGCTATCACGTTTGCAAGACCAATCTGTGAGAAGACAGGAGACTGGGGCCTCAGGGACATGACCCTGTAGCCATCTTCTACTGAACTTCTTTTTATGGGGCCTGATTTTTAAAAAAAAAAAAAAAATCAATATTTAAGCCAGAGATGGCTACATTTTTTCCTAAAGGGTCAGATAAAAAATTTCTTAGTCTTTGTGGGCGATTTTTGCCTTCTTGTAGTGAGAAAGGGAACTTGGGTGACTTAGTGAATGGGCATAGCAGCATCCATAAGAACTTATAAAGGAGGTACTGAGATGGATCTGGCCCCAGGTCAGAGTTTGAGGACCCTCTGATGTGGACTGGGCTTCTTTGTTGCCTATGGGTGACCCAGCCTAGCCACCCCACACCAGTCAGCCTCAGAAGAGCTCTTGCATCCCAACCCAGAGACCGGCCTGAGACCCGGGGACTCCTGAAGCAGGAGCTGGTGAGGGCATTGTGAGTATCCCCCATTGGCTGTCATTTCCCACATGTTCACGGCTCAGCTTCCTCCAGAATCTTCTCATATGGGCCTGTGAACACATCAGCTCAACACCAATGGGGTACCATTACCAGGGCGTTTCTTCAGTTCCATGTTGAGCACAGTCTTTGACCTATCTACCATGGCTGGTAAAGGGAGGCTCTCTCGGTGTATTCATTTCCTAAGCTACACATAGCAACAGGATATGGCTGCAGAAGGTAGCTCTGTCCACAGGGCCACATGGTACGAGCTAGGCTGGCTAGGGACCGCGGAGAGTTCATCTTCCCTGAAATTAAAGTAGATCTTCCCGGGGGGCCATGCTCAGGAGAAAGGATGACAGGATCCTTTGGACCAGTGGCTATGGATGAATCATGGGAATGCATTCTTTTTTTTTTCTTTTTAACCCTGATGTGAATCTGGCCGGTTTGCAGTCTCCTTGAAGGAAGAGGAGACGCCAGCAGGGGGCAGAGCTGACATCTTCTAGAGAGGGCTCAGTTCTTCACTCAGCCCGTGTTCACAGACTTGGACAGCCCCTCAAGGAAGTGTCTGGTGTGGTGTAGAAAGAGACTTGAGCTTTGAGGCTGGGTCTCAGCTGCCAGTGGCCTTCACTTCCTGCACATCCGCTGTTCTGCTGTATACAGTAGCAGTAGAGGTCTCCACAGAGGGTCATCAAGTGACTTGAGATGGCACTCAGGCTGCCTACGTGTAATGTGCCACAAGGCGCCTCGACTGGAGTCCCGAGTGTAATTCGAGTGTGCGGCAGGGGTGCCTGAGCCCACTAGCTATTTCCCTGCAGAAGAGCTAGTGCTGCTCTCAAACAGAGCCCACACTGCTGACTCTCCACACAGTCCAGAGAGACTGAGAGAGAGAGCAACCGTATGCCCGGATATGTCTATGTGCTCAGAACCTGTAACGGGAAATGGCGCCCAATAGACAGGGCCAAGTCAAAGACTCCGAGTAGGTGCTATGCCACCTCACGTGTCCTTAGAAGTTGGAAAGAAGAGAGTCAGAGGAGATGGTGTGACCACCAAAGCCAAGCTGCAGGCTGTGGAGTCACAGGTGAAGGAGGCCAGCCGCTGGTGGAGGACGGGGGTGGGTGGGAGGACAGGGAGTCTTCCTGTAGTTTTTCTCTCCATTTTAGCCGGCAAGACTCACTCTGACCGTCCTCACCTCCAGGACCCCGACATGATAAAAGTCTGTTGCTTTCCGCCTCTGAGAATGTTAGGGCAGCTGCCCTCTGCCCTCTGTACCTCAGACACCAATACAAACGGCAGAGGCGAGAATGCGGGGGACTGTGATCTGAGTTTGTGCTCAAAGCCAGGTGACCCGAGGCACCGCTCAAGCCATCTGTGACTCAGGCTCTCCGCAGAGCGAGGAGTGACCCCAAAGACATGCACCTTCCACACCGACCATGCCCTCTGGACTTTCTTTGGATTATGTGCGTGGGCTCCCCCAACTTTCTGGCTGTTTGGAGTTCTTTAGCGGTCTAAAGCACCTCTTGGCTCCTTACTCTGCTCTCCTGGATGGTCCAGTTCAGGACCCACGGCTCACTCAGCATCAGGATATTGCTGAGCCCTAGGTTTGCAGCTCAGCTCCAGGCTGGTCCATGTCAAAAGCCTACTTGGGGTGGGTGGGGGCGTGGGCTTAAAATCAATATGCCCACAGCCAAATTGAGATCCCCCCATCCCTCGCAGGTTTCCCTCCATGTGGCCAAGGCCAGGAGCTGTGTGCGGCTGCCTGCTGCTTCCGGACTCCTATATCTTTCTTCTGTTATGGCTTCCTGGCTAATCTCCTATGCACAGCACACAGCGCACAGCGCACAGCACCTCAGGTTGCTGGTTCACATCCTCACCAAAACAGCTATTCCTTGGCTCCTTTTCCTTTTGAGACCTGGTGCCCTCACAGGTGGGAGGTGGCTCTCAGGGTGGCTTTGATTTGCATTTCCTGCTGTTGGTGCTTTCAGCTGTTATATGCTGCCTGCTGTTCTTATGACCTTTGCCTAAAACTCTTTTCAAGTCCTCTGGCCTTTTAAAATTGATGAGGGTCCCCCACCACCACCACCACTGCATTGGTCCTAGGAACTTGTTTTAAATCTTAACTATTAACTCTTAGCAGATCTGACTTGCAAATACTCCCCCAGCCCATGGGTCTTTTAATTTTGTGGCTTATTCTCTGTTGACATTGTGGCGTTTTCTCTCTTGGCTTTTGGAGCATGAGCTTCTGGTGTGATGTATAAGAAGTCATGGCTGGCCAGGCAGTGGGGGTGCATGCCTTTAATCCCAGCACGCAGGAGGCAGAGGCAAGTGGATCTCTGTGAGTTTGAGGCCAGCCTGGGCTACAGAGTGAGTTCCAGGACAGGTTCCAAAGCTACACAGAGAAACTCTGTCTCAAAAAAAAATGAAGAAGAGGAGGAGGAGGAAGAGGAGGAGGAAGAGGAGGAGGAGAAGGAGGAGGAGGAGGAGGAGGAGGAGGAGGAGGAAGAGGAAGAAGAAGAAGAAGAAGAAGAAGAAGAAGAAGAAGAAGAAGAAGAAGAAGAAGAAGAAGAAGAAGAAGAGAAGTAGTTATGGTCAGCCAAGTGTAGTGGCACATACTTTGATCCCATCTGGAGGCAGAGACAGGTGGACCTGTGTGAGTTTGAAGCCAGCCTGTTACATAGTGAGTTCCCAGCCAGGGAACCTTCCTCTCTGTTCTTTTCTAAAAGTCTCTGAGTTGGTTTTTCATTTCGTTTTTCCACTTGTGGGAATCCTGTTTCCCCAGCATCATTTGCTGATGAGACTATCCCTTTCCTGGGTGTCTTCTTGGAATCCTTGCTAAAAATGAGTTTGAGTTTATTTCTGGGCTTTCTGTTCTGGTCCACTGTTTCTCTGTTTGTAGCTCATTACCACGCTCATTACTATGGCTTAGTGATATAGTGTTATTTAACGAACTTATTTGACACTGGTGATGGGATCAGGGCCTGGTTCCTAATGAGCACATGTTCTCCACTGAGCCACACTCCAAGCCCTGTTTAATATGATCGTATGCCAGGAGTGTGGAAGTGTTCAGTACATCCTGCATTAATAATGCTCTCTGTGGGTACGGTGCTGTGCATTTGGAGGACTCAGTTACAGCACAGTGATGGGAGATACTGTGGTGGTTTGGATGGGAATGACCCCCCTAGATTCATATGTTTGAACACTTCGTCCCCAGTTAGTGGAACTGTTTGGAAAGGATAGGAGGTGTGGCATTTTTGGAGTAGATGTGGTCTTGTTGGAGGAAGTGAGTCACTGGGGGTGGGCTTTGACAAGGCCCCAATTAAATGCTTTCTTTTCTAAGAGTTGCCTTGGTCATGGCATCTGTTCACTGCAGTAGAACACTAAGGCAGATTAGATTCCTCTACCACTTTGTTTTCATTCCTGAGAATTGCTTTGGCTATTTGAGGTCTTTGGGGGTTTTCATATGGATTTTACAATCCTTTTTCCTATTTGCATGAGAGGTGCCATTGGATGCAGATTGTGCTGAGTTTGTGGGTTGTTTTGGGTAGCGTAGGCATTTTTGATCAACACTGATTCTTCTACCCTGACAATATAGCATCTCTCAACTCACTGTGTGTCCTAGCCTCATTTCTGTTCAGTGATAAAGCACCTTGACAAAAGAAGCCATAAGGGAGGGAGAGTTTATTTGGCTTGCAATTCCATTTCAGGGAAGTCACAGCAGGGACTTGACATGGCTAGTGACATCCAAGAGCTGAGAGGAAATGAACGCGTGTGTGATTACCTACACTCAGGCTCCTCTCCACACCTCTGTAGTTCAGGATCTCTGCCTAGGGAATGGTGCCACCCACAGTGGCTGGGTCTCCTCACCTCAGTTAACATAATCGAGACAATCTCTCACAAACACACCCCCAAATCAATCTGATCTAGACAATCCTTCCCTGAGACCCTCCTTCCAGGGCATTCCAGGTTGTGTCAATGAATATTATCCATGACATTGTCTTATCTTCCATTTCCATCAACATTTTACAGTTTGGCATGGGGCTTTCTCACTTGCTTTGTTTAATTTATTCCTTTTTTGTGCCATGGTAAGGATTTCTTTTTTTGTATAGTTATTAGGATAGAGAAGTGTCACTGGATTTTGTCACATCACATGCTCTCTGGTGCACCCATTGATCCTTCTTTTGCTGAAGATAAGTCTTAAGTGGATTTATTTCCCTGATATGAAGGTCATGAATCAACATGGACATGCCAAGGGCAGTGGGGCTCACCCCTGAGCACCCAGTCCCCAGCCCCTCAACACACCCAGCTTGAAACACTGTTCTGAAATATGAGAAGGATCCCTCTACATTGTCTCAGGCCTGGCCCCCTTGTTCCCAGCTCAGAAGCAAGGAGGGTCCTGGAAATTTCATACGGCTTTCAAAGAAGTTTGGCACACTCACAAGGCAGCATTGTGTAGAAAGGAGCCTCGGCTTATGAGACAGTCTGCAGTACAATCCCTTCTTTTAAATTACCTGCTTTAAAACTGTTGAGCTAGCTAATGACCTCACGGAGCCTCTGGTGGCTCATCTTTAGATGGGAACAATACATTGCTATGCCATGCATATGTGGCATGGGTAAGTAATGGGCTATACTTAGGAAGTAGCAAGTGTCTAATTCAGTGAAGTTTTGCTACGATAATGCTGTATCATAATGCCAGACAATCATGGCAGAAAGTGGTAGACACAGTGGCAGGTGCTGAATGTTGAGGGCTTACATCTTAATCTCCAAATACAAAGCAGAGAGAGCAAACTGGAAACAGCACCAGTTCTTTTTTTTTTAAAAAAATTATTATTAAGAAAAATTTTCTATTCATTTTACACACCAGTCAAAGATTCCCCCTCTTCCCTCCTTCCACCTCCCAGCCTCCCCCTCCCAACGCCCCCCCACAAGAAGACAAGGCTTCTTCATGAAGAGGCACATCCAGTAGAGGCAAGTCCAAGCCCCTCCCCCAGTGTCCCATCATAGGTAGTGGGCTCCAAAAAGCCCGCTCATGTACCAGGGATGGGTTCTGATCCCACCGCCAGGGGGCCCCCAAGCAGATCAAGCTACACACCTGTCTCGCCATGCAGAGGGCCTAGTCCAGTCCTATGCAGACTCCACAGCCATTGATCCAACTTTCATGAGTTCCCACTAGTTTGGTTTGGTTGTCTCTTCAGGTTTCCCCAGTATAATCTTGATGCATTTGCTCATAGAATCCCTCTTCTCTCCCCCTGACTGGACTGCCGGAGCTCTGCCTGGTACCTGGCTGTGGATTTCTGCATCTGTTTCCATCAGTCACTGGAGAGAAGCTCTGTGATGACAGTTAGGGTATTCACCGATCTGATCACTGGGATAACCCAGTTCAGTTCAGGTAACCTCTCCACTATTTCTAGTAGTCCACGTTGGAGTCATCCTTGGGGATTCCTGGGAACTTCCCTAGCACGGAGTTTCTCTCTATCCCCATGATGTCTCCCTCTATCATGGTATCTCTTTCTTTGTTTTCCCACTCCATCCCTGTTCCAGCTTGACCATCCCGTTCCCCTATGTTCTCATCCCCCATCCCCTCCCCTCCATTGCCCACCACTCATCCCCAGTTTACTCATGGAGATCTCACATATTTCCCCTTCCCAGGGAGACCCTCTTAGGGTCCTCCTTGTTAGCTCTCTGGAGTTGTAGGTTGTAGTCTGGTTATCCTTTGCTTTACATCTAGTATCCACTTATGAGTGAGTATATACCCTGTTTGTCCTTCTGAGTCTAGGTTACCTCACTCAGGATATTTTCTAGTTCCATCCATTCAGCACCAGTTCTTAAACTCTCAAAGCCTACCTCCAGTGACATACTTCCTTCAGCAAGGCCACACCTCCTTAAATCTTCCCCAAACAGCACTGGCCACTGGGGATCAGTTCAAATGCATGAGCTTATGGGGAACGTTCTCATTCAAAGCACCACAACTTCTGATCCTGCTGCCTTCACTCATGTGTGCTGCAATCACAGGCGTGTATCACCTTATCCACTTGGCTGGTGCTGGAAATGGAGCCAGGGCTTCATGGCCACTAGGCAAGTGTCATGACAACCAAGCCACCTCTCCAACCAAACCAGCCTTGTGCCTAGAAGATGCCTGCAGAAGCGCACACCATGCCTTCCTGGCTGTGTGTTCTGACCCTGAGAATAAAGTCTCCACCACAGAGGGGGAGGCTGATGAGATGTCTTCTGGATACCAGAGTACACCAGAGGAGTTCCAGAAACCTTTCCCGCACCCATGTCTCTGAGCCTTTGCACATACTCTTCCCTCTGTTAGGGATGCCCTAGTGCCCAAATGCTTGTAAATTCCACCTGCCCTCCAGCTGAGCTGCCCCTCCTGTCAGCCCTGCCCACCCTGCTAGCCCAGTCAACCTCTTTTCTCATGCCCCTGAGTATTCTTTGTTCCTTGCATGGGCGAGCTTTTGGATGGCAGGTGCCATCTGCACCTCTAAAGATGCCTTCCAGCCCAAAGCAATTTATTGGCTTTTATAACTTCGAAGACCAGGGGTATGACTAGATTACAAGATTTTCTCTCACTCTTGCCTTGCTCTCTCCTTCCCTCTCTCATCTCTCTGTGTATCTGTGTCTGTGTCTGTCTCAGTCTCTTTCCCTGATGTGTCTCTGTCTTTGCTATGCCCTGTGCTCTGTCTGAGCCTCATTCCCTCCAGCTGCTAACAGGGAAGAAGCCTGCCCAGACAGGCAAGCCTCACCCTAGCTTCTTAGCAGGAAGACATTCAACGCTTCTCTGCAGTGTTTGCATGCTGAGCCAGGCAAGCAATCCTTATGACCCTGCATTGGGGGAGGGGTCATTTCTATACCTTCCCCTATCACTGAGGCCAGAAAATTCTGCATGGTGAATGGTGCTTCCAAGGTCATGACACCCAGCCCCAAGCTGAGGTGACTGTGTTTAGAATGGGCTGGAATGTCTGAGCCAGTCTGTCCCCAGCTGATGATTAGTGCTGACTGTGTTCTCGAGAGTTCAGTTGTGCTGGAGTCCAGAGGACCTTCATGCAGCCTTTCCCCCATGGCTCATGCTTCTCCTGGTGGTGGGTAGAAACCCCTAGAGAACTGAGTCAAGGTCAAAGCCTAAGTGTAGCTGCAACCATCTCAAGACCTTGCCACACACATGCTGTTGGCCAGAACCCAGCACATAGCCTCTACTTGGCAGCAAGCAAGTCTTGTGCCATTGCTGCTGTTAAGAAGCCCGTGATGTAGCCGGGTGGTGGTGGCACATGCCTTTAATCCCAGCACTCGGGAGGCAGAGCAGGTGGATCTCTGTGAGTTCAAGGCCAGCCTGGTCTACAGAGAGAGATCCAGGACAGGCACCAAAATACTACACAGAGAAACCCTGTCTCGAAAAACCAACCAACCAACCAAACAAACAAACAAACAAACAAAAAAAGAAGCCCATGATGTCTGTCCAAGGACAGCTGGAGCTGACTCTCAGGAGAGGGGTGATGGAGAATGCCCTGAATATTGCAGAGATGGTCAAGTGTATCCAAAATAATGATTGTGCTGAAAGGGAGGGTTGGAGACCTATACACCAGTCATCTGGTACTTAGAACATGGTTCAGTGTCTTCACCATGGCAACAGGGCTCACCTCCTTCTCCCTTTCACACCTTTTCTTTCTCTTGGTAACTGCTATAATAGTCTTGCTGGCCCTTGTATTTTTTCTCCGGGAAGGTCATTCTGCCTCAGGGCCTTTGCATCAGCTTGTCTTCTGTTCCAGAGTGATTTGCTTTGCCAAATCCCTTTCACTTGTTTGAGCACTCATTTGGAAGCAGCTTGTTCCTCCAGTCTAGATGCTCTCAGTTTGGCTTCCTGAATAACACTTACCAGGAAATAAAACTCTTATTTTGCAATTAAATTATTATGACTATCATTTTTTGTTGTTCTTTTTTTTTTTTTTTTTTTTTTTTTTTTTTGTGCTGAGGATTGAATCCAGGGCCTCATGCATGCTAAGAACAGGTTCTGCCACTGAGATACACCCTCAGCCCCCAACTGCTTATTAGCTTATTATTTGTCTCTTCTCAGAATCCAAGGCCCAGATGGGAAGGGGCGTGTCTGTGATTTTTCCCTGTGTCCCCAGGGCCTAAGCAGGATCTGTAGATCATAGTTCTGCCCCCGACATGGACAGCAGCTTTGTGTTCATAGGGACACAGCCTGTGGATGATCCGGTGATCCTCCTGCCTCACTGTGCAAACCTCTTGCTTCTGTGACATGCATGTGCTGCCCCCCTCCCATCAGCAACCGCTTCATGGTTGTTGGATGGATGGATGGAACTGCAGCGTTCCAAAGCATCTGAGAACAAATGTAGACTTGTGCACTGAGCAAATACCAGAGTGCGAGCTTGAAAGCTCGGTATCCGTTTATATCTGCATGTATCTCATCCACCTGTCTATCCACGTATCTATATTAGGACCTCATATCTAGTAGTTGCTCAATGACTGGCTGGTCTTCATGCCTATTCATAACAACCCCAGTTATTTTCCAGCATCACGAGGGGTTCCTCTCCAGGATATCAGGGTTGGGGTACAGGGTAGCTCAGGTGTGGGAATTCCCACCTGACCCATCTGGGCCTTGTGGTGACTGATCTTTCTTTGGAATGGTGCTGTTGCCTTCTCAAAGGCAGGTCAGGCATGGCGGAAGCTCAGAAGAAAGAGGAGGAGTCATGGGCAGAGAGGCAAGCAAGTGCAAGCTGATGAGCTGTCCTGAATGCCTGGTCAAAGGCCCAGCCTCACAGGGAACTTCCCAGCCAGGGAAACTGTACTATATTGCTACCCAGCTGCAAAGTAGAAAAAGAACTCTGCTTGTGGTTGAGCAGAGGGTGGGCATGGGACCAGGTCGGAGCCTGGAGGCTGGAATAGTGGCACCATAACGGATTCGGGGACAAGGCCACTAGTGGCAGAAAGGAGAGGCAGGAATGAAGGGGGACTGTCCAATTTGTGCCCTGGCACTGGGACGGGTGGTCTGTCCATCTCTCCCAGGAGAAGCCGGGAGCAAGAAGGTTAAAGGGGTAAGGGATGTTTGGGGAGTGTTTGAGGTTCAGAAGCGAGGGTTCCTGTGGAGCTGGTCCAAGCGCAGGTGCGTCTGGGGAGAGAGCCAGCAGCTGGAATAGGAGGTAACACCTACAGCAGCTGGAATAGGAGGTAACACCTACAGCAGCTGGAATAGGAGGTAACACCTACAGCAGCTGGAATAGGAGGTAACACCTACAGCAGCTGGAATAGGAGGCAACACCTACAACGGCAGCACAACCGTCAGGCATCTGCTTTCCTTCACCAGCAACGGAGCTCCACACCACCAGGAAGACGGGAACACATGAGAGGCTTGGTGTCTGAGAGATGTACAAAGGCTGGGGGACCCTGCCGTCTCTTCACGCTTTCCCCACAGTTCCCCTCTCCCTCTCCAGTTGGGCCTTTTCGGCTTTAGTTTCTGTGAAACACTGAGTCAGCAGCGCTCCCCTCCCCCCAGTAGATTGAACACATCCAAAATTAGGAAAGGAGGGACCGGTTCCAAGATGAGGGTTGGTGGGGAAGCACTCTTGTCAAGGCCGGGGAAAGCTGTGTCTCAGGTAGGCGTGAAGGAGAAGGCAGGTTCAGGGGCCACTGTCTCCTGAGCACCTTGTGGGTGACTTCCAAATTCTTATGCATCCAGAGAGTAGACCTCATTGTCTCTCTTGGGAGAAGAAATCAAGGTTCAGCGAAGTTAAGTAGGAAATTCGGGGTCCTGTGACCCAGAATACGGTTCAGGATGCGGCTGTGACATCTAAGGCCACCCTTCTATACCCAAGTCTCTGGTTTGTCTGGATCCACTGTGTCCCACCTCTCCTCTACTTGTCTTTACAAACGTGGCTAGGGCTGGGGCCCCAGAGGTGGCCCGGAAGAGACACCTGGTGTTGAAAGGGGGGAGGGGCTATTTCTCCCCGAATCGGGACGAGGGTGTGGCACTGGGGCCCCTCTCCGACCTGCGCGTGGCCTTTGGAGTCGGAAGACTTGGAGATTCCGGACGCCAGGGCACAGGTGGGAGGGCGCGCGGGCGACAGAAGCGCGTCTGATAGGGGAGGGCGTGCGGGACCTGGCAGCCACCGCACCACAGAGATCGCCCGGTGCCGGCGGCTCCGGCCCCCGCCCCCTTTGGCGGCCGCTCTGAGCTTTTCCGACTGGGAACCAGAAGGAGCAGGATCACAGCCCGGGCGACCCGCGGGCACCGTTAGCTTCCTGCCCCAGCGCGGGGACCAGAGGCGCGCAAGGCGGTCACCACTCCGGGATCCCGTACAGCGCAGGGTGAGCGCCCCTCCGGTCCGGGGACGGTCAGTTGCAGGGCCCGGTGCACCCTCTGGGGTGCCAGATGGGGCTTCCCGGGGGGCGCGGGGTCGAAGTTAGGTCGACCCTCCAGTGCTACCCAGAACGACATGCTGCCGCCTGGGCGCAATGGCACCGCGCATCGGGCACGGCTGGGGCTGCAGCGGCAGCTGGCGCAGGCGGGCGCCCCGGGGGGCTCTGCGGCCCCGCTGGGACCCGCGCAGGTGGTCACCGCCGGCCTCCTGACTCTCCTCATCGTCTGGACCTTACTTGGCAATGTGCTAGTGTGCGCAGCCATCGTCCGCAGCCGCCACCTGCGCGCTAAGATGACCAACATCTTTATCGTATCCTTGGCGGTCTCGGATCTCTTCGTGGCATTGCTGGTCATGCCCTGGAAGGCCGTGGCTGAGGTGGCTGGGTACTGGCCCTTTGGGGAGTTCTGCGACGTCTGGGTGGCCTTTGACATCATGTGCTCCACTGCCTCCATCCTGAATCTGTGTATCATCAGTGTAGACCGCTACTGGGCTATCTCTAGGCCCTTCCGCTACGAGCGTAAGATGACCCAGCGCGTAGCCCTGGTCATGGTGGGCCTGGCCTGGACCTTGTCCGTCCTCATCTCCTTCATCCCGGTCCAACTCAATTGGCACAGAGACAAGGCAGGCTCCCAGGGCGGAGAAGGCCTGCTGTCCAATGTGACGCCCTGGGAGGAGCGCTGGGAGCGAGAAGGGAGGACGGAGAACTGCGACTCCAGCCTGAACCGAACTTACGCCATCTCCTCCTCGCTCATCAGCTTCTACATCCCGGTGGCCATCATGATCGTGACCTACACGCGCATCTACCGCATTGCACAGGTGCAGATACGCCGGATCTCCTCCCTGGAGAGGGCAGCTGAGCATGCTCAGAGCTGCCGGAGTCGCGGGGCCTGCGAACCTGACCCCAGCCTGCGGGCATCCATCAAGAAGGAGACCAAGGTCTTCAAGACACTGTCAGTGATCATGGGGGTCTTCGTGTGTTGCTGGTTGCCTTTCTTTATTCTGAACTGCATGGTTCCTTTCTGTAGCAGTGGAGACGCCCAAGGCCCAAGGACTGGCTTCCCTTGCGTCAGTGAGACCACCTTTGATATATTCGTCTGGTTTGGCTGGGCCAACTCCTCTCTCAACCCCATCATCTATGCCTTCAACGCTGACTTCCGGAAGGTGTTTGCCCAGTTGCTGGGATGCAGCCACCTCTGCTTCCGGACCCCTGTGCAGACTGTGAACATCAGTAACGAACTCGTCTCCTACAATCAAGACACCGTCTTCCACAAGGAGATCGCTGCTGCCTATGTCCACATGATCCCCAATGCGGTGTCCTCTGGAGACAGGGAAGTGGGCGAGGAGGAGGAGGAGGAGGAGGAGGGGCCTTTTGATCACATGTCTCAAATCTCTCCAACGACCCCAGACCGTGACCTGGCTGCTGAATCTGTCTGGGAGCTTGACTGTGAGGAGGAGGTTTCCTTAGGCAAAATCTCACCTCTCACCCCCAATTGTTCCCATAAAACTGCTTAGAAACACCCTCATGGGAATATACAACTGCAGCCATATTTACAGGCATTCACACATACATGCACATAAATCTACACACTCCCAGTGTGCATCTGCTTTCTGTAGTCCAGCTGCATAGAAACCAAACGATACTTAGCTGAGAAAATTAGCCGAGGCTGTTGGAATAAACTCAGACTCTGAGTTCGTTCAGAAAAGTGTTCCCTTTAGGGAAGAGAAAGTGGAGCCCGGTCCTTTAAGAGCACACCTCAACTTAACCTTCCTAACACAGACTTGTTCTGTGATTCTGTCTAGGCTGCTTTTTAAATGACAGGTCTCTGAGTGGCAGTTGTTGGAGTGCACTGTGGCTTTCCAGAGACTTGGGTCTGTAGCCCGGTGCTCTGGTAGCTTCTGTTTAGTTTAGATTGGGGCTCTTTCCTGGGCCCGGGATTTTTTCCCTGATTTGTTCTGCTTTTTAAGGTGTACAATACACATGCTTAGGATTGGGGGAGGGTCATCTTTGCGTTGCCAGTTGGTGTTTGATGTTGCTCCCGGAGAAACCTCAGCATGCTCTTAGCAGACAGCTGCGTTTTGGAGCACACATTTGTTTTCTGAGCAGCTTGGTTTAGGGAGCACGCTACACAAAGGGCCTTGAGGATCGGCTGAATTCTCAGCTTTCTTACTATTAGTCAGTCACTCCTCCAGGGCACACTGAAGGCTAGTTCCACCTCCACAGTGTGTTAGATTCGGACTTCTCAAGCCTGACTAGTTCTCTTTTGACTCTTGGAAACTTTTTCTAGGATCACAGGAGACAATGGTCCCGGTTGCTACACAGATGCTCTGAGTTCATTGAAAAGACCACCTAGAATAACAGCCCCGTCATCTCCATCTCTCATCCGCAGTGTTTCAAAGTGACGTGGCTCCAGTAGACCACCTTTTCTTGGGTCTTTTAGTTGCGATATGTTTCAAAATGCTTCAAAACCAAAATCCTGCTTGGAAGCCGATGTTTTTTATTTGCAGACAGTAGCAAATGGAGTGAACTTCAACCCGCATGCAGAAAGCCAGAGGCGACAAGTGAATGGATGAACTCATGGGGTGAGGGGCTCACAAGGGAGCCCACCTGTCTTTTTGCTGTCCCTCTCTGCACTGAGTGCAGCGAAGAGTACTTTATTCTGCTGTCATTTCACTAGTCACAAATGTAAACGTATAACAAAAGCAAACGGACTCTGCATATGTGAGCTCCCACACTCCCCTGCTCCAAAGACGGCTTCTCAAGGGCAGTTCAATCAATTCTGGTTTCCTTATGGATAATTGTGTTCTAAGTCTTCTGAACAGCCGTGTCTTGTTTCTTGTAAAATGTGCAGTGCCTGTCACACCATGCTTAATAAATGTTGGTTGAATGAATCATTTTCTGAATAGTGAGGCTAAAAGCAAACCTCACTTAGTGTATTGAGTCCTACGATTTTTGTCAAACTGATGCTGGGATCTGAGGACGGTGTTCCAGTTTTGACTTCTTGCAAACCCGGAGATAAGGAGATCATCAGGGCACAGGCAGGGGCTGGGAAAGGTGCGCTGTGCCAGGATTCCTGAGGTGGCTGCATGATCCCGAGTGAGCCTATGGCCCTCTCTGGGACTCACTTTCTGGAAGCATTTGTAAATGGAAGGACTTGATCATTAACTTATTTTTTTTTCTTCTGTCATACATTACATCCCAACTGCAATTTCCCCTCCCTTTACTCCTCCCAGCACGCCCCACCCCCATATCCCCTCTCCCTCAGATCCACTCCTCCATTTCCCTTCAGAAAAGAGCAGGCCTCCCCGGGATATCAATTAAACTTGGCATAGCAAGTTACAATAAGACTAGGCACAAACCCTCACATCAAGGCTGGACAAGACAACTCAGTATGAGGAAAAGGATACCAAGAGCAGGCAAAAGAGTCAGAGACAGCCCCAACTCCCACAGTCAGGAGTCCCACGAGAACACCAAGCTACACAACCATATGTATATGCGGAGGACCTAGCGCAGACCAATGCAGGCTCCATGATTGTTGCTTCAGTCTCTGTGAGCCTCTATGAGCCCTGCTTAGTTGGTTCTGTGGGCTGTGTTCTCCTGGGGTCCTTGACCTCTCTGGCTCCTACAGTCCTTCTTCCCCTCCCCCAAAGGCCTCCCTGAGCTCTGCCAAGTGTTTGGCTGGATCACTAACTTTCAAATTGTGTTTAATGATGTGGATGATCACAGGTAGAGTCTGAGAAGCCCAGCAAACTCAGGTTTGTTGCTCATTTTCCCTATAGGGCTCTGGAGAGCTTTTTCTGAGCACGATGAATCCCAAGTGTGTGAACGGCATCTCCCAGCATCTTTGACCCTGAGAATCCTTGTTGGCTTGGATTCCTATTCTCTCTCTGGTCCTCCATTATAGGAGCACAGTTTGAGAAACTTAGAAATTTAGAAGCTAAAAGACAGCTATTCCATCCCATAGAACAGGTAGTGGTAAGCCAATATGGGGTGGTGGTGGTAAATGTCTCAGTTTAAAGAGGTCTGTGTTATGGGAAGTCCATCTTGTGAGTACTGTGAAACCTCCCCCCCCTACACACAATACATCATTCCTCCTGTGTACTATTTCCATGTCAAACATGCTCAGCACTGTCTTACACTCTGGGAATACAGTCATCTGTCAGATTCTCTGCTGTCTTGGAACCTAGTATTAGTGGGCTCAGGTAAAGTTCACATTACATTGCCTTGAATCATTCCATCCATGACATTCACCAAGCAGTGGTAATGGCTGTGACACATAAGAAAATGAAAAAGCTGTGCCTACATTTAGTATTATCAGGGGAGGTATCTCTGAAGAGGAAGAGCTGTCTGGGCAAAGGGAATGGCAGGTGCCATAGTCTGGAAATGGACTGCGCTTTGCCAGGCTAGAGAAGAGGAAGGCGGCCAGCGTGGCTTGGAGACCATGGATGACAGGACATGCGTCAGTGTCTGCAGCCATCACAGCCATTGTGACTACAGTGGGGGGCGGGGGGCAACGATTGCATGAACTTGGTGACTTTCGTGTTCCAGAGAGGCAGGAGCTTTTGTTAGGCCATTTTACAGATGCAGACATGAAGGCACTAGTAGGTGAAGCAGCCTGTCTGTGCTCACACAGCTTATGAATGGCAGAGCGAGACTTGAACCTAGGCAGCTTGGCCAAGGAGTCTTTAATCCTTTGTGTGTGTGTGTGCGCACGCGTGTGGTGTGTTTATGTACATGTGTGTTCAGAGGTAATTGTCTCTGTGACTGGGGGGGTCACAGGCTGACATTGTTGGGATATCTTCGTCAATTTTCAGCAGGAGAGGATTTCTCACTGAAAATGAGGAGCTGCTTTGACTGGACTGGTTGACTAGTGGGCCCCCAGGATACTCCTGTTGCAGAGACTCATTGATTTCATGTGGGTGCTGGGAATCTAAACTCAGGTCCTCATTCCTGCAGAGCAAGAACTTAACCCACAGAGCCATCTTTCTGCTCCCAGGGTCTTAGAGGGGCTTCCAGGAAGTTCAGAATATTCAGCTCTTAGCTCCTTGGATCATTTACTCGTATTAGCAGACCGGCCCTGTGCATCTGCTCTCCAATTTGGAAAGAGACGCCATGAGAGCAGTAGATGAGGCAGCCCTTGGGCTAAGACTAAGCCTTGCCATGGATGGGCTATGTGCTTTCCTGGGCTTTCATTTGACCTTCCCAATTAACCTTACATATTGCAATATTCCCATCTCCTTCAGTGGCTTACCCAAGGTCATATGATAAGTAAGTGATGGACCCAGAGCTTATATCTGGCTCTCAGTGGTGGTGTGTGTGTGGGGGGCTTCCTTTCCTGTCTATCACTGTCAGCAGTAGGGTACGAAGAATCATTTTCCCCAGAAGCTCTACTTTTCAGCTTCTTAGGGAGACCCAAGCAAAGGGTCACTCTCTCACACAGATTGTCCTGTGGCCTGGTCTAGAGGTAAATTTTTCTCCATGTTGACCCTCTGTGTTCTTCAAATGGTCCTGGAACAGTGGATGATGATGCTCAGCTTAGACATGGGGGGTGGGGATCCCATCTTTCCTCACTCTTGACAGTTCAGATTTGAGAAAGCATGCTTTCCACCATGACTTGTCAGGGAGGACATGCATGCCAGTTTCTGTGTCAATTTCGGCCTCATTGCTGGAGTTCTGTGATGATCAGGACTCCAGGGCTGCATTCCAATTGGTTTCAACAAGGGGCTGATTGATGATCAGTGACTGAGATGGGCATGGGAGATGAGGTGTGTGTGGTGCTACAAGCAATTGCTAGTCTAGGTCTACCAGTTGTCCTCTCTCTTATGTGCCACTTGGAACCATCAGAGATTAAAATACTGGTGTCAGAAATCTGCTCCAAATTGATTGAACACTGTTTTCTGAGGATCATGGTCTAAGCTTTGAAATTTCATGTTGTTCAGTGTGCTTGACTATGTAGTCACACCTGAGAAACAGCACAGGGATGCACTTTCATCAGTGTGCTTCATATCAACGTGCCTTGGTCCTACCTTGGAGGGTCCTGTTACACGGACTCTGAGAGTTGATGACTGTGTCTGTGGACTCTTAGGTCTCATATTAACTTGAATTATTCCTAGACATTCTGCTACATTAGGGGATTTGAGGGCAGGGGAAGTGGCTCAGTCAATACAATACTTGCTGTGCTAGCATAAGGAGTTTTACTCCAGTACCTGCTTCAAAGCTGGGAGGGGTTGGGTGAGATGCTTCTGTAACCTCAGCTCTGGAGTGGGTGGAGAGAGGTGGATGCTGGGGGCTCACTGTATAGCCAGTTTAGTGGAATCGATGAGTTCCAGGCCAGTGAGAGACCCTGCCTCAAAATTTAAGGTGGAGAGAAATTAAGGAAGATACCCAGTATTGACCTCTGGCCTCCATGCATGTGCATTTGTGCCAGTATATACACATGTACAACCATGAACATATACACACACACACATGCAACACCATATACATATTCATGAGCACACACACACACACACACACACACACACACACACACACACACAGAGGAGAATCTGATTAGTCAGTCTTTATGGTTGATGATGTAAATAAGCAAACCAGCTCAAATCTCATGGCCCAAGTATCTAGAAAGTGTTCAGAAAATGCCCTCACCGATGGAGAACTCTGGGGGTGCTTTTCCTCAAGGGAGAATCATTCAATAGTTGAAGCTAGAACCATTTGTCTCTGATTCCTAGATTTCTCATTTTTCAAACAGGAAAGCAAAAACAAAAACAAAACAAAAAAGAATGTAAAAAAACCCAAGCACATAGCAAGTATCTAATGAATGTATGTGTATTAATGGACTGGTGAAGTAAAAACAACAACAAACCCACCAAAATGTTTGCCACGACAAAGGGAGAAGCCTATGGCAGCCACTCTCTGATGGCCGCATGATTGTATACTGGATATTTGGCAGCTGTTAGAGTTCATATCCCAAATGCCACATAGGCTCATATACTGAAGTCTCGGTCCCAGCAGATGGGGTTCTGGGAAGTGGTGGAAACTTTAGTATATGGAACTGCCTTGGAGGAATCAGGTCAATGGGGGTGTGCCCTGAAGGGTAAGATGGGACTCTGGATTCCTCCTCTTTCTTCACTTCCCAACTTCCATGAAGTGAGCATCTCATGCTTGCACTATGATGACTTGCCTTGCCATATGTCCAAAGTGATGTGACTGGGTGACCACACACTCAAACCTCTAAATCATGAGCCTAATCAGCCATTCTTCTATTTTGGTTTATATATTTTTAGTGTGTGTGTGTGTGTGTGTGTGTGTGTGTGTGTGTGTGTGTGTGTGTGTGTCTGTGTGTGTCTGTGTTTATGTGTGTGTTCATGCACTTGGATATCAGAAGACAAACTTCAGGGATTCAGCTATCACCTCCTTTAAGACAGAGTTTCTCACTGGCCTGGAGCTCACCAATTAGGCTAGTCTGGCTGGCCAGGGAGCTTCAGGGAGCCTTCTGATCTCTGCCTCCCAGTGCTAGGATTACAAAGACTTGCTGCCATGGCCCACCTATTTCACCTGAGTTCACAGATCAAACTCAGGTCCTCACACTTATGTGGCAAGCGCTTTACAGACTGAGCCATCTCCTGAACCCACACTCATTCTTCTTTGAAGCTGTTTGCTTCTGAGCTGACTAACTGAGCTTATGCTTCTTTGGATCCCCAGGCTCAAAGACTGAGAGAGACTTCACCCTGGTTGCTGTGTGGAAGGCATTATTGCTTGGAAGCTTCAAAAATCACGTTGCCGGCTTTCTTCATGCTGGGATGAGGAACAGGTAGCCAGAGGGATTGAAACGTTTTTTGTTTTGTTTTGTTTTGTTTTTAAGGTGGTTAAATGGAATCTGGGTCTTTGGGCTCCCGGTTTGCTTCTTCTGTGGTACAGTGAGTCCAGTTTAGACTGAGTGCTGTCGGTTGGTGGATTATATACAGACAGGCAGGGACTTTAGCATGCTGATTAATTCTCGATAGCAAACAGTGTGGAGGATGATAATTTACAACTGACAAATGCTAGCTAGCACCGAGGGGGGCAAAGTAGCATCTCAAAGGCTTGTTTTTGTTTGTATTTCATGAAAGACACCAGGCCTCCCTGTGCTAAGTGCCAGGAAGTCAGTTTCAAAGAAGAGCTGGGGAAAAGAGGATTTTAAAATTATATTACAATCTCAAAAATAAAATAAATTTTAAAAGGGGGGAAAAATTAAAACCAAACACAAGGCACCAGCTTTTTACTGCTATGAGGTCCTTGTGCAGGCTGGAGGGGCTCTTCAAGTGTGATGGGGAACTTGCTCTCCCACCCTATTCTGGTACAGTGGGAATGTCACCGACATCCCAAGAAGCATAGAACAAAGATCTGAGTTGGGGATAAAGGACTTGGGTTCAAGTCTAATTTTAGCAACTCTAAGTGAACAATTCAATAAATATCCCAGTGTGGCCTGTTCTCCTCCAGTCAGAATAACTACACCGCTTTCATCCCTTTTAGATTGTACACCCTATCAGATGCCACATTGGAACTGACACAGTCATCTCAGAGAGCCTCCAGCCTGGCCCTTTAAGAGGTCTTGACACAGGAGTATGGGGCTATCTATCTTTGAGAATGATGGAAACTTTCTTGGCTCTTGGTGAGCTTAACCCAAAGGGCTTGGGTCCCAGAAACTCAAAAGCCACCGGGAGCTTTTAGGTTCTTGTTTTACAAATTTGAAGACTGAAATTCATGGACCACAGAGGATGGGCTTTAGGAAAGTATCATAGGGAGCTTAAGTGAGAGCGAAAGGCAGGGCTCCCATGCAGCAGGAGGGGTCCTGGCCTGGGGTATCACTGAGAGCCACTGCCTTGGAATTAATAAAGCTTTGCTGGAGGAAGGAAGGGGTGGGAGATGAACTGGTCTGACCCATTTGTATGCCAGGTGTAAAGGTGTCTTGAAGTGTCTCTCATGCTCTCAGTACGATCTCCATCAAAGGGAACTCCTTCTGTGGAGAAGGAAAAACCAACATCCATTCTGGCATCCCTGACCTCTGGCCAGTGCATTACCGAAGACATTTTGGTCTAAACACTTCTGGCACCTCTGGTCTCCTGACGTGGTGAGGCTCAGGGATAGTTCTGGCTTTTAGTCAAGAGGAAAAATTATTCACTTTGGGGTCTTTTACCCTAAATCTCCTCAGCCAGTTTCCATGTCCTGTTTTCATTACTCTTGTGCCTTTTGTACTGTCCAAGGGGCTGAGGCTCTGGAAAGCCAACCTCCTTGTTCAAGATCACACTGCTAAAATGTGACAACATAGGGTTCAACTCAAGCCCATCTGGCTTGACACTCTGCCACATGGTAAGAACGTAATGGAGAAGAAAGGGAGAGACAGAGGGATGGATGAACAGAATGAACAAGAGAGGCTGGCTTGGGGTAATGCAGCTACTGAGTGACTGAGCTACAGTTCAACCCTCCCAGTCCCTTCTTACTTCTAAACACTACCTTATACCATCTTCCTAGCTTAAGCGAATTCTTAGCTGTGACATAAATCATTCATCAAACTATGAGGAACCCACGAATGTTCGGCCTGGGGATGTTACTAACACTGGTGGGATAGATCATCTTCATTGCCACTCTGACTGGGTGTGTCTGTGAGGGTTGTTTCCAGAGAGCATTGTCTAAAGTAATTACCTGAGTGTAGGTGGCAGGTCCTATGGGCTTGGGGGCCAATTGGAATACAAGGTAAGAAGAGGAAATTGACAGAACACCAGGATCCCCCCTCTTTCTGCTTCCTGACTTGTGATGATGTGGACCAAGGTGGTCCACCCATGTGGATGGAGACCGTGAGTCCAAATCAAACTTTACTCCTTTAACCTGTTCCTATGGAGTATTTTATCTAAAAGATAAGTAGCTGATACAACTGGGATCCACTGCCCACTCATGACAGGCACACCAAGGTCTGTGAGGCCCCACAAGCTCACAGCACTCTCTTTTCTCCAAACTCTGAAGCCCAAGAAAAGCCCACATTTCTTACGGTATATTTTGATCCTGTTAGCTCCAGCAGCAGCACGAACAATTATCACCCAATATTCGACCTGCTGGCAACACATGGATGAGTTAGTTGTTCAGAACTGATAGGCACATTCCAGAATATCTGAAATTTATGCATGCCTTTCTCAATGATCAGTTAAAATGATGAATCCAACTTGCTACGTTTTAATATGGTTAGTAATAAATGTTACTGATATATGTCACCAACAAGACATAAAACTGACAGCCACAAAATCAGATGGACAATTGCTAGAACTCCATCCTTCCCAACTACAGTATAAAAGACATTGATGAGTTCCAGACAAGCCAGGGCTATAGAGTGAGAGCCCAAAAGAAAAAGAAAGATATCGATAAAATTTGATATGGAGGAAGAAATTAACCCCCACTACCTGATCATCATTGTGAAGTTTGGAGAGAAAAGATTGTTTCAATAAAAATAAATTCAGTGGATTTTTTTTAAGAAAGTGGGAAATAACACAGAAAATGGCTTTAACTGCATCAAAGAGAAAAAAATGATCAATGCATTTAATTAGCTCAGTGCATTTTACTCCAAAAAATATTAGTTGCCGGGGAAAATTCATCAGTGTTGATTATTTACTTAAATGTATATTTCCAGAGCTGAATTTTGTTCATTTCCCACAGGTCTATTCCCATGCCTCCCCACTGCTCACATGCTACCCTCCTTCAAGGTTGATAGCCACTGGAGCTACAAAATGAAAGGTCTTGGATGCAGGTTCAAGGGAACACTAAGACAGTTAGGGGTAAGGAGTTATTTCCACCATGGACAGACTGGACAGACAGACACAGTGTGGCGGGGACTCAGTGTGATGGGAGGAGGTGAGTAGGAGCCCATAAGCTGTAACTTTTTGTTTTGGTTTGTCTTTTGTGTTCCGGGTTAGCCTCAGACTCACTGTGTAGTCAGGGGTGACTTTTGTCTTGGTGTCTCTATTGCCGTGATAAAACACCACGACCAAAAGCAACTTGGGGAGAAGAAGGTTTATTTCAGCCCAGACTTCCAGGTCACGGTCCATCACTAAGGGAAGTGAGATCAGGAACTCAAGCAGGGCAGGAACCTGGAGGTGGGAACTGATGCAGAGGCCATGGAGGAGTGCTGCTTACTGGCTTGCTCCTCATGGCTTGTTCAGCCTGATTTTCTTATACAATCAGGGCCCCCTACTCAGAGTTAAAACCACCCACAATGGTCTGGGCCTCCCCGCATCAATTATTAATCAAGAAAATACCCCAAAGATTTGTGTACAGGCCAATCTGGTGGGAGAATTTTCTCAATTGAGATTTCCTCTTCCCAAATGACTCTGGCTTGTGTCAAGTTGACAAAAAAAAAAAAATAAAATAAAAAATAAAAAATAAAAAAAAATAAAAAAAATTAGCCAGCATAATTGACTTCTTGTCAACCTGATATACAAACACATCATCATTCAACTACAATTTCCTTGCTCGTTTGTCCCCAAAATGTCACAATATAAACATAATATAACTTTAAAAGTCTCGCAGTCTTTAAAAATTTTAATTCTTTAAAAATTCAGTCTCTTTACAGAGAAGGAGTGGATGGGGGACGGGTAGAAGGGAGGTGGGGGAGGGAACGGGAGGAGAGGAATGAGGGGAAACTGTGTTGGTTCATAAAATAAATAAAAAATATTTAATAAAATCATTCAGTCTTTTTCAAAAAAATCCGGAAGTTTCTTTCAAAGCTCGAAGTTTCTCTAAAACATCCGAAGTTTCCCAATCACGGACTCCCGTAAAGTTAAAACAGCAAGTGGAATACTTTGTTATTTCAAGAGGGGAGAACTGGGGCGCGGTCACAGTCATATCAAGGCAGAACCAAAGTGCAATTGTGTAGGGCTCAGTGCCAGACTTTGGGGACTCACGATCTCCTGAGCTCCAAGGGCCCCGTTTCTCCAGCTCTGCACCGTCTGGTCTTGTCTCCCAGGTCCAGGCCAGTTGCACCCACAGCGGCCGTGGTTGCCCCATAGCACTGGCGTCTCCAAAACGCTGGGGTCTCCACTGCAAACTCTGCCAGTGTCCTCTCCCAGTGACTCTGACCCTGTCCCATACTGCCAGGTCTCAGCTCCCGTGCATAACTCCTTCAGTCCTGGGGCTTTGACTGCCGTCGAGGCTGCACCTTCTCCAGCGTCTTCCCACAGTGCTAAGCCTCAGTTTCTAGTCTGACCTCTTTACGCGTTTAAAACTCTTTACCCCATTTCTGTCTTGGAAACTCTGACACATTACCGCCTTGAGCATCAAGAACCAAGTGCAGCCTTGGCTCCTTCTGGACTGCAGGTCCTGTCTGCTGACCCTGAAGAAAACACTTCCCCAGAAGATTTTGTCTCAACGCTGCTGTTCTTCTTAATCATAGCTGATTCTTCAGCCCCAGCTGACCAGTATCGATTATCCCAGAAAAGTACAGGTTTCACTTTAGTGGTTTTAAATTCAAAATGTTACATAAATGGCTCTGGTAGTCTTTGATTCCTTCTGAAACATCACAAGCCGTCCTCCATCATCTGCATTGCTCTCAACACTCTTATTTTCTGAGATATTTTGTTCTTTTTATTCTATGTGCTTCGGTGTTTTGCCTGCATGTATGTCTGTGTGAGGGTGTAGGATCTCCTGGAACTGGAGTTACAGATGGTTCTGAGTGGCCATGAAGGTGCTGGGAGTTGAACCTGGGTCCTCTCTGCAAGAGCAGCTGGTGATCTTAACTGCTGAGCCATGTCTCCAGCCCCATTCCGAGCTATTCTTAAGGCACTTTCTCTATTCTACAGTCTTAATACACAACTCTCAGGGAATCACTGTGTTCTCTATGCCATCTCTGCAGCTCCTTGTGCTTTTCATGGAAATGGCTCAGTGGTTAAGAACACTTGTTGCTCTTGCAGAGTACTGGGGTTTGGTTTCCTGGTACAATTGGTGTCTCACAACCATCTAGGGGATCAAGTCCCCTCTTTTCAGTTGTGATCACCTCTTCCCAAATGCTCCTGCATGCACACAGTGCACATAAACTCAAGTGGGCACACACACACACACACACACACACACACACAGAGAGAGAGAGAGAGAGAGAGAGAGAGAGAGAGAGAGAGAGAGAGAGAGAGAGAGAGAGCGCTTTAAAAACTGCATGGAATGAATGAATGAATGAATAAATGAATGGCTGAATAATGACTACTGATTCTATTGGAGGAGAGAGGATGGGATTGAGTTTTGTCTCCTCTGTCTCTTTTCTTCTGAAGAGATTTTGGTCAGGATGCATCTGCAGTGTCCAGACACCCAGTACCTAAAAGATGCTGTCACAGAGGGAAGCAAGAATAGCTCTCTTTGGGAGTCACAGTGAACACTGGCCATGGGATATCATTTTTCCAGATCTCCTGAGGAGTAACTGGAGGCTCCTGTGTTCTTAAGTCATCTGCCTCCTTGGGCATTATGCTAAATACTGAGCTCATGCTGATTGCCTAAGCCGGCTGACTCCTTCCCAACCTGTGTGGATATAGCATCCTAGCATCTCCTACAGTCAGGGCCTGCTACACAAAGCTAGCTATCTTTATGGGTTATTTATAACCAAGTCATAGTGGGAATCATTATGTAAAGACTGTTGTTTCTAACCTCCCCCCAGTGTCAATCCATCAATTTTATTTAATGGTGCTGGCTGCTGTGATTAGATATAATGAGTGAGATAGGGTTGGGTTACAAATGAAAACGATCAAGGCCAAGGTGGTTTGCTATTCTAATCCTTAAAGAAAAAGATTCCTAGATATCTATGCTCCTACACCATTAGCACAAGTCCTTTTTGCTTTTTGTGAATGTAAATAAGAAGGATGGTTGGCCAGTGGGAGGAAGACCACATGAATCAGGGGAGATACTGTGCGCTCAGCCCACGATTCCCATTACCCAGCTTCAATCACTTCATGCTGCTTAACAAATTGCTTTGAGGTGGGGCATTTGCATACAGCAGAAGTTACTTCTCACTGCTCTGAAGGCTAACAAGTCCAAGATGGAGGTGCTGCAGATTCAGTGTTGGGCTAGGGCTTTCCTTCTGTGTCAAGATGGTCTTGCTGTCCTCCTCCACGTGGCAGAAGGGGCAACCTGTTCTCTCACACCTCTTTTTACAAGGTCACTGGTGTGATTCCAACATGAAATGTTGCCCCCCCCCAAAAAAAAAAAAACCATGGAAGGCAGATTCCTCAGAGGGTGGCACTTTTGAGAGATGACAGGTCATGAGGGTGCCGACACCATCATGTGTCTGCATGGGTTAAGAAGAGGTGGGAACTGATTGGAGGTTGTGGACCACTGGGGATCGGCATACCCTTGAATAGCATGTCTTGTTCTGAGGCCCCTCCTGTCTAGCTCTCTCTGCTTCTGGGCTACTGTGGTTCTTCCATCATGATGTAGGGACCATAGGGCCGGACTGGCAGGTACTGAAAGCTCTGAAACTCTGAGCTGAAACCAATCTTCCCTTTAAGTTGTTTTCCACGGTGTTTCGCCACAGTGAATGAAACAAAAGAAAATGGAACTGACTAGCCCGATCACTCAGAATCACTCATGAGGGCATCACTCACATGCCTGGATCTTCTTCCACAGGCTCTACAATGTACTACCATCATTTTGGCAATTAAATCTCGAGATATGAATTTAAGAAAGTCATTACATTTATTTACTTTGTGTGTGTGTGTGTGTGTGTGTGTGTGTGTGTGTGTGTGTGTGTGTGTGGTGGTCGTTGTCGTCGTGTGCACACCTGTTGGAGGGCAGAGGACAAGTTCTAGGAGTTAGTTCTCCCCTCGCACCATGTAGGTCCCAGGGATTGACCTCGGGTCATCAGACTTGGCAGCACGCAGCATGTGCCTTTACCCTCTGCCATCTCGACAGGCCTCAAGACATGACTTTTAAAGGATACAGACATTCAAGCTATGGCAGCCTCATTCCTTGCTGTAGATTTTGGCCCATTCTCAGTCTTACATCAGTTCTGTGCTGTCCCTAAGATCCCCTCCTTGGCAGTTCTGGGGAATCCCTAAGTGACTTCCTACCCCGAAAGAGATCTTACTGGCATATCTGGAGTGGGGAGTTACCATGAAACAAATTCCTGATGCACACAGTATCGACTCTGGCCAGGTAGGGGCAGCAAGAAAACCAGCCCTGAAGGATGTGAAGATGGTGGTCTGTAGAGGGCATCTGATTACACTACTGTAGAAGGAGCTTAGGAGGCAGTATTGAACTGTTAATGAGCTCCCAGCTTAAGATGAATCGCCTGGGAGATGTAATGTTAGAAGCACTGTCTTGTTTGTTACAACATGAACAAGATGAGCTAGAAAAGAACTGGCTTATCTGTGATATGCTGGCTATGAAAAGGAGTAGGCAGTCCAAGAAGTTGGGGTCTAGTGTGGTTAGTACAATGGCTTCTCATCTTCAAGGTAGAACATTTAACTTAGAAACCATAGCATAACTAAGACCCAGTCCAGTGGCGGCTGTCATGTTGTTTGTTAAGCCACAAAGTGGGCAGCTACTAAATCCTTCAGGTGCCCGGATTGGATTAGGGAGAAAGGAATTCAGATGTGAGTCTCCCATAGAGGTCCGACAGCCTGGTTGTGATGCTGGAGTTAGAGGAAAATGACCCACATCTAAGAAGATTGTGGTGTAGGCATTTGCTCTCAGAACAAAATAGCAAAGCACTTATTGAGTTTCCCCCACACTGTTTGTTTTGGGGAGAAAGGCAGGGACTTGTTCTGTAGCCTGAGCTGATCTGGGGCTTGCAAGGTCTTTGCCTTAGTTTCCCAAGCTTACAGACATGGAACACCATGCTTGGTTATGACCTATTGAGCTTTTTTCTGAGAGTGTTGCACAGTTGTACATCACCTAAATGTGTTTATGTGTTTATGTAAACAATAGGTCAGATGTGTAATGATTCTCCCGTAAAATGGATTCACCAAGTGACATCACAGCCATTGTTCATACTCTTGAATGTCACACAAAGATGAATCACTCACACATCTCAGAATATCTCCCTGTTGCTAAGCTATGCATGAAGATGTGTCCCAGTTGTGATACACTTGTGGAAAATATACACAGCATGGAAAATATAGACACTGGTAGTTCCTTTGGGGAGGATGTCTCTCCAGTGCACCTGCCTGACCTGGTCATTCCTGGGCTTTGAAAGTTTCTTCTCTGGGAAACCTGCCAGAGCACTGTGTGATGGTGATTGATGCTCCCATGGTTTGCCTGGCAGCTCCTGTGGGTTTGGTAAGGGGTGGCTTAGACAGAACGTGTGAGACCCCCAAAACTTCCATCTGCTAGTGTGCTCCATGACTGCCCATGAGGGATGGATAGTGTGAAGGTTTCCCAAACTCAGTTGACCCTGGAACTCCTCTGTTCCAGGACTTCTGAGGTCTGAGATCTCAGGGCATACTCTGTGGGGATGATTATCTGTTAACCTTTCCTCACAATTGAAGGCAGGCTCCTGCCTATTTCTCCAGTCTCAAATCATATTCTACCTTCTAACTCGGACACAGTCTCTGGTCCCTCCAGGGGCATGCACTCCATGTGACATGCTAGTTCCTGCTGGGGGCTCCTGAGGAACAGCTCATCCCATTGCTGGGCAATGCTTTCATCCACAGCTTCCTACAGAGCTGTCTGCCTCCTCCCAGAAGCCCTCTCTGAGTCTCTTGTTCAAGGTGGATACTCTGCCCATGCAGGCATTTGCCCCCTATCCTGTGTTCTAAACACATGACCCTGGCTGTGTTTCTTGTGGGACTCCATTGCCAGGGGTTTGGGTTGGGACTCTTCTAGGTTCTCACTGCTGGCTGCACCCCGAGTGCTTCTGATTTCTGAGCAAATGGCTGGGTGGAGGGAGGCAGAAGCAGGGCTGGCTGGTAGGGTCTCTGATAGAGCAATATTCTTTGGTGTAGTGGAGGTTGACCTACTTTAGAGTCTTGCCCAATTTACACGTTGCTTTCTCTCAAAAACACTCTCTCTTCTTAACATCATGTGAGTATGGCTTGACATTTAAAACAGAGAAACTGGAATTCTTCCACCTGTGACTTGACAGCTTAGCTCACATGGGCATGAAGCCTGCTGAACCCAGCCTCTGAGGAAGGTCTACTCTCCCTGTCTTTGAGGCACACTTCTAGGGTGAGTAGTGTGAATCCTAAAAGGGAATCTCTCCCTCTACCTTTTGTGTCTATGCAGTATATGGGTGTTTTGTGTACCTGTATGTGTGTGCACCTGCTGCTGTGGAAGCCATTGGTTGATGTCCAGCATCCTCCTCTATTGCTCTCCAACTTTATTGTTTGAAGGAGTGTCTCCCACTAAACCCAGTGCTTACTGATTGGCTAGATTGGCTGGCCCACGAGCTCAGGGGGATGCTCCTGTCTCCTCCTTTTCTCTTTTGCTCCAGTACTAGGGTTTAGATATATGCTGTCATGCTTAGCTTTTTACCTGAGCTCTGGGGATCCAAACTCAGGTCTGCATGCTTGTATGGCAGGTACTTTACTGAGTCATTTTCCCAGCTCCCACCTTCCCTTTTCTTTTAGTGTGTATATACATGTGCATGTCAATGTGCATGCCTTTGGAGGTCAGAGGGAAATCTCAGGTTCTGTTCCTCAGGCACTGTCCACATTTCTGTTTTATCTGGAGACAGGGTGTCACACAGGGCTGGAGCTCAACAATAGGCCGGGCTGGTCTAGTAAACCCCAGGTGTCCTCCTATCTCTGCCTCCTCAAGGCTGGGCTTGCAAGTGTACAGTGCCACAATCAGTTTTTTTAAAAACATGGGTTCTGGCCATTGAATTCAGGTCCTCATGCTTGCTAGGGTCTTTACCGACTGGGAGAGCCATCCCCTCCTCTTGGTGGTCCCTGGGGGTCAGAGCTGCCCTGTGTAGCTCCAGGCAGGCCACTCATATGGAGAATACGCTGCACAGTGTTCTTGCTTGGAGCAGCCCCAGAGGCATCAGCTATTTTGTGCACCAGATGTCAGGGTTTGCACCACAGTCCTGGAAGTGGAAAGCATCCGTGACAGACTACCCAGCCTTTCTTGGAAGGTTGGTGATGAAACTGAACCATGAGGCAGGTGTTAAACTTGAGAATCATGAGGAGTAAAGACCAAACCCATGATTTTCCAATGAAAACAAGCTGTATTTTGGGGTACACTTGGGACTGCTGTCTCACTCCAGGTTGGGATTTGAGAGAGCAGCCTCTGCCGGCCTCTTGAGGTTATTTTTACAGTAGAGATACAGTGTTCACTGTATCTCTAGAGAGAGTCGGCTGTTATACATTGTTAGAAAATACAGCGAAAGGGAAGGAAGAAGGGGGTCACAAGTTTAGTGTAGGCTGAAAACATGTTTTGCCATTTACATCAAACCTAAGAAACAGGAACTTATTCTTTTTTTTTTTTTTTTTTTTTTTTTTTGGTTTTTCGAGACAGGGTTTCTCTGTATAGCTTTGCGCCTTTTCCTGGAACTCACTTGGTAGCCCAGGCTGGCCTCGAACTCACAGAGATCCGCCTGGCTCTGCCTCCCGAGTGCTGGGATTAAAGGCGTGCGCCACAACTGCCCGGCTAGGAACTTATTCTTAATTACAAATAGAAACCTTAACTTGCAAGAACTTAACATATATCAAACAGGAACTTATTCCTAACTGTCTTATACAAACAGAACCCTTAACCTACAAGGTATATCTTTACTGTTTTGGTCTCCCATTAACTTACAAGGTATATTGTTCCTGTTTTGGTCTCATATTGGTGGGGCGGAGTTTCTCTGGTGTAGACTGATTCTCACTTACGGCCTTTTTAATTTTTAATTAATTAATTAATTAATTTTACATCCTAACCACATCTCCTCTCTCTCCTCCCACCCCCAACCCACCCCTCCTCTGTATTCGCTCAGAAAGGGGCAGGCCTCTCGTGGGCATCAGCGAAGCATGGCATATTAAGCTGCCATAAGACTAAGCACCTCCCCCTATATTCTAGCCTGGGAAAGGCAATCCAGCATGAGGAATAGGTCCCCAAGAGCCAGCCAAAGCACCAGGGACAGCCCCTGCTCCTATTAACAGGAGTCCCACAAATAGACCAAGCTACTCAACTGTCACATATATGCAAAGGGCCTAGGTCGGTCCCGTGTAGGGTCCCTGGTTATTGGCTCAGACTCTGTTTCCATGAACCAGGCTAGCCATTTCTGTGGGTTTTCCTATGATGTCCCTGACCCCCCTGGCTCCAACAGTCCCTCCTCTCTCTCCTCAGCAGGATCCCCTGAGCAGGAGTCTCTGGGTCTCTGAGTCTGCCTCCATCAGTCACTGGATGAAGGCTCAGATCACAACCTGGGTAGTCACCAATCTGATCACAGGGGATGGCCAGTTCACGCTATGCATCCACTGCTGCCAGGAGTCTTAGCTGGGGCCATCCTTGAGGACTCATGGAAGTTACCCTTGTATCAGGCTTCTACCCCAATCCATAAAGCCCAGTCATCTCTCTTAGCACTCCGCGACTCCAGCCACCACCCAACCCCATCCCTCAAGTTCCCATGCCTACTGACCTAAGTCTTACCAGGAGATCTCTTCTATTTCCCCTTCCCAGGAAGATCCATGTGTCCCTCTTGGACCCTCCTTGTTTCTTAGCCTCTCTGGATCTGTGGATTGTAGCCTGGTTATCCTTTATTTTACAGTTAATACCCACTTATGAGTGAGTTCATATCATGTTTGTCTTTCTGAGTCTGGGTTACCTCACTCAGGATGATTTTTTTCCTAGCTCCATCCATTTGCCTTCAAATTTCCTGATGTTATTGTTTTTAATAGCTGAGTAGTACTCCATTGTGTAAATGCACCACATTTTCTTTATCCATTCTTCAGTTGAGGGGCATCTAGGTTGTTTTCAGGTTCTGGCTATTACAAATAATGCTGCTATGAACATAGTTGAGCAAGTGTCCTTGTGGTATTGATTGAGCATCCTTTGGGTATATGCCCAAGTGTAGTATTGCTAGGTCTTGAGATAGACTGATTCTCAATTTTTTGAGAAGCTGCCACATTGTTTTCCCAAGTGGCTATATAAGTTTGCACCCTATTTATTTTTTTGACTTGACGAAGTCAACTATGGTAAAATATTTATCAAAGCAGGGCTTAGAATATGTAGGGCCAAAGCTAAACTCATTGCCTAGGAAGTCAGGGTGGGTCACAGACTTCAGACTCGATTTTTAACCTCTACAAACAGGCAAATCGTTTTTGCTTTTGAGTTTCTTGATGGTGGGCTCAGGGCGAATGGGTCATGTGCCTGCTGTCCAGCTGTTCCATCTGCTGAGGCTCCCCGGGAGACCAGTACCACCAGGACTGTGGCTGGGAAAACAGCTGCTCAGCAAGCCTTCAGCTTCAAACAGGGTTTGCTGTGGGCATCGAGATGCCTTCTTCCATCCGGGTGGAAGCAGTACCGACTGCTGGGATGCTGGGCTCCAGTCCTGTGGGTGTACTGAAGCACAGAGCAGTTGGAGGAAAAATAGGGAAAAGCAGAAAGACCCCAAATCACCCTCCATTCTGGCTGTGTAGCGCCGTGACCTGCCCTCCTGTCCTCTCTTGCGATAAATTCTTTAAAGCTTACCCTTGAAGATGGGTCTGCCGCTGAACTATTATTATCTAAGTTTTCCTCATTGGTTGAAGAGCAAGATAATGCCTCATGAGCTTTAGAAAGAATTCATTCTAGGCACGTAGGAAAGAACAAGGTAGATTATGTATGATGCTATTACTGTTAATGGTTCCACTTGTTCTGGATTGCACAGTAATGACCTATCCATCCTAACAGGCCCTTGTTCATGCCACATCTTCATAAGCAGGCTTCCTGTCTAGACTTATGAATGAAGAGAGATAATTTTTTCCAGTTCACTTGTTGTATAAGAAGGTATCTGAAGCCTATGGGTAACTCTTTGATACAACTACTTTTTGTGTGTTTGCACATGGTTGTGTGTGTGTGTGTGTGTGTGTGTGTGTGTGTGTGTGTGTGTGTGTGCATGTGGGGCCAATGGTCAATAGTGGGTATCTTCCTTAATTGCCCTCTATCTTATTTTTTTGAGACGCAGCCTCTCACTAATATTGGAGCTTGCAGATTTACCTAGTCTGGCTGGCCATTGAGCTCTAGGGACCCTCCTATCTCTGCCTCCCCAGAACTGGGATTACAAGGTATGTGCCTCTATGCCCAGCTTTTAAGGTGGGTTCTGAGGCTCAATCCTGGGTCCTCTTGCTCTTGAAGCAAGCATTACTGTCCAAGCTGTCTTCCCTGATCTTATTCTTATTATTCTCTAACAATCTGTGTCAAATTTGCTTTCTGATGCTATGACACAATAGTAGGGGCGGGCCATATTAGTTACTTTTCTCATTGCTGTGACCAAATCTCTGACAAGCATCCATTTAAGAGAGAAAGCGTTTATTGTGGGATACAGTTCAAAGGGATTATTCCATCATGGTTGAGGAAACTTTGCAGCAGACAGGGAAGGCACAGTTCCTGGTTACATTATATTCATAGTCAGGAAGCAGAGAGTGGTAAATGGGCCTGCTCAGCCTACCCTTCTAGCTTTTTTATGCAGTCCCCACCTCCAGCCCATGGAATAGCATACCTACATTTTGGTGGGTCTTTCCACCCCCAGTGAACTTAGTCTATACAGTCCCTCCCAGGTATGCCTAGACTCTGTGTCCTTGATGGATCCCATCAAGTTGACAATGTTAGCCACCACACTGGGTAAGTCATAAAGGACAGGGTTTATTTAGAAGTTCCTGTTTCTGGAAGTTGATGGGGTGATTCCCTCAATTTTGCTTCTGATGAGGGTCTCCTGGTGGATGCTGTTACAATGCCAGAAGTGCCCATAACAGCAGGCACATGGCGAAACAGGAAGCGGGTTCTCCCCAGGGGTCAGGCTCACTCTTAACAACCCACTCTCGTGAGAACTAACTGTGGAAATGACGTTAATTTCTTCTAAGTGTAGCACTCTGATGACCTAATCACTAAGCAAGAAGCCCTGCCCCTTAAAGTACACCTTCCAACATTACCACACTAACACATAAGCCTTTGCAGACACTCTCAAGCCACGCCCAAACCACAGTGCCACCCAAACTAAAGGCAAGATGCAGACACCTTTAAATGCACTTTCATGTGCTTGTTATTTACACAGTGGTCATCATTGTTTGACCTTTTGTGGCCTATTTACTTATTTATTCCCTTTATTCTAGCATTTGAATGTCAGGTTCATAACAGATAGCTGGACATCGCTTAGAACATTGCAGGAGTGTAGGCGTATAGGGAGATTATGGGATGAGTGACAGGGAACTTTGTTTTTCCAGGTTAGTGTTGCTAGCTTTGTGACCCTGGGTGTGATGGTCAGCTTTAATTGTCGACTGGCACACCTAGAACCACCTAGGAAGAGAGTCCCAATAAGGGATTGTTTATACTGGGTTGACCTCTGGGCATGTTTGTGGGGGAAATTATGTTTTTTTATTTAAAAAAATTTTTTAATTCATTTTACATACCAACCACAGAGCCTCATCTCATCCCTCCTCCTTCTCCCCGCAGCCTCCCCCCCAACCCCTTATCCCCACCTCCAAAAGGGTAAGACCTCCCATGGGGAGTCAGCAAGGTCTCGTACATTCAGTTGAGGAAGGACCAAGACCCTCCATGTTGCATCAAGGCTGAGCAAAGCATTCCACCATAGGCTCCAAAAAGCCAGCTCATGCACCAGGGATAGATCCTGATTCCACTGCCATGGGGGCCCTTAAGCAGACCAAGCTACACAACTGTCTTGCTTATGCAGAGGGTCTAGTCTAGTCTCAGGCAGGTTCCACAATTGTCAGTCTAAAAGTTTGTGAGTTCTACAGGCTTGGTTCAGTTGTCTCTGTAGGTTTACCCATCATGATCTTGACCCTCCCCCGCCCTGCTCATATAATACCTCTTCCTTCTCTATGACTGGACTCCCTGAGCTCAGCCTGGTGCTTGGTTGTAATCTCTGCATCTGTTTCCATCAGTCACTGGATGAAGGCTCTATGATGACATGGTATTTACCAATCTGATTACCAGGGTAGGCCAGTTCAGGCATCCTCATCACTATTGCTAGTAGTCTAATCTAGGGTCGTCCTTGTGGATTCCTGGGAATTTCCCTATCACAAGGTTTCCCCCTTACCCCATAATGTCTCCCTCTATCAAGATATCTCTTTCAATGCTCTCCCACTCCATCCCTCCCCCAGCTCGACCATCTTATTCCCCCATGTTCTCATCCTCCATCCCTATCCCTCTACTGCCCCCCATCCCCAGTTTACTCATGGAGAGCTCCTCTGTTTCCCTTTCCTAAGGTGATTCATACATCCCTCTTAGGGTCCTCCTTGTTTCCTAGCTTCTCTGGAGCTGTGGGTTGTAGTCTGATTATCCTTTGCTTTATATCTAGTATCTACTTATGAGTGAGTACATACCATGTTTGTCTTTCTGGGTCTGGGTTACCTCACTCAGGATAATATTTTCTAGTTCCATCCATTTGCCTGCACATTTCATGATGTCATTGCTTTTTACAGCTGAGTAGTAGTCCATTGTGTATACGTACCACATTTTTCTTTACCCATCCTTCAGGTGAGGGGCAACTAGGTTGTTTCCAGGTTCTGGCTATTACAAATATTGCTACTATGAACATAGTTGAGCAAGTATCCTTATGGTATGATTGAATATCCTTTGGGTATATGCCCAAGAGTGGTATCACTGGGTCTTGAAGTAGATTGTTTGGGGAAAGTTATCTTAATTAAGTTAATTGATGTAGGAATACCCAACCCAGTTAGGGTGGCATCATTCCCTAGGCACATGGGTCTGAGTTGTAGAAGAGTAGAGAAATTAAGCTGAGCAAAAGCAAGCAAGTAGGCATGCATGCATTCATTTCTTTCTGCTCTCTTAACTGTGGATATGATGTGACCAGATGTTTGAAATTCTGGCCTTGACTTCACCACAATGACAGACTATAACCAGGAATTAGAAGCTGAAATAAACTTTCTACCCTCAGCTGATTTTTGTCAGGGCATTTATCACAGCAACTGGAGTGAAGTTAGACACTGGGCAAGCAATTTTTTCTAAGCCTTGGTAAGTGGGGCCCATGATGCCCTGCCCTTTAAAAATGTGGGTTCTGGGGCTCACTCTTAGTACCTCATACTTGCAAAGCAAGCACTTTACGGACAGATCCATCTCCCCAGCTCAAGACATTGTGTGGACCAGGGGTCTACACGTGATTTGAATAGTATTCTTTGGAGGAGGCAGGAGTCTGGACAGTCTTTCATTCTGAGCGGACACTGTGATGAGGCTTTGGGTACCACCATGCAAAGGTGGAACTTGTGATCCTTTTCTTGAGTTCCAGGTGGTCCGTGTCTTGGATTAGAAGTGATATGGCATGAGTCCTGAGCTTTGGAGTGGAGATTAAAGAGTCTGTTCTCACTGTCTCAGTACATTGCTTCCCAATGTGAAGGCCAGGCTGGATTCTTGGAGAAAAATAAAAAACAAACAACAACAACAAAAACCTTCCTGCAGAGAGAGGTCCTGTAGATAGAGAGACATCTCCATTGTCTTAGCCATTCCCATAGAGGACAGTGACATCTGAATGAAGCTATTTGAGACCAAACACTCCCCCATGACATCACCTAAATGCCCAACTGAATTCAAGGGCCACCACATGGGTGGAAAGGGCTTCCCAGGAGAGCCTGGCTTGAGCTGTCTGTCCACAGAGTTCTGAGGAGAAAAGAGCTATTCTTTCAGGCCACTGAGCTCTGGGTTGGTTTGCTTTTCAGCAACAGGTAACCAATTCATCAGGCGAGAGACAGTTTTCCCACTGGGTGGCTCAGCAGAGAAGAAGAGAAGCTAGAGTTCCTGGCTGCTACCACATGGAGAAACTGCTTGAGGAACAAAAATCCAAGCAGAGAGGAGCCACCAAAACAAGAGAGATTGAATTACAAGCCTGGATGACATCACTGAAGCCTCTGGACCCAGGCAAGACAGAAGATAACAGCCAAGACCCTTCTTAGACATTCCACAGGTAAAGCATTGCCTTCCTTTCTTTCTAACCTGTTACAAGCCAGGATTCTGCCATATGCAACTAAAAGAACCCCAACGGCTGTAAAATTGTTTCCTGGTTGTGTTATTATCTACAATTGGATTCCAGCCAAATTTGACTAGCATGGCTTTCAACATCTTTAAATCAGTTCTTGTTTCTCTCCCAATAATCCCCATTTTTCAAAACAATCTTATTCACGAGCCAGTTTAGCCGTTACACACTCCTTTATCTGTGCTTACCATACACAAGGAATGATGGTAATCCCAGGAGCTTTAACGGGCAATGTGACATGCCCAGCATCCCTGCTTTCTTCTGTGAGCTGTATAATTGAATTGTGTTAAATCCCAAGCAGGAGAAGTGAGAGTTAGGAAAATGTCTGCATCCATCCTGTTGCTCAAGGCACTGCACGTGTGTGAATGCTGAGCAGAGGTCCAGCGCAAACACCAGCATCCTTCTTTTCCTTTCTGCATGAAACCAGAGTCTTCTCTCTCTGAGGCACCTGCTCCCAGCCTGAAAAGCACCTTCTTTTTTTTTTTTTAAGATTTATTTATTTATTATGTATACAGTGTTCTGTCTGCACATATCCCTGCAGGCCAGAAAAGGGCACCAGATTTCATTACAGATGGTTGTGAGCCACCGTGTGGTTGCTGGGAATTGAACTCAGGACCTTTGGAAGAGCAAGCAGTGCTCTTAACCTCTGAGCCATCTCTCCAGCCCGAAAAGCACCTTTTTGTAGACGTTCTTTTTGTCATCCAGACTACACAGGGAATGCAACGTTTGGCAATGACTGAGGTTTTGTGCTGGCCAGGAATTGCTATGTGCTATAAATTCAAGAGGCTCCGAGGAGCTGTTAGGTGTCTGGGCTCCAAACACACTCTTGTCCTCTGTCCTCACCACCCACATGTCCTCCTGGGAACTCACTCTTCTTTTTTTCCTTTTCTCTTTCTTTCTTTCAGGATCTAGTTCTTGGCTGAGAAGTAGTGCAGTCCCCAAATGCTGCGATTTAATGGGAGGAAATTTACTTGTCTCGCTGTATGAATTTGCCAGGGGAAGTGAATCTGATCAAGATAATTACATTCACATCTTCGTGTAAATTACAGCCAATGCCTAAGAAAGGTGCCGGGTTGCTGTCACTCAACATGACCTCTGTTCTCTGGGGTTCACAACCAGCTAATGAGTATTCAGTGGAAGCCAAAGGAGAAGGAGGCTGATTGCAAAGCCCTGCCCTTCCAAGTCTCATTACTTACTCAATTAGGACACAGCATGGTGATCAGGTTTTGTCTGTCTAGCCCTTTGCTCAGCCACAGATGAAAGAGGTGAGGCAGTCTTGGTCCCAGGAGGTTTTAAGAAGTGATCTTGGCCATCATGATCTTCCAGTCTAGACCCAAACCATTGCTTAGCTTCATCTCCCACCTTTACCCTTACAGCCACTGTGTTTGACCATGGCAACAATTTGCCCTTCTCTGAATAGGTCATCTACTTTTCCATCTCCACAAAGTCAGCCTTGAAAACTGCTCCTGCAGCTGTCTGATGGCATCCTGGTCCTCATCTGAGCTGCAGCTCAGTTTCCCCACAGAGAAGTGATTTTTCTAACGATCCAGCCACACTCGCTCCCTCCCCATGGTTCCCATCACAGCCTCTTCACACCTAGATCAATGTTCATTTCTTCAGTAAGTGTGTAATAAGCACTTACCGGGCCACAGGCCTGTGGAGTCCTGAGGTGACCCTGATGTGATGATCTCAGCATTTAGCTGAGGAGGAATTCAATGAGGATAAGTCACAACAAGCCCAAAGCATCAAGAAAAAGCATCAACAAGGGAACACTCAGGCACCTGGAAGAGTCACCTGGAAGAAGGTGGCAAGGATCCAGGAAGCTCTAGAGGCAGAGGTGCCTCGGCATGAACCATGAAGGATTGATGGATGCTGCCAACATGCCGAAGAGAAGGAAGACAAGTCTCCCCAGAGAGAATGCTAGACAAATCTCCCTATCAATGTTTTGATCCTATTCTCCTGCCTCCCCATCTCTTCCCAGATCTCCTCACTTCCTTTCACACCCAACTTCGTATGCTTTTTCCTTTTCATCAATACCAATTTGTGATGCTCAAATATTCCCAGATATGTGGTCTTCCACTGTGTTGTGGCCAACTTCTTAGGGGCTAGACTTTTAGGAAAATGGATCCCTTTTCTCCCAGCAGCTAAGAATAGCCAATAGCACTTTAGTCGGGGATGGGACCTCATGTCCAACTCCCTGTCCATGCTAGGATATGGTCTGGCTTGGGATTGTGCAGGTTTTGTGTAAGCTGTTACAACCACTGTGAGTTCATATCTGCAGCTGCCTTGCAGTGTCCAGAAGACATTGTCTCCTTATAGTCATCCACTACCTCTGCTTCTTACACTTTTCCCATTCTTTCTTCTTCAATGATCTCTAAACCTCTGGAGGAGACATGTGAGCAATATATGTCCCACTTAGGGCTGAGCATTCTGCAGTCTCCTACTTTCTGCACCTGGGTCAGTTCTAGGTCTCTGTGTTGATCACCATCTACTGCAAACAGGAGCTCTTTGATTGATGGTTGGGAGATGAAAATAGTAAGTCATCAGGAATTGGTTTAATACTACGTCCATTTAGCAGAATAATAGTAATAAGTTCTCTCTTTAAAGTCTATGACCTGTCTATCCATAGGTTCTTGCTCTAGTAATGGTGCCAGTATGGGTTTCATCTTGTAGATTGGGCGTTCAATCCAATTGATTGGTTACTCATGTGACATTTGTGCTACTATTGCTTCAGTGGGCATGTCTAGACTTGTTTTTCAGCTGCCCTCAGATTATGCCCTGGAGACTCTGGCAAACCATGCCTCAGTATCCTCCATCATCTTCTCTCTCCAATGGATTTGTTTTATCCAGTTTTATATTCCCATAATCTAGCAAGGGCATATAGTAGGCTATATAAAGAGAGGGTTCAGTGGTCTCAACTGTTCCAAGATCCAAGGGACCCTCCACCAGATTCCAGCTGGCCCAAGAGGAAGAATAGAACTGCCCAGCTGATTCATGGAACCACAAGACATGGTAAGCCACTAACTTTAAAGATCTATTTTTTATTATATTTAATCATATGTATGGGGTATGTATGTGGTATGGGGGTGCATCTGAAGACATTGCCCATAAAGGACCAGAAGAGGGCATGGGATCCCTGGATCTGGGGCTGCAGGTGGTTGTGAGCTACTTGACATGGGTGCTGGGAACCACACTTGGGTCCTTCCTCTGAAAGAGCAGTACATACTCTTAACTGCTGAGCTATTTCTCTAGTCTCTGATTAAGCCATTAAATTTGGTTAATTTACTAAGCAGAAATGAATAGCTAATAGGGCCTATTATTTCTGGTTGGGTGTTTCTCCTAATGCTGTGAGTTCTCTTGCCAAGCAAGAAAAACAGAGAAATTGGTGGTGGTTCTTGTGTCCAGGCTGGCTTTGAGCAGAAAGAACAGATCTTGGAGCATACACAATGAGCCTCATAGTCTTTACTTTACAGGCCACTTCCAACATCACAGGCAACTGTATGAAAGTCTTTTCAGAGCCGGAAGGAGAAATGAACCCAGGCAGGCAGGAGGGTCAGGTCAGCACCACAGACAGCTCCAGCGCTCTGGCAGATAGGGCACCAGACGCTGAGAATCTCCATGCACCCACAGGCAGCAGTGCCCCAGGGAAGTAACGAGCAATGTGTCAGAAGAATTGGATTTGCTTCATGGATCCTCATTTGCCATGGGCACTCTCCTGTCACAACTCGTGTGGATTGAGTTTCACTCGCAAAAGAAACTGGAAATAAGAGGTGATAGAAGTCAAGATAGACTATTGAGAATTGGAGGCAAATGCCAGGGGTGGGGAGCTCAGGGCTGTGATGGTAGCTTGGACATGTGAGGTCTGGGGCATGGTCCTCAAAACCCTCTGAGGGTATGGCTCTACCTTTGTACCTAAGATGCTGGGCAATGTTACTGCAACTACACCAACATTCTTACATTTGTTCATCCTCCAATAAGACAAGAGTTTCTGGTGCTTCCCACACCACAGAGACTAAAGGGGCTTTGTCTAAAGTCATCATTCTTGGGGTTCCTAGCAGTGGAAACATTCCTCAAAATGTCTGTGAGGAGAAACAGCTAAGTTGTACCATCTAAGCAATGATCAATCTGGGTTGAGACCATGGGGGATTGGGTAAAAGACTTCCCATATCTCAAGAAGTCTCTTGGGCTCCACCGAGTCTGTATCCACTATGGAGACAAATGTCTAGAACATCTGTCCTATCTTTCTATCACTACTGTAACAAATGGCCACATACACAGTGAGTTAGCAGAGAGGAAAATGGCAGCCCCTGGGGTTAGTGGTGGGAGAGGGAGGGAGGGCTGGGTGAAATGGCACAAGGCTTCAGTTAGGCCGGATAAACAGGTCCTGACTGACGTGCTGCCTATAGCAGTGACGTAACAGACAGTGCTGTATTGTATACTTGAAGCATGAGAAGTGGTAGATCGGAAGTGTTTACATCATGTCTAAAGAGACAAGAATGTGATAACCACATCCGGTAATTGCCTTGGCTGCCCTCATCTCATACTATAAACTTAGCTCAAACCATCAAGCCACACACTTTAAATCTACACAACTCTTATTATCAAATATGCTTCCATAAAAATGGAAAATGAGAAATTGAGAAATCTGGATAACTTTTGTCTGATTTGTTTTTTTTTTCCTCTGCCAATGCAAATGTATTTCAGAACCAAGAGGTAAAAGACAAAAATTTAAAAGGAGTGATTCACGCTCTCCTCCTGGGCTAAAACAACACAGATTTGTTGTCTTACAGTCTGGGAATCGGAAGTTCTGAAGGTGAAGATGCTGGGCTGCACTCCTCTGTTGTTTGTTTTTACTCTTTACTCTTTGCTCTTTGGGGGGGGCCTCCATCCAGCTCCCAAATAAATCACACTTATTGGGCTTATTATTTCTTATAAATGTCCAGCCTTAGCTTGGCTTATTTCTAGCCAGCTTTTCTAACTTAAGTTATCCCATCTACCTTTTGTCTCGGGGCTTTTTCCTTTTCTTACTTCTGTAATCTTGCTTTCACTCTTACTCGGTGGCTGTGTGGCTGTGTGGCTATGTGGCTGTGTGGCTGGACCCTTCTTTTCTCGCTCCTTGATCTCTCTTGATTTTTGATCCCTCTTTTTCTCCTTCTATTTATTCTCTCTGCCCGCCAGTCCCTCCTATCCTTTCTCCTGCCTCACTATTGGCCATTCAGCTCTTTATTAGACCAATTAGGTGCTTTAGACAGGCACAGTAACACAGCTTCACAGAGTTAAACAAATGCAACATAGAAGAATGCAACACATCTTTGCATCATTAAACAAAAGTTTCACAGCATAAACAAATTCCATACATCTTAAAATAATATTCAAAAACACTACTCTTAGCATGTCCAGTCCCCACCTTTCCCAAACTTGAAAGGCTATCTGCAGTCCCTACCTCAGGACCCTTCCTCTCCCTTCAAGGCCAGCAAGTGGACTCTGTCCCACTTGGTACTTGCAGCTCCCTCATCTTTGTGGGGACATGGTGAGTTCAGCCAGTGCTTTAACTGACATCACTAAATCCAGCTGCCAGAAGTAGAGTCCAGCCAATTGCTAGCCATCTTTCTCTACCTGTTGACTGGGCAATTGCATCATGTTCTGGAATCGACCAGTGAATACCTGGCTAGGTACAACATTTTCTTTTTTCCTTTTCTTTTTGTTTCTTTTTATGTGTGTTTGTATAAGTATGATTGGTGTATCCACATGTAATCTATGTTTTTTTACTCTTTACTCATGGGTGTCCATGTGTGTGCCTGTGCACATGAGTGTGGGGTCCAGAGGAGGCAACTGGGTGTCTTGTCACTTTTCATCTATTTCTTTGAGACAGGGTCTCTCACTGAACATGGAGCTGTGCTGTTAGCCTGCAAGCAAGCCCCAGCAATCCTCCTGTCCTTGTCCCTCAGAACCCTGGGGTTTTGGTGAACAAGCCAATGGTCACATTTACATTTTTGCATGGGCTCTGGGATCTGAACTCAAATTTTATCTGCAAAGCAAGGACATTCTCAGAGCTGATGCTTTGGAGCTCTGTCCTACCTGGCCAGTTTCTAATCCTGTTAACACACACACACACACACACACACACACACACACACACACACTTTAGTTTATCCTGTGTATTTTGAATATTATAATGGACTCTTATTCAAATCTTCTGTGTGATTTTATTTGAAAGCAAACAGTTAGCCTGGTTAAATTCAGATCAAAAGTTCTTACCCATGCTTTGTGGGTGCTGATTCCCATTTCAGTCTCTGTGCTCTTTGTAGGTCCACCCTATGTGTGTGCCTGGGAACTGGATGGGCCTGTGCTGGGGTCCATATGCATTTTGATCCTCAAAACTCCTCTGATCAGCTTCACGCTGGTGCAAAACCAGAATCTCATCCACGGATTTAGGGTGTTCCTGTCTTCAGCTCTCTTTACCCACACACCCCACCATTCTGCAGTCTTCTCTTTTGGTTAGAATTGCAAGGTTTTCCCCTCACTACTGTGTTATCTTTTACAGGGGCTTGTATCTGAAACAAAGCAGCAATATGAGAAGGGAGAGGGAGAGCGGAGGGTTTGGGGGCAGAGAGGCAGAGAGACGCAGAGAGAATGATTGAATAATCGGCATTCCCCTGTTCTGTTTGGAGCTTAGAGGCTTATGTCCCCAGCTTCTCATCAAAGAGAAGGGTTTTTCTTTAAGTGCCTGTGTGGTTCCTGCTGTCATCTCCAGGCAGGGCCCTAAGTTTCCTCCTGTCACTCTGAAGGGAGGAATGATTTCTTCCAGAGCTGCTTCTTTGGGTACCCATTCTGTGGTCTGGACATTGCCATCTTGGAGAGTGAGCAGGTGATGTGGAAGGGAAAGGTGCAGCAACTCATGGCTACATGAGCTGTTCCTCAAGTTGGAATCCCACCTGCAATTTGCCTGCTTTCTTATCTTCAGTCTGCATGTGTTTGCATTATGATTCTGTCTAGGTTTTTGGTTATAATTAGCCAGAGAGAAATGGCCTAGTATGTGCATATTAGCGCCAGAAGCTGAAAGAATTACCTATTTCTGGGACTCTGAGAGGAGGAAATACCAACTTCCATGGTTTGGATATACAGAGAGAGATGAAATGGACCTAATGGACCTATAAGGGGTGAGGTCACCCCTAGCTTTTGGGTGAGAATCAGAAAGTGAGGCTGGTAGCTGAGTTTCTCCTGAGGACCACACAAGGATGCAGGGTGCAAACGGCCACAGCTAGCCAGCAAAACTTTGGCCTGCAGGCCCCCGTGAACACCTGGCTATGATTCCTGGATCCCTATTTTCTTCCAGCATCTGAGAAACAGATTTCTATGGTAAGAAATTCTCTGCCTCTGTGGCGGGGACCAGAATGTGCACAAAAGTCTTCAGGGTTCAGATGATGTATTTAATATCAAGTGGGAAAAATAAGGAGATAAGAGAAAGATAATTATAATTGTGTTTTATATATTCTGTGTGTGTAAGTGGATTAATACCAGGCAGGAAATGAACAGGGCTGTGCAAAAAGTAAAACGATGAAGCATGTGAGATGATCAGTTTTATTATGAGATTCATTTTTCAAAAAGTGCCCTTAGTGTGGCTTTATTATAATTTCAAATATAAGAACATGCAATAATAACCTCTGACCTCATGGTCACACTGGTCCTGGCTCTGCTCTGTCCCTTGTCTAAGAAGGCACTCTCAGCTGCCACCCCAACTCTTCCTCCTGTTGGAAGTCCCCATACCACTGTTACCCCAGGACTGACCACACTACGCCTCATCATTGGTGCTTTGACTTTCCATCTTTTCTGTCAGACATGACAGTGTCTAGGTCACAGCCTGGTATTTCCTTGCTCATAGATGTATTTTCAGTATCCAGCCAAAGCAGACTGGTTACTGACTAATAAATATTTCTTGACAGAATACTTAAATCTCCAAGTGAAGGACAGCTTTCAGATGTTAGGATTTCTGTTTTACAAGTTACTCAGCTCCCTTTGTGACAGGCATTTGTCAAATCCATGTGTTACGTTCTCTCCATACTTAAACACACTGTTCAAACCAATGCTGGATGGCATGGTGTTCTGAGCTGGGAATGCACCCATGGAGAGGCCCAGATGAAGAGTCTTCAACAGGGCAGGAAAAATCAGAGCACAGGTTTTGGTTAAGGCCACTCTCGTCTAGAATAGTCAGGAAAACAGCAGTGTTGTCTGGCCTGGGGACTTCCCTGTCTGGTACCACGCATCTTAAACTTACACACACTAATACCAATTTAAGTACCTACCATTTACTTATGACATTTGTCATAGGTATGATGGGTGATGTCACTCTGTATGCTGTGAATGTGTTGTTCTGATTGGTTGATAAATAAAATGCTGATTAGCCAGTAGCCAGGCAGGAAGTATAGGCAGGATAAGCAGACAAGGAGAATTCTGGGAAGAAGAGGAAGGTTGAGTCAGGAGTTGCCAGCCAGACAAGAGGAAGCAAGATGTGAAGGCAGAACTGAAAAAAGGTACCAAGCCACGTGGCTAAACATAAAAAAGAACTATGGGTTAATTTAAGTGTAAGAGCTAGTCAGTAATAAGCTTGAGCTAATGGCCATACAGTTTGTAAATAACTGTGTGTTTACTTGGGTCTGAGAGGCTGCGGGACTGATGAGTGAGAGATATTTGTCCTGACTGCAGGCCAGGTGGGACACAGGAAAACTTTCAGCTACATAGGCACTTTGTTTTAGAGGCAGAAGAAGGGACTCAGCCAAACGATGAGCCACATATGATGATGGCAAAATGCAAGCTTCTCCAACCAGACACCCACTCAAACACCCTACTCTAGAACTGACTCTTGGACTCCATTAACAACTGTTGAGGCAGGTGATTCTCCCAGCCTTCACTTGAGCACTATGAGTGACGGCGAGTGTCTTTCCAGGCAGCTTGTGACTTCTGAAGATGAATCTCCTTCACATTGCAAACACGAGGCTCAGGAGCAGAGACTGTCATTTTTGCATCCAGGGCAGGCATTACCAATCAATCCCAGTGTTCTTTCCCATCAAACCTAGGTTTAGTCTTAGAGTCATTTTCAGTGTCAGAGCTCAACTTGCAGTCTCTGCCCCCTACTTGCCAGAAAGTTTGTTCTTATATTATTTATTGTTCTTCTTTGTGCTCTCTGTAACAGTCTGAACTAAAGACAGCCCCAGACCTGGCAGCCTTGAGCGCTGGGGACAAAGCCTGTGTTGGTAGGATCAGCAGCATGGTGGGTTGGTATGAGGTGTTCCTAAGCCTCAAGTCCACAGGGTAGAGGCAGATTAGCAACAGGCATTTGTTAGTGTGGACGAAGAATCTTCCCATGGAAGTTGGAACACTTCCAGGCAGAACCAAGGTCCAGGTCCTTAGGGGCTGGAGGCCAAGGGCAGGTTGGGTAGGGTTGCTTAGCAACAGCACAGCTTGGACAAGCCCCGGCTGTCATTCCCTTTACAACGAGTGTCCATCAGACCAGAAGACTTTCCTCTGAGTGGGCAACCTGATGCCTTTCCTCCAACTTTATTTCAAAACTACAAGTTCAGTCATGAAGGAGGCAGCCTTTGGTCTATATAGAACGCTGAAAGTACCAGACCTAGGGAATGCTTCCAAGGGGAGTTTGGAAGGGGCCGCTGTGAAGAAACAGCTGTGAGGTCGGATTCCCTCAGGCTTCTTCCTAACACCCCAGTACAACAGTCTCATATGGCTTCAATCAGCTGAAACCTTCTAAGTTTTGGGAAAGCCTTGGATTACTGAAGTGAGAACACACATTTAGACATTTGGTTTTGGCCATGGCTGTCCAGCGTGGAGGATGGATCTGGCTCAGGCTGGCTGTTAGCCTTCTCCTCTGCCATGGCTGAGTCAGTCTTCACCTCTGGGGGGTGAGCCTTGTTCCTCTTGGCGAATGACTGGCTGATTTCTGCATGGGTTCTGTTCTTGGTCTCGGGGAGGACAAAATAGAAGTAGATAGCCCCTGTGATACACACCGCGGCAAAGACAAGGAAGCAGTACGAGTCCAGGCTTTTCTGTGGAAAAGTAGAGACAAAAACAGCCCGTAAACAATCAGCAAACGAGCTAGCGGGTTGTAAAGCCACATTGTAAGACTCTCCTCTGCAGCTAGTACTCATGCGCCAGGAGTGCTAGGTAAAACCCCACAGTGGCGGCTGCTGCTGCAAGAGCCAGGTGGAGCCACATGATACTCGAACCAGTCTCAAAGGAAGTGGAGATAAACCAGTTACCCGCCATGATCAAGATGAGAAAAAACAAAACAAAACAAAAACAAAAACAAAACTCAGTCTTTATTGTTCTGTATTCTTTTTCTCCAAAGTAGGTGTTTAAAAACTGACCATTAAGGAAGGAAAATGTAATCCTTGATGAATATTATCTTAGGTTCATTTTACTATGATCACATTCTTCCCTCTCCCATGACACACAAGAGAACTGTAAATCCCCAGTTTGTAGGAAAAATGTGGATCATGGTATCAAGGATACATATTGTTCCCCCGGTACGCAGAAGATCTACCTCACTAATTGGTACAGCCTTGTACAAAAACAGAAAGACCAGAAGAGAGATGCTGGGCATAGTCACGGTTGCTTGTGTCCTAATTAGACCTCAGTGAGATGCTGGGCTTCCCAGGGACTCTTCGAGCCTCTGTGGCCCCTGACATGGTACTTGGCTCTCAGTAAAGGTTTGTTCAATAAAAGGCTTCCTGGGCTTGAGAGATGGCTCCTGAGTAATCACCAGGAGCCAAGTTGGAATCCTTAGCACCTAGGTAAAATGCCAGGTGTGGTTGCACACTCCACTTGCCTGTGACCCTAGAACTGAGAGTAGGGGCTGGGACAGGGGGATTCCTGGGACTTGCTGGCTGCTAAGTACACACCTGTAGTCCCAGGAGTAGAAGCAGGAGGACCCTAAGTTCACGGTCATCCTTGACTTCACGGGTAGTTCACACCAACCTTTGGCTATATGAGAGCCCAACTCCTTAGCTCTCAAAGTCTTCTTGGTTACAGCTGCCGGGCCTGACTTCTTTGGACTACAGACATCATTGATCAAAGACAAGGAGACAATGGTTTTTGGGTGTCATTTCCTAAGAAGCAACGCCAGGGTTTTCATCAAGTCCACTTCATCTCTGACTGAAAACTGTGCTTTTGGGGCTTGCATTGCTTCAGAGCTTAGGTACTCATACATTCCAGATGCTCCGGCAAACATGTTTGGACTCATGGTGCCTCCGTGGTCGTAAAACAAGGACAAGAGTGGTTTTGTGGGGTTGTTACAAGGAATAATAGAAACACCCATCTCAAAGCACTGTGGGCGGTGAAGGGTGCCTTGCTCCGAGAAAGGTGCCTTCTGTTTGTCCACAGAGAGTCTGTGAGCCAAGAAGAGGAAGGAGGAGAATCAGGGTTTCTGTCGTCAGAGAGGCTGGGCCAACACAGAAGGTGAGCCACTTAAGGCAGAATTTCAAACCCCCGAGCATTAAGTTTCCTTATTTGAAATGTGGTGATGTTTGCCCTCGTGTTGTGTTGTGATAGAATGGAATGCGTCTTACAGTCCGGGCCCTGCCTGCATGCTGACTCCACATTTGAGCTGTCTAATAGAGAGATGGCAGAGGCCTGCAGCTCACTACTTCTATGGGGCCCCATCTCTCTAGAGACTTAGAGGCCAACCAAGACACCTACAGCCAGGAGGGCTCCTCTAGCCATCCTTACTCACATCTGCTCCATCAGGAAGTCATGCTGACCCCACCTTGAGATACAGCCTGCATCTGACACTTATCACCACTTCGAAGGCTACTGTGTTGGTGGAAGCCACCATTATGCTCTGTTCTCCTCTGGGTTCCCCACATCTCTCCTAGTGTCTTGGATTATTCTCAGAAGAGAAGCTGGCATGACTCTGTTAAGCAAAAGGCACACCTTGCCACAGTTCTGTTCAAAATCCACAATCATGTCCAAAGTCACTCCAAGTGAAGCCAAACTCCATCCCATGGCTGACCTCTAGTCCCTTTTACTTCTCTGAGGTCATTTCCTTTCTTCTCTGCTCCAGCTTTACCTTCCTGATGGCTGTTCCTAATATCATGCCCCAGGGCCTTTGCACATGCCATCATCTGTCTTCCTGGCACAATTGTCAAAAACACCTGTACATTCTGCTTTCTCACTTTCTCTGCCTACGGGTCCTTCCTTAGAGAGACTTTCTCTAACTCCAGTTTTGAGAGGGTGCCCTCCAGTCCTGATTCACTGTCTCTAATTGTGCATCATTATGGAGTATAGAGCATAGAACTGCCTGTTAATTAATTCTCTCCCCACTGAGGGTAAGCTATGGGAGGGTGGGCATTGCTGTTTTTCTTGCATCTACAGAATGCAGGGAGTTTGGATAGACAGAGGACCAGGAGTGGATGTTTACTGAGTCCAAGGGTGTCCCAAGGCTCTCTACCCTAGCCAGGGCACTCCTGGAGCTGTCTGGGATGTCTTTACCACCCCCTGAGTTACTATGTGCTTGTCTTCACTCCCCAAAGGACATCATGAGGCCTCTTGGGTTATTCTGTTTCACAGACTTCAGTTAACCCACAGCACCAGCAACATCTGGGGATAGGACATTTGTCCCCTTCCTCGTGAGTCTCAGGGGCAAAAGTGTAGGAAAAGTAGGGGGAGAGACTCCATTTCTTGGGCACCGAGTCAACAGAGGGACCCCCAGATGAAAAGTGCTCTTGGGTCCCTGATGCAGTTCTCCAAACCAATGTGTTGGGGCTGAATTCACAATGTGGTGAGGCCTTTATGGGGTGATCAAATCATAAGGGTGGATCCATCACAAATGGGATTTGAAACTTCATACTGGGATGAAGGGAACTAGGCAGCCTCCTCTCACCCTTCACCTTCTTCCACATGAAGAAGACACTGGGGAGCACCATCTTGGAAACAGAGAACAGCCTCCACCAGATCCACCAATCCCTTGGTCTCGGACTTCCAGCCTCATAAAGATAACTCTGTCTTTGGCACTTCGTGATAGCAGCACATAGCTAGGATAGGCCTTCTTCCTGAGGGTACTGGCCTAGGGGAGGTACAGAGCTGAGGCAGACATGCCTGCTTACCACCTCTCTTTCCCTGTTCTAGTGCTGGAAGTCGCAGTACCAATCACTGTCTCTGCAGAAGGAGGCTGTTACAGAGTCAGGTTGGGGAGGGAGAAGAAGGGAGGAGCTTTTGCAAATGAACATTTACTCTGCCCCACTACAGAGCCAGATCTTTGGGGCCATTTACAGGCCTGCCTTGTTCCTCTTTACAGATGAAAAACAAACAAACAAACAAACCCAAGCTGGAGTCAGGTTGTTACTGGAGTCGTTAGGGTCAGAGCCTGGTCCTTGGCAGCTCTATCTACCTAGGCTCAGCTGCCCATCCTCAAGACACAGCTCAGAGACAAAGGGTGTTTAAAAGCAGAGGGAGGGGGCTGGAGAGATGGCTCAGTGGTTAAGAGCACCGACTGCTCTTCCAGAGGTCCTGAGTTCAATTCCCAGCAACCACATGGTGGCTCACAACCACTTGTAATGAGATCTGGCTCTCTCTTATGGCCTGCAGGGACACATGCAGACAGAATACTGTATATATAATAAATAAATCTTAAAAAAAAAAGCAGAGGGAGATGTATCAAAGTGGCCACACTGGGCAAAGGAACAAATAATGATGTCCAGTGAGCCACAAGCCACTCTTGGAGGTCTTGAATGAGGTTTAGGTTTAACTAAGAAGACAAGAGGTATGCATAACAAAGCAGTCCTGTACCTGACCTGTCATTAATCAACATTGCCTTGGCTTCATCCTGCACATTGGTCTGGTAAGTTGTCAGAACTCAGTGAAAGCTCCTTCCCTGGAACCAGTATGTCCTCCAGCTGGCACCATGGCTTCAGCCTTTCCCTGCCTGAATTACGAGATTCCTTGCAGTACATAGCTTTATTGGTGCCAATGGGCAGGGCATAAGTGTCTCTCCTTAGACTGTCTTCACTCCTGCCAGGACAGTCCGTGTTATCTGCCAAGTTCATGCTGCTGGAAGGAGGGGCAGGAGGGGATGGAAACTCAGCAGCACGTTCTTCTCCAAAGCTGCCTTGCCCCGCATTGGACCCTGGCTTGGACTGAGGACGTGAGCCGACCAAGTCAATGCTAACCTTAGCAACTGCTCTCTAACTGCTTCCTGGCCTGGGACTGCCGACTCGCTCTGTTCACCCCTGCCCTGTGGTGTGACCTTATGGGAGAGGTGGTTGAGGGTGGGAACCGGGCCAGGCATCAGTTAAGACGCAAGCTCATGGAATCTGTGGGTGGAGTGGAGCCTCACTTGGGGTGGATACTCGGCTCTCGCCACCACCTCTTCACATCCCTGTTTTGTTCCAGCTCTCAGGGGTGCTGCTAGCCACAGTCACGTCGCTTCTGAAAACACATCTTTTATGTCATTAGACGACCATTAAAGTGGTTCAGATTTTTGTTTCAGGGAGGAAAATTTCTTCTCAGTAGAATACAGTAGAATGTTAAATGATGCTAAAAATACGAGGCAATTTTGGCAAAATACTGCTTTTAGGAAAAGGCCCTTGAGATTAAAGAAAAAAAATCTTAGTCCCCCCCCCGCCCCCCCCCCCCCGCTCTGAATCAGAACTGTGAGGGGGTGAGGGGGTAACTGCTTCCCAGAGCAAGGAAATGAGAAGCACGTTGGGAATTCCAACTCTGGATCGCACAGAGTGGACCTATGGCCTACTTTGTAGTGCTGTGGTTGGGTGGGCTCAGAGGAGGGGCATGCATTGCCTAAACACAAGGCCACAAAAACCCAGCATGCTCTGGAAGTGATGAAATTATGACCTAATGAAGTTCTAGGTTAGGTTTAGAAGCAGCTATTCAACTCATTTATCACAAGAAGGTGCTCTGAGTTGGAATGACTCATTTCTGCCATAATAATCTATACATTTGTGAAGAAGTGGCCAGAACTATGTGTCCATGCTTAGGAAGTGCCTCTCCATCCTTCACACTGGGTTCAAGCCTGTCTTCCATGACAGCAAAAACACCTATCTAAGATGTTCTCTTGCATGTGTGGTAGTGGCTCTCAGCTGAGCTTCCTACATCTTGGGGACACATGTCACTCTTTGGCATCTCAAGAATTCATCATAGCATCTGATATAGACTGTTCCTTCTGGTGTTTTCTGTGTCTGGCCGCAAATGCCCTGGAAGTGTTGGTATTCTCCCTCATCTCCCCCTCCCTTCCTCCCTCCTTCTCTTCCTTCCTGTCTCTCTGTCTAGGATATCAGGACAGACAACAACTTTTCAGTAGTCAGGATCACAACAACAAGCTTTGCTGTAGCTCCCATGCAGACACCATGTAGGGTATCTCTTAAGAGCCCTCCTGCAAAAAAAAAAAAAAAAAAAACAGGCAGGGGAAGTTAAGATTACTCTGCCCCCCGACCTCGATGCTGAGTGGCATGGCTGGAATTCAAGGTCATCTGGTTTGGCCCCAAAATTTGCTAAAGTAATCCAGAAGGTTTTTTGCCTACACACTGCCTGGCAAAAAGGGTCATGAATAGCAACCACCAACAAATGCAGTGTTGTAGGAACTGTCTTAGGCAGGGAGCCAGAGGTACAGGCAGGGCTGGAGGCAAGAGACTGTTGAGACATGATGAGGGTGGCTGTGGGTGACTGGTAACTGTCCCAGTTGCTTGGGACTGACCAATGTTTTAAGATTTGGGCTGTCTGGGAGAGTTTTGAGCGAACACCCAAGGGCACATTGGTCACCATAGAAAGGACAGGTGTTGCACAGTGAACAACAGGCACACTGAAGTCCTGGCCCCTGATCCCTGCGAATATGGCATCACCTGAGAGCAGCCTTTCCAGGTGTTATATAGGTAGTATGAGTTCAAGCTAGATTAGATGGGCTTCCAATCCGCTCAATGGTTTCCAAACAACAACAACAAAAAGCACGCACACACACACACACACACACACACACACACACACACACACACGTGCACACATGCACCCGCATATATACAGATCCCCATTTCATATTTGGAAGGAAAGAAGATGTTAATGTGGGTCATTTCTGTCCATGATATTTTCATAGTTTCTGCAGCAAACTGAATCATTTATAATTTAAATTCCCTAAGAATCTCACAGGAACAAAGGAAGAGGAGGAGGAACAGAAGCAGGAGGAAGAAATAAATGCCAATCAGTGCATGTTCCCTCCGGTCTCTGTGTTCTGGGGCCCACTCACACCCTTGGTAGTAGCTGAGTAATGAGCCCTGCAGGGCTGTGTTAGGTTTCCTGAGATAACCTACATAAAACATTGGCTGTGGGCTCATGCAAAAGGACAGCCAATGAAATGCTGGTTTGCTCAGGGCAGGGTCCCTGGTGTGTGGGCTCTCAGGCACGGGGCCGATGGAACTAAACCTTCAGTTCTGGCTCTCTGGCCATCAGCAGTGATGCTCAGGTTGTGGGTGATTTACACGTGGACTTCTTAGTGTTCTGTTTTGCACTCTCTTACTCCACTTCAACCTCAAGTACATAGGATTGAATTAACCATATCCCTCGTTTCTTTTCCTTTTAATTTGTGTGTGCATGCACATGTGCACACACATGCGCATATACACACACGGATGCTATGTGGACATCCGAGAGTCACCCACCCCAGGCGCCAGTCTTTGCCTTCCACCTCGTTGAGACTGTCGTTTGTTGTTTTCTTCTGTGTACATGTGCATAGCAGGTTGTCTAGCCCACGGGCTTTGGGGATTCACCAAGCCTCCCATCTCACGATTGCAGTGTTGGGATTACTACAGATACACTCTGGTGTTCAACTTTATGTGGGTACTGGGGATCCGGGGATCTCAATTTAGGTCCTCACGCTGTGTGGCAAGTGCTTTACCCACTGAGCCATCCCCTCAGCCCTCAACACACCCCACTTCTGGACACACTAGCACTGTGGTCTGTGCTGGGACCCCTTCTTGTTTGTGTTTATTTATTTCTCTCATTTTTAGGCTTGATCACTGCTCTTTTCTTTTGTCCTACAAATAAATAACCCAAAGTCAACTTATTGTCTAACTATATGCATGTCATCTTTTTATGTATCTATGATCAATCTATCATCTATCTGTCTATCTATCTATCTTATCTATCTATCTATCTATCTATCTATCTATCTATCTATCTATCTATCTATCTATCTATCTATCTATCTTTGTATCTACACCACCCATGTAGTTTTGTTTCACTCCCTTGTTTGTTTATTTGTGTGTGTGTGTATGTGTGTGTGTGTGTGTGTGTGTGTGTGTGTGTGTGTTATTTTATTTTAAACAAAATCTTGTATAGTCCAGACTGGTCTTGAACTCTCTATGTAGCCTGAGCTGGTGCCATTGCTTACTTGCAGGAGTTACAAGTTTCCAAGTTTGCCACAACCTATGTGACCTATGAAATAAGAGGGACTCAATCATTCTGAAGCCTCTGTGTGGCTAGAGCCCATGTTACAACCATGTCTGTCCTGTGGGCTACAAGCTGATCACAAGGTAGCACTTCTGGTAACTGGGGTAACTGAGCATGGGCTGAGAAGCAGCTGAATTTGAAGGCAAGGCTTCTGCAAGGAGGGAGCTCTAGTCAGAAGCGGCCAGATGGAGCCACTGTCCTACAGATAAGGCCTTATTGCTTTGATGATGCCTCATTTCAATTATGCGAATCTCTCCACTGGACCAGTTCAGAGGCCCTGTGCCCCACCACCACTTGGAAGAAAAGGCTGCTGAGGGTCAACAGTAGATTGCTTTTGCAGAAACAAGAGGAGAGCCGGGGGTGGAGCTGCTTGGTGGCAAAGTGCCTGTTGCCAGTCTGGCTGTCTGCTCAGCCAGGGGAGAGCATCTCCATGCAGGTGCTCCCTCATGTCCCTCACCTTGTCTTTACAGGACTTTCCTTCCCTCCCTGCTTGCTCCAGGCCTTGCTACAGGATCCCTGGTAAACCACAGACTCTGAGCCACCAGGTCTCCCTGCTCAGAGTCTCCCACTCCAATCCAGCCTCTGAGTATCTAAAATGAGGTCTTGCAGAAACATCCATATGCTTTTCTGTGTGTTGTCACTGATTTCCATCCTTCATGGGTTGACCAGATGTCAGTGGGTGCTCAGCCTTAGTGACTGAGATCAATTTGCACTGTTTTGACACATGCTGGTAATTCCACCCCCTCCACATTGCATCAGAATGTGTGATAGGCACTTCTCTAGCATTCACCAGACATCCTAAACTCCTAGATAAATCTCATGGCCTTCAGGATTGAATCCCTTTGGTCTACTGGAGCAAATGAGGATTCCTCAGTAGGACGCTTAAGGTCCAGCAGGATCTGTCCAAAATGCACTGAGAACAGGAAGTGATGGTGTGAAGACGTGCATGCAGAGACTATTGTTGGGTGCTGAATTAGAAAGTGTGTCTTCCACAACTAGCATGTCCATCCTCGTCATCTCCTGGGTGATGACTGGCCAGGTACTCAGTCACCCAGGACTGAACTCACATGACTTCTCCTGGGTCCAGGTCCTATGTGTGCTAATTGAGGGAGGTGAGTTTCCAATCACATGTCCAGCCCCTGCTCCTCAAACCCACCTCACTTCCATGAACAGCTGTATAATGGCCTTCAAAGGTCCAGCCCTAGGTTGTAAATGCCCTTTAAAAAAAGTAGGGGGTGGGGTGCGACTTTGCACATGTGGTGAAAAATCTAGTTAGGAAAGGGAGGTCCCGGACCACATGGATGGGTTCTGTATGTCATTGTCCTTACATGGGAGAGGTGGAGATACATAACACACAAAATGAGAGCCATAGGACATCAGTCACTTGGGAAGAGGGAAGAGGGGAGCTGAGTTCCCAGCTAGAATGTCCTGCTCTGAGAGGACTCCCCTGAGAACAGCATTGACATCTTCACGAAGGTGGAGCCTTCTGAACCCCTTTAAAGGCTTCAATACTGGTTTAGAGTTCTGGTTTGGAGATGAGGTCTCCCCTCAAAAGGCCCATGTGTTGAAGGTCTTATCACCATTACAGCAGCATTCCAAGGCCTTCTGGGAAGTAGTTGGCTCACAAGGGCTCAGCTTTCTAAAGTGAATTTGTTCTCTGATGGAGCTATCATTTGAATGAACTGTTGGAGATGATGGAAGTGTGGAAGTTGGGGCCTAGTCAGAGGAGAGTGCATCACTGGGGGTGTGCCCTAGAAATATACATCTTCCTCAGCTCTTCCCTGTCTCTTCTATGCTCCCCAGAGTGTATCACTGGGGGTGTGCCCTAGAAATATACATCTTCCTCAGCTCTTCCCTGTCTCTTCTACACTCCCCAGACACAACCAATTATAATTTTACCTCACCCCAAGTCCTCAGAGCCATGATTATCCGCTCACGGCAATAGAGCAAGCTGGTAATGGATGGGAAAGACTGTGGATGGAGGACTGTGAGCCACAAGAAACCACTACTTCCTCTCAGGCATTTCTCACTGTGACGAAGTCTGACCAGCACAACTGGGGACCAAAGTTCAGCATGAGTTTCGGAGGAGACGTGTCCCATTAAAATGCAGCATCAAGTATGTACCGTTACTACAGCAGCCCTGGGAAACACATACGTACCACCCTTCGGGTCTGTGATCTGCCTTGCCACCTGGAACCCTCAGAGCCCATGCCATCCCATTCCCTAAGATCGTTTGCTGGCCTGCGCTCACTTCTGCCCATGTCCTGGCTCAAGCTGCGGCCTGTCCAGTGTAAGGAGGCTTTCGTTTTTTATTTTACTATTATTTGTGTGTTTGTGTGTGTGCATCTATGCGTGTAGGCACCTGGAAGCCAGAGGTTGATGTATGGTCCTCTTTAGTCATTCTGCACGTTATCTTTTGAAACAGGATCTCAACCTGGAATTTACTGATTTGGCTAGACTGGCTGGCCAGCAAGCCCCAAGGAGCTCGCCATTCCCCGCTTCCCAGCACTGGGATTACAGGCAGGTGACTCTGCACCCAGCTTTTTTTTGCAGGAGTGCTGGGGATTTGAACTCAGGTCCTCTCTCTTGGGCAGCAAGTCCTTTATCCACCGAGCCTTATCCCCTGTCTAAGGATGCTTTCCCAGCACTGTACCACAGACTCTCACAAGAGCCCAGTGAGTAGATTCTGCTATTGTCCTTGACCAATGAGGTCTGAAGACTGTGAGGAACCTGCCCAGGGTCATGTTGCCTGAAAGTAGCAGAGCTGACATGCAAATCCAAGCTCTCTGCCTGTACTTTCTGAGCACTCACCCACAGTTTCCCTGCTCATTAAGTACCCCACACAGACTGGCACCACTCTGCCCTGAAGCATGCAGAATATACAAGATCTAGCTTGGGACAGATGATTGCAAATTGTTCCCTGACCTATGCACAGGTTTGAGGTACATGTATGCACACATGCATGCACGCACGCATGCACACACGCACGTACTAAATAAATAAATAAACATAATAAAAACAAGACACATGCTTGGCCTTCTAAATTAGCATCCTAGGAACCCACAGCTATCTGATATGTGTTCCTGGTAGGAACCCAGGACATGCAGGGCTGATGTAGGCCTGTCCTATAGCCACAGGGGATACTCAAGTGTCAGGGATGGCTGCCACCAGCTATCCTACTAGTCAAAGCAATGAGCCTCAAGGATTTTATAAGAATCAATCTAAAAATCATTTAGAGCCCCTGACATCACTCTCACCCTCTCAGCCTCTGCATGGGTGTCACTGCCTGAGATTTAGGGCTGCGTGCTACAGTGGTTGAGAATGAACATTCTGGAGCATGTAGGTTTGGTCTCATTTCTAGTACTTGTTAGCGGGCAACCCCGGGAAAGTGACTTGACATTTCTGTGCCTCAATGGCTATCTGTAAAAGGAGGCTAGTGGGGACATGGGACTCACAGACCTGTCGTGGGATTACATGAGTCACACTATGTGACGTGCCCAGGGAGAGCCAGCTACACAGTCACTCGATTGCTTGGCTTGCTTTGTATTTATTTCAATGGTTGCTGTAATGAGTTACCACAAACTGGGTGACTGGAAACAAGAACCCCTCTCCTGCCTACAGCCCTCAGTTGGGGGCAACTAGTTCTTGCAGAAAACACAGCTCATTCTGACTGATCCGTGGGAGCAACAAGAACTTCCACTACGCGGTCTGGCTGCCTAGTGACCTGGTATGTAGCCAACACCTCGTGTGCGGCCATTGCTCCCTCCACGACCTCCTCTTTGACAAGTAAGCCAACTGAGTGGACTGGGATAACCACACTGAATGAAAATGAATACGAAATTTGAGACCCAGACACCCGGGACACTGTCAAACGAGGTGCAGCCCTGCGATGCCACTGGAGGGATACGCAGATGGGAAATGATGTGTGAATCTGAGTGATGTGAAATAAAGTTCAAGTGGATCCAGATTCAGCTGGAGACCTCTCCAATGCGTGCAAAGGCATACACACACACACACACACACACACACACACACACACACACACACAATCAACACAGAGCCCTGGGAAGACACTGGGGGAACGACTCTCTGTGTAATTCTTTATCTGTCTCCATATGTAGTTTTTTAGATAAATTCACTGTCCAAGTGGAAGTGGACTTTTAGAATAGTCATCTGCCAAAAACAGTGGCCTCCTTTCTCTCCTTGTCTTACAGGTGAGGATAAGGAACGTGGGTTCAAGGTTCTGGCTCTGACATGCGTCATGGGGGTGACCTTGGGAGCCTCTCCAAAGGGCTGCTGGAGGCTGTACCTCCTGGCACTGACAGGGTTGAGCATTTGCTGATACATGGCAAATGCTCACTAGATGTTTGTGTGAATAGATGCCAGTGGATGCTTCTCACTCCCGGCCTGGCAGGATGGCATTAAGTCTGTAGTGTCTATAAGGTCTTCTACTTTGCACACCCCCAGGTGTGTAGAAGACAGGTCTGCTTCACAGACCCAGACCTGGGACCGAGCAGCTGTGAAGGAGTGGGAAAGACGACCAACAGGCAACTTGAAGCTAATTTTCTCCATGTAGTAGGTACTTTACTGACCCCAGGTTTTACTTGCTAGCTTTTAACCAAACAAGAAAAGCCCACTGAAGGTATAAAGTCCATTGGGAACCAGCTTGTTGTGTCCTAGCTGCAGCTAGCAAGGGGCCCCAAGGAGGAGAATGCTAAACATGGGTTCCTCTGTACTTCGTGGACCCTAGAGGGGCTTGGAGCACTGTGAGGTGGGAAGCCATTGTTTAAATGCAGCCAAAGACGATTTGGAGGTTGGATGGTACACCTGCCTCCTAACTGCTGGGTTGAGAAGGCTACAGTGCATGACAGATCAGCACAGAGAGAATCGGGCAGGGGAGCTGGGTTTGGTGGACACTGTGGAGCCTGGGATGACCATCTGTTTTCTGGCTTCAGTGGACTTATCTGTAAGAGAGTCAGGGGTAAGTCCAGCTGAGGGCCATGGGAGATGACATGCACACAGAAGCTGTGGTACAGAGGAACTGGGTTATAGCCGTGAGAGAAGTAGCTGTCCCACAGGTCTGCAGCTGTGCTGAGTCTGGGCATGGTGGGCTGGGGATAGTGCTTTCTTCTCCTCTGGCTGGCGCTATGATTGCTGGGGCATGCTGGCCTGGCACTAAGCAGTGGTTTTTTTTTTTTTTTTTGGATAGTGGGCCAGGGAGGATGGTGGGATTGAAATGCCCTTTGAGAAGAGATTGATAGGCTGTTTCTTGGAGGTACGTGATGTAATCTCATCTCCTCCAGGTGGACTCCCCTGTGTCGTGGGGATCAGGGAGCCCTAGAGGGTGTTGCAGTAGGGAAGTTCCACGTTCTAATTGAATGCTGCTGGGCTCTGTCTCTGTGTAGAACTCTTGCAGAGCCCCTGTCTTTCATGCTCTGACCTGTGGATAACTTCACGAGCTTACTTTCTACTCAGTCACCCTCTGCCTCACCCTGCCGCAGCTTCATTGCCTCCTATACTGTTTCCCACCCAGGCCAAGCATGACCCTGCACCGGGGATTCTGCACTGTTATTAAATTAGCCTGGACTTTGTACTTCCCAGACTCCTCTGCTCCGTACTTTTCTCATGTACCTACTCCAATGCCATTTTCTTTGATAAGTCTTTGGAGACCACCACACCTCCCAATAGCCCATATACAGCAGAACACATTTCCAGTAGCCAATACGCTTCAGAACCCCATCTCTAACAGTACACGTGCTTCAGAACCACAGGCTGGGGCTCACTCATTTTTGTTGCCCCAAACTGCAAACCCCAGTGAATTTGCATCTGGTTCTGGAATGTGTTGGCATTTTCCTACCAATCATTGTCTTCCTTGGGAGGCTTGGAGTATATGTAGGAAACATACTGCAAAATTTCTTTGAGGTTTTGTCTGACACAGTGATGAGCACATTGCAAGAGTGGTCCATGATTCATAGGTTCAGGACACAATATAGGATTCCTGCACACGCTCAGCAATAAGTGACCCATTCTACAGGAGGCAGCCCATAGCATCTGGGGCCAGCTCCCAGAAGAGACAAGACGGAGGAGGGACAGAGGAAAAGGGGATGGGATGGAGGGACAGGAGGAAGGAGGAGGGAGAGGTGGAAAGTGGAGGGACAGGAGGGAGAAAAGAGGGTCTTAGTCAAAGTACATATGCTTCCTTCTTTAGGACAATAATATGAGTTGAGATAGAGAGAGGCAAGAGAGAGAGAGAGAGAGAGAGAGAGCAGTGGGGAGAGGGAGGGAAATGAAGATGGAGAGAGAGACAGCCATCAGAATGTAACCAGAGAAATTTCACCGTGTCTTAGAGTCCCCAGGCAGAGTGATGGCTGGAGGCCCCCTAGTCAGGCCTACCTGGATGAAGGGGAAAAGGAGCCCCACAGCGAAGTTGGAGAGCCAGTTGACTGTGCCTGCGATAATGAAGGCTGCCGGTCGCTCTGACTGCTGGAAGAACTCTCCGGTCAGGATGAATGGGATCCCACCTGTGAGGGGAGAGTCAGGACAGGAATGAACCCCTAAGCAGACCTCACCCACCACACTGCCTCCAGAGCCAGGTGCTGGATCACCATGAAGTAAGGATGCTGTCTTGGCAGGAGCAGCAGCACCTGCCTGAGGGAGGGTTGGAGCCCTTAGCAGCCCTCAGCCCCAGAGACATGAACATTCCCCTGACCCAGTTCAAGGAGGACTAGGGCCAGGCTGAGATCCAGCACAGACTCTGTACTGCATGGACATGAGTGGTGCTTAAGGCAGCAGACATTGATGAGATACAGACGCAGCTCCATGTAGAGTGGGGTCATGTTCCTATAAACCTATCTAGGGTTAAAATGCATTGAATGCCACTAGCTACCCACTCGTTGCTCAGCCGCACCACCTTACATGTACTTACAGCATTTGCATGAGTCTGACTTTAGACTCGGTCTCCAAATTAGAACACTTATGGTTTGGATATGAAGTGTTGCCCAAAAGGCTCATGGTTGAAGGTTTGGCCCCTAGATGGTGGGTGTAATCATGAGATGGGACTGGTTTGTGAGGACTCCAACTTAATCAATAGGTTAATCCCTTGATGGTGTTAGTTAGAGGAAGGGTAGGCAAGCATTGAAAAGATACATGCCATTGCTGGCCACCCCTCTCTCCCCCTTCCTGTCTGTTATGGAGCGAGCCTCTCTGCTCTATCAATCTTCTCACTATGGGTTCTGCCTTCGCTAGAGGCATGTCCTAGAAAGATAGGCATTATTGCTGGTCACTTCCTCTCCCTCTGCTTCCTGTCCACCACAGAGTGAGCAGCTCCACCCATCAATCCTTCATGGTACTATACCTCACACCAGGGCCCCCAAACCCGCTGTGATCTGTAGATCCAAACCTTTGAAGCTGTGAGCCTAAATGATCTTTTAAATAGAGTCTTCCAGTAATTCATTAGAATGATGAAAAATACTAACACTAGCCTGTGATCCTTCGAGCAGGCTGCCACAGCGGCATACCTATAGGGCAGTACAGCCAGGCAGGGGCCCACACAGGCCCATCTTGAAGAGCTGTTGCAGTGCAGGGTCAGCTGGAGGGAGGGTGTAGAGTCAGACAGGGATACCAACAGGAAGCAAGTAGTTGAGAACTCTGGTGTAAGCGTGGGGTGGGGGTGTGTTGTGGAATATTGCTTTAACTATGCAAAGGTATGCTACATTTGTTTATGCTGCATTTGTTTAATTATGTAAAGATGTGTTGCTTTTTTTTACCTTATCTGCCTAAGGCACCTGATTGGCCTAATAAAAAGCTGAATGGTCCATAGCTAGACAGTAGAGGGATAAGGGAGGCTGGCTGGCAGAGAGAATAAGTAGGGGAAGGAATCTAGGTGTGTGTGTGTGTGTGTGTGTGTGTGTGTGTGAGAGAGAGAGAGAGAGAGAGAGAGAGAGAGAGAGAGAGAGAGAGAGAGAGAGAGAGAAATAGAGAGAAATAGAGAGAAATAGAGAGGTGAGAGAAGAGAATGAGGGAGAAAGAGAGAGAGATGGCCAGGGCCTGCCAGGCACCTGCCAGCCAACCAAACATCAAGTAGGACATACAGAATGAAGGAAAGGTAAAAAGCCCTGAGGCAAAACCTAGATGAAGAGAAACAGGTTAAAATAAATTATAAGAGCTAAAGGGACAAGCATAAGATAAAGTTGAGCATTCATAATTAATAAGTCTCCGTGTTATGATTTGGGAGGTGGCTGGTGGCACAAAAGAAAGCCTGCTACAGGGGTAGAAAATGTCGCCAAGTGTTTCATGGCTTCCTGTGTCATCACTGAGGTAGAGGAATACTAACTTAGATTTGCATAGATCAATCATGCAGAGAAACAGCACTCCCCTCCCCACTGCCAAAAAGCATGTTTTCATTCTCACAGAGTTCTCTGTTATCCCTCCAAAGCGATGCTCAGGCTGGAACAATGCCCTTCAGAACTTGCTGTCAGAGAAGGAAGCTGCTCACGTCTTAAGAGTTCAAACTGGCTCCACTTGTTCTGATTAAAGATGGAGTCTACTAATGTTATAATGGTGAACAGTTGGGTAAGAAACACAGAGTCTATCAGAACAAGCTCCAGTCATGGCTGGGGTAGAGTTCATCTTCCCAGTAAACATGGGGGACAAAGTTTCTCATGGGGTAATTACTTCTCAGGTAAACACCAGGTGTTGGGGTGGAATGGGGTAGGGAACTCAACCTGGAAGGTACTGCAGTTAAAAGCCAACCTTGGAAGAGGGCCAATTGAGACCATCACATCCTAAACCTAGGACTTGGTCTTCAAGGCTTCAGAATGGGCGCGTTTGGTTATTCACTCAGTGAACGCAAATGGCAGAGCCCCCACTGGATAGGGCTTCTAGAGCTGGGTTCCCACAGCCTGGCTCTGAAGGGGCAGCACCGTTAGCCCTGGAAGGTCCTGTTATCTGGTTTCAACCCAGAAGACTGGAATGGATTTGCCATTAGCTTCATCTATTACAATTTCCCCATCTCAGGATGTCCATCCCACCTCCACTTGTCTGTGGCACCCTTAGCTGAAGGTTTAGCTGGTTTTCCATAGGGCCGAAGGATGGGATCCTTTGCTCCAGAAGAGGGTTGGCCTAAGTCCTTCCTGTGGGATGCATTTTCCCTGTAGCTTCCCAGAACTCCTTTTTGGGACCATGTTGCTCTTCAGTGTGCCTTTCATTCTGGCCTGGTACCCACTGCTGCCGTCTACTGGAGTCTCCCAAGGATGCTTCTGATTTGAGTCCATTCTGAGGAAGCCCATCCTGGCTTTTCTAAGTCCCATTCTGCCCAAGACTGAAGTCCACACAGACTTGCCCTGTCCTGAGTTCCTGTGGACATATGGTTCACCCACTGTGACACCCAGGGTGACCTACTGTCCCAGCTTTACAGCAGAGCATCAGGGATCTTCTCAGGGTCAGCCAAGCAGCCATCACCCAGTGGGATCTCAGCTTAATCGAGTCCTAAATGCTTAGAGAGGAAAGCTATCCAGCTGTGACTAATCCCAAGATGCTAAATTAGTCTACTTGAGGAAAAACAGAGCAGACAGGCTAAGAAGAGATGGAGCAGGTGGGCAGGCAGTTCATCTGCTGAGGGGCATGTCTGGGACCAGGGTGGGGCAGTGGCTCACTAGTTTAGTTAGTGGAGCTGAGACTAAGTGGCTGGAGACGGCTGGCTGGAGAATGGACTTTTCTTTAGATTCTACAGCATGCTATAGCTGTTTGATGGCTCTAGTGTCTGCATGACCGGCCTGTCATAGGAGTCAAACCTCTGCCTATCTTTGCTAAGGGCAGGATGCGTGTGAAGATCCCCAGAGGCTGCCTGATGGTAAGGAGGCACACTTCTATGTCTGTTCTCATCCAAACCCTTGAGGGTGGCACTGTCATGGTCATCTGATGGCAGAGACACCAAGAGATCCGTCTTCCACTCAGGCATTTTAAGAGTGTAAGGGGGTGGGTATTTTATAACCAAATTCAGAGGCAAGTATGGTGGGTATCTGTCCCAGACAAGCCACTGATGAGGGGACAGAGACATCATCCTGGGTCCCACAAGTGGCAAGGCAGGGCAAAGAGGGGGTTGGGACCCAAATGCATTGGACTTTCCCTGCATTCTTCTCAGTCAATATGAATATCTTACCTGAAATGATATCTACGATGTACAGACAGCCACAGCAAGCTGCCTGGGCAGTTATAGTCATTTATATTTTCCTGTCCCTAAGACTCTTTCTAGGTAGGCAGTATCATCTCCGTTTACAAGAGAGGACACTGAGGCGTGGAAGAGTGAGTTCTAGGCATCTGTGGCAGAGCTAGCATTGGGAACACACTCTTTCTCAATGCCAGCCTGAGGCTGAGTGAGGATGCTTAGAGGGAAACCCAGTGCTGGACAGTGAGGCAGGATGCAGGGCAGATGGAGGCAAAGGTCCGTAAACGACAGCATCAGGGCTCTGCATTTCTCTGCTGTCTCCTCCAGCCAGGCAGCTTACTTTCCCCTTTCCAGGCATCTCCCCCAAGCTTCTGCAGCCTGTGCTAGGATTAGAGATGTCAGAGAGTGCTCTGCAGCTGGGCCACAGTGACATACTGGGGTAGCTGTGACAAACAGATGCCCTTTACAAAGTCCACTTTCCAGACCCAGAGGCTGAGCCCTGTGGGTGGGTGGGAAGCTGAAAACTCCCCTTGAGCTCCAAGCTGACAGCTGCAGAGCTGGACCTGTTCCAGGCCAGTCTCAGGAAGATGTTTGTTTTTCCTGCCTGTTTGGTTTTTTTTTGCAGTGCTAGGGATGGAACTCAGGGACTTGTGCATGCTAGGCAAGCACCTGACCTCTGGGTGACTCACAGCCCTCTTCCTGGTGCTTGAAAGGCAGTGCTAGGCTCCTCAGGCGAGGCCCCTCTGGTGGAACCTACTCCCTCAGCACCCAACTCTCTTCTCCTCAGGAATCCCCTTCCTTGTTTTCCTTAGCCCAGCCCAGCAGCCTGCCAACCAGCCCCCACTCTAACTTCTAACTGTCCATCACTCCTTCCTGGCTCTGGGGCTGGTGGCATCACCTTCTGTGCACCCACAGGGCCCTGCCCACCCTCTGGCTCCACCCATACAGCAGGTGGGGTGACCCTCTTTCTGGGAGTTTCCCATCTACTTGTCTGAAGGATTCAGCTCTGGGCTGTCCACAGGCCTTCTGATTTGAATGAAAATGGCCTCCAAAGGCTCATGGTGAGTGGCACTATTAGGAGAGGTGGCCTTGCTGGAGTAGGGATGGTCTTGCTGGAGGAAGTGTGTCACTGGGGGTGGGCTTGGAGGTTTTAGATGCTCAAGCCAGGCTCAGTGACTCACTCTTCCTTCCTGCTCCCCGAAGAACTCTCAGACCCTCTCCAGTACCATGTCTATCTGCACCCACCATGCTTCCCACCGTGATGATAATGAACTAAACGTCTGAAACTGTAAGCAAGCCCCAATTGAATGTTTTCCTTTATAAGAGCTGCTGTGGTCTTGGTGTCTCTTCACAGCAATAGAAACCCTGCCTCAGACAACTTCCTATGAACTCCATCTGCTCGACTCCCAGACAAGCTCAGGATGCACGTCTCCACTCTTACCGACCACTCTTGTCTTCCTTTATTTCGTTATCTGGTGTTCCCTCCCCCAATTTCTTAAAATTTAGTCTTATATTCATGGTATTTAGCTACTGTATGACTCTCAGCCTTGAAGTGCAAGCTCCACAGGGCTGGCCCAGATGTCTGGCCCTCATGTGTAGATGCCACAAATACAGATGTGTGTGAGATATAGAAATCTCTTTAAAGAAGGGGCCAGATGGCCTCCTGGCTTCCCGGGCCTTTGTCCCCACACTTAGAGCAGCGACAGCTGAAGAGCTGAGAAGGGAGGAAAGGCAGTGACTTGGAGGCCAGCAAGCATGGTGCCCCCATGAGTGGGATCACACAGCAGACTGCCAAGACTTGGCCCAAGGCAGGTGCCATAGCAGGGGTGACAGATGGGAGACGGAATGGGATTCTTGAGCTGCCACCTGACACACATGCTCTTGCTTCATGCGTCTTTCTCACGTATTCCACACAGTTCCCAGGACCCATTTCACCTGTGGGTAAACTGATGAAAGGGTAAGAACAGGCTGCAGCCACATGGGTCACTGAATGGGGCAGGGTGAGCACTGAAGTGGGTGAGGTCTTCCCCACTTCATGTGGCCGAGATGGGAAAGTTGCCTTTGATCTTTAAGGGTCAGGTTACGATCCCTAAAATCGCCTGTGGTTAGGTTTGGTGATGAAGAGCTGCAACCTCACAACGTGGAAGGCAGAGGCAGGAGAATCAAGAATTTAAGCTTATTCTTGGATATCCTAATGAGCTTGAGGCTAGCGTAGGCTACATGAGACTTTGTCTCAAAAAAATTATATGTATGTGTGTGTGTGTACACGTGTTCATGTGTGTATGGATGTATGTGTGTACGCATATGTGTGTGCTTGTGTATGTAAAAAAGGAAGTAAACACAATCTCCTGATCTGGCTACTTTGCTCCCAGTGTGTGGAATGGTAACAGCACCTTTACATACTTCTGAGTGACCTGAATTGAGCCTTCCCTCAGATGAACAGGAAAACAATGGTCAGAATATGAGCGGGCTGTTTTGCCTTTTTTTTTTTAGCAGCTGATTTTTGACACATTAGAGAAATGAATCATTATCATGTAATTGCTTCTCATTTGGAAAGGTACAAATTAAAAGAAGGCCAATGTTGACGCCCCGGGCCTACAAGAGGCTGCTCATTAAAGCTGCGAAAGAAGCTGTGGAGAGGAGAGGCTTCCTCATGACCTGTTTCTACAACCCACTCAGCTTGTAGGATTCTAACAGAAGCTGAGGCCGATGAAGGTGATGATGGTAATAGTAGTCATGGTGATGGTGGTGATTGTGGTGATGGCGAACATGGTGATGATGGCGATGATGATGGTGATAATTGTCTAGTTTTAGCGCTCCTCTGAGATGTATGGCCTTCCAACTGAGAATAGTATTTTGCAGCCACCTCAAAACTAGATGTTGGTACACCCAGCAGCAAATTACTCAGGGTTTCTCTGGCTGTTTAGGATCTGTTGTGCTTCCATATGAACTGTCAGGTTGTTTTGGTATTTATGGGAGGAATTCCAGTAGCATTTTGATGAGGGCTTCACTGAGTCTGTAGGTTGACCTTCAGGAGTTGACCTTTCAAAAGAGATTAATTCTGCTATATGTGAGCATGAGAGGTCTTTCCATCTTCTGGTGTCTCCTTCAGTTTCTCAGGACAGAGCTCACAGCTTTCATTGTAGAGGTCTTTCAACTCTTTAGCTAGGTTGATTCCTAGAGTTTTTGAGGTTATTGCTAATAAGATTGATTTCCTAATTCCTCTCACTGAATGTCTATAATTGATATATAGATAAGCCACTGATTTTAATGTCCATGATTGGTATATAGATAAGCCAATTATTTTAATGTCCATAATTGGTATAGAGATAAGCCACTGATTTTAATGTCAGTGATTGGTATATATAAGCCACTGATTTTTTTGTATTGGCTTTATCTTCTATTACTTTTTGAAAATGTGTTCATCAGAATCAAGAGTGTTCTGATAATCTTTTTACTCAAAATATCATTTATTTCATCTTTTCACTTTCCATTTCTTTGTATCCTTGTCAATGAGGGTTCTTGCAAATAGAAGTTAGTTGTCAATGAGGGTTCTTGCAAATAGAAGCTAGGTGAAACTTGCTTTTTAATCTGTCTAACTATCTATCTGTCCATCCATCCATCCATCCATTCATCCATCCATTCAGTCTATGCCTTTTAACTGGAGACTTAGACCATTACCATTTAAAGTTATTATTGAAAAACACATGCTAATTTCTCCCTTATTCATTTTAGAAATGTTCTAGTTTACTGAGTCAATAACCTTTGGTTCTTTTCTATTTCTCGTTTGTTTATTCATTCCTCCAGTAAAATTTGTTCTTTTCTGAGCTCTTATGATTGTGTACCACTTTCTTCCTCTTCTGTGTGTAGTATGGCTTTGAGTATCTTCTGCAGTGCTGGCTTGGTGATCATAAATTGCTTAAGTTCGTGCATATCAAGGAAGGTCTTTATTTGTCCTTTGAATTTAAAGTTAGTTTTGCTGGGTATAATAATCTTGACTGGTAGCATACCTTTCAGGACTTGAATCCTATCAGCCTGTATTCTCCAGGCCAAATGGTCTGTGCTCAGCTGTCTGCTGTCATCCTAACAGGTCTGTCTTTGTAAGTCACTCACCACTTCTCTCTTGCAGTTCTCCATAGTCTTTCTTTGTTCTGCACTCTTGGCTTTTAACTCTCATATGACATAGAAAGGTTCTTTTCTAGTCATGTCTGTCTGGGGTTCTCAATGCCTCCTGTACCTGTGTATTCATTTCTTTCCTTCAGTTTGGGAATGTCCTGCTATAACATCATTGAGTTCATTATACCTTTTGTCTGTATTGTAGTTCTTTCTTCTACATGGCAGATTCATAGGTTTGGTGTCTTAATTGTATCCCATGGTTCCTTAATGGTGTTGTTATCTCAATTGCTATCTCAGTGTCACAATTCCTCACCTTTCTTCAGCTCCTTAACCTTTCCCTCTGCCTGACCTAGTCTCTGGGGGATGTTTTCCATAGTGTCTAGGATCTACCGAGCATTTCATTACCAAGATGTCTTCTTTGTTCTTAGAATAGGCCAGGCAGAGAAGAGAGAGAGAGAGAGCCTGTGTCCTGTGTGTGAGCTACCACCTGAGGTCATGTTGGTATCTGAGGGCCATGCATGCTACTGGAGCCATGGCAATCTGGATGGCCTGTACCGTCACCTGGGGCCATGGTGACATCCAGACCCAGGCTGCTTCTGAGAATCACGTCTGGGTCCGTGGTCCTACTGAAGCCAGGGTCTGTGTTGAAGTCCATGGAACATGTTGTCACTGGGGACATGCAGAGGTCCAGGGTCTGGGACACAACCTGTGGCCTTGTTGGAGTCTGGTGGTCATGCTGTAGCTGGGATCATACAGATCTGAGTGGCCTGTGCTACTATCCAGGACCGTGGTTTCGTCTGTAGCCAAGGGCCATGTCTGAGTCTGTGGCCCTATAGCACACAGTGTCTGTACTGATGTCCATGGCTCCTGTTGCCATTAGGGCTATGCTGATTCCTGGGTTTGGGCTGCCACCTGGGGCCATGTTGGTGTCTGAGGGACACTGGGGGATCTGGGTGACTTGTGCTGCCACCTGGGGTCATAGTGTTGTCTGGACCCTGGTTGCTGCTGAGGACCGTATCTGGGTCTGTAGTCCTACCACAGCCAGAGTCTGTGTTGAAGTCCATGGCTCATGTTACCACCATGGGCTGTGTGGACGCCCAGGATCAAGTCAGCCACCTAAGTCCATGCTGGTGGACAAGGGTTATGCTGCAGCTGGGGCCATGCAGATCTGAGTGGCCTGCCTGTGCTGCTACCCAATGCCATGGTAATGTCTAGGCCAGAGCTGCAGCTGAGGGCATGTTGGGGTCTGTGGCCCTACTGCAGCCAGGGTCTGTGTTGATGTCAGAGGTTCCTGTTACCATCGAAGGCCATGTGGGTACTCGAGATCTAGGGCCATGTTAGTGTCCAAAGGCCACGCTACCACTGGGTCTGTGCCACCTGGGGCAATGGCGACCTGGTTGCTGCCGAGGACCATGTATGGGTCCGTGGTCTTACTGTAGCCAGGGTCTGTGTTGAAATCTGAGGCACATGTTGCCACCAAAGGTTACATGGACACCTGGGGTCGGGGCCAAAACCTGTGGCCTTGTTGGTGTCCAGGGGCTTTGTGGCCACCAAAGCCATCCTGATCTGAGTGACCTGTGCTTCCACTCAAAGCCAGGATGTCATCAGGCCAAAGCTGCTGCTGAAGGCCATGTCTGGGTCCATGTTCCTGCTGCACTGGGGTCTGAGTTGATGTCTGTGGCCCATGTCACCTCAAGGGTCACAGGAACCATGCGTGATGAAATCAGAGGACCATGCTGAGCCAGCCCTGCCTTCTGCTGGTCTTGGGATAGCTGATCCTGCCCTTCACTGGACACTACAGCAAAACGGCTGGCCCCAACCCTCTCTGGAGAGCCCTCCACGAACCCCCACACTGGGAGAGATGGCCCCACCCCTCACCATAAGTGAGGGAGAACTGACCCTGATGGCGTGAGTGTAGGGGAGCTGACTCTGCCCCTCACCTGAGGGGGCAGCCCCCAGTGGCCTGGGCTGACCAGCTCAGTTACCACACAGGCCCACAGGATCTGCTAGAGCTCATGAAGGGACTAGTTCTGTGGATCTCCATGACTCAGGGTGGACATGGGATATCCCAGAGGAGTTTTAGTGAGGATCCAGTGATGATGGTGTACCAGAAACCAGAGGCCTTGAAGCAGACCAATGACTCACTGCAATAAACATTTGCAAGTAAAGCTGATTAGACAAAAGGGTATGCTGCGTGACACACTGTGGCTCCCAATGACACCAGGATGAATGAGGAGGTGTTGGAGAGGTGGGGAAGATGGAGGAGTGAAGAGGTTTTGTTGTAGTTTTTGTTTGTTTGTTTGCTTGTTTTGTTTTGATCTTTTGGGGGAACACTGCAGGGATGACGGGAGGATATGGGAGGTGAGTGAAACTAGGGTGCATGATGTGAAATACCTACAGATTCAGTAAAGAAATTATGTCAAACAACAACAACAACAACAACAAAAATCCAGTCAATCAACCAATCAATCGATCATCAATCACCCAGGCTTAGCCATTAGAACTGAGAGCTTTTTTTTTTTTTTTTTTTTTTTTTTTAAGAAAGCAACTGCTCGCGATTTCTTCTGAAGACAAGCCTTTCTGAGGAGAGCTTGGCAGAAAAATCATAAAGCACACAGCCGTGTGTTCCCACTCAACTCGCAGGCAGCAAGCTCCCTAATTAACTCTACCCATGGCTGTGGGAAAAGATAAGAAGGAAAACTGAGCAGCCAGAGACTCAAAGGAGAATGGCGGTGGGGTGCGGAGGGGGGTGATCAGACTCAGAGTCAGGCAAATTCCGGCTGCGCCCTGTCTATGCTGCATGTGGCGTGGACTACGCAAGGCTCCTTGGAGCTCTCCTACTCATCAGGAGTGAAAATGAAAGTCTCCTATGCAGAGATGCTGTGGTCATCGGGATGGAAGCACATGGTAACGCTCCTGGTGGAGCAGGTGCTCAGCTGCAGGAAGCTAATGGGAGCTTTGAAGGCTCCCTGGTCTTCCTAGACATGTGGAGCATGCGCTGTACCCTCACTGAGTAGCTTGTCCACATGCCTCCGTCACACTGGATGGTGGAAGTCTTTTATTTCCAAGGGCTACCTGCTGTGTGCCTATACTGCCTGAGCTGACCAAGTGCTTTCTTGGCATGACAGTGGACAGATTAGTTTCCCGTGGCTGCTGTAACAAACGAAGATAAATGTGGTCACTTACTAAAATAGGAAATTGTCATCTCAGACCTAGAGGCTGGAAGCTTGGGATTGGCCAGTGCCTTGTTCCTGCCAAAGCCTCTGGGGGAGAATCAGCTCTGTGCTTCTTGGAATGCTCCTTCCTGGTGACTCCTGATCTTTCAAGCTGACCATATCTCAAGATCCTTAACTGTTCGAAAAGGCCTTATTTCTAGGCAGTGTCGCATTCTAAGGACCCAGTTAGATTTGAATCTTGGCCGATGTTATTCAATCCACCACAAGAGAGGAACATGTTATGGTTTAAATAGGAAAATGTCTCCTACCTACAGAACTCATGTGTTGAATAATTGGTCCCCAAATGAAAGTGTGCTCGCTCTCGCTCTCTCTCTCTCTCTCTCTCTCTCTCTCTCTCTCTCTCTCTGTATGTGTGTGAACTTAAGGACATAGGGCCTCACTGGAAGATATAGGTCTCAGTGAGTATGCCTTGAAGGTTATATACCTACTCTCAGTCACCCCGACCCTGCTCCACTTCCCGTTTGCCCTGAGGTGAAGAGCCTCTTTCTGCTCAGTCCTACCTCTGTGACCTTCCGGCCCATCATGGTCCTGCCATTGACAGAACTGAGCACTGTAACTGGAAACCCTGAGCCAAGCTCAATCTTCCCTCCTCGATGTCACTCAAAGTGACTTAACCTCTGATTAAACAGAGCATGAACCTGGCACTGTGCTGACTCGAGGAGCAACGTGTGGGCATTGTCTGTGGGGATTTCAGGGCCCCAGAGCTCCTGTGCTAACAGGGAGCAAGAAGCCTTGCTTCTAGGGTTGTTTGAGATGATGGAAGAAGACAGTTTTAACAGCATGGCTGGAACTGGCAGATCTGGTGACAGTGTCTAGGGGCTTCCAGATTTGGGGGGGCAGATTTGGCTGGGCTGGTTGCTTAGCAACTTCCAGAAGTGTGGAGGTGCCGTTCTCAGGCCAGTGGGGCCTGAGGGTGGTGGTAGGTGTTCAACCCTCAAGAGGGACCTCAAGGGTGGCCATTTAACTAGAGAACACTTCACCTGGTCACACCCGCTTCTGCTCTCGGAGAGGGAAATTGAGACCCAAAAACTTAGCTTTGCCTAAGTTCCTGTGGCATCGGACCCAGTTGCAGCAAACTTGTAAGAGTACAGAGCCACGGGGCAGTAAGAGATGGCATCTCTGTGTCTTGGCTGGGAATTAGGGCTCAGGAGTAATCAATGAAGGTTGCAGGGTCAGCTTAAGGTTAATTCACCCAAAGCCAAAGAAGGAAAATGCATTTTGGAAGAAAATGCATTAGTGAAACAAACCAGGTGTAGCATGTAGGTGTCTCTTGGGATGGGAACCTCTGAGGGTCAAACTCTTGTTTTCCAAACCAAGGAATCAAATATGCTAAATGTGTGGACATGCCCCTCTCTAGCAAATCTTGTTGCTTGTTACATGTATAGCTCTGTTTTAAACCACATAGTGCTGCAGAGAAGGGCACATTATGGTGATATTTTATTTGTACTGAAATGTAATTTTATTTGTATGTTAATAAATAGAGTTGCTTGGGGGTCAGAGCTAATAGCAAGCCATATCAGAAGCTGGGTGGTGGTGGTGCACACCTTTAATCCCAATCACATGACAGGTAGATCTCTGTGTGTTCAAGGATACAGCCAGCATGGAGACACACGCCTTTAATCTCAATACCAACCATAGAAGACCTGGAAGTCTGTATAGACAGGCAATGATGAGGAGGTCATGTGGTTGGGTTTACAACCAATGAGAAGGCAGAACAGAAAGTCAATAAAAAGACAGATACACAGGAAGTAGGTCTCTTTCTGAGGGGAAGGACGACAGTAGCAGCGAAGGGTAAGAAAGGTTTTTAGTATCAGCTCTTAGCTACTGCTCTGACCTCTTGGGTTTTTAATTCTGCATTTTGGCTCTGTGTTTCTTATTTAATAAGATTGTTACATCTATAGCACATGAATTCCTATCATGTAGGAACCACGTCCTCTCATCCATGCCTTCTCTCTTCTAGGTAACCTTTGACTACAGAGATGAAATGAACCAGAAGGGATAAATGCAAAATTCAGACAGAACGAGGAACTGCATAAAAACATATAAAATCCCCTGCAACCTCTTCATTCTATTCCACATGATTCTGAACCCTCATAAGAAAGTGAAAGCCAAACGTGCTATATGTTCTGGAAGGTGTTCATCTCTGCCTTTTTGGTAGCTTAATCTTGACTTGTGATGAATGTTCTGGTCAGTGCAATGCTTTGCTTTACCCACCTCTAATGATAGGGGGCATCCCTGGGGATCACAGTCATGTGCTGATGACCAAGACATTCATGGCTATGGCATTGCCCTGTGTTCTCCCCACAGTTTTCTGACTACCAAATATTCTTCAAATTACCCTTTTGAGAGGGGATCACCCAAAGAGGTGTCCACCCATACATTAGCCTGAGCCATCACAGACAAGTTCTGTGACCTCCAACCCTGGGCAGGAAGAGTCTAATCTTGCTTTATCTCATAAGACTGGCAGAAGATGAAGCATGGTTATCCACCTGAAGGATTCAGAGCAATCCCACTACACAAAAAGCTTGCTGACTCTTAGCTCTTACATTGTCACATTCATTATGACCATATCTGGCTGCTGAGTCGGAACACATTTTTCTCATATAGAATGGCCATGTTTTAAAGGTTTCAGCTATATATATGGGCTGAATCATGTCCTCAGAGGATGTGCTGATGTCTACCTCTGCTACCTGTGACAGTGGCCCTGTTTGGAAGAAGGGTCTGTAAAGGCATGGCCAAGTTAAGCTGAGGCCGTGGTCAAGTCATGTGTGGCTGACAACCTGTTGATTGGTGTCCTTATGAGGATAAGGATTAGGAGGCACCATGGACACCTGTCACAGCCAAGGAGCACTGAGTATGGTGGCGGCCAGCATGGGCCATGGCAGGCCAGTGGGAACTTCTTTCCTGCAGGCTTGTGGGGAGTGTGGCCCTGACTACACCCCTATACCTAGGTCTAGGACTTCTATCCCAGCCACCCAGTTTGTGGTAAACTGTTCTGGCAGCCATGGAAATGGATACAATCACTTTGGGCAAGAAGACAATAAGAGTTCTGAAGATAAATAGAACCAAGAGGAGACACTGTGGTATTTTAAAACTAAGAAGCATGGAGGGGTGTTGAAGTAGTGTGTTATGGTTTGTGTCTTGAGTGACTTTTAAAGAGTTCAAGTCTTAAAAGTTTTCATTCTTAATAGCACATGGGAAATTGTGGAAGCTTCAAGGTGGTGCTATGTGGGAGGTTCTCTGGCCATGGAGGGGGTGCCCTTGGCTGGTGATACAATCAGCTTTGCTCTGTTAGGTACTGTCTGTATCACACTGCCTTATTCTAGGACCAATGCACCCAACCTATCACAGACCTGAGGTGGTTTGAATGCAAATGGTTCCCATAGACTCACAGGGGGTGGCATTATTGGAGGCATGGCCTTTTTGGAGGAAGTGTGTCACTAGGGGTGGGCTTTGAGGTTTCAGAAGTTCAAGCCAATCCCAGTATCTCTCTTTCTCTCTTCCTGCTGTCTGCTGTATCAGATGTAGAACTCTCAGCTCCTTCTCCAGCACCATGTCTGCCTGCATGCTGCCATGCTTCCTGCCATGATGATAAATAATGGACTAAACCTCTGAACTGTAAGTCAGCTCCAATTACATGTTTTCCTTTATAAGATATGTTGTGGTCATGGTGTCTCTTCACAGCAATAAAACTTTAAGACAGACCAAAACCTCCCAAACTATGAGCTAAAATGACCCCTTTCTATTTTCTAAGTAGGTTGTCTCAAGTAATCTGTTGAGTAATGACTAATATGGATGGCAAATTACTGTTCAAGTTTAATTGCCAGCTTGACAATCTAGAACCACCTATGAAGAGAGTCTCAACAAGGGGTTATCTAGGATACATTGGCTGTCGGCTTGACTGTCGTGGATTCTCTTGAGTACATTACTTAAGGTGAGAAGACCTGCCCATAGTGGGTCAGTGCCACTCCCTAGACAGACTCACTGCATACTGTGTATGTGTAAAGAGGTGCTGACCACTAATAAACATGAGTGCATTCATTTCCCTCTGCTTTTGACTGTAGATGTGACTACCTGCCTCATGCTCCTGCCTTAACTTCCCTGCGATGATGGACTTTAACTTGTAATTGTAAGCTAAATAAACCTTTCTCATTCATCGTCACTATTGCCAGGATATTTCCCCACAGCAACAGAAACAAGACTAAAACAATGATTTCACTCTGAGCTAGTTTCCTTTTCTTACCCATCTGCCCCCAGTTGTTCCTCTGTCATCGAATTCCCTGATCTGGGTCCCTATGCACTGAGACTATGGCTCACGTACTTCAGTTGGTCACTAGGATGGCCCATATTGCAGAAGCCCATTGACAGGTCTTGACTTCAAGGCACCCAGGGCTTGAAGGGTGACAGCTCCCACAAGGCAGCCACTCTGCATCACGACACGGCCTCCCTCCAGGCTCCAGTCTCACCATGGATTTTTCCACACGTCTGGGTGGTCATGAGGATGGGACAGCTTCCCACTGTGGCTGGTCCTGGGGCCTCTGTCTTGCTGAGTCCTCTAGCCTTGCCCTCAGATCAGAGAGGAGACCATTCACACAATGGTTCTTTAAGTCCATTTGACTGCCCCGCCTTGGGGACCATCTTCTACCAGGCCCTGGAGCAGCTATAACTTCACATTGCTGTCTTAGCATTCACAAGCTGAACTCAGAAGGCTCGTGTCACAGGAACCTGTCTACAAGTCCCTGTGTGGACATGGGCATGAGGCTGGGTTTCCAGTTCTAGAAGGGGCTGCTATTAATAACACATGCCAATGACTCCAGAGGTAAGCCTCACCCTCATTTAAATTCACTGATATGTCCTTGGCAATGACAGCTAATTTTGTATTATGTGGGTTTGTCTTTCAGGAATCATGACCACATACTGGTTTGGTGTCAAGATGTGTCTCAGTTTATGGCTCTAATTATATGAGTGTATATGTACCTACTTTTCTAGCCAATAATTTCTGCTTTGTCATGAAGACTAGAAATTAATTTTCCTGTCACTCTGCTTTAGACATAATTTTCTCACTCCTCAGGGGACAGAGTCACCTGATTTGAATCCCATCTAAATGACTTAGTTCAGTTGTGAGGAGGCCAAAACCATGCATGGGAGTCTATCTGTCTGCCTCTTTCTCTCTTTCCCTCCCTTTCTCTCCTTCTCTCTGCCCCTCTCTTGCTCTCTCTCTCTCTCTCTCTCTCTCTCTCTCTCTCTCTCTCTCTCTCTCTCTCTCTCTCTCTCCTTTATCTCTCATTTGTTCCTACACCTGTTAATTATTCAACAGGTAGGAATGTCTGGGGTCATATCCACACTAGCCACTGTGCAGGAGGAGACTTGTATCTGTTGGCTCATGACCTAGCGGTGGTGGAATCTATTAGCAGGGCCAGAGCTCTTGTTCTGCGTTTTAAACCCCAAGTGAGGTGCTCCAGGCCATGTAGCTGCTGGTTGAATTTGAACCCTGGGTGGATGAAATTCACTTTCATCTGCTGTGTACTACTGTGCCATGTTAGAGGTCAGAGCCCAGACCTGACCAACTGCCAAGATCCTGGAACCAATGTCACAGACACACAGAACGAGAATGGATAATGTATAAACAGTGTTCAAATGAATCTAGAATACTAGCCATGCAGCACCCATTGGTCTTGGCCCCTCCCTCTCCTGGAAACCCCTTGAAAATGGTTACCACCAGGTCTGACTCTCCAAGGGCTTCCTTAGGTCAGAAATAACACCTTCCCACTTCCTTCTCTGTAGATGTGAGGAGGGCATGGCTGGCACTCTGTTTTATCTTTTCTCTTGCCTCTGTCCCCATCTCCTTGCTTTAGATGCTCCTATGGGGTCTGCAAGAACTTGGTTGAGATGTTAGTCCCTCTGTGGAACTCTGAATTGTGTAGTTGGGGGGCTCCTGTATCTGTCCTTCACCCAGTACTCAGGTAATTTCTACCTGCAGGAAAGGCTCCACAGGGCCAAGGCATTATGACAAGTAGACGAAACCTTTTTTCATACCGGACAGGAGTTAAGTGGGCACCTGGTACATCCTATGGGGCCAGCCCCATCATCTGGGGTGCTCATCGCCATCCTAATTCCCACCCTCAAAGACCATCCTCCCTCTGGGTACCTCTGTCCTCTCCACTAAGCCCACATCTCCCTTCCAGGTGTCAGGCTCTCATGACAGCCTTCAGACTGGAAATGAGGTGTAGAGATCGTCCGTTCTTCAAAGTAAGGCTTTCAAGTGCTTTGTTGATGAGATTCTCTAAGCTGCCTTGGGGCTGCGCACACACATAAAATATGTAGAAGGAAACCGCTGTCTTTGTGTTTTCTCTTTCCTTCTGCCTGACTTCAACTCCCTGTCAGGTTTCCTTAAATTGATTGCTCAGGAGAGAAGCTGTCTGGGGGAAACTATTATGTTCCCTCCTGGGAGGGTAATTCCAGCAGGTCCCTGGGTTACTGCCATTTCCTTATGGGGAGGGGATACTGGGGGATCTCAGCCATTTATACCTCACTGTCCTCATTCCTTACTTTCCCAGAGAGTTCCTCCTGGGATGGGCTCTGCCCTGAAGGCTTAGGTAGATGGTGATGCTCTCTCAATCCAGACTTCCCTTAGATAGGTAATCTCCCCGAGGCCATGGGCTGGGCGCTGTCAATGTGAGTTGACTGTGGTCCTAGAACCAGTCCATCTAGTGGCTGAGATCATTGCTTGCTAGAGAGGCATGGCTGCTGAGTGAACACAGGGTTTGGGGGTGAAGGGTCAGGACTGAGAGCTTATCTGTGCTTGTAGGGTGCAGGTGATTTCCCGGGAGGCCTCGTGGACACCCTGGTGGAGCTGAGCCTTTCACACCCTGAGACATGAAAGCTCTCCCATCAATACCAAGTGTTACGGCTTGGGGGATCTGAATTTAAGAGCCAAAGCCGAAGGCCAGTCCCTGACTTCTGAGTAGGGATGATGCCTGAAGCAGGGACTGATGGAAACTACGAAAATCAGCATTCTTCAGAGTCACCTTCAGCTGAGAAGGTCTGTCAGAGGGACATGGGTGACAAAACCCTGTCTTGTGTAGACACATGCAGGGTAGATTTGTGGAGATGGAGGTTAACCTCATCCTGGGAAGAAGAAAGTGGAAGTCCCCCTCCTCGTATCCAGAATTCTTGGTGCAGGCCTCTTTTCCTCTGAGTAATTAAAAAAAAAAAAAAAAGACATGTATGTATGTATGTATGTATGTGTGGGCACGTATGCGGAGGTCAGAGGACAACTGGTGGGGGTTGGTTTTCTCCTTCTACCATGTGGGTCCCAGGGATCTAACCCAGATCCTCAGACTTGGTGGTAAACGCTTTTAGACACTGAGCCATCCAAGTAGTTTTTAACCTTGTAGGTCAATCTCAGAATGAATCTAATTCTACTCAAGTTTTAGCAAACAGTTAATGCTCACCAGCCAGGTATGGATGCAAGTGTTAAGATCATGGTTCTTAGGACAAGACAGAGAAGGTCCACACCCATCATTTCTCAGCTCTGTGATGCAGAAAATCAATCTGAACTGCTTTCTTTCAGTCTATAGATTGAGAATAAGGCTAGTTTGGAAAGAAAGAATTTGGCGGCTCACCTTTAACCCATTTTCTATTCCTGAGATACGATGAGTGAAACCAAAAGGAAAAGAAAATTACCTGGTCATTTCTCTATTCAACATGCCAATCCTACCTCAGGATGGTACTGATGAGCAGGAAGGCAAGAGAGCGTCCTACATGCTCAGCACTGTTTGCAGGAGGCACCTGGTCTAAGATTAGCAGGTAGCTCAGGGATGGCCCACAGGAGAGATCAGGGCGGCTCCTGGTCCTCAGTGGTAGGAGGCATGGAGGTCCTCCTGCTCACAGATGAGCACTAGGGAAACCAGGAATGTTAAACATGCAAGGTTGTCTCTTCAAAGGGAGAGATGTATAACCGGTTTGCTGCCCAGAAGGCTGGGAAGAGAGGTGTTAATAGCCTGGTGACCTCTGCACCATCTGTATGGCCAGACCTCATGGGCTCCCACAGATTCTTATGTTTACCCCAGTCAATCTATAGCTATCTTCTCTCTGTCTGCAGATCCTTATCATGAACTTTGTTTACCATAAGCCTACTTTCTTAGTCAATTTCTATAATCTATAGAACCTGTCTTTATGGAAGTTGTCACTTGTACTTTACAAGAGTTTCAATGTAAGCATGTCTTAAGCTTTGCTGTACACATAGGAGTGTGTTAATTATCACCAAGAAGCTTTTTTTCCAAATTGTGCTGTGCTTAAATATGCCTGAAATAAACGAGCCGGTGTCAGACTCTTGAAGTTTGAACACACACTGGCTACTGAGTCCTGTCGAATGGGACCTCCTCCCTGCCTCATGTGAATCGACACTCTGCTGGTCATGGTGTTTGCAGAGACCCTTTCTGTGTAAGTGACAGGACAACAGTGGACCAAGGTGCACCCTCAGATGGCTGGGGAAAGCTGGGCATCTGTCTTGATGTACTAATTACATTCCCACGGTATTTTTTTTGGGTCGAAACATTTAGAAACAGGGCCTAGCACACAGTCAGCACTCTACAGATGCTGCTGTCCACACCTCAGGTCTCTAGGTGGCGGCAGCATGCACGGGTGTTTCTCCTCCTGACAGTCCGCTGCCCTGCCAGGCAGGTACCTGTCTTAGTTAGGGTTTCTATTACTGTGATAAAACACCATGACCAAAAGCAACTTGGGGAGGGCAGTGTTTGTTTCAGCTTACAAATCTTCAGCTTACAGATCTAAGGTCACACTCCATCACCGAGAGAAGGCAGGGCAGGAACCTGGAGGCAGGGACTCATTCAGGGGCCATGGAGGAGTGCTGCTTCCTGGCTTGCTCCTTATGGCTTGCTTAGTCTGCTTTCTTATAGCACCCAGGACCAGCGGCCCAGGGGAGGTGCCACCCACAGTGGGATGGGCCCTCCCACATCAATTATCAATCAAGAAAATACATCACCACAGGCTTATCCACTGGTCAATGTGGTGGGGGGCAGTTTCTCAATTGAGATTCCCTCTTCCAGAATGACTCTAGTGTATGTCAAGTGGACATGAGTCTAGTCTGCACATCGTCTCCTTTGTCCTTGGGCCATTCTGAAACCCTGCCTTCGTGGTGAGGGTATATGTGCATGTGCTGGTGTGAGTGGCATTTCCATGATCATTTCAAGTCCCCCTCTGCCACCTCATCACAGTTCCCTGGTACTTGGGATGGGGACAAATGCTTTCCATGCAACAATCACAAATAGGAACCAACATGGTGGCTGAAAGTAAGCAGCACTAGATGAGACAGAAGTTTAATTCCATTTGTTTTGCTCGAAATCTAATAGGCAGGTGTCATTTAGACTGATTAATGAGATTCCGGGATCATCTTGCATACCAGGCAATATATGACTGACTGAGCACCAGCCCCACAATTTAGTCTTCATTAACATAGAGAAAAAGCAAAGCAAGGCTATGAACACCCCCTCAGGAAGAGAGGGTGCAACCCTGTTGGATGACGCCCTAAACCTACCTCTCAGCACCAGTCTTAGGGAGGCTCTAGCTGGACACAGCCACAAGGCCAGGAAAATGGCAAGGCCTTCAACAATTCTCCATCTTACAGACAAGGAAACTGAGGCACGAAAAGAACCAACTTTCCCAGTTGATGGCTCCACAGTCAGCAGGCACTGGGCAAGATGGTGGATAGGAGCTGGGTTCCCCTGCTACTGAGTGACAATGGCCTTCCCTAGAGCTGCCAGGAACCCCGAGGGAGTTTACTCTCAAGTTCCTGGAGTGCAGCTGATCAGCAGTGACTCATCCATCCTAGCCACCATCATCAGTGAACTTCCTCAGTACCTGTGCCTTCTCTGAGGCGCAGATGTACCTCGATTATCTTTGATTCCTCACAAGTCGGTCCTAAGGCCGGCACACAGCATCCCAGGTTCGTCATTATTGGGCTCTTGGACATTACCATCGGCAGGCATGTCGGTTAGCATCTATCTGCCCTTTGTGGGCAGCATGAAGGCAGCCCATTGCACTTCAGTAAGGTCTAAAGCTGGAGCACACCCTTTCCCCCATTAGGCTTTGCTTTTTCCTGGGCCTGAAGTTCCCCACCAGTCAAGGAGATATCTGAGCCGCACCCCAGTCCCCCAGGCCAGGCACAACACAAGAGGGTGTCCTACCTGGGCCGCTGCAGAATGAGGCGATGATGGCCAAGATGCACACAATGCTTAGGTAAGGGACCCATGGGGCTTGGTCCTGCAGGAAAAGGACAATGTGAACAGGCAAGGAGCAGCAGGATGTCCAGGGGACCTGCATTTTCCTGACTCCATCTGCATGACAGGCCATTTCATATCCCTGAGCCTCAGTTGCTGCAAATTCCATCAGAGTCATTCTGTCCTCTGATTTCCCAGATGTGGGAAATGAGATGATGCCTACAGAATTCCACAAGCCCCAGTATGCGAGAAGCGGTAAATAAGTGTACATGTAATAGCAATTGAATGCTTTGTTTAAAGCAAAGCATCGGAGACAATGTTCAGGCATTGTTACACTGAAATTTCTCTCAGTTATCATTCTCACTGTGCAAAGCACCATGTTTACACTCCTGCAGTTCCATGAGTGTGGAGGGCTAACTCACTCCTGGAATGTCCAGAGGATCTGCCACTCATCTATAGGCAGATGCTGAGGGAGCTCCGAGGCCCTGTTGTGTGGGACTTAGATTGGGGGGATGCTTGAGGCAGAAGAAAGATAGACCCCAGGGCAGCTTCCACAGCCTCTCTCAGAACCTCAGAGGAACAGTGCAAAGCCACCCAGCTCAGGACCACTCTATGTCTGGATATGGGAAAATGTCAGCTCAGGCAACACACTGTCCCCCAAGGAGGAGCCAGCTCAGCACCACCTCTGAAGGACAGGCTTCTGACATCACCACACCACTCTTGCCTCATTCTGGAACTGTTTGGAACGTTAGCATATCCGGCTGATGACCAAGATGCCCAACTTTCAATGTTAAAATGTATTCCTGAAAATAATACCAAGACTTACCAGCCCAGTAAGTGCTTGATGAATCCAGGTTGCTCCAAGCAGGAGAGGGAGCAGGAGGGAAAGATGTGGGGCTTGTAATAAAGACCCTGGGACCTAATCCCACCTCTGCCATCATCCACCTGTGAAACATTGGTCACTTCTATTTATGATTTGGACTTTCTCTCCATAAAAGGAGGCAGTCTGGGGCTGGAGAGATGGCTCAGCAGTTAAGGGCACTTGCTGCTCTTGCAGAGGATCCAGGTTCAGTTCCCAGCACCCACATGGTGGCTCACAACGATCTTTAACTCCACTCCTAGAGGATCTGACACCCTCTTCTGGGCTCACTGGGCACCAGTCACACATGTGGTGCCCAGACATACATGCAGGGGAAACACCCATATGTGTAAAATAAAATGTTAAGTTTTTGAAAAGACACACTGAATTTTGTAAGGATAGTGGATATAATTGTTCTTCCACATAAACATACATGCACACTCCTGGACCACAAACTCTACATGCTGTTAGTTACTCCTCACAGCATCCCAGGCTACGGGGACAACTTTCCCTTATAGAGCTTGGGCCCAAGAGGAGCCAGCAGAGTGGTAAGTGAAAAAGCCAGGATTCTAGGTCAAGGAATCCAGGTGACAGGGTGGTTACTGAGAAGTCACCTGACAGGCAGTGCCCAGCTTCCCTTGCAAGGAGGGACACCTTAGGGGCATCTAACATAATCCCCCCACTCCAAAGAGAGGTAAACTGAGGCTCAGGGAAGGGAGGCGTCCTGCTCACCGCAACACAGTTCATCTGTGGCAGTGGCAGGGTCAGAAGTCAGGTGTCTTGTCTCCAAGTTCCAGGACCCATGCCCAGTGCCACCCAGGGCTCTGGAAGTGAAGCTCCATGGGAAATACGCCTCACAGGAGGGGTCTGCTGAGAGGCTAAGCCCACAAGCCCAAGGCTCCAAAGGGACAAAGCCAGAACCAGCTCTCTGCTGATTCCCTCGAAGAGGGATACACACAATGTCTCACCTGCAGGGTCAGCGTCACAGTGAGGGTCCCAAAGAAGAGGGCCATCAGCCCGAAGCCACCAATGAGGAGAGGTCTTCGTCCTAGGCGCTCTATGACCAGGCCCTAGTCGGAGAGAGCGATGGAAGTGGGAAACACAGTTATTTCACTTTGAGCCCAGTAACAAGGGACCACGGTCCTGGGAACTGATGGCAGAAGGCCATGGAAGACCTTGGAAGACCCTGAAAGGCCATGGAAGGCTAGTTTCACACAGCGGGTGTGATCCAGGAGGACCACCTTACACAGTTCCTGCAGCTGCAGCTGTGGACGTGTCCTTGGTCTCCTCCCACTGACATTTCTGTCTGTCGCCAAGGTGGGTAAAGGCAATGACCCTAAAATCTAAAGACCATAGGAAAGTGCCGGAGCCAGGCAGGCTTGGGCTGACATCCTGGCTCTACCACTTGGCAGCTGTCTGGACTTCCACTTGTGACTTCAGGTCCTCTGTGACAGGAAGATGAGCACTGTCACCTCTCCTGCCCCATTCCCAAAGGTATCTAAGAGGTTGAATGGGTTAGATAAGACACTCACTGTCTGCTGTTTAGTTAGATGACTTACCCTCCCCCTCCCCACTGTTTCACAAAGAAAGAACATCAAGGATCAGAGAGATGAAATAACCCGGAAGAGGCCACCCAACAGAAAGTAAGAGGGCGGGGAATTGAACCCAGGGTGTTGTCAAGACTCATGATTGAGCTCAGCAGGGAGGGGGTCAGCTGGAGCAAAGGCTTGGAGGTGGGAAGATTCCCATTGAGAGTGCTACCTCCTTTCGCCCTCTTGTGGTCTTCTTCCTAATATCCCCGCCTCCCCAACCCCGGCCACACACACATACACACACACACACACACACACACACACACACACACACACACAATCTCCATGGGAGACTGTAGTATTTGTTTTCTGAATCTGGCTCATTTTATTTGACATAAATATCTAAAGTTCCATCCATTTTCCTACAAATGCCATGATTTCAGTTTTCTTTGTGGCAGAACAATATTCTGTTGTGTGTTTGCACCCCGTTTTCTTTATCCACTCGTCTGTTGGAAGTGTTCCATTTCCTGGCTACTGTGAACAGAGCAGTGGTGGACACGGGTGAGCAGGTGTCTATGGCAGGCTGACTTAGAGTCCTTCGAGGGAAGGGGATTTTCCGTGGGACTGCGAGAGAAAAGGAGACAACAGAATTCCTGTGACAAGAAAGTGAAGGGGGCTGTTCAGAGGGGGTGAGAATCAACAAGAACAAATGACGGGTGAAAATGCCCCATATTGATCGATCGATCAATCAATCAATCAATTAAAATCATCTGCTTCGGGCGAGCGGAAGTGGTGATGCTGTGGAGGGTCGTGAAGATGGAGCCTCAGGTGACAAGAGGGACAAGGCCCAGAAGTCTTGGACTGTCACCGCAGGGACTCTGTACTCTGATCCCCCACTGGGGGCCGGAAGCTGTCTGGGCGGTGAGCCTTCTCTCCAGATGAATGAGGTCTGCAATCTAGGCACAGCAGGAACTAGGGCATGAGTGGCATCTGCCATCTGAGGAATACAGCCCTGCAGGCCAGATGACAGCTCAGACCACCCAGCTATGGGTAGCAGCCTAGGGCCAGGTCACCCAGGCATGACATTGTCCGGACAGGAGGGGCCTTCAGTGCATAGTCAGGCTTTTTTTCTGCAGACCAGGGCCTCCCAAACTCCGCCTTCTGGGAACCTGACCCAAGAGACCCAAGAGTCCTGGCTCTGCCTCTCAGCCTTCCTTTCATGAAGGATGGATGACTAAGTGACTGAACTTCCCTGAGCCTGAGTTTCCCTACCTGGGAAGTATGGATGGTAGTGTCTCTGCAGGGTAGCTGTAAAATGAGAGGAAAGGCATGCTGGGCCTGAATTCCGCTCAGGAGCAGCAGAGCCTGCCTATCAGAGCAGAAACTGCAGCATATCTGATTGTTGGTCTAAGAACGGCCTGGGTAGCTGCTTTCACTCCTGCCTCTAAGTGGCCCCATGGCCTTGAACATGAAGGTCAGCCCTTCATGACTTCACTTCCTTTTGTGCGGCCATGGGATTAGTCTAGGTGACAGGAGTGGGGGATCATTTCTGATAACCCACTGTTCCAGGCACAGCACCGAGCACATTTCCAGTAACAATCATTTAATCCCCACAAACACCCCAGGAAATGGGCCTTGTTGGTCTCGTTATACAGGTCAAAAAAACAAAAACAAAAAAACAAGCCAAGATTTTGGGAACTTGGCCAAGGCACACGGCTGATAAGTGATGCAGGGATGCCTACAGAATCTGTTCTGGTTCTGAAGATCTCAAGTTTCCCGAAGTAGAAACAGGCAGAGCCCCCAGTTTGCAGCAGCCCACGGCCCCATCTTCACGTCTGAGAACAGAACACTGAGCAATCGTCTGGCCCGCTTTCCTCCCTGCCCTCCCTGAAGGTCCTCACATCACTCTGTTTCCCAGAATCCAGAAGCACCCCTGGCTGCCATGGGGCCCTTTGTGCTGATGGAGTAAGCAAAGCAGGTGTGCGGTGTGCATGGACAGGCAGCGAAGACACAGAAGAGAGGGGCAGTGAGCTCACTCTGTGGGAGGTGTGGAGGGGTGTGCGGGCCAGGGAAGGTCATGGAAGAAGCAGAGAGCAGAGCTTTGTGAGGAAAGAGGGTGGGGAGAGGCAATAAGGAGAGGGAAGGGTGGAGGGAGGAAGAGAGAGAGAGAGAGAGAGAGAGAGAGAGAGAGAGAGAGTTCCTAGGCCTTCAAAAGCTGAACCCATCAAAGGGGAGGCATTAGTGGGGCCACTGGGTCCTGGGCATCAGGAACAGGGAGCTGGGTCCCTGTGACAAGAGCAAGTCAGAACCACCCAGGATCAGAGGCCCAGAGCAGTCCGGGGATGCACCCACCAAGTCCAGAGGGAATTAGCAGAAAGACACAGAAATGGATGGGCGCTCTTCCACTTCAAAGTGCTTCTGAAAACCTGCATGCTTTCTACCCATAACCTCAGCTGTAAAATAAATACCAGAGGATCTGGGTAGAAAATACATGGGAATGAAAACACTATCAATTAGTTTTGGATAGGTTGGTAAATCATCAGCATATAATTTTAAATAAGATAAATAAAGGTAAGACTAGAAAATAGTTACTGTATAAAACAGGAATTCTGTCCACTGACCCCAGGTGTGTGTGTGTGTGTGTGTGTGTGTGTGTGTGTGTGTGTGTGTGTGTGTGCATGTGTGCATGCGGGCTTGCCTGTTGAGGCCAGCAAATCACCTTTGGTCATTTCTCAGGTGTCATCCACTTTTTTTTTTAAATGTGAGACAGGCTCCCTGTTGGGGGCTCACTGGTCATTTCAAGCTGTCTACTCATGAATCCCCAGAGATCTATGCCCCGGCCTCCCCAGCACTGGGATTCTAAGCTTGAACCTCGCTTCTTTTTATCCTGGTTCTGGGGAATGAACTCAAGTCTTCAGGCTCGCACAGTGAGCTCTTCACCAAGTGAGCTATTTCCCCAGCATCCTGGCATTTCCTGTGCCCTATCATGGGTCATTTCCAACACCCACCCTCACAAATTTCTGTAGCCATTTGAAATGTCACTCAATTCTAATGTATGGAAACCACTCCTGTGACTAACCGTGAGAGGCCCAAGGCTAACAGAAACTCAGAGCTGGAGGATGGGGGGCTCTGTCTCCTCAGTGTCTCAGAGGAACTGATCTAGAGTCCCTGGTGACACTGAAATCGGTACAGAGGTTGCCAGAGATAAGCTTCAGTATCACACAGGGGACCAGGTCACAGTGAGATCAGCATATTACATTGCTATACTGATTCTGACACATGTAACAGCAGGCCTGAGGTTAGCGTGTCACAGTTAGAGATTAACGTGTCACATCGTTACTGAGAAGGCCTGACAAATAGGACAAGCTTCTAATAACTCAGTTAAAAACGAGGCCTCAGTTCCTCCCTCTTGAAACTGGACAGACAGTTTCTGAGAAAGCCACGAAAAAAGGATGACCAATCTTCAACGTCCATGACAACAGAGATGAAGGGGATAGCTCATACTAGGCCACAACCAGCAACACCCCCCCGACACCCCCCCCCCCAGTAGCTCAAGGTAATAACCAATTAAGGACAAAGCCTGGGACTTGTTCTGGTCTTCCCCAAAATGGAAAAACTGTAACTTTAACCAGCCCCTGCTAGCACTAGCCAAGTAGAACATACTAATATGATTGCCACTCATGTAAGCCAATCATATCTGAGATGAACTAATTGTCCCTAAAACTCCCCTTAGCTGTGCTTAAAGGAACCTGTGAACTTCTCTCAGGGTCACCATTTTGCCTTTGTGTTGGATGTATGTCCCAAGTATGCTGGTACCTTTATTCTTGAGATAATAAACACTCTTGCTGATGGCATACATGGATGGTGGTCTTTTGTGGGACTTCTCTAAGACCCTAACATTTACACAGAGAGTCTCTGGGGTTACAGTGGGCTGAACCTGCCTTGTGCTGTGAATCCGGGATTAAGATGTATTACACTCAGATGTGACAATATGTTCCATTCTACACAGAGATGGACATGTGCTGTTTATTCATATTCATGTTTTCAAACATTACCAAGTGTAGGGCCCTGAGCTAGATGTGAGAGAAGCTTCCTTAAGTGAGGTGAGCCAACCACAGTGTCGACATTTGAAAGTGTGCCCTCAGATACGAGCTGGCTGAGAACCAATATTTGACACCACGACACCGATATTCAGGGCCTTTGTTGAGGAGGAGACATGCTTTCCCTGGGTCATTTAAGAAGCAGGAAGTCGAGCCAGCCTGAAGCTGGAACATGCTCCTTGCATGGGAAAAGACAGAGCTCAGAAGGAGGTCTAGGAAGGCCCTGAGGAGACAGCTTTCGGAGAGACTGGATTGAGGAACACTCCCCACCCACCCACCCACCCCCACACCCAACACACTCGGTCCTACCTGGGCAGGGCACTGGTGTGCTCCCTCCTCCAAGCCTTACCGAAGCTCAGCCTGTCCAAAGGTTTCAGAGTGACAGGGTATTCCTACTCTGGACTAAAGCTGCCAGGGAAGACACTAACTCAAGATGAACAGCTGCTTTTGAAGGGTACCGATGTCAGCTAGTAACCAACTGCCAGGTTTCTGGTGCTCTGAGAAGCCCCTCTGGGGACTCTGAGCTCTAAGGTCCCCTCTGCAGTCACTGTCTCTCCCACAATGTGCTGGGACCTTTGAGCAGACAGCATGTTTCTGTTTAGGACTTTAAAAATCAATTTTACTGAGTTACAATCATGTTCAATGAAGTGTCCTCATTTTAATTCTGCAGCTTAGTTATTCTTAACAAATTACATTTGTTTTATTATATTTATATTAGTGATTACCTATTACCCACAACTGCAACTGAGATATGGAAAATGCCCACCACCACCAAATGTCCCCTATGTCCCTTCTCTCAGCCCCAGGCAGCCCCTGATCCACTTTCCAGCACTGGGTTTAGAATTTAATCAGTTTTAGAATTTCACACAGATCTTTGTAATGTTTTTGAGACCTGTCTTGTTTGTGATACACATGAATAGTTCTTTTTCATGCTTGAGCAATATTCCTCTGGGTGGATAGACCACAACTGTTTTCTCCATACTCCTGTTGATGGACACTGGGTCGCTTCCAGGTTTGGTCTCTCATATACAAAGCTGTTATGAACATCAGCATATGAGTCTCTGTGTAGACATACGTTTTGTTTTTCTTGGGTGAATACTTGTGAGTGGAATGGTGAGTGAATGGGTAACTGTCAAAAACATTCTCTGGAGGGGTAACATGACTTTAAACTCCTACCAGCAGTGTGAGAGTTCCTGTTGCTCCATTTTCTTGGCAACACTTGGAATTATCAGGATTTAAATTTTACCTGTCCTTGTGGTGAATGACAGGATCTTATTGTGCATTTTAACTTCCCTGAGAGTACTGAGAACTTTTTCCTGTGCCTTTTGTCCTTTGAGACTCTTCCTTAGTAAAGATCTGTTGAAATATTTTCAGAGTGCAGTTCTTCTTGAGTTCTCAGTGCTTTTTACATATTCAGGACACGAGCTCCCTGTCAGATGTTTATACAGTCTCCCAGCCTGTGGCTCACCTTTTCATTTTCTCAGCAATGTCTTTTAAATAGTCACAAACTTAAATTCTGATGAAATCCAATTTATTAATTAAAAATGGTCCATGACTGTGCATCTAATCTAAGAAACCTCTGCTTATCCCAATTTTATAAAATTTTCTCTTATATTACCTTCCTGGTGTATTAAATTGATTTTCTTTGCTGTTTAGATGCATGGTCCATTTCAAGGTGTTTTTTTTTTTTTTGTACATATTGTGATAAGAGTTCCTGGTGGATACATGGTTTGGGTGAGGTCCGACACTCTAGTACCCCGTTCTACAATTTGGTCCTCTAAGCAAAACAGCTGCCATCTCCACCAGGTCAGATGTGCCTACTTGCAAGAGTCCATCAGAATTGGCCTGTGGACTAATGAGGTTCCCTTAGAGTAGGGGTGGGGTGGGGAGGGTCATGTCTGCAATTCTGCCCTATCTGTGTGTAGGGCCTTGGAATTCTAGAATGCATAATAGACTGGGGAGAGTATTGAAAAGGAACTCTGTCTAGGCAGCTAAGGGAAAGCTGCCATCCACGCTGGGTGAAGACTTTAGTTCAGCCGTTCTGCCTCCTCACGCCCTGCCAGTAACCTCTCGCCCATGATCTGTAAGCAAGCCCCTCAACTCACTGGTTCCCCAGGGCAAATTTCGGTGTAGCTTGTTGTTGAGGCCTTATAAGGATGGGGTAGATATTCTTTATGTCTCACCAGGGAAAGAGTTCTTCCTATATTTGTCAAGTCACTTTGATGCTGACCCTTTGTGCATCTCTATCCCCATCCCAGCCACCTCTGACTCCCTGATCTACAAAGCCTTGGCTCCAGAAGGATGGGAGCAGGGAACAGGACGGGGGGGGGGGGAGGGGGCTGAGCTCCCACAAGGAAGTCCAGGAATATGGAAGTTTGCTTGAGAATTTCAGTTTAAATGACAACTGTGTGCAAGAGACCCATTTATGTGTCTACAGCTAAAGCATGAGTGATTGCCGGGGCTGTGGTCCTAAGAGGAATAAGCTAAAACAGACTCGAGATATTTCAACTAAAATGCAAAAGCAGAGATGGGAGGGTGGGAGCAATTGAGATATTAACCCCATGGCACTTCCCTGAGGCTTCTGGGACACTGGGTGCAACATTCCTCAAGCACCCTGTCAGACAGGCAAGTGTCAGGAGCCTGGGAATCAATATTGGGAAAGACTCAGCCTGGGATGGGCAGAGAGCAGAGTAGCTTCTAAAACCAAAATCCCGCCTTCATGAGTGAATGAACTGCAAAGCAGTCATTGAAACCGTCAGATCTGCAAGTGCTAAGTAAGTACCTTGTCCAGTTCTAATTCTCAGAACTGTCCAGCTCAGAGGAGGCTGCCAGCAGCAGCTCACACCTGCAGGGAGTGGGGTGGGGCCAACACAGATCTGTTTTTACCTGGAGTGTCTCCTCTGCTGACTTCCTCTACACTTGGTTCTCTGAACTAGGAACCAACAGCCATTGCATTAGTTTCCTTGGCAGCAGGAATAGTACATTGTAGACAGAAGGGCTCAGACACCAGGATGCTCCTCATCTTTCTCAGCTGCAACTCCAAGACCAAGGTACTGGCAGAGCCTTACTCCCTGTGAGGGTGCAGGAGAGGGCCTGCCTCTGCACCACCCCTACCTTCTGAGGGTCTGCCTCTGCCCTACCCCTGTCTTCTGAGGGTCTGCCTCAGCCTCACCCCTGCCTTCTGAGGGTCTGTATCAGCCTCACCCCTGCCTTCTGAGGTCTGTCTTGGCCTTCTGCATTCTGGGATCCTTGTCATTTAGCATCCAGACTCCAGTATTCATGTGGTGGTCTCCCTGCATGTATCTGTGTCCAAAATTTCCCTTTTTGTAAAGACATAATGAATTTGGGGGCTCAACCCACTCTAATATAACCCAATCCTAACTTAACAACACCTGCAATGACCTGTCTCTAAATGAGGTCACATTGGGAGGGACTGGGGGTTTCAGCATTTGAGTTTTAGGGAGTCATGTCACAAGTGAGAGGTCACTGAATCTCCGTTGAGCTGAGTGTGGTCCTCAGCAATACCTGTTGGGATGACTTGTTAGCACCACTACTGCCTACCAAGAAAGTGGGGGTCAGAAAAGCAGGTCGTCTGGCTTCAACGTTACCCAGGTTGTGACCAGCAAAGGGCCAGGAGACCGGGAGACTCGTGCCCTGCTCCTCTCACCTTTATGCTCTGCACGCATGAGATCCAGTATCTCATACCATGGCCACAGAGAACTCAGACTGTGACATTGAAATTGCAGGACCCCCGGGAAGTTTGGAAACCCTTAAAGATTTGTGTTTAGTTCAACATAGCATAGTCCCAAACTGTGCTGCCACAAACAGGAGCACATTACTGTGGATTCTGACCCTGACTTTAAAAAGCAGAGCCAGTGCATCCTACCAGAGGCAGAGCTGGCTCCCCATGGCTCTGGGTCCACACAACCCCAGTTCCCCAGAGTCCCTGACCACATCACAGTAGACGGTCATCCTCACGGGTGAATGACACTCCCCGGAAGTTCACTCATCTGAATAGCACAGTTGAAGCCCCCAAACAACCTGGAAAAGCCAGCTGTTCTGAAAGATGGCAATTATTTACAGCCAGCAAGCTGCTGAGTGATGGCCGCTGCCCAAATTAACCACAGATCAAAAGGACGAGAGAGCGCGTCTTTCCGTCTCAGTTTTATTACGCCTCAGAGCCATTTTAATAGACTGTCAAAAAAATCTCAGGAAAGAGAGTGGAAAAAATAATCAGGATGCCCTTTTATTGATAGGAAATTACCCCGAAGGGTTGGGTGAAGTTGTCTGAGTGGTCCTGAAAAGCAGGTCACACAAACTTTGCAAAGAGCAGAGGACTTGCTGAATGTTGAGTTTGGGGGAGGAGAAGGAGCAGCCATGGGCTTTGATTTTTGTTTCCATGACAACTCTTTCTTGCAGAGTTATCTTGCTGTTACTTTAACAAGCAGCTTAAACCAACTCAGAGGTAGCCGTTTGCAGTTTGGGCAGCCAGAGGTCTAGAGCAGGTCTCACAGGACAAAACTCACAGCACTGGGGTGGAGACTCTGGGGAGGAAGAGACGCTGGCTTTCCCGGTTCCCAGAAGCCTCGAGGGTTCTGTGCCCGCACTCCTTCCTCATTTTCCAGGCCAGGCAGCAATGGTGCTCCTTATGCCTCACATTCTGACCTCATCTTTTGCCACTTCAAAGGTTCATTGACTGCCCAGATAAGCCCGGGTAACCTCCACAGCTCTAGGTCCTTACTCTCATCTTTGACGCAATCTCCTGGCCTATGACTTCAGACCCATGGGTCTTTGGAATCCATTAATTTTGCCTGCCACAGATTGTAGTGGGTATCTGTTCTACGACCCTGAAGCGCAGCCCTAGAGATGTAGCGGGTAACGGCTCTACCTGCCTATGACCTTGAAGTACATGCCCCTGGGGTGTGGCCTCCCGGCTACCCTCAAGATCTGAGACACATGCACTTGGCTGCTCTCTTCACTCCCTCGTGGGACTTGGATGCTGGGACAGTCTGAGATGGAAGAACAGTGTGGGACCATGTCTCACCTTTTCCAGGACCCCACAACAATTCCTCTGTTCTGCTTTGTGAGTTTTCCTTTCTTAATAAATCCCTTTGCCCTTTAAGCAGACTGTGGATTTCTCACTTTAACAGATGACAAGGGTTAAAAGCTAATTTTATAAATGTGCAAATCCATTCAGAGATGTATAGCAATTTCCACAAGTGCAGCCTGCTGGTAAGTGGATGTCCCGGATGGGAGGTAGAGCTGTCCAGTTCTGAAGCTCAATCATGAGCACACACACACACACACACACACACACACACACACACACACACACACACACACAATGTCCCTGCTATGTTCTCTGCAAGGATGCAAGGACATGCACCGCAGCCTCACTTCAGGTGACAGGGTGTGACTCACCTGCCCACATAGAACGGTGGGTACCTGCTGAGCATGCACTGTCCTCCAGCCCTGCCAGTCCCTTAGTGACATTTGTTTACTCCCCAGCCCATGCCTGTGAGGCAGGAACATGTCCCTATGTAAATGGGGACAGTGAACCACAGAGAGTCACCTGTCTCATGTCACCTCTCTCAGGAGAAGCAGAGCTGGCATGGAAACCCAGACCATCCCTGTTGTGAGTAGGAAATGGAACAGAGGCTTTGGAGGACTGAAACAACCTTCATCACCAAAGCAAATTCTCATACAGACCCTTTTCTGGCTACATGGTGCACCCCATTAAAGCCACCGGATCAGTAGTAGGAGGGAAGTCATGAAAAAAAATTGGATCTGCTGAAAAGTCAGCAGTGGGGTGGGGAAACCGGCCTGCTTGTGCTGACATCCCCCTGTTCTGTGGAGATCAGCAGGGGAGACCGAACACTCGAGCATCTCCTTCGAGGTCAGAGATGTCAGCTTACTCCTCTTTCATTTCTGGAGAACCCCACAGGTACCGTGTGTCTATAGAGTGAAGCACAGACCACACTTCCACAAGAAGACAGATGTGAGTGCTTCTTCAAGAGAAGCCGCTAAGGCTCAGAGAAGTGGAGCACACAGTCCAACATCACACAGTCAGAACTAGGCTTCGGTGTGTTTTCTTTGGAGACACAAGGCATGGAGACACAGAGAAGAAGAGCCTAGGTGGGTGAAGGGTCCTGGAGCCTGAGCCTCTCCCAAAGCCAGACAGGGTCCCACGACAAGGCCCACCCTCACGAAGCAAGTCCTGTTAATCTCCCTGGGTGCCCGCATGCCACTTAGCTCTTGGGCATTCTCAGGAGCCCTTGGTGACTTACAGAGAAGATGGCAGCTAGTGTCTCAGTTCCACCAGTGCTCAGGGTGATGTATGGGATCTTGTCCTGAGGGATCCCAGCTTTGGAAAAGATGCTGTTGGTGTAGAACCAGATCTGTAACGCAGAAAAGAACAGACAGGTCATCCAGAGACCTCAGCCTCCTCCCTAAGTTAGACGAAGGTGTGAGGATCTCTCGGCACAGTGCCCCTGAGTCCAGGCTCACAGGGGAGCTGTGCCATATGGCCACGTGGCTCTCCCACTTCCTCACTAGCAAATCCCTGTGTTCCTGGGAGTGATGTCTGCCCCCCTGAGACACTGCTTCCTAGATTGTATCGCAGTTAGGAGGGTAGCAACAGAAATACAGGTGGGGGTGGCAGGAAGCTTCTTACTGTATTTTTACATCTATTTATTTATTGTGGGGGTGGGGCAGTGCATATGTGCCTGCGTGTGTGTCAGGGGAGGGGAAGTCAGAAAAGAAGCTGTAGGAGTCAGTTCCCTCTTTCCATCACGTGGGGCCCAGGGATTGAGTGCAGGTTAGACTCGGTAGTAAGAACCTTTACTGAATGAGCCATCTCACTGGCCGCCCTCGTCTCCCTCCAGCCCTTCTTCTTCCTCCTCTTCTTTTAAAGAAACTTTATCAAAGAAGTATGCTCTCAAGTTTGTTTTATTTGATTTTGGCCTACTTTCCTTTCTGTGGTCAGGGTGGTGAATGTGATGGTTGGAACCTCTGCAGCCCTCTTGGGTCATTAACATGACATGCTGGGATAAGCATGCTTTGTGAGAATCAAAAACTGTTTCTACCCCACAAAACATTTTACTATGACCCACTAGGAACTGCTATGATAAATCTACCGCAGTACATATGGTACAAATGATGCTCTTGAGGTCTGTGTAACTGTACACGTACAGTCAGGTCCAAAGGAAACTCCTGTTCCCCAAACTCCCAAAGGCAGTCCAAATATTCAGAAATAAGCTCAACCTGGACTGTAGGAGGGTGTCTGGCTGTTAGATAAAAGCCAGCATTCCTCAGGAGTTTGTGAGGTTGGTTCCCATCCATCAAAAGGAGTTGTTTCCCTTACCCCTGGCATAAGAGACATATGGCTACCTGAGGTACCTATTAGCATATCAAAGTCCCTGCTGGCCTCCTGGCTCCCTCAGTATCACAGGTACCTGTTACACATTTCAAAGTCCATGCTAACATTCTGCCCTTTCCATCTCCTCCTCTACCCTTAACTCCCTCCAGCTCATGGGCTTCTCTCCCTGCCAAGAGTCATGGCAGCATACAGCAGATGGCAATTAATAATTCAGGTGTCAACCCACCAGGTGAATGATTCTTTGATGGAGGAACCTCATTCAAGCAAGGCTTACGAGGCCACAGACTCCAAATATTGTTTGCTTCTGTCTGTAATTTTCTCATGTGCTACTATAATTCTTCCCTAAACAGCTATGGGATTCTTCCCACAGCCTATTGGTAGTGTGTTTTCCACTATTTGGGTACATTTATTTCTGTGGATTGACAGGAAGATTATTTCTTCTTAAACCGTAATTTTGATGAATGAAAATATACTTTCATAGCTAGGCCCATTGTTCCAAGAAAACTAGACCCATTGTTCCACGAAAACTGTGAGAAACTTAGAAACCCGTTTTATATCATAGCTCAGGCTGACATAGGAAAATAACAGTATTCTCAGCTACAAAGATAGCCTTTACACAATTAGCTGATTTAAAGCCCCAAAGTAAACTCAGATTAGACCAGGTGCCTTGAAGGGTGTCTTGCTAATGCGTTATAAGATAAACCTTCCCAGAAAAATGCACAAGGACAGAGTTACCAGCTTTCTGATTTGTTGAACCACGGTTATTGGGCACAAAGCAACTTTATCACGGTGCCAGCTCCTCTCTTGCCAAGTCTGGCCAATAGCATAGACCAGTGATTAACTCCCTGCACAAATTCCTCGGCAGTTAACTCTCTGCACACAAACTCCTAATCTTAGTTTTATGATACAAGACTCGAAGTTCAGCCAGAGGACAATCTAACTTCTTAGCCCTGAGAGAAAGCTACAAGTTTCCTTTTTTTGGTCTAAAGTTGCACACAGGATAGAAGAATATGTTTTAAGATTTGGGATGCTTTTAACGTAACTGTCCCTCAGCCTTCACTTTACAGCCTGTACACCAAGGAACCGCCCATGGTTCCTCCCAGCCATGCTGGCTGCAGTCCACATTTCCCCATCAGCCCCTCTTTCCCTCTCAAAGTAAATAATACAAGTCTGAGAGAAACTGACACCCTTATTATTGTTACCACAAAATGTTAGTTTAAGATGTTTATTACACTTAGAAATATAGAATATAATGCACAATTTCTCTATTTTTCGTAGACTCCCCATTAGGTTAGCTTTATAACTCCTCTAATATCCTTTATAGGCTATCTCCTTAGTAAGATAACAGAATGCCCAGATCTTCCTTTACAGCTGCAGAGCTGCAGCTGCCCCACTAATTAGGAAGCTGAGAGATTTATTATATGTGTGTTATCAGAATGACTTTGCTTATCATTTACTTAAGAAAGGAAATGTAAATTTCAAATGAAACTTTTATTGCCTGAAGAATTTCTGTTGTATCTCTGTCTATCTATTTCTCTCTCTCTCTCTCTCTCTCTCTCTCTCTCTCTCTCTCTCTCTCCTCTCTCTGATCTGTTCTCTATCTCTTGCTATCCCTCTATCTCCACTATTTTCTCCCACTCTCCCGATACCCTAGCTATACCCAGGCTCCTGCTTTCTTCCTCTGCTCTGGACTCTTCCAGATGCCTCTGGCTGTTCTCTCTCTCTCTCTCTCAAATCTACAATAAGAACCTTTAATCATATGGAGCAGTTGTCGGCAGTTTCTTCATGGGGCCCCCTCACATACAGAAACATTGGGACGTTGGTATCTCTTGGCAGAGCCATTGATGCCCACAACTCAGGCACAACACTGGGCTGCCCTGCTCCAGTGCTTGTGTGAGGAAGCCCTTGTTTCTAAATCTATCTCATTACAAACAGTTGTTTGAGAAGCTATTCATTCTCCCATGTTAGGGAAAATCAGGACTGACTTGTATCCAACAGCTGGTTAGGTTTGCAGGGACAGGTAATTCTTCATTCATAGGGTCTCCTGAACACCCAGAGACACAATTCAAATGAGTTACTTTCCTGATCCTTGGCATCAATTGGCAGAGATGGGTTTTAATGTTCACTTGAAGCAAGCAGCCACTGCCCTGGGTTATCTGCCTCCCTTTGAATGGGTGGGAGAGGTAGGACTTTAGGCTATCGGTATGAGCCTTGCTACCTTATTTGCAGGGCACAGAGGCTGTCCCTAACTAGCCCACCAGTTCTTGTGCGTTTGAGGCTATCTATCATTCCCAACCCCTCAGTGTCCCTGGATTTGTCACACAGGCTCCCTCCCCTTTGGATAGCCATGGTCCCCCAGACCCAGTCACAGCTGGATTGCAGACTTGGTTAAGAGTATTATTTATTGTCATCCCAACTCACTGGTTTTCAGTGTCGCCATGCTCTCTGCTTTCCACTCACAGGGAGGCAGAGCTTCCAGCCACCACCCACACTTGGTATATATTTTCCCGCAGAAGCTGTTCTCCAGCTCCACGTCATCTCAGCTCAGGGCCTCTCATTTGCCTCTCTAGCTTTCATGACACTGTCCTTCCCTAGTTTCCTTTCTCTCTGCAGTGGCGCAGCTGTGGACATCCTCAGCAGGTTGGAAGTCAGTGGTGAGGGTCATTGTGCATGCCATTCTGTGTTCATTGTAGTGAGGAAGGCTGAGCCATCTTGCTGAATGCATCTAGACATCGCTAGGCAGGAGTTGCCCTTCACTCCCTGCCCCCTAGCCCCAGCCTGGAGCCCGTGAAGTCTGTAGGGGTAGCCTGTCCCATTCTGCCAGATCCATGTAGCACCCTGCCCCCACACCTCATTTCAAGGAGGAGGAAGTGACTGCCTTTGCTTTGACCTCTGTGTGAACTGAAGGTGATATGATCTGACAGTTTCAGGGCCTTGTGACAGGAAAGGAGGAAGCACCTGGGACACTCAGAGTCACAGAGCCATGGAGCCAGGGCTGGCCGCCCCCCTCCCACCTCACCAAGTCAGCAGGAGCAACTACACTCACCTCCCCTTTTGCAGGTTGCCCCAGGTTCCCTACTGCAATGGTGCTAACATGCTGAAGCCTCCAGGAAAAGCCTTCATATGACAAACAACAGGCACCTTCTAGACGGTTCCATCTCTCCATGGAGATATGCAGACTCATCGGATAAAAAGAGCCTCTGTTGTCAGTCTGTGTAGGAGGCATCTGTGAGGCCATCCTCCTTGGGGATGGATCCTTAAGGAGCCCCAGCAGGAGCAGCGCTGGCATCTTTCTGAGTCTCCATTTCCATTGTCCAAATGCCTCCCTTTCAGACGCTGGTGCAGTGTTTTGATGAGGCAGTGTGTTGTGCCACCATTCTAGCCCTTCACACTGTGAGAAGACTGAGGAGAAAGCAAGAGCCCCACCCCACACAATGACACGGGAGTGGAGAGGTGCCCGCCGGGAACCCACTCTCTTCACAGAATGATTCAGATCCCTCTACTGACACCCAGGGCTCCTCTAGCTACTCGTGGCTGTAAACACAGTGGCCATGGGCTAAGAGATGTGGTCTGACCTTCTTTGCCAACATGTGCCGATGTCTGCCTCATCTTTGTCCCGTGTATTAGTGACTTTTATGGTGGTGACCAAGCTGACAAGAAGTAACTTAAGTGGATGGTTTTCGTTCTGTTTGGGCTCACAATGTGAGAGGGTACAGTGTGTCATGGTGGGATTCATGGAGGTGAGACTCCACACAGTCCACACAGACCAAGAAGCAGAGAGCAAAAAGGAACCTGGGCTGTGACCCCTGAGGCCTGTCCCACCAGGACACATGTCCAACTTGCTCATCTCCATTTTCTAAGCTGTCCATAGCATCCCTGAACAGCACCATCACCTGGGGACCATGTGCCCTAACACATGACCCTGTGTGTGTGTGTGTGTGGGGGGATAGTCCACATTCAAACTACAACACCCAGAGCAAGACAATGCTGACCTGGACATGCTTGTTGGACATGGTGATCAGAACCATGGTCTGGGAATCTTAGTTTACATAGCAAATCTGACTCTAAACGTGGTTCAGGCCCTTGAGGCAGCAGGTTTTCCTGGATCACCTGGGAGAGCTATGGATGCAATCACTCCTTATAGAGGGGAAATGGGGAGGCAGAGTTGGTCAGAGACATAGGGGAGGGAGAGACATTCAAACCTACTGTATTGCTGCTGACTCTGAAGATGGAGGAGGAGGCCACAAGCCAAGGAGAGGAGGAAGCTCCTAGAAAGCTAGGAAAACAGAGGAATGGCTTTTCTCCTGGTGTGTCCAGGAGAAGTGTGGCCTGATTTGATGTGGGGACCTCTGACCTCCTAAGCTGTACGATGGCAAGTGGTTTGAAGCCTGGGGTTGTTAGTACTGTGGTTTATTTTTGTCCGGCAGTGACAAGAAATGGATACACTGGAGAGATGTAATTCATTTATATTATGCTCTCCCCAGGGATGGGTTTTTTCCACAGACTGATCTATGGCTCTGTTTTGAGGCTTAGGCTTGCTCACGTATTAAACATCTTCTGGGTGCTTGCCTGGGCTTCATCCCTGCTGGGCGGAACCTACTTGCTTTTCCTCTGTGTGGCATGCTCAGGTCCTTATCCAGGTCAAAGCTTGGGTGCTTTTTCCTGACCCCATCCTGTTCTCTCAATAGCTGTGCCGTGAAACACCAGGCTAGCCTTCAGGCCAGGATGTGCGGAGACTAAGGGTACCTTGGGACTAAACCAGCTAAAATAGGCAGGGTTTGAAAACGGCCACACACAGGACAAACACAAGGGAGAATTGTAACCAAGTTGAAGCCCTGACCCATAAAACGCCTTTGGTGAGTGTCCTCAGCTCAGACATTAGACAGTCTGTCCCATTCCTTGTATGTCGAGTGTGTGTGTGTGTGTGTGTGTGTGTGTGTGTGTGTGTGTGTGTGTATGTGTGTGTATGTGTGGGGTGTGTGTGTGTGTGTGTGTGTGTGTGTGTGCGTGTGTGTGTGTGTGTGTGTGTGTGTGTGTGTAGATCTGAGGTCAACCTCAGGTGTCATTCCAGGTGTATCCACCCTGTTCTCTCACTAGCTTGGGCTTGCTGATTGCTAGGTGGCTGGCCACTGAGTCCCGGGTCCACTTGTCTGTCTCCCAGTGCTGGGATTACAGGCATGCACCACCATATTAGCCTTTTGAATGTAGGTTCTGGAGATGGACGTCAGGCCCTCATGCACACGGTAAGCACTTTACCAACGGGGCCCTCTCTCTATCTCTTAGTTCCTTCTTAGAGATTCCCTTTGTATAGAGAGGAGGGAGAGGAGGGGAGTGGGCAAGGGAGAGGAGTAACAACCTCAAGGCCCTTTAGCATCACTTGATCTTATTTTTAAAATAGCTGATCTTAGAGGCCACACGGCTAGGCAATGCGCTGTTAGTCTCCTGCTAGCTTGGCTGCAGATAACATTGCTGATGTGTAAGTCACGATGAGAACATCTGCTCAGGATGCTCTGCAGACTGGCATCAAATTCCCAACCCTTCTGCCTCAGCGTCTGGAGTTTCCAGATCAGTGTGTCCCACCAGACCAGCTCTCCTTTGCAGGAACGTGACACTACTTTCACTGAAAATGCTGAGTCTTGACTCAAGCCTGTCTCATAGGTGACTGAAGGGGGACAAATGGCAGGTCTGCCCAACATGATAACTAAAGGCGGATAACTCAGCACTGGCACAATCTGAAGAACATGGAAGCCAGCAGGGACTCGGGCATCAGTGAGTGGTTCTCAGCCAGGGCAACTTGACCTCCATCCAGGGCTGCAGCTGGGCAGGGGCCAAGGATGACACTGAACATCCTGTAACCTCAGGACGGTGGTTTCCAGCCTCAGGTGTAAACAGTTTGTGGCGTTGAGAAGCCCTGGCCTAGTGCAGGTGCTGGGGACTTAGAGAAGGGAGCAGGTGTGACTTGGCAGGGCCAGCACCATGCTCCCTGGACCTTGAGCTACTTGTAAGATACAATGTCTTTCTCATATAAGAAGTCCGTATGATGCATACACCCTATAAGACTTCTTGGGAACCAATGGGAAGGTGACTGGCTGTATTGACCAGTGTCTCCCAATCGACTGACCATAGTCATCTAAATGAGGGACAATGCAAATTTTAAAGCTACCTACTGTTTTTGTCTGGGTTAGTTCTTGGCCATGGCTTCTGCAGTATGGAAGAGAAGGCTGCAGTTCAGGGGAGGGCCTGGACCCAAGCCGGTGTGTCAGGCTTGCCGCTGGCATTTACCACTAACCAGCACGTGTGTTCCTTTGTCTATAAAATGAGAAAAGCATTGCTCGGTGGCTGCCTAGGGGTGAAGTGGGGACAGCGTGAGAAACACATACAGAGTACCCTGAGGGGGCACTGAGGTCCCTCACTGTTTTGGGCTTACGTATCTAGAACTTGGGACTCAGACAATTGGTGCCCAAATCTCCTATCTACAGCTTCTAGCAATGAACCTCTGGGGAAATGCCTCAGTATCTCTGTGCTTAACAGCGGGGCCTGAATGACAGCTCTGGACCCCACAAGGTGCTAATGTGTGCACCTGATCAGGAGCACAACAGAGTGCATAAAGTCAGGCCAGGGGGAGCAGATGGCCCAGGTTGCTTGCTATAGGTACATAGTGACAGCGAGGTGGGAAGCCAGGCCTCTGACTTAGTCCACAGCTCTTTGTCCTGTGTCAGGGAAAGTGTGTGAGCCAGGAAGGTAGAAACAGTCACCACCCCGCAGCCCACCAGATAGATTTTTCTGGCAGACCTCTGTGCAGTGGGGCTTGAAGACACATGGGCAGAATTCATCTGTTATAGGATCCGCAGATGGGAAATTAGGTCCTGGTGGAGGTGAAGGTCTGCCCAGCAATGTCATGGCTGTCCATCTAACTGCCTCATTAAGCATGAACCTCACATGTCCTTAAGACTCTAAGTATGAGCCTTAGGAAACAGTGCATCCTCCCTCTCCCTTCAGAACAAGGAGGGTCTGATATACCCGACCTTGAACTTGCCTGAGGGAGAAAAACCGGCAGAACCGGCCATGGCCGCTCTGGACCTAGACTGGGCTCTTAACTCTCCACTCCACATTGTTCTCTCTTAACCAGACCAAGGCAAAAAAGCAAAAATGACTAAGGAAGAAGTGACCTCATTTTACACCAGAGTTTCCGAAAATAGAATCTGGAGATGTTGACTTTAGGCAGAATGTGTGGCTGTGGTCTTCCTGGACAGTCGTTTCCCCTTTTCTGGACAGGAGCCCCACGGCCACTCCCTCTCCTACCTGAACACCACCCCGCGCAATAGTAGGGGGTGCTAGACTCTTGTTGAGCAGGTATAAGGGCTGAGGTTCTTTGGGGGCCTCCCCACAGCTCCCCTTCCCTGCCTCTGTTAAATGTTCTCGGCGCTGTGTGCCTGGAAGCCTGTCTGCATCCCTTGGTGGATGGAGAGCTGACCACATCCCAAGGTGAGGCATCCCACCTGGTTCCCCAGAAGCAACCACACTCGGCTTCCTCACTTCTCAGATTTGGGGATTTTTGCCTTCTGGAACGTTGAAGAGAGCCAGAAGCTTGGGGCCTCCAGAGAGGGCTCAGCTTAGACTCCGATAAGACGAAGCCAGCACCACCAAGATCGCTTCTATTTAAATCATTTTGGTCCGCTGTCCCTTTGACTTCCTGTGTCTGTTTATTGAGAGCTATGATACCTTATTTCCAGGGACACACAGTAGGACAACAGGTATTAGTGCAAGGGACGACTGTGCTGGCTGTGTGGATAAGTCCGCTCTATTCTATCCCGCTCTACAGAGGTGGGAACTGAGGACCAGCCAAGTTCTACAGATGTTCAAAGGCACAGCCTCAGTGGAGGTTTACAGAGCCAGGGTTTGAAGTCAGACATCCAGGGCTCACATTCTGAGCCACCCCCATTCTGGCCTCCCTCCCTTTCTCTGTTGATGCTGATGGGTATACGTTGGGGAAGGAGAGTATACTCACCGCATTGAGTCCACATAGCTGGTAGCTGGCCATGGTGATAACAACGGTGATGACCTGCCAGCGGACAAAAGGCGCTCTCAGCAGCTCCAGCACCGACATCAGGCGGAGGTTCCTCTGCACACGGCTCTCGGCCAGTACCTCCTCCAGCTCTCGGGAGACATCTGCTTTGCCCAGAAATGTTTGGAAGGCTGCGAAGAAGGACCGGCAGGGATTGGGATGTTGGCCCTCTAGGATGCTGGCCCTGAATGGGCCCCACTACCTGGACATACCCTTGTCAGGGGTCTTTGATCTCCTGGAGTCTATACCAAAACTGTGTTTGAAAATGGGGAGATGCACCCAGAGACATGCACCAATTTTCCTGAGGTCACCGAGTGGGCTGAGAGAGAAGCTGGGTCTCTTAATCGCCCGCCACAGAAAAGCAGAGCATGCCCCGTGTTCAAACCATCTTCCAGGGACAGTTGTCCCATTTACCTTCTATTTACAGTCCTGCCCCTCAAGCTGGGGAAAAACTGCATAGCATCAAGCATGTCAAACCTTGCTTAGACTCCCCCACCAGAACTGCTCTTCCAGTGAAAATTCATTGAGCACCTCCTGTGTGCCTGGCCCATCCTCACTGGGTGTCTGGAGGCTGGCCACAGGTTTGCCAACCCCAAAGTTGCCTCTATGGGTGGAAGAGGATTGAACCTAATGACCCTCATTAGGGTCCTTTTCACATGACCCTCTGGAATGGGGATGTCCGGAGTGTAATAGGTCTCAAGCAGGAGAGTGAAGAGCTACACGCTCTCTTGATGGATGTATTTCCAAGTCAAGCATTGCAAATTTCCAGCCATTGGAGGAACTGTATTTTACCCCTTGTACAAGCAGACCCTTGGGATTCTAACAGCCAGATCACACCGCATGGGTTCGGAGTAGAAGCCTGAATATTCATTGCTCTCAGTCTTCCCCTACAGGGAGAGGCAGCAGCGGTGGGTGAGGGCTCCTGTGGACAGTCCATTCCAGACACAGCAGGCAGTGTCCTTAATGACATGGCTCCTGCACCTCAGGCGTGTGAAATTGCCCTTTTTTAAGCAGAAAAGTAAAGTGGCTAAGCCTACTCCAGATTTTCCAGGCGGCGAGCCCAGAAGGGCTTCAGCGGTAGTGGGAGCGGCTTCCAAGCATCTCTTTGGAAGATCTGATTTAATGGTTTTGCCAGCACTGATTAAGGGTACAGGTGAGAAGTGGCTGGATTTTTCACTGCACACTAACCCACTGAATTTTGAAATTGTCTTCCGAGTTCAAGATGTAACATCCATGTCATAAAACAGGCCCAGAGTTTGCGAGCAGGAAAATATTTCCCTCACCTCCTTGATATGCACATTTCCATTACAAAATATGGGAAGCTTTATCCCCCCCCCCTTTCACCTTGAAATCCTCAGCCAAATTCAAATGCACAGGGCTCATCATAATTTTCCTCCACAACCTCGTCCTTGCTGACATCTCCAGGGTCTGACTCTCTCTCCCTGCATTTTCTCGTCCCAGCATCCCCTCTTGCACTGTTATTGGTTCTCTAAGCCCCCAGCACACATACCATCACCTGTCAGCACCAGGAGGTACCTGGCAGAGAACAGGTGCCCGGGTGATGTTTATTAGCATGGCTTAGATGGTAAATCTATAACCTTCCCCGACAACAGGGATCTCCACTTTGGCACCAAGGACATCTTGGACTGAGTAGCTGCAATGGGAGCACTGGTACATGGTAGGATGTTCGATGCCATCCCTGGATTCTACCCACAGTTGTGACGATCTAAAAGACCTCCCCGGATATTGTCAAGCACCTCCTGGGGTGACGCAAAGAGCAAGAGGCTCCTTGCTCCTCCCAAAGGGACACACACACACACACACACACACACACACACACACACACACACACTTGTCCCACCCTCTAGCATACCCCTTCCTCCCTTCCAGTGCAGGGCAGCGCCTCAGGACCCTAACCATTGGGCTACCCTTTGCTCGCTAATTTGCAGCTATGTTTGAGCTGCATAATCCCTGCTTTCTGTGATTGCTCTGAATGATGGCACTGTTGCTGGGGCTTTGATTTATTGGGGTTTGGGGCTTTTGCTATAGCAGGAGACCCTCTCCAACCAGAGATGTTTTTATGAGAGCGACAACCTGGCCTAAGCTGTATGAGGGAAGGGGTACTGAAAGGTGTCCCAGGCGGCTAGAGGAGGGGAACCTTTGGCAGCCGAAGAACATCCTGGAATTTGAGCAATGCAGACATCCGTGGGCACATGTGCCCATTGCTCTGTGTTCTTCGAAATTTCGGTGCCTGTCCACCATCTTGTTCATCAAGCTTCAGCTCAGTCAGTCCCCATCTCCTGCAGAGAGGAGCAAGCACAGAAGTGCAGGCCTGGGCCTGGGGTTGGGGCGAGGCTCCAAGGACATTCCGGGCCTAAGCTCACAATGGGGGTGCAGTGGTTAGGCTTCACTGACCATTTGATTGGGCTTAGGATCATCTAGGAGACAAACTTGTGGGCATGTCTGTGGGGAGTTTCTAGACTGACTTCACGTAAGGCAAGGAGACTCATTTAGCTGTGGGTGGCATCATCCATGAGCTGGAGTCCTGGGCTCGATAAAAAGGAGAATTCCAGCCCTCGTCTCTCTTCTTCTTGACTGTGGATGTGGTGTGGCAGCTGCTGCCTCATGCTCCTGCCGCCATGCCTAGCACAGCTCCTGTTGTCCTCCCTCCCCGCACAGGATGGACTGTGCCCACCAAGCAGGAGCCCAAATACGTCCTTCCTTCCTCAAGCTGCTTCCCATCAGGTAGTTCGTCTAACTAATACAGAGGGAGAGACCAGTATTTCTGGGAGCCCAGAAGGTGTCTGTCTCCCCTTGGAGCTGAGTACACAGTAATAAAACCCAGCTCTCCAGTCCCATGATGCTGTGGAACTTTCCCTGAGGAGACCTAAAGAAATATCTCATCCAGATGGGCAGACAGAGGCAGACCAAAGAAAGGTCTTGGTTCAAGTCCAGCTTGGGGAACCAATGAGCTTACTGGGGCCATTTATAGGAACACGGGGCACCCAAAGGCAGAGTGAGACATCACTGTGTTGCCCCTCTTCAGTGGCTGTTTAACACTTACATAGTGAGACCAGGAGCTCGGGACTCAAAGACAGCTCCACCACTAAGACACCCTTCCTCAGCAACTGTTTAACACTTATAGAGTTAAACTCTCAGCGGGATTCCTGAGGCCCTCACAAAGGTCCTCTAAGGGTATCATGGGCCTCTCCCCTCCCTCCACAGTGGAGTTAATGGATCTGAGCTCTCATGAGGGCCATCATGGATGCTTTGCTTCAAGATGGTGGTGTCACGTCCAACTTGGGGAAACAGTACTGATACGCTGCTCAGCCTCATTCACCTACACCAGCGAGACTGACAAAGCCTGTCCCTTCCCCTTGCCGTCTGTCCCCTGTGTTACTGTGGCAGGTGCGGTCCACAGCCTCTTGCAGCTTACCGTAGCCCCTCTCCGGCAGGGCTGTCCCCGACTAAGGCAGGGCTTGGTCCCCAGCAGTGAGCACCCATGGAGTGCCCTTGGCTAATGATGGAACAAAAACAACAAAGAAAAGCAGGACACCCGGATTCCTGGTGCCACACTGTCCCTGGAGCTGATGGGTTGTCAGGTGGGAGTGTTGTGGGGGTAAGGGGTGGAGCCCTGGTCCCCACAGCTGAACCTGCCTCTGGATGAGCCCCAGTCACCAACTGCCCTTCTTTTTTCCAGCTTTCCTTCCCTGTCCCACTTCCTAGCTGCCATCCTTACTCAAAGAAGTCCCAATATGTCCTCACAACCTGGGTCAGAGAACAGTTACCTGCTCTAAACGCCTTGTGGTCACAGACACCTAGATACCACATCTCTGAGCCTTGCTGGTTCCAATTTTTTTATTTTATGTATCATATTTTCTATTTAATTTTATGGCAGGATCTTACAATACAACCTAGGCTGGTCTCAAACTCAAGAACTCCCTGATCTAGCCTCATGAATAACGGAATTATAGCCACGCAACCCTGGGCCAGGATGCCTTTCATCTCTAGAGCCCAGGAACTCCTCCCTGCCCAAAGCTCAGGAACTCCGCATCTCCAATGGGGGCACTCGTTTCCAAGGTCTCTTCTCCAAGGTGATCAAACTGATGGCCTGTACGGGGGCCCTATCCCACAAATCCAGCTGAAGTTCTCAACTGTGGCACAGAGCTATCTGAGCTCCCTCCTCCCTGCTGCTCTGGATGCTGCGCTGGAGAAGGCATTACCCCACTCTACAGACTTGCCTCTGCTCCTGGCCCATGTTGTTCCTTCTGTCTGGGACACCCACCACTTTGCCCGCCTGGAACAGTCTTTTCTGAGGATGTGTTGAGCAGACATATCTCCCAGGAGGCCTCCTTGTCCCATCATAGCTACCCCATAACCTTTTCTCATCTGGCTTTCTTTGCCCCTGTGTCTGCTTCTCTGGGGGAACTTCTTTCATTCTTGACTAGGGTGATCTGTCTTCATGCCTGAAGTGTTTTACCCAATGAGCAATCTCCCCTGACAAAGGGACAATGTAGGGGACACTGCCATATGATGGGAAGGATGTGGGCCTGGGAGCCACGACGGCCTGGGCTTCACATCCTGCCCTGCCTCCCTTGTGTGACCCAGGACTAGTTAACCACTTCCTGTCTGCTACACTTGATTCCATAAACTAGAAATGATAAAGCCCAGCTATCAGGTTGTTTGGGGACTAAAGTTACTTTCACTCACAGAGCTGGAACATAATTGATGTTCAACAAATAATAATTTTCACTATCACATTTGTCTGCGGAGCCGTTTTGCACGTACGGTCCCCTGACATGTTCTGAATGAATGAATGAGCACAGAACTCCTGCTACAGGGAACAGGGAGCATGATAGAAACACAGATGTGGAGAGTGGCAGGAACGGGGGAAGTATGTTAAATGTCTATCTACCAATTAAGTCAGCAAAGAAGCCCTATAGCTGGCCTGGCTTCTCCTCACTGCCCTGGAGGCTGCGTCCTAACAGCCAATACGTTTGGGGGTAAGCCCCCATGACAGCTCACGAGGGGACTGAGCTTGCATGTCTTACAGGGCCTCTGAGAGCCATGCTGCTGCTGTGAGCTCTGTGCTAGCCCGGGGAACCCTGATGTGTTGGACTGTGCAGGGACTCACCAGCCCTGTGGGTGCTCATTAGTATCAGCAGGAGTTCACTTTGTGGGAGACCACCATGGCCCTTGGCTGCACTCTGAATCCTGTGCCAGGAAGACAGGAAGCAGCTTCCTGTCCTCAGCCTCTTTGAACAAATTCACATGTTCTCCCCTCCCTAGGGCCACATGCTTGCAGTCTGGAAGAAAGAACTCTGAAGGCTGTGGGACAGGGTGCAGCTGCAACCTGGGAGATTAGAGCTGGAACGGCTCTGCTTTTCCAGAGACCATGTTAGTCAGCTTTCAGGGTCCCTGGCCTGATCTCTCGTTCTAGTAAGTTCTAAGTACCGATGATCCCTTGGGGATTGAAAAAGGGGCTTTTTAAAGAGAAAGTCTCTGAGCTAATTGGCAAAAACTGTAGCCCCATTCAGCCCATGCTCAGAACATTTTCTGAGTCACTGATCTGGTCCTGATGCTGTGCCATGTACAGATGGAGGATCAAAAGCTGCAGAGCCTGAGGAGGTGGTGTCCTTATTGCATAATCATTAGGTGTGTCCCCTATAGTGATTTGAATTTGAATGGCCCTCATAGGCTCCTGATTAAATACTTGTTGGACCTGTTTGGGAAGGATTAGGAGGTGTGGCTTTGTTGGAGGAATTGTATCACTGGGAATAGGCTTTGTGGTCTCTAAAGATTCATTCTCAGTTCACCTTCTGCCTCCTACTTGAAGATCAAGATGTGAGCTCTCAGATGTTTCTGCCACTATGCCTTTGCTTGGTCATCATGGACCCTAACCCACCCAAACCGTAAGCCCAATTAAAGGTTTTCTTCTATAAGCCTTGGTCACGGTATTTCATCGTAGCAATAGAAAACTAACTAATAACTGCCCACTGCATAATCATGTCACATTTTCCCATGTGGGCTTAGAGTTATTTCTGTACTAGAAAAGGCTGCATGTTTCCTTGACCCAAACGCTGGGTGAACGCAGTTGGTGGATCAGGGTTGTATGCATATGCCACTCTCTGACTATGTCCCTACATGGCGGAGATGCCAGGTCTATGGATCAGGACCCACCCTTGAGACCTTAGTTCACTTCATTACCTCCTTACACATCCATCTGCAGGCACAGCCACTCTGTAGACTTGGAGCCCTGTGGTGAATTGGGGGACACATAGTTCAGTCTGTGGCACCTGCTGGAGTTCTTTTCCACTGCTGTCATGGATTTCTGAGTCCCCACATCCTGCTGGCCAAGTCTGGGTCAGACTTTCAGCCCTGAGCTCTTCCAGATCAATGAAGTGGTGTCTGGAGCTATGGGTGTGCCTCACAAACTCAGACAGAGCTGAAGTCGATCACAGCCCAATGCTGCACTTCAAACATCCCCCATAACAGTGCCCTGTATTTAAAACACAGAGAGCTGGGGCCACCCCAGGATGTTGCCCCTTAGCTGTGGGGCCTGGACAAATCATCCCTGCCTCAAGCCTTCTTCCTCAGGCTTGATGCAATAGCCAAGGCAATGACTTGGTGTCTGCAAAGCTCACTCATGTCTATGAGTGTGCAAACGTGTGAGATATATATCTGCATGCCAGGGCTGTGATGGTTCATCTCCACTGTCAACTTCACTAGATTCAGAATCACCTAGGAGACACACTTCTGGATGTGTCCTTGAGGATGTTTCCCGAGAGGTTTATCTGAGGAGGGAAGACCTACCCTGAGTGTGGATGGTACCATCCTATGGCTTAGGAGCCCAGACTGAAGGAAAGGCAGAAGTGGAGAAAGTGAGGTGAACATCGACATTCATGTCTCTCTGCTTCCTGGTGCCCAGAGATGTGAGAAGCAGCCTCATGTTCCTGTCACATGCCTTCCCTGCCATGATGGACTGTACCCTCTGACCAGGACCCAGAGTAAATGATTCACCCCCTACACTCCTGTCAGACAAGTAAGGAATACAGAAGCCTCCTTATGACCATACCCCCGTATTCAAACTCTGCCTTTACCACTTCCTTGAAGATTCTGGGCCTCAGTTTTCTCACCAGGAAACTGGACATAATAACATTGGGGTTGTTGCTAGTACTGAGGGAGGGAGAATGCAGCCAGCACAAACATCATTAGAATGCTACCTGGCTGCTACTGAGCAATGGGCACTATAAATAAACAACAGGGGCTAGGAATGTAGCTCAGTGATAGAGCCCTTGCCTAGCAAGGCCCTAGGTCTGGTCATCAGTACTGTGTGTGTGTGTGTGTGTGTGTGTGTGTGTGTGTGTGTGTGTGTGTATGTGTGTAATCAATACACTGACAATTGCAGTAGGTGCTGGCTACATTCTCCCTCCCTTGACCTTCCCTTCCTTCTCTTTGTCTAGACAGTGGGTACAAAATACTGTAACTTTCTGTTGTGGCTTAAGTTGTACACTTGTTATTATATGGTACCTGTGAATGTGAGCTCTGGAAACAGTACCATGTGTGTTGCTGTTGTTGTGGTGGTGGTGGTGGTGGTGGTGGTGGTGGTGGTGGTGCGGTCACCCTGGGGTGGCCTGGTTCATCTGATTCCTGTCTTTGTAGGCAAAGGAGAATGAAGAACAGATGATGGGGCTCACTGGGGCTGAACAGATGATGAGACTGTAAGTATGGAGAAGGCTGGGGGATGCAGCTGCCAGCCAAGGCACCCTGTGGGTGTGGGAACACTTGGAGGACCAGAAGACTAAGTATGCGGCAGCACTGGGGTTGCAGGAAGACTAAGGATGCGGGAGGATTGAGGATGCTAGGTACTAAGGATATGAATGACTAAGGGTGCTGGGGCACTAAGGACACTATCCATCACCAGCTAGCAGAGAAGTGGGGCTCTGTCAGTACTTTGACTTCCTACTTCCGGTCCCCAGAACAACTGCACAGAGTTAGTTATGTATAGCTAGTTGATCTGAGCTGGCAGCTTGTGACGCTGCACTGTGGTGACAGCCATACTTTATCTCTGTGATCTCTTGCAGAGTGAAGCCCAGAGTGGTCTGGAGGCTTCTTTCCCATGACAAAGCAGGCAAAGGAATGTCACACAGAACATGGCCAATGGTTCTCTGTGATCCTGTGCAGAGAGATGCTCCAAGCTCTTCGTTATGCACAGTGTAGGACTAAAGACTTCTAAAAACAGGAGCTTTGTCAAGCCATTTCTTCTCAACTGCTACTGGTATTTAAGAGCAGGACATCATGGGGCTTCCAATGCAGGGTCAAGGTCTCTTCCTTATCACAGTGTGAAAGGGTGTAGAAGGAAGTGTTGAGGGTCTATGGAGCTTCATACAATTTTACTGTGACTGGGCCTGGAACCTCATGGCCTGTATGAGGGTATGGGAGACCCCACAGTGTGGAGAAGCCAGCCAGGCAATCATTGTTTTCCTTTGTGATCAGCACATAGTGATAAATTGTTTTTGTACAGTTTACTAGTCAGTGAATTGGATAATGATTAGCAAATTGGAGGATGATAATTTTGTCTTTTGATTGAATTAATCTGACAAATATACAGATCCCACCAAGGATTCAAGGTGTGGTGGTGTATGCCTGTAATCCCAGCCCTAGTGAGGAGGTTGCGGGGGCACCAGGAGCTGAGGGTCATCATGGCTACTGTGGTGATTTGACATGTCCCCCATGGGCTCATGCATTTGAATACTAGGTCCCCAGTGGATGGTGCTCTTTGGGGAGGCTTAGGAGGTGTGGCCTTGCTGGAGGAAGTGTGTCACTGGGAGTGAGCTTTGAGAGCCTAAGGCCTTGCTTGACTTCCAGTTTGTTCTTTCTGCTTTGTGCTCGTGGTTCAAGATGTGAGCCCTCAGCTTCTGGACTGGCTGCCATGCCTGCCGCTGGCTTCCATGCCTCCCTGCCATGCCGGGCTCTTATCCCTCCGAACTGTAAGCCCAAATAAACTCTCCTGTGAGCTGCCTTGGCCATGGTGTTGTATCACAGAAACAGAAAATTAACTTTTACAGTTAGAGAGTGTGCTTGAGGCCAGCCTGGGGCTACAAGAGACTGAGTCAAAACAAAACAAAACAAACAAACAAACAAAAAACTCTTCAAAGAAATTGAAGATTTAAAAACCAACAGAGACAGCACAAACCAAGATGTGGCACAGTGGGGACACTGCCTGTACTTTAGTCACAGGGCATCGCAAGTTCCAAGGGCATTGGCTGACAACGCCTGGCAGAGCATAAAATTAATAAATAATTAATTAATAGTAATTAACAACAATACCTCCAGGTAAGGGGACATTTCTGGAGGAGTGTAAAAGTAGCAACTTTTAAATGAAATCATGCAATGAAAAGAGATCTTTGGAAATGTTTCTGTTTGGTAGTCAAAACTGTGTACTCAGATTGCCAATGAGAATTCTTGTATCTGTACACCAGGGCTGGGGAGATGGCTCGGTGGGTAAGGAGCTTGACAAAAAAAAGGAGATCTAAGTTCAGATCCCAGAACCCAGGCAATGCCAGACACAGTAGTGTGTGTCTGTATGACCAACACTCTTACGGCAAGATGGGAGGTGGAGACAGAATCCTCAGGTGACTCTGGCACACACAGCAGCAAACAACAGAGACCCTGTCGAGGACTGGTGTATGGCCACCTGTTTCGTGTGTGTGTGTGTGTGTGTGTGTGTGTGTGTGTGTGTGTGAGAGAGAGAGAGAGAGAGAGAGAGAGAGAGAGAGAGAAAGAGAGAGAGAGAGAGAGAGAGAGAGAGAGAGAGAGAGAGAGAGAGAAATAACCCCCCCAGCATCTTGTAAAGAGTTTTTTCTTTTCATTCCTGCTTTAAAATAATCCAAACGAGTTCTGTGAGCTTTGCAAAATTGCAGTTGTCTATATAAAAAGTGAATTTCTTTAGACTGTTTCACCAGGGTGGACTGATTGACACTGGGGAAGATCTCCATCTTCCTGGCCACGTTTCCATTTCCCCAGACGCTTTGTTCTGGGGATGGAGCTGGGCAGTAAATGAGATGCACTGGGCAGCAGCCTCGCCTCCTCCTTCTGAAGGGCTCTGTGAGTTCATCTTACTGCCAAGGCCAATTGTGAAACTGGTTTGGCTTCTGCTTGCTCTCTTTAGAAAAGAAAAGAGACAAGTTCTCTCTCTCTCTCTCTCTCTCTCTCTCTCTCTCTCTCTCACACACACACACACACACACACACACACACACACACACACACACAGAGAGAGAGCACATTCTGCAGACCTCTTGGCTTTATCTAGTTCACCTGTGACTGACCTATGAGGTGACAAGGTTAGCATTGTCATTCTGCAGGTAAGAAGGGGGAAGGGACTTGGCCTGAGAAGGGGTACCTGAAAGCACAGGCTGGGAGGTCTGTGTGAGGAGACTGTAGATGTGAAGGCTCGAAAGCCAACAGCACAACACATGTCATAGGGGAATTGCCTGGGACAGATAGGTCAGTCTCACTGGACTTCTGAGCAGCCCCTGCAGGAATAGCTCCCAGGATGTCCCCACAGTGGGGCTGGATGCTTATCTGAAGAGAATTAACTCCCCATACATCCACACTGCACTGTACATGGGCTGGATGGGCTCCTGGCCAAGGAGAACATATGGCGTGTTGAAGGCTGGGAAATGTCTGCACACGTCTGTGCTCACAGCTGTCTCACAGCTGGGTGCCAATTGCAGTGGATCATTGGAAGATGAGCCAGGGACAGAAGAGGCCAGGATCATTCCTGGGGCTAGGTGCTCCTGAAGTCTCCTTCTGAGCATCAGAAATGGTCCCTGGGAGCTGTCTTAGTTGACATGAGCTGCTGGAGGGAATATCCCAGATGGGGCTTAGACAGTCTCACAGTCTGGAGGCTGGAAGTCTGAACTGTGTTAGTTCTCTGGGCTGGTATATGGTCACCTGTTTTGTGTGTGTGTGTGTGTGTGTGTGTGTGTGTGTGTGTGTGTGTGTGTGAGAGAGAGAGAGAGAGAGAGAGAGAGAGAGAGAGAGAGAGAGAGACAGAGAGAGACAGAGACAGAGACACAGAGAGAGACAGACAGACAGAGACAAACAGAAAGAGAGAATGAACACTCTTGTAATGAACACTCTTGTCTCTCTTGTAAAGACACTAACAGCACCCTTGGGGCCCCACCTTCATGACCCCATTTAATCTGATCACCTCTCAAGAGCTTCGCTTCTGAATGCCATCATGCTGGGGCTTAGGACCTCCATCCAGGGGCAGGCAAACCTTTGGTCTCTAGCAGGAACTTGGAGCCAGACCTCAGAAGTGTCATGACCTTGGTTTTCTCCTCTTCTCCTCACTTTCTCAATGCTATTTTGCATATGGAGTCCTAGGCCAGGAGGCACTCCTGGCTTTTGCTCCTGAGGCCCCCTGGCTGCCAATTTCACCAGGTGAGTTCTAAGAGCTAACTTTAGTATGGGCTCCTCTGTACCCAGAAACACAAACAGGGCTGTCTGGGATTGCGGCTTTCCCACCTGGAGCCCGAGAGGAAGATTATTTCCTCCAGCTTCTGTCTCTGTATAGGGGAGGCCCCAGGCACAGGAAACTTTGGGAAGGAAGGTGTTGGCGTGCATGCTGCAGCTAAGCAGCAGCTGCCATGGTGACTTCTGTCCTCGCCCGGACCTGTCAGCACTGGAAGCTGTTGGAAACACTACTAACCTGGGGACATTTCTCGGCAGAGGCTGGGTATGGGTAGGGCACTTGCTGTCCTTGGTAAGGCCAGAATAAGGACATGGGCAGGAGCTTTGATGTGAGGGCATCAGTCCAGCATAGGAACTTCCTGACTCATGTGTCTAAGGATGGACTGGCTTTGGGGACTGTGAGTTCTTCGTCCCCAGAAGTGTACAGGGCCATGGTGGCTACCTCAGAGGTGCTGTAGATCCAGGCTCCAGCAGGAAGACAGATGGGCAAGGGGATCTCTGACTACGTGTCTGCTCTGTGGATGATGGGACCAGGTGAGGTGACAGCTTCTGAGGGGGAGGAGAGGGCAGAGCAGACACCTTCCATTTGAACTTGTTGACCCCAGGGAAGAGGTGGTCTCAGACACCTGTAATTGACAGCTCGTCTCAGAAAGACATTAGCCTGTGGAGAACGGCCCTCCATGAGTCCATTTGCCCATGTCATTGAAAAATAGTCCAGCCCAGGCCTCTCCCAGGCACTTCTTATACCCTTTCTTCAGTTTGAAAGCAAGCAGTCTCCTACAGCTTTCACGTCATTCATATTCCTGGCCATCCTCTAGTCATTAGCTCTAAAGAATTTGAAAAAGGAGAACATGTTCATTTCTCATCTGGAACGAAGCCTGCTGGGTGGTCCAGTCAGCTTCTGGGCTGGAAGTGGTGAGGAATTCAGATCTAGAGCCACTTACAGACTCCAATGACCAAAGCAGAGCTGGAACCCCAAGGAATCGGGAGCCTGGCATTAGCTGTACCTGCTACATGCACCTCACAGACCTTCTCCCTGTTGCAACAGCCTTAGAAGGTGGGTGCTGCTACATGTGCTGCCCTCCAGGGACTTGGGGAATCCTCAGATGACCTCAGGTATCTGATCACTTTTTCCTCACACCCCGAAAGAACATTGAGAAAATCCCATAGAACAGAGAAGCTAAGGGGAGACTTGGTTCAGTTCCGTTTAGCTTCAGCCTTTGTGGGCTGTTGTGCGGTGGGGGTGGGCCATACAGACCCGCCAACTAAGAGAAGCATGAGGCAGGGTTGCTGCTGCAAGGAGAAGCTAGAGAAACAGTACTGTGAGGGGGGTGCACATGAGCCGCACTAGGCCACTGCCAGCTCTGCGCTTACCGCCTTTTAGCATTTAGGAAACGAGGAACTGAGAGATCAAGTCCCTCAGGGGAGCAGGAATCTCCACTCTTGCACCGCTGTGAGTCTGTGTGGGTGATGCAAGCTCAGGTCAAGGGATGGCAATGACAGGAGGTGGTCAGAGACAAGATGACCCACTTTTGCACTATCATGTCCCCCGCACAAGAGTTTAGGGCCACCTCTAAACAGAGGGAACACCTTCTCTCTCTAGTACTATCTCTTTCCCTGAGGTGGAATTCATCGGCCCTGGTATGGGCGCTCATGGCAGTCATCTCTCCATAGGCGTGGCTTCAAGTGGGCCAAAATATCATCATGGCCACGTGCTCCTGCGGGATGGGAGAGAAAGCGGCAGCTCTACCTCTGTCCCTGTGTGAGCTCGACAGTCATGTGACAGCAGGATATGTGGCTGTCTTCAGGAAGGAATAACAATGAACACAATACAGATCGAACTCACACGCTCCTGGAGGGCCACTCTGAGCTGGGGTGCCTGAGAGGACTGCCCCTCATGAATGGGAGGCTTGAGCAAGAGCACTGGTTTAAATCAATAAATAGACACACGCGATCCCTCCCTAGTCTTTAGATGCTTGATCCAGCCACACATGTCCACGGGATTAGCACCAACCTGACTGCACACATTCCACAATTATCCTCACTTGGTCCATGCCAATCATCATCTTCCTGCCCACTCAGCTGCCACCTCCTTCAGGAAGCTCCCTCTGTTCTCCCTGGGAACCCAGGGCTTCTCTTCTGTGGCTCTTGGCACAGGATAACACTACTCTGATCTTCAAGGGCATCGAGTTCCTGGTGAACTCTCTTATGGACTATAGGCTTCAGCGCTCAGGGCCCTGCCTGGCTTTGCTCCTTATCTTATGTTCAGGGTTCTGTGTCCTGGGACATTGATGAGAGAGTCAATGGAGAAACCAATTCATTCTTTTTTTCTAGCTGCCAGGAAGCTCAGAGGTATTTGGTGGCTCTTCCTAGAAAAATGACAGAACTATTTCCTGTGGCCCAGCCATTGTCAGAACCAGGTTAGAAGCACTTCATGTCAGTTAAATAATTAACACAATGCCACAGATGGGCACACAGGCGAGTCTCTGACTGTTCCTCGCTTCCATGTTGCCTGGGTTGCCTGACTCACAGCCCCATTCTGCCATCTTGAAAGTCGGGCTCCTTCAGCCAAGTCCTTCTCATGTGATGTCCCCTGGTTTGCCCCCTGACTCCAATTCTACTTTCTAGAAGGATCCTTGTGATTGTACTGTCTCCTCTTAGGCCGAGGCTCTTCCAGTCTGAATTCTGCTGATGGGCAGCCTCAGTTCCATCAATGACCTTCATTCCTTTGTCTCGTGCCACCTTTAGTCTTGACTGTAGGCAGGATGGGGTTGAGAGCCACCCAGGGGATTGATACGGCTCACTCTAGGTGTGTCCCAGAGGATTAGATCAAGAGGGCTCTGAGATGATGAACAGTTTAATCCATGGATGGATTTAGAATGTGACTAGACTATCTGGACAAGGCGGAAGTGTGGAAGGTGGGGCCCGGCTGGAGGAAGTGGGCCACCAGCAGGCGTGCCTTTGGGAGCTGTCTCTTGCCCTGACCCTTCCCTCCCTGTGAAAGCTCAGCTCTGGTTCCTGTTCATCACAGTGTAAATTACTTTGCCACATCATCCTACTGTGATGGCCCGAGGCCTCCGAAACTGGCCTTCTCCTTATGTTGTTAGTAGTAGGTATTTAGACATGGGGCGCAAAGACTGATGAACACACCATGTCTTTACCTCAGGCTCAGGCTCTGGAAAGTAGAAAGTAGACCCCTTTTAAGGAGGGGATGGTGGAAGCCATTTTTCTGCCTTCCACACTAGTACCATAAGGACCTCAAAACAGTGGGGGCTGTTTGTAGAGCTGGAAGACCCGCTGAGATTTTGTAAATGTTCCCCTTGTTTATAAGGCAGAATTCAAGGCTCCGAGAGGCTTGGATGCTGAGCCACAGGAAGGTAGCTTAGTCAGTGCCCTGTGCTACTTCACCTGCTTAGTCAGAGGCACCAGGCCACGGAGGAGATGGAGACATCATGTGTCCACGGAGTGATGAGAGCAGACCCTGCCCCAGCACTGGACCCCTGATGACCACGCCAGGCTTTGGAAGGCAGATATGCTCACCGCTGTACTACCAACACTGCGCCAACACGCCATGCTTTAGTGTTTCCTTTAACCACGCTGCTCCTCCTCTCATCCTTGAAGTGAGCTGAGAATACAAGGTTTCCTCGGACCATCGAAACACTTTGTTCTAAAGCAGAGCCCAGATCCTCTGGATGGCGAGGGCTGAGGCCCAGAGACTCAGATCTGCATGAACCCTCCACGCAGAGGTCAAGATGGGTGCAGACACAGAATAGGTACAGCTGCTGGTCTCGACGCTCTGCCTTAAAGGACAGACCATGATGTGTGCATGCCTGTCTCTCGGCTGGTCCATCTCCCTGACTGCCCTTCCAAGCATGATGCATGGAGGCAGTTCCCAGCAACCTCAAGGCTTTTCCTTAGCTCATGCATGTGGGTGGGTTGTGTCATCAACCTTCCAAGGCATATTCTTCATGCACCAACTCATTCCCATTTCTTGCTATGCTTCCCATGGCTGCTTATATAGAGCCATGAGCCGTCAGCCTCTGGAGCCCCACGTGGCTCTACCAGCTGGTCTCAGTCACCCAGCCACTCTCACTCTTGCCTATGTGGCAGAGTGTGGCAGTAGCCAGACACCAACCCTCATTGCCCTCTTCCTTTGGAGCAGACCCTGGCATCTGTGATAACAGATGGCTGAAGAACTGCATTCCCTGCATTCCCAGGCTCTGTGGGAGGGAGGGGAGGCTGTGAGATCATGTTCTGTCCAAGGGGACATGAGCAGAAGAGTGTGACATTGATGAGGGGAGCCCTTCCTCCTCACTTGTTCACTTCTGGCTGCAACTCAGGGTGATGGCAGCCACTGTAGAAGAGGAGACCTTCTTGACCCTGATCTATGAAGTGTCTATCTATGCCCATCACATTTCCCGTGGTGACGTTTCATTTCCACTTTCTCTTGGGACAGATTTGGGCTCTTGTCCCCAGTTTTAGACTCAGACAGTGTCTCTTAAATAACTAAGATCCTGAGCTAGGACTTGATCCCTGGCCACTGTGAACTAGAAGTAGGATTGAGTGGAAATGTCTGAAAGGGCCTGTGGGACCTGTTACATTGCTGGCCCCCATTCATGGCCTTTCTATGCCTGTGTCCTTTACCCTCTGAGTGTGTAGCCTCCTCCCACTGACTCTGAACTTGGTCGTGTGATTTACTTTAACCAATAGGATTTCAGATTAGGACTGGCGATCTTCGTGAGCATCTTCCTGAGCTGGCTTGCTTGATGATGAGCCACATGGGGGAAGAACTGAGGCCAACCTTGGTCAGTCACTGACCATTGAATAGGTATATAAACCTCAGTTTACCCTAGGAAGAATTTCAAGGCCAAATCCTATCAAGGTTAACAGAATCACACAGCGCCTCGTCAGACTCAAGACAAATGCTGAGTTTTGAGTTTTGAGGCATATGTTATGTAGTATTATGGAATAGCTGACTGTTACAAGACCCTTTCCTCCAATATTTTCAACAGGGCAAGTGTATTTCTTGTAGTGTCAAGCAAGAAGCCAGGAAATGCAGTGTGCATCCATCTTTTTGTTCAAGTTCAATGCTACCATTGGCTTCTCCATGTCACTGGCCAAGTGACTCAATGCTCAGTTTCTGTCTTTGCCTTTGTCTTAAAGCAAGACTAAAGACACTATTTGTTTCCAGTGGTTGTGAGGATTTAGTGAGCTAATACAGGTGAGTGCCCAGTACAGATGGACCACTCATGGATGGTGTCTCTCCATCTTTTTCCTATTAAGACAGGGTCTCACTCTGTAGCCTAGACTTTGCCTTGAGCTCATGGGGATCCTCCTGCCTCAGCCTTCAGAATATCTGGATTGCATGCATGCTTCAGCACACCTGGACTTCTGTTTTGTTTGGAGAACTGGAGAATGAATACAAGGATTCATACATGCTCAGCAAGCAGCATACTAGCTAGGCTCTCTACCCTCAGACATGTCTGCTCATCCTGACAGACTACTCCAGTCACTCCAGGAGGGTAGGGATGCCATCGTATGCTCCCATCTTTCCCACTGCTTGACAGAATAGCCAGAATGTCAAAAACTAATTGTTCACTGAACATCTGGCGTGAAATTGGTACTGTTATTGATAGAAATGAAGATCTCAGTGTTATTTCAACTCAAGGCTGGGATCTCAGTAGCTTTGTTCTTTTTACCAGGTGAAGGTGTAGTATTTACCATGTTTTATGACTTAAGATGTATATCCACTCGTATGTACGTGTGCACACATACACATGAACATACACACATTCCTACTGTGCTATGAAATAAAATTTTAGAGTCTCACTCACTCACTGTACCGCACATGCCCATTCTGACTATATGTAATTGACACTTTTCCCAAGGGTCCTTTCTTAGCTGGGCAGGTGGAGAGGAGTTTTTCCCTAGTCAGGATGTATCATGTGCCCACAGGAGGACTCGATTTCTTCCATCAAGCCCAGCTGCTTTCTGGAATCAGATCTCTTTTCAGCCACCTTCCTCACGCTCCAGGGCCTCTGCTATCTGACTAGTGCCAGCGGCCAGAGAGGCAGAGGGAGCGACTGTCCCACAGCACCCAACACGGTGTGCTTACAGAGATGCTGCTGCTTGCCCTGTTCGGCCGCTTGGTCCTCAGCACAGCATCTTGCTGTGACCCAGGCACAGGCTGGCACTGTGTGACGAAAGGAAAGGACCCTACCTTTCATGGCTCCTGCCTCATCGTGCTTTTCAAGGAGGAGGTAGCGTGGGCTCTCAGGGAGAAATGGCAGGCTTGCCAGCTGGACCAAGGCAGGGACAACGATCACTCCAAACAGGTATGGCCAGGTGCTCTCCTGCAGGGAGAAGATTCTGCTGATGGAGGGGGCCTGTGATTGTTCTACTGGGGACACTGGACAGAGCAGCTTGAACTCCACAGGAAGTCCCTCTGCTCAGCTTGTCCCCACTGCTAAGGGAAGGAATAAAGCAGATGAGATAATGGCCCTGTGCACACAGCATTTTCCACACTGAGTTGGTGTGGAGTCCTCAGCATTTCCATGAGATGGTGACCTAGCACATCTCTGAAAAGAAAGGAGATCCTGGCAGCCAGGCCACTCAGGGGTTACCAGAGATGTTTCCCTAGCTTGGACCACCACAGCCAACCTGGGGTCTCCTTGGATCTCCTCCACAACTCCAGCACGGCTCCTCCTAGACTGCCATGGGCATGGATCAGATTTGGTTGAATGGGAACACTGGAGCAAGACCCCCGGGTGGTGCCCACCATCTTCTTATTTTCAATGAAGATGGGGAAGGAAGGATGGCCTGGTCTCCCAGGCCTTCCCTGGGGACAAGGAGCCCTTATGTGTGGAGGATCTTCACTTTCCAGACGGGAGGGAAAGACAAATGGCCACCCCCAACACATGCCATCAACTCACCGTGTGCAGTGACTCCCACACAGTGCAACTTAAATGCAGCATGGAGCATAAATGCTTGTGCCCATCAGGGTGACATCCTTTCCTGTCTGTCACTAGATTTACAAATATGCTCCCACTGTGTGCCCTGCATAGGAACAAGCCCCAGAGGCAATGTTGATGGGGAGGACAAGGGCTCTGGCTACAAGATGAGCACTTGGCCTGTTTGATTTCCTAAGACAGGAAAGGAGATAGTCCAGGAGCAAACGAGACACGCTGAAAGCTGAGACTTCACGTGATGGGCAGAGGTCTGCTGGCCTTCTCAGGCCCAATGAGTTCAGAGCCCTTGGGTGAATGTGACTGCTTGTCCTCAGCTACTCGTTGCCTGTGATAGCTCTCAGGAAGGAGAATGTCCCTATCAGCTTCTCTGAGACCTCTGAGGAGCTCTGAAGGCAGAGAGCCCATGAGAGTTCCAGACCTTACCAGGGTGCGGCAGCAGGGACCCCTGAAACACAGAGCAAGCTGGAAGGGGCCTGTCAGGGCACTCAGTCAGTGCTGACTCAGGCCTCCTCTCCAAGGTGACTCCAGTTCTCCTCCCCTTTCTGAAGTTAGTGACTACTTCTATTCAGAGGCCGGCACAGTCCTTGCATCTATCTCCCTTTGAAGGACAGGGGAGGCCATGCCAGGCTTTTCAGTTTGGAAAGGCTTGTGATTAGAAGACCAAGCAACTAGAGAAATCAGACAGCCTGTGGGAGGTCAGAGACAGCAATCGTGGGTGAGGAGTGCCGAGGGACACAGATGGGCTCCAGCCATGGATCATGGAATATTCTGAATGTAGATGGGCTCTGGTGGTACCAGTTGTGACTATTCAAAAAACCACAGGGGTGTCAGTATGAACTGGCATGCAAACTATATTTCAATTAAAAATTTTAAACCATGGTAGAAAACAGTGAACAGAGTCTGCCAGTTCTGCCTGTACACTCTGTACCCATAGGTGCCACCCACCGTGGATTGAAAATATTCAGAAAAAAAATGTATCTGCGTTGAACAGTCATAGACAGACCTCTTTCTCTGTCATCATTCCCTAAGCAATATGGTGTAACAACTGTTTAGATAGCATTTGCATGCCATTAGGTATTATAATAAGTCTCAAGATGGCTTAAGGTACATGGGAAGACATGCGTAGGTTACATGCAAATATCACACCAGAAGCATTCTGATAAGGAGCAGTTGAGGAAGGCTTTTCAGCCTGGCCCAGGTCACCCAGGGAGTGGTAAAGGGCCCTGCTCCTGAGCAGGCAGCTCAGGTCTGAATTTGCTTATTCTCCAGTAGTCATTATGGCCATGGATGAGTATCCTAAGATGTCCTGGAGGAGCCTCAAGGCCACAAGCCAGAGGCCCCCAGCTGGAACCAAGTGAGCTGGATTTGACCTTCGGTCTTTCTGGTGCAAGTGTCTTTCATAATGCTCCTTGGCATATACCAACATGAGCCAAGAAGCCAGAACCTCACTCTGTGGTACCCAATAGCTGCTTCCTGTTGAGAAACAAAGGAGAGTGGGGGATTTCTCTTATACACTGACCAGTTTCAGGGTCCCTTTTCCTACTCCTAGAGAGTAGCTTCAGCTTTAGACTGTTTTTAGAAGTTTTTTTTAAAACAAACAAACAAACAAACAAACAAACAAACAAACATGTAATTCAAGGTAACTATGTGCAGACAAATACTGCATTCTCTCTCCTGGGGATCCTTGGTTCTAGCAATGCGTTCAGGTGGGAGTAGATGTGGATAAAGACTCGGGAACTAGAAAGAGTCCCACGAGAAGGGAAAAAAGACACTTTGAGGGAAGGCAGCGAGTGAGGAATCATATAACATATGACATAGAAGAGGGGAAGGAAGTACAGGAGACAGAGGGTATGGGGACAGCAGGGGGATGAGGGATTCAGTGCAGAGAGGGCATCAAAACAAGGTATGAATGAAAATGCCATAAGGAAACCTGCTTCTCGGTAACTAATCAATCAGACAACTATATGCTACTCCCAGAGGGAGGCTCACAAAGTGCCACAAGAGTCAGCCTTGGAGGAGTCTTTGTGAGGCCAGTCAAGATCTGAGATAACGGGAAGGGACACAGGGCTCCAGCTCAGTGGCTTTGGGTCAGGGTCCTGGTACCCTGTGTTCTCATGAGGACAGGTGTTGGTTATCCTGTTGACCAAGACAATGTCTGACACTCCAGTGGGGAAGGTCTGTGGATCTTCTCAAAGCAGTGTCCTGCTCTTTCAACTGCAAGGCTTCTGTTTTAAAGCTAGGCTTCTAGGTTACTTCTCCCAGGCTCTCAAAGACTTCGGTCCTTTCTATAAATAACACCCCCACCCTGACTATTATGAGACAGCAAACAGTTTTAAGTAGAGTGGGCATCGTGGATCTTACAGAGTCAAATTCTTAATTTCGTGCAACACCAAGTGCCCAGGGATCCCAGAGAAATGGAGCAGGGGACCTGAAGGTGACCAGGCCACATTGACTACTGGCAGGAGCAGCTTTGACTGCTTCTGGGTGTGAGATGTAGAGTCATTGACTACCTCCAAAGCTCTTTGGAGATGCAGCAGGATACTCTTTATATTTCTTCATACTCGTGGTCTGATCAAAGAAAACATGTTATGGCCTGAGTTCTCTATGCAGCCCCATGAAAGGCAGCATTATCCTGGTTTCCAATGCTCTTTCTTCCAGTGGACTGTGTTTCCCGAGAGTCATCCCTGGTCTCGTATCTTGATGTATCTGCCGGTGCTTGAAGTGTGGCAGGTGTTCAGCAAGTGCTGGTAGATTGAATGTGTGCTGGGTTGAGGTGAGTGGTAACCAAGATCATTGATGCAGCTGCTGGAGATGAGACCCCTGAGACATTCTTGAAGTATTTGTTTTTAAATTTAAGCCTTTCCTATATGGATCGTATTAAAGGGCTGATACTTTACAGTAACATAATATTTCCCTATGCAGCACTCTCATGATTTTAGGTCTATTGGAGAGAAATCTGGGCCCTGAAAGGTCAGGGAATACATGTGGGATCCCTTGAGAAGTTGGGGGACTAGCTGGATGGTTGGTTAGCTCTTCTGACCCCTGCACAGGCTCTTCCCTTGTTATTGTCCCTCAGCTCAAAGCAAAGCAGAGCAGCGGCTCTCTCAAGTCCGGCAGCTGCTTGCTAACGAGGGGATTTGAGTGGCGGTTCTATTAGGCTAAATCAGTCCCCTGAGCAGAATTCAGCAGCAGTCACTCCAACTCGGCCCCAGTGCTCACCACAACATGACAGGGACTCCATCACAGGAAGAGACAGGTGCAAGTATCTGCCGTGTGCAACCAGACACCGTGTACAAAGCCGGGCCACCTTGAGAAAGGGGCTCTGCTGCTCATTTGAGTGATCTCAGAGTTTGTAGGAACTAGGCCCAGAAGGCAAATGGCTCCATCAGCAAATGATGACAGAACTCCAGTAACCTTGCCATTCCCACCTCCAGCCACTCCCCAAGGAAGGGCCCTGGTGGCCACAGCTTCCCAGTGCCCTGGGGTAAGGCATGGCTACCTGAGTGTGGAGTGGCAGTCATGGGCCACAACCAAATCTGTCCCCACGAGGCCATTCCAGCTTCTAAAACATCTGCATTCCTTACAACCAATATGCTATTCTAGATATTTCTTGTGTGTATCCATGGCCTGATTCTATTTCTATATTAAGAGAGATCCTTGTACAAGTTTATATTATCATCCCACTCCCCTCTGTTACAAATAACGACATGATAGTCCAAGGACATGACCCTCACTGTGTGGTAAGTCTTTATCAGCGCCCCGTGTGGGGAGCCCATACTCCTACACATACAATGCTCATTCCTCTTCCTTCCTGTTCCTATCACCATTTCCTGCTGTCAAAAGGATTTGCCTGTCTTCTGCCTTGCTGGGTTCTCAGGCAATCTTATAACAAAGACCAGCCTCCATTATTGCCTTTTTATAGATAAGGAACCTGAGGCTGGGGGTCTGCTAGGAAGTACTAAAGCAAAAGCTATCTATAAACCAACTTTATTCTGATTCTATTTGGAAAAGAGTCAAAATTCCACACTGGTTTTAAAAGTCACTGACCTTATGAACTGTCTGTCCCTGGCCAGCCTATTAGATGGGACAATGTTGAGTTTGTACAAATGTACTGAGTCTTTGAGCCCTGCTAGTGATCCTGATTCTCAGCTGAAGAAACCCGAGCACCAATAATTTTCTACCCTAGTGACAATTACACTCCTTATAAATAGATATGTGGGGGTGTGGGGGGGTGTACTGAACCCATGCAGATGGTCATCAGCTCCATGCCCTTAACCTCTGTTGCCCACAGGGTCAAAAAGGCCACAATATAGCTGTACCTTGCTAAAGTGCCCCCAAATTCCCTGACTATATCTTTACAGTTCTCTTGTCTGCTTCCTAAGGAGTTAGCTACCTGCTGTTCTCAGAGCCTGCTCCTTGGAGTTGAAACCCATGATTAATCCCTTTGCCAGCCTTCTGCTTTCCAGCTGAATCACCCTGGTTTCTGAGTCTCATTGTTTCCTTTGTCTGCCATGTGCCTTTTCATCCCTGGCTGATCAGCAGCCTCCAAGCAGAACTCAGAGCGGGAAGGCTTGCAAATGCAGGGGGTGTGTAGGGATGTGTATAGACATGCTATATGAACTGGATTTCTCCTTAATAACTTTGACTCTGGGGATGCAGAGGGGGTTGAGGTTTGATTTCAAATGAGGCTTGGACCTACATTTATTCATGCACCTATGACCTTGGATGTAATCTAGGGATATAGGAGTCCAAGGTCAGAGGAAGGACATCAACTGTGAAATTGGAGCAACGATCACATTCTGATTCTTCTGCTCCTAGCTAGGAGGCCTTGAACTTGTTCTTTGTTGGATCCATTTGCTCAGCCAGAAGAGGAGTAGAACCAATAATGTCCCCTTTGTAGGTTACTGTGAGGGTGAGATAATTTCCTACCATGGGCCTGATACAAGGCTGACAGCCATGAAATGTTGGTTCTCCCCTCACACCCTTGCTGGAGTCCTCAACCAACCTATAGGATCCACACTAACCTAAGAGCTGGTCTAAGGTCACATCTGCTGTCCCCCAAGCCCAGGGGCCATGACATCAGAGTTGGGTATATAGAACACATCTAAGGCCTGGGTATGAGCCTAGGAGTTAGAGAACAGACACACCCACCCTCAGGGGCTTTGCCCTTCCTCCTCCTCCTCCTCTTCCTCCTCCTCCTCCTCCTCCTCCTCCTCCTCCTCCTCCTCCTCCTCCTCCTCCTCCTCCTCCTCCTCCTTCTTCTTCTTCTTCTTCTTCTTCTCTCTCTCTCTCTCTCTCTCTCTCTCTCTCTCTCTCTCTCTCTCTCTCTCTCTCTCCATCCAGGGTTTCTGTCTAGCTATGTGAAGCCCTGACCTTTGAGCCCTCTGCTGCTGGGTGACATCCCAGCCCAAGGCCCCTGCAAATCTCCTTTGTGTGCTCCCACACGTCAGCTAGCCCTCACTAACCTAGCAATACTGAAGTGAGCACCTGCCTCAGTTTCCCTGCTAAACTAAATGGCTTATCTGATAGTATGATGCTGCCACCTACCCATCTGTCATGCCTTTGACTCCTCCAGGCTTGTGCCCAACCAGCTCATTGTTGATAGCCCTAGGGACGGGAGCCTGGAGACCTATCACGCAGTGCTCATTATCCCCAGGATTCAGTCAGGCTACTGGTGGTCTGCTTCGTGTACTCCTAGTTTTTACTTCCTTCCATCATGGTCTTCTGCAGAACACCTGGGGAATGGATGTGGTACACACACACACACACACACACACCAGTGGCACCTCCCCTCCTCAATGCCTCTAAGCACACTTTACTCTAAGGGCGCTCTCTTCATGGAGACAGTTTGATTGTCAATGATCAAACACCCTCATCCCTCAACTCATTCACACCATCACTCATTTAATCCACAGACATGCTCAGAAAGGACCAGGAGGGTCTGGGGTCAGTGATGGGCCAGCAAGGCAGCAGCTAGGCATCCTGACCCAGGCCTTGTGCCTCTTGCATTTATCATGGAATCTCTGCCATTGGCTTTCCAGCCCCCCATATACTCTTGGCTCACAGAGCTGCAACACACACACACACACACACACACACACACACACACACACACACACACACAGAGGTATGCACACACACTAAACCAATGAGTAAATGAGAGTCCTAGAAACCACAGGCTTGTGGTCTTTATCTTTTATGACCAACTTTCTGTGATGCTCTAAGAGTCTGTCTTACGGGGATTAAGTCAGCACTGATGGCGTCCATCCAGAAAGCTGACAAAAGAGTCAAGCTCTGATTGTCATATTTTCCTAACACTAAGCTCATGGCCTTAGCAGTAGCCAAAGCCCAGAGAGGACAGTTCGGTCACATATTCCTACTTAATAAGCTGGTGTAGCCACCACGGGCCAGGTGAAAGAGACAATAGCTAGCCTACAGTACAGGCTGTCAGGAGACTTCAGGAGAACACGTGTGCGGAGCTCAGCCTGTCATCTAGTTCTCAGTAATGCTCAGTCAAAGGCTGTCATTGCCAACACTACATACCGCCACAGCCTCTAGTGTAGACAGGACTCAAGTGTAGCTACTCCTTGAGAGACCTACTTAAAGCCTCATCTGCTCAGACACAGAGGTATCCTGCTTCCACCGATGAAGCTACCTAGCAGGACTTTGCCTGCATATTCCTGGTCTCTCACCCTGCCCAGATTGTCCCCAGGGTTGCAGTTGTAGCCCCAGTCATTGAGTGGGTGGTTGGCACATGCTGGCTGGTGAAGAATAAAGACCTGGGCAACAAAGAGAGGCCTCTTTCTGTCTCTTCCCCTCATCAAAGTACAGCAGCCTCTTTGGCTGGGCCAGTGTCCATTCTACAGACTCAAATGCTCCTGTGAGCACAGGCAGCAGGGAGTAGATTGGCCTTGCTTGTTGCTCACACAGCCTGGCTTGTCCACAAAGCCTCATCAGTAAAATAGGTAGTGTCTGGGTCCTGCCTCAGTCTCTCAAAGATCACCAAACTGGGCCAGTGCTAGCCATGCACAGCCTCTGGAACACTCTCTAGAGATGCAAATTCAGGAGGCCTGAGGTGCAGCTTGGATCAGGATGCTGTGAGAGTACCACCAGGCACTATGATATACAGCTACCTTCTCCTGCAAATCACTGCTAGGGAGGTAGCAAGATCATCACTAGGGGCGTTCAAGTGCAATTGGGAGCTATTGGAGCCTCAGTTCCCTGTTTAAGGGATGGATGCTTCAAGCTTTCTTTAGAGTGTTTTCCGATCCAGCATTTCATGATTTGATTATTTTAAAAATCCATTTGTTTGTGCATTGCATAGTAGAGGATCACAGAAAAAGAGGAAACTTCCCAACAAACAAGGTAGATAGTGTATGCTTGTTCATCTTTGATTCTTAAACATGGTGATATGGGCATTGACAAGCATAGTAGCCATTGGGGTGAGAGGTTGGCTTGGTGACAATTATGGAATGAGATTTTCAGCCCAGTGTTGAAGAGGGCAAAACAAAGTGGGGGTCGAGGACTTGAGCATCTGTGGGGGTACCCAGAAATATGCAAGATACTCACCCTAGAAACTCCTAATGGCTCAACACAAAGGGGCCACCCAAGACAGGGCAAGGCCGTGCATTGCAAATGGAAACTGGGAGAAAGACCCTCAAGCCCCACATCTTCTGCACCAGCGCTGTCCTTTCTCACAGAAGTGCCATTTGCCCGATCAGTGGACCCAGGGTGATCACAGCTGTGGGCAGACCAGGCCCAGCAGCAAAGCATGAGACTGATAACAAGGACATAAAGCCCAGAGCCCTTGTCACCTGCAGTGGACCTGGCCTCCAAGATAGGCATCTTTTGCTCTGGTAAGAGAAATTGACCTTTGGAGGAAAAAAAAGTAGAAAAGGCAAGCACTGGCTGATGGGGTGCAGTCACCATGGAAATGCTGTGCACATCCTCATTCGTGTGTGTGTGTGTGTGTGTGTGTGTGTGTGTGTGTGTGTGTGTGTGTGGGTGGGTGGATGGGGGAGTGGCTCAACTCGTACCAGGATCTGCTCAGCTCCTTTTAAATAGGAAAGAAAGCAGCAGACATTGGAAAGAGCCTGTAGCACAGAAGAGAGAGGCACAAAGAAACTGAAGAAAGATAAAGAGCGCTGGAGCAGAGAGAGACACAATGCAGGGAGACTGCTGTTCTGCTGTGAGAAAGCAAGCATGGGATGCTGTGAAAAGGCAAAGGCCCAGAGCGAAAGGCCTCAGCAATGAAAACTAAGACCGTCATAGTACATAAGGCATGAGGAGGGATGGGGTGTGAGCAGAGGACACATGGGACATGGATGCAGAAAGAAACTAGTGGGAGGTGACTGGAGGGGGCAGGCTAAGGGTTAGCAGGAGGTTGGGGAGATAGGACAGCAGATCTTACTGAAATACACTTCGTTCAAAAATGCCTGCACTGGGTAGTTTTATGTCAATTTGACCCAAGATAGATTCAGTTGAGGGGAGGGAACCTCAATTGAGAAATTGTCTCCATATGATTGGACTGTAAGAAAGCCTGCATTTTCTTAATTTGTGGTTAATGTGAGTGGGCCCAGCCCATTATGGGTGGTACCAGTCCCGAGCTGGTAGTTCTGCGTGCTATAAGGAAGCAGGGTGAGCAAGCCAGGAAGCAGCACCCCTTCACGGCTTCTGCTTCTGTGCCTGCCTCCAGGTTCCTGTCTCCAGGTTTCTACCCTGACTCCCCTGGATGATGGACTGTGAGCAGACATGTAGCCTGAAATTAACCCTTTCCCCCTCAAGATGTCTATAGTCATGGTGTTTATCACAGCAATAGATAAGTCAAGATGCAGTTGGAAGGGAGCAAGAAGGCAGGGCATCTTGCAGAATAACCCTTCCAGGGAAGTACCCGCCCCCATCTGTCTGAGCACTCAGTGGATAAAGAAAAGCTTTGCCGGAAGCCCCGCTGGCCTCAGCCCTAACCTCCACTCCTTTCAGAAGGGCCAGGGAAACTGCACCTTCCGGTTGTTTGAGTTGGGTCTTCCTTGAAGCGGATGGTGTAGATGGAGAGGAGGGAGCAAGGAAGATTCCCAGGGAATGCCTGAGTATTATGGGATGGTGGGAGAGCAGGGCCTACAGGGAAGGAGAGGAAGTTGCATGGTGCTAGAGATGAGAACAGATCAGAATTGGACCTTGGACCCCCAAATCAGGGGTTTCTGAATACGGTCTTCATTTAATAGACACAACAGTCTGTTTTGCATGACGGCTGTCATTTGTAGACCCCAGGGCCAAACACAGCATATACAGCATCTCACTTAATGGTGACATTGGCTCCATGGAGTGTAGGTTATTCCCATTTTACAGACACAGACTCTGAGCCTCAGAGAGCTGAAGTCACTTGTCCAGGTCACACAGCTGGAGAGCAGCAGAGGCCAGACTTTATCCCACAGCTTCCTAACCTCCAAGTCAGCTCACTTCCCACAGTGCTATGGCAGGCACATGGGAGCAGCTGGCCTGCCCATCTTATCTCTTGGCATGGTATCCTAGGCATGATTACTGAAGCATTCTCAGTTTTCAAATGTATCGACTCTCTCTCGATTTCTTTGTTTTTGCATGGGATATTCTCTCTGCCTGGAACTGTACTTCCCTTCCCTTCCACTTGGGTGATTGTCCCTCACACAACAAGGCAGATGCTACCCTCTCTAGAAAGATTTCCATTGCATTTGCTCCCATAGCTCTCCCACCCCTGGGTTCCCTTAAGGCCAGATAGGTCACACTTGTCCCGCAGGCCACTCCTCTGTATTCTGACACTTGCTTTTCTAAACAGTGAGTGTCCTATCTGTAGAGGCTTTCCATGGCTCCTCCCTTTGGAGTCTAGTGTACTAAGAAGCCCAGAAAATGAAAAGAAGTGTGTAACTATATGGGAGGCAAGGGCTATGGATGCCATGGACCTGCCAGCCCAAGGCCCATTCCAGTGGTGATGGGATCTTCACGAGACAGCAAGTTCAGCTGGGAAACAGCAGCATTCGGGAGACAGTATTTGCCAGAGAAAGTAGTGCAGTGGACGACGTGGCCAGGGAATGAAGGTACAGTCCTTCGGGGCTTGTGACTCACCTCTAGCATTGCCTCCCTGCCACCTCCCACTCAAAGCCATGTCCTCAAAGGGCAACCTTACTAATCATTTCCCCCGTGGTCCTTCCGAGAGAAGAGAGCTAGGCTCAGACAAGCTTCAAAGGCTTTCTTTACAATTCCATTTGACGCGACTTCAAGAACTGTTAAATTTATCTTTGCTTCCTCTGCTCCCTTGCTTGCAGATAGAGCTGGTGTGGCTGGGCTGACCCTGGAGGTAAAGCGCCCCCACTGAAGCATGACTCACCAAAACAGAAGTACAAGCAGCCAGAAGCCTCAGAGCTAAATCACAATTGAGACTGCCTTTGATGCGCAGAGAACTGGGCATCAGGGGAGGTGGGTTCACTCTGGCTGGACACCATGAGCACTTGGTGGCCAGCAGGAGTCTTGGCTACTCACCACTCAGGCCATAAGCATGGGGTAAATGTCTTGGTTTCTGTTCTATTCATGTGAAGGTACAACATGACCAAGGTGGCTTATAAAAGAAAGCGTTTAACTGGGCACTTGCTTACAGTTTCAGAGGGTGAGTCCATGACAGTCACAGTGGGGAGCACGGCAGCAGGCAGCAGGCAAGTATGGCACTGCTGCAGAGGCTGAGGGGTTACATGGTTAGATAACAGCTGTGAGGCAGAGAGAAAGAGCTAACTGGACGTCATGAAATCTCAAAGCCCACCCCCAGTGACACACCTCCTCCAGTAAAGGCCACACCTCCTAATCCTTCCCAAACAGTTCCACCAACTGAGGACCAAGTATTCAAATATATGAGCCTATAGAGACCATTCTCATTCAAATCACTACTGTGGGGTCCTGTTGGATTCTTGGAAGCACTAGAAAATTCAAGGTTGAAAGGGTGCCTTTCCTCTGCCCTGAGGGGGCAGACTCTGCATTTGGATCTATGACAATACAAAGAGGAGACTTTTGATCATGTGCTCCAGGAAGTAACAACAGGTAAAAATGACAGTTTGACTAGAATGTGGAATAAAGAGAGGTGGAGGAAGGAGTCTTGTGTGGAAAAAGCTAACTCCAGTGACTGGCAGGATAGGAGGCGCCTTAAGAAGAGCCTTGCCCTCGGGGCCTTGAAGGATGATGCAATTAGAGGAAATGAAAGGAAGCTGGAGAAGTAGGAAGGCAAGTTCTGGGAGGGGCTCAGGGTTGGCTTGGGATGAGAGCGTGGGGGTGTTTTAACTCTAGGTCCCCTGGCTTAGCTGTAGACGGGGGAGGTTGGCTGAGATGAGAAGGGGAGATGGAAGATGGGTCACCATGCTTGGCGCATCACTCTCCTGGGAAATCCAAACCTGTCTGAAAGAGGAGACTGAGAGGACTGGGTGTCTTAGTAATGGTGTTTAGACTTTGTTGTGACATTAAGAATACAAAGGCAGGTCAGGGGGGATGCTTGCCTTACAAGCATGATTCCCTAGGCATGATGTAGTGGGATGGAGCTTGCTGGTCTGTTATTCTGGCCTGCTTGATGAGTTTCAGGCCAATGAGGGACACTGTCTCAAAAGAAAAAGATAGATATTGCCTAAGGAATGACAACTAAGGAATGAATGTCCTCTGCGCATGTATCCAACATGCACACAGATGTATATACATATACATACACATATATATATATGTACAAACACACACACACATATATATACAGAGAGAGACAGAAAGACAGACAGAAAGAAATAAAGAAGAAAGACAGACAGATGGAGACATAGAGAATGAGAATACAAAAGTGTTCATCTTGTAGCTATTCCCACACAACCTGGTATTTTCTCGGGCTATAGAAGCAGGCAAAGGGGTTGCCCCACACGAGAATCTTCTTTTCAATGATGAAAGGTGTGACTTTCAAGTCAGGATGGCTAAGGACTCTTCTATCAGGTGCAAATGCTTGAAACAAATTCCCCCAGATGAATGTATTCTTGACAAAACCAAAAGCTCTCTCCTTCCTGGATTTCAGTGAAGTCTGTTGGGTGCTAAGCTAAAAAGTTCCTTGAGAACAAGAGCTTTCATACCCTTGGGGTGGGGTGCACTTGAGATAAACAGATATCAAGAGGGGCTGACTTCCCAGGGCTCTGCCCTCTGGGATGCCCCTCCTGATCTCTGAACAGGGGGACCAGAGGTCCTATTGCACAGATGTGGGCTTAAAGCTGGGAGGCTCAGGCCACTGTCTCAGTGCTGTAGGCACCGGAGTCAAACCTCTCCAAGGCTGAGCTTTCAACCTGGACAGAAACTAAAGTGACTCATTCTTAGTGCTGAGCATGAGCTGAGTGGTGGCTAACACCAACTTCATACCAGCTGCATGTCTGCTCCAAGCTTGCTGTGTATTTCATGACATGTGGAACAACCATGGGCAGGACACCACTATTAAACCCATTGTGTAGATAAGGAAACACTCTCATAGATGTTCATCAACTCATTCAAAGCCCCTCAGCAAGTGAGTGGCAGATGGGATGCAGCCTGGGACTGCCTGGCATGAGATACTCTAGCTGTCACGTGGTGACTGCCTGGGGCCCTTCCCTGGAAGGTCACTCTTTCTGTGACAGTGACACAGTTATCTCTGCTTTCTAATATCATGGGTAATTCTATTGATTTAAGGTCTTTTATAACCACTTTCCATGTTGGATCTGCTTTTACTGCACTGAGAAGGAGCTATACTTCTTAGGCAAACAAACATGGAGTGTTTACAAAGGTTAATCACAAAATGACCACAGAATCAACCTTCATGTTTCCCCAAGGGAGGTACTCGTGAGGTTCTTTCTACAGACAAGATAGAACACGGTGAATGGCAATAAGAAAATCAGAGCTACGTGGGATTGACGACATTGCTCTGAGTAGTTTGACTTAACTGCAATCAAAATGACAAATTATTTAGGAAAGTGTCTCTTGAGAATGTGGAAAATTAAAAGTTCTAGAAATAACACTGTCAAAATTATCTTCCAAAATGTCACAAGAGGGAAGACAGTGAAAGGTATGAGTCAAGAGTCAGACTTTCTTTCAAAAGCAACATTTGGGAAAAAAATTAAGATAATCATTGGGGCTAGAGAATTTTCTTAGTGGTTTAAACATTTACTGATCTTGCAGGGGACCCGGGTTCTGTTCCCAGAACCCACATAAGTGACTCACACCCATCTGTAACTCCAGTTCTAGGGGGAATCTGATGCCCTCTTCTGGCCTCTGCAGGTACTGCACCCAGTGATGTATATACCTACATGCAAGCCTTCATTCATTCACAGAAAATAAAAATAAGTAAAACCTTTAAATAAAAAGAGAAAAACATGACAGTTGTTTCTAATAAAGTTCCCCACAAACTCCCACTGTGTCAAGTGGCAGTGGCAGCATCCTGAGATCACAACCAGTCATGGATGTCACTAAGGAGAAGTGGCTGCTAGAGAGGAGGAGGAGAACACAGCTTTGAAAATGCCATTAACAGCCATCATTTTGAACTATCTAGGTAAGCAAGTGATAGACCCTACTAGGAAGTGAAAAGGAGTCCCAGATCAGCATATACCAACCTGTCAATCACCAGTTTGAAAACAAAATGCAGAAAAGAAATCCCATTAGCAACAAAACAGAAGAGCTTAGGAGTCAATACACAATTACAGTGTCTGTTTTCTTTGTAAAGAATACAGCAGCAGGGCTGGGGATCAGTGAGTGCCTAGCTTGTGTAAGTCTCAAAAACTTACATCCAAGAACTACAGCTGTAGTTAATAATAACACTGATAAAAAGAAATAAAATACAAGCATTCCTGTCGCTACAACTGAGTAATATGAAGGAGAAGCAAAGTGAGTAGGGAAACACGCTTCTCAGCAGAAAAACAGAAACCATCCTCAACTTTTCCAAATCAGTGTATCAGTTTAGTGTAATGTGGATCAAACGTTCAATGGTGGTTTTGTTTGAGATGAGAATGGTCCTTCAGGTTCCAGGGGACAATTAGCAAAGGAAAGGTTCCAGCTTTGACAGTAGAGGCAGAGGGCACCGTGCTGGACACAAAGTCACATAGTATTTAAATCTTTCAGGGTGGGCCAGAGAATGGGGAGGCCACAGGGACCTGATGGGCAGTCCAGAGCAGGAACTCATGTGGACATGCTAACTTGATATGTATTTAGGGCACCTTAAATATGAACGGGGGAAGGTTGTTTGACTTAGGGAAAGTGGAATAAAGGTGGGAGAGAAAAGAAAGCAAAAGTGAATGGTTTTCATAACATAGTCTGAGAGTCAAGGATTAAAACAGACACAGCTAGGGAGATGGCTGGGTAGATAAAGAGCTTCCATGCCAGCATGAAGAGCAGGGGTCCGTGCTGGAACAATGCAGATGTGAGGTGTGTGGCTGGCGTCCCTGCCTGTGAGAAGAGGCCAGCTCTGAGCTTCCACTTATCCGCCCTGATGCCTCAGCCACAGTAGCTGCCCAAGTATTCCCACACCTCTCTCCCCTATTCCTGCCTACGGTCTTCATCCAACATCTCTGCTTTTTATCCTTGTTAGAGAAATACTTCATTAATATGCCTTTTAACATGTACCCCGGAAGCAAATATTGTCACAGGACTGCCCCACCACAGGTCTGATGAAATTCGTGACATCAGTTTAATTGACTCTGCACTGGGGTTGCTCTTTCTTCTGCCCTGCCGGGTCCCATAGTAACTCTCACCATTTCCTCCTCCTCCTCCGTGTTTCAAAGAAACCACCCGAGTGGAAGCATCCCTTTTCAGTCTTTACATTTTTAAAAGCTGAGATGTCTCCATCTTTGAAGGTGAGAAACAGGATTAAAATAAAGAAATTAAATCCTTGCACCTGGTGAAATGCCCACAGCTCCTGCTCAGCTAGTACCTCACAAAACCCCAGAGGAGATGAAGAAAGAACTTTTGTCTGATGTCCTTTCTCTCATCAGAAACCCAAGCTCCACCTTCACAGAGGGTGGGCATGAAAAAACATGACAAACAAATCCAGACCCAAGATGTTTACTGGGCTATGCACACATCCTCCTAGCCCAGTGGTTCTTAACCTGTGGACTGTGACCCCCTTGGGGTCCCATATCAGATATTTACATTACAATTAGTAACTATAAAAATTACAGTTATGAAGTGGCAATGACATAATTTTATGCTTTGGGGTCACCACAGCATGAGGAACTGTATTAAAGGGTCCCAGCTGAGAACCACTGTTCTAGCCAGAGTCAACTAAGCCTAGAAAATCCAATTTGATGGGGAGTATTAGGGTTTGGAGGTGAAGTGTTCCCCTGAGAGACTCATGTGTTGAAGGCTTGGTCTCCAGTGTAGGGTTCCCAGGGGACACTTTGGGAAAGGGATTGCATCATGAGGACTCTGACCTCATGTGGCTGAGTCAGTGCGGCAATGCCTTTGAAGAATATATCTTGTTACCCTCTGTCTTTCTGTCTCCCTCCCTCCCTCCCTCCCTCCCTCCCTCCCTCCCTCCCTCCCTCCCTCCCTCCGTCTCTTCCTCCCTCCCCACTGTAGTGAGGTACGCATCTTCCCCACCATGCCTTTCTGTCATGATGTTCTGCCTCAACACAAGTCCTCAACGATGCAGCTAGCTGACCATGGACTAAATTTCTGAAATTTAAATTTGAATTTCATGAACCAGAATAAATGTTTGCTCCTTTAAGATGTTTCCCTCAGCTCTTTTATCACAGCAATAAAAACTAACATGGGAAAAGACAACTTGCAGGGGATCTATGCCTTTTCAGTTGGCCCAGATGAGGCGGTAGGCATAGTTGCTGGACCTTCTGGCCAGAGTCATGCTGATGTGCCCTGCTATTCCAGGGGCAGCACTTGCAGCCTGGGAACAGGGGTGCTGCCTGTGTTCTTAAGTCAACTCTGCTTCCCAGTAGTCTGCAACCTGGGCCATTTATTGTCCCTCGAAAGCTGTTGTTCCTCCTCCATGGCTCCTGACTTGGCGTCTTGTACTACTACTCTACCTGGCTAACAAACCAGATACCCAGAGATATCTCTGACTCTCTCCAGGCTGACGCAGGCCATCACCCACTGATCCCCTATCCCATCTGCCCCGTGCACCCTTGTTGCTGTAATTCTGAGCTGAGTGAGCTCCTGCTGGACTAGGGCAAGCCCTCTGGTCTTGACTGAGATTCTGGGAAAACTGGACATCCATATGAAACAGAGTTCTAGGGGATCTGATGCCCTCTTCTGACCTCCAAGGGCACCTGCATGCACCTGGTACACATACATAAACTCAGAACCACACACATCTACATAAAACTAACAAGTAAAATAACCTTTAAGAACAGCCAATGGGCACTTGAAGAGGCACTTAGCACGGCTAATCAGCAGGAAAATGCAAATCAAAACCCCAGTGAAGTATCACCTCCCCCCTTACAATGGCCATTATCAAAATGACAAGAGACAGAAGGTGGCTAAAGCCTGAGCAAAGGGACCCCCACCTAGTGGAGGCTGGAACAAGATCCCTGGTCTTTCTGCCGCTAAACAAATGCTAGTATTTCCTAAACTGTTTTCTCTGCTTGACAGTATCCTCTTCACTCAGTCCCCTCCCCCACCTCCCCCAGTCCTAGCCAACACAAATCCTAGTTATCCCTAAGGCATCATTTCACACCACTTCTGCAGGAAAACCATTCACCCCACAACAAGGTCAGTGTCCTACTTCTTCTGTTATCTGCCGACCTCGGGCTAATTGCCTCCCTGTGGTTTCCATGAGTGTGGCGTCTAGTCTGGCTACCCTGTAGTTGCAGTAGCAGCAGCCAGCCCAACATTACAGCGGACCGGGACCTCCTACAGACTTGCTGAGGGGGTGGATACCTGGCCGCCTCCGGACTGCAGTGCATAACCATCAGCAAGATGCACTCTGCAGTGGGGGAGGAAACATGGAAGCCAACAGAAACCTCAGAACAGGAGAGACCATCCTTGCCAGTGATGTGTTCCCAGAGGAAACAGGGTTTAAGTGGGACATGGGGATGGGGGACTTTGAGCCATGCCTGCTACCAAGAAGGATGTTGGGAAAGGGTGACCCGCCAAAGGTCACACAGTTCTTGCAGTCTCTAAAGCCTCGTTAGGATGTGACTGTATCTGACATGCTCATTGCTGGACTCCAGCACCCGACTCCATGTTTTAACCATTTGCTAACTGACTGAGTAAATGAACAAAAACAGAGGCTTAAGGAGGGCCTGGGACAACAGAAAAGCTTTAGGATTGACATCCAAAAGGTCTGATGGGTGACAAGGAATTTAGAGTCCTGTAAAGCAGGCACTTACGTTTTCAATCCCTGGAGAACAAGTAAACTAATTGCTGGCTTTAGTACACACTTCTACGCGGGCTACGGTTGTTACATTGTTTTTATTGTCACTGACAAATGTTCACTTTGGGAGCTTAAAAACATCTTTAAACAGAGAGCAAACGAATCTTGTGAGACCTCACCCCGGCAGACAGACTGTTTCCAGCACACTCACACTAATTATGGAAATTGTCAGTCAACAGACACCCGGAAGTAGAGAGCAGGTGTTGTTTCTGGTTTTGTAAAAAGAGGAAAACCAGAGTGTGCCTGGAGCCACTCTGGCAGTCAACCCAGAGAGGTGAGAGGCAGGCGGCTCTGAGGCAGGCTGGACCAGCCGAGACGTAACAAGCCACACATGATGACACGCGGGCACATTTAAAGGCAGGATGGATGGCTCACCCAGTGAAAGAGCTTGCTCTGCAAACCCGAGAGCCTAGTTCAACCCCTAGAAGCCCTGGTGGAAAGCTGTCCTTTGGCCTCCACATATTGGACCTGTGGAATCTCTCCTGAGTAAGTAAGGTAGGAGCTGGATCCAGAGTTAGCGAGGTCAGGCAGCACCCAGAAGAAGCCCACGGCAGAATAACGGCTTCTTCCTAAGCTTGAGCATCCCAGAGAAGCCAGCACTGGGTGAGACATGCCCAGCAGACAGATTTCAAAGCCCTTGAGCTCTGCATCCTCTAGCTTTTAGCTCCAGCTTCTAAGTTGTAGGCAGGACCTAGGCTGGAGGCAAGGGCAAGGCTTTGAATGACTCACTAACTAACGCAGCCTTGCCCGGGAGCACTCTCCTGGTGCACTTGCTCATTAAGCTGTCTTGTTGCAGGACCCTGCTGCCAGAATCTGGGTGCTAAGTGCTGTTGACATCAGGCATGGCTTAAGTACTCAGAACAGTCCTTGGCTTGTGAGAGCCGTGAGTGAGTTATACATCCTGTCCTCCTCCTTCCTGCACTCACCCCATAGGTGGCCAGGAGAGGCCTCTGTATCCCCAGGGAGCATCTGGGCCACCCTCCTATCATCCCCCTCACCCATCACAGGCTCACCCATCACAGGAAGTAGACACTGTGGACTCAGCTTCCTTCCAGGTCTTGGCCAATGCACTGCTCCCTACCCACAGCCACTGCTGGCTCTGGCCACATGGGTCAGCAGCCACGGCCTCCTACTGGGCCTCTGAGCCCGCCTCACCCTTCCCACTTCAGTTTGGTCCCTTTCCCTTACCTCCTCATAGCCCCTTCTGCCAGGGCTCTGGCCACACCACTGCCCTGCTGCAGTGGCCCTGGAGCATCCTGCTCTTTCCGGTTGAAGCCTGCTGGGCTCAGTGAGCAGACCCTCGCCTTCCTCCTCACTCACCCTCCTCATGCGTCTTCCTCACCCATGTGGGTCATTCCTGCTCTCTTGAGACCCTCCCAGTTACTATCACAGACCCTGCCTCTATCTGAAGGCCTTTTCCATGGCCTCATCTGTCTCTAGGACACTTTCTCTCCCAGACCCCATCACCACTACCTAACCCTCACTCACCCTTGGGGATGCTCAGAGGCCTCACCTTCTGGGAAAACCTTCCTCGGGCTCGCCTCACTCCTACACCAACCTGGATGAACACATTTCTTTGCCAAGCCCAAGCCCACCTAGCAAGTATGTGGTTGAGCGGGGATTCTAACGCACTCCTTCCTGTTCCTCATACAAACGGGAAGATGGTGCAATCATTTAGGAGAAAAAGATAAACTCATGATTGTGGTAGAGTTACTGAATATCTCCCAAAGATACCGAAAAATGTGTAAAATGAGAGCAGCAAGCTGCAGAACCATATGTATGGCATGATCCTATGAAAACAACACAAACACGGCTAATTGAATATTCAGGTAAGAGGTATGCCTGGTTTTTAAAGCAGAGGGCAAAGCCTGTACAAATGGAAATTCAGCTGTCAACAATGGTTGGTGAGCAGTGGACTTGAACACTCCGTAAGGTTTGGGTTTTTAATATAGCATTTATATTCTAAGAAAGTGAAAGGCATCTACAACTTTTCTCCGTGGATGTGTAAAACACCTGAGCCCTCAGGAATCGCCACCTTAGAGATGAGACTTCTGAGGGCTCCTTGTGACCCGGTAACAGAGAGACGAAAGCAGCCATGGCTGTCCGGGAAGCCACACTTACCTTTCCCAGGAGCTCAGGTAAGCCCAGCAGCTGCCCAACAAACACGCCAATGCAGATGAAGATGGCAGTCACCTGGCCCAGGGAGCCTCGGATCTGCTTGGGTGAGATCTCATTGAGGTACATGGGGAGTGCACTGAGTGCGATGCCTGAGAAATAGACACAGCAGTGAGAGAGAGGCCCTGGCTCCCATGTGGTCACATGACAAGCACTTACAGACGCTGATGTGTCCCTGCCCATTACACCAAGACCATGTGAGAGCACTTGTCAGCTCACAGCGATGCTAACTGCCATGGGGAAGAAGCAGCAGGGGCCACAACCCTGAGGGTGTGGTACTTTGAATGAGACATGTCCTCCATAGGCTCCAGTATGTGCACATTTTTCCCCAGTAGGTGGTGCTCTTGTGGAAGGTTTAGGTGGTGTAGCCATGCTGGGGGAAGTACATCACTGGGAGTGGGCACGGGATTTCATAGCCTTGTTCTGCTTCCCGTTTGTTCTCTATTCTCTCTCAGCTTCCTGTCCCTGCCGTCATGCTTGCTGCCATGCCTCTCCACCATGATAGACTCTTTTCCCTCTGGAACCCTGAGCTGTAATAAACTCCTCTCATAGGTCACTTTGGGTCATGGTATTTATGTCACAGCAGCAGAAAAGTAACTAATACAGTGTCGTGTTGACTTCTCTAGCTCACCAGAACAGTAGGGGTGAGAGCAGACAGGAGGGATATCTGTGCTCTGTATTATGAAAAGGAACTGCATATGCTCAGCATGCACACACTGCTATTTGTTCTTAGTTGGCCTTTTACTTAGAGAACAGGACATACAGTGAACATGCAACCTCCATTAAAGAGAAGGCGATGATGAGAGGAAAGTCCAAGAGGCTATAGGAGGGCTGCTCGGACACTGAGAATCTCAGAGATGAGGCTGATCCCTACACAGTGGGGCAAGGCTGAACTGTGGATGACCAGCTGCCTTCATTCTGATTCTTCATAAAAATATGATAGCTGGAGACAGCCCAGAGAAGGTAGATCATGAGGTAGATCATGTGGGGTGATAGCCACTTGTGTTGCCAGACTGCCGTCTCTCTCAATAAAGTATAGCTTAATGATTCAGTTCCTGAATATCTACTCACTGGTGTTTCCAGTTGAAGGCAGCTTGAACCATTCCTTGTATTCTAGATATAAGAACAGTGGAGCTATCACCATTATGGAGATGGGAACACAAACTGAATATATATATATATATATATATATATATATATATATGGATTGGTAGAGTATCTGGCACAAATTCAGCTGTTAATTTATGGCAACTATGGCTAAGCCCGTGGTGAAGAAGGAGGTAAGCCGTATAATAAGCCTATGTTTGGGTCTCTGATGCATCCTGGCTTGCCTGGTACCATCTACCCAGGGTGGTTGGTCTTCAATAAGCATCCCCATTCTGAAGCAGCCTTGTTCAACTTCTGACCCTATCCCCTGCCATCCATCCTCCCTTGACATGTGAAGTTCAGGGCTCAGGGAGAACTCTAGGCCCGTTGTGCCCTTGAAGACTGACCGTGGTTCTTCTCTTTGTTTCAAACCCTCTGTCCTCAGAGATCTGAGGCTGATTCCCACGTACGCTTCCTGTTTCAGTTCAATGTCACTTCCTACAGTAGGAGGTGGATTTGTGTCTTTCCGAAACATGTTCAGTCTCTATCCTCAATTACCTATGGGTCTGACATTACCTGGCGATAGGATCTTTACCAAAATCATTATGCCCAGATGGATGATATGTAAAAATATTACTTTAAACTCATAAATTATTTCTGGAACTTTCCATATTTTTAACAACAGAAACCATGGAGCTTCTGCTTGTAGCTGGCATGGCTTGTGTCCTGGGGAACCCCTACTGTGGCTGATGGGGAACTGTACCACAGAGGATGTGGGCAGCTCTGGGAAGGTCATGCTTGGGCCATGTCTAGTTCAATCTCCCACCAACACAAAATCCCTATTTTAAATTCTTTGATCTATGTGAATTTGTCTCTAACGTCATATTGAGTCATGTTTATTTCTATATAAAAAGTAGTATGTTGATGTTTCTCCAAATCCCCTAGGGGAAAAAAAAATCAAAGATGTCCTACATTTCTAATCTAATTCCAATGCTCTGTGAGAAGCTGAGTGAACAGCGTCTTATTAATAGATCATATTACTTCTAGGATGTTCAGGATTATCATGTGGCTTTTAATTCTTTGTTTTGTTTTGAAGCACAGTCTCAGATAGTCCAGGCTGGCCTTGAACTCAGTATGCAGTGGAGCATGCCAAGGATGACCTTGAACTTCTGCTCTTCCTGCTTCCATCTCCCATGTGACCTATGCCACCCTGCCTGGTTTTGTATGGTGCTGGGCTGGGCTTCATGAATGCTGGGCAAGCACTCCACCCCCTGAGCCCTGGATTTAAAGTCTTTATTACGAGCACACAGCTGACCTAGCCCATGCCTGGTAGTTTTCCTGTCTTCCCATACAACTCTCTTACCTTAAATGCCCTCACTCTGCTCTCTCTGCTCTGAGTGTTTGGTGAGAATAAATGGCATGAAGTCTCTGGGGCTTGGCACAGCTTCAGGAGGCTGTGTTCCAGAAGTCAGGGTGTGTTTTAAAAGTTCCCTTATTTTTCCTTGTCTTTTGCTTCTTTCTGAATAGCTCACAGAAGAGGGGCCTAGAAGGCATTTATTTCGAGTCTGTGGCTGTGAAGGAGTCACATCTGCGAACGCGGAAATCCACAAAGCAACAAGTACAGCATGAGTCTGTGAGGCAGGCGAAGAAAGCCAGGGGGAAAGCAGCTGACTAAATATAAAAACCTCCACAGAGAGTCTGGCAGAGGTCTCATCGGGGAGGCTGTCAAGCAGCCTTCTTCTGTCTTGGTTCTAATCCTGGATCTGCCCCTTACAAGGTTAGAATTAAACACACAGCAGCAGCACTCAGGACGAGAATATCCCCCACCATGCCTGGGGTGGATGCAGGCGGACTTGGATCCTGCTAGATGGAGTATTTTACGCAAAGGATAATTCTGGCATCATCTAACCAGGGCAGCCTTGCTATCTGGTCCCTCTATGTGACAGCAGAAGACTCAGACAGTGAGGAAGGCTGCAGTACTTGTCCCCATGGCAGACACATCCCCAGCTGGATATCTGTCTGCTCCTACCATGGGCCTTCCCTTGGCCAAAGTGACTGTGGCTGATGTACTGTACAGTATTTGCATGTTAAGACCTCTTCCTCCTGCTGGACTCTGGGGCCCGTGGAATTACATGAGAAGAAACCTCAGATACTCTGTTGGGTGAGACCCCTCTATTCATGGATTCTACCTCAAACTGAGCAAGAGAACCCAAAATGAGCTGACAGCGTTAAGAGTACACAACACAGGCAGGTGGGATGGCTCATCAGGTAGAGGTGATTGCCACCAAGCCTGATGACCTGAGTTCGATTCCCAGAAGCTACATGGTGGAGAGTGAGAATCTAATCTTGTAAGCCATCCTCTGGCTTCAACATATACACAGTGGCAAAATTGATAAAAGTAATTTTAAAACATTGAGAGTGTAAAACACTTTGAGCTGACTGGTAACACTGAAATTACAGATCTGCAAGTTTAGGGCAAAAGCAGTTTGCTTTGACAATTTGAATCTGTAAATCTCATTCCCTTGGCAGAATCTAGCCATTCTTCCCTTCCTGCCCCGCCACACAGTCTTGCTCAAGTCACACAGGCTGTCCCTGGTTCTCCTGACCCTACTCCTGGACCCACCTTCAGACCCAAGCACCCAAGGGGTAGCATTGAGTCATACAACAATTCGTGCCCCTCCCCTCTCGGCCCTTTCTGGCTTCTGCTCATACTCAGCACAAACACTTAGTCCTAACTGTGGGCTGCGCCATCTGGTCCTGGTTCCGTCCTCAGCTCCCGCACTCCCCTCCTTACCGAGCTCCAGCCTCCCTGGCCCCTTACTCATCCTCAGAAATGCCAATCACCTTCCACCTCAGGACCACAGCACTATCCTTTCTACTGAAATTCTGATTCCTCAGATTTTTACTCGGTTCTCAATCTCTGTTCATTCTGGTCAAAGAAAAAAAACAAAAACAAAAACAAAAACAAAAAAAAACAACAACAAAAAACAACTCCTTGCTAGCCTTCCGCCCTGCCCTGTTTGCTTCCTTCCGAGGACTTGTGCATCATTAGATGCCTTCTGCCCCCAATGGCAGCATTCTCTCCAGCATATAGAACAACAGAGGAATGAGCAGCTAGAAGCTCAGGATCCTTGGACAAGCTCACAGCTTACCACCCAGAGTGTGGATTTTATAAAGTAGGCAGCAGACACAATGTAAACCACCCGGGGCTTTGGCAGTGACTCAGCTCTGCCTTGCCTGGTTTTCTCAGGTTGGATGCTACAACACTGTATAGAGAGGCATTTAGTGCACCCCCTCTCCGACTGCCCCACTTTCTGTGGGGTTCCAGTATCTCAGTCTCTTCCAAGTCTATCTCAGCTCCAAGCACCTCTCTCCACTCCAGACAAGCCCTGGGAGTGTTACAGCTCTCCTCCCCGGTTGGGGTCAAGTCTCACCTCCATCCACACCCATGATGAACCGTCCCACAATGAGCAATTCAAAGGTTCCTGCCCGCAGTGAGCAGGCCATCAGCAACGCTGCAGAAACTGCAAATCCATTATTGACCAGCAACGTGTACTTCCTGGAAGGAAAAATGGCTTGATGAGGAAAAGGCACTATGAGGCATATCAGTGTCTTGTCCATCCCCCAAAACAGAGAGGCTAGTTCCTTCAGAAGGTCAGTAGAATGAGATTCCAACAGTGGAACGAGCATGGGTCACCCCCACTCTTCTGTGTGACCTTGAGTGACCTTGAGCCTGCCATCCACTCCCTGTCTCCCGGTTCACAATGGCGTAGACAGAGGGCACTGCCAACTCAAAAGCTATGGATTCCTTGTGGAAGGGTTTTATTTCCTCACTTCTGAGTTTTATTTAGCATTTATCAAGATAAGGTGTAAGTCACAAAGCAGGAGCCGGGCTAAGCAGTAAAACAGAAACCACTCAGTATTTGAGTGGAAAGATGTTAGCATGGGAGTTGGATAACCGTGTTAGAAAAGTGATTTATGTAAAGACTCTCTGAAAAGGGGGGCTAGTGTCTTAGAGGCTCGGGAGGGGATCCCTGAAGAGCTGGCTCAGAGTGGTACTGCTCACTGGTACCCCATCTCTGATGGGCACTTAGTCTGCTTCTCGGGATTGGACAAAAGCTGGAAACTAGAATCAGTAGCCAAGGGAAGTCAGGCAAACAAAAACAGGCCTGGAGTGTGTTGTCCAGAACAGCTGGACAGCCAGTGTGGCATCCTACTGTTCTAGCTGGCGGACTTGACCCTCTGTTTCCCTTCCTTCCTTCCTTCCCTCCCTCCCTCCTTCCCTCACTTTCTCCCTCTCCCTCAGTAAAAACAATCATATTTCTTAATACTCTATAGGCACCTTAGATCTAATGAACTACAGTTTTTGATGTAAAGCTGGGTTGGAACCATCAACCAGAGCCAGACAGATTCCCCTGGCAGTAATTACGTTTACTGCTGTGTGTCAGGACGGCTGCCTGTTTCAGGAATGGGTCCCTAAGCTCCCACAGTTGAGATTCATGCCTCACTTGGGGGGTGGGGCTGGATTCTGCAGTGGCTCTGTCTTTGAGGAGTGAGGAGGCTGTGTTTTCTTTTCCTCGCCTGCAGAACCAACCCAGCAGCTCCCATGGATTCAAGCCTTGCTGTGTGACAGGCTCTGATCTAAGCCCTGGCGTGACTAGTCACATGCTTAGGTCATACAAAGTTAACCAGGACCCTGATGAGTTAGAGACTTGCTGTAAGTCAGGAGGCTAGGAAATTAAAGAAAAAATAAAGAAAAAAAATCAAAGTTTAGGAAGCAGCCTCCCCTCACCCCTCCCCAACAGCAAAAACAGCAAACCACTAAGTCAATTAAGAAGCATTGCAATGTTTTGTAAATTATGAAACACCAAGGGTTTTCAAAGGAGATTTAGCATTCCCTTTAGCAGTAAGTTTTCTTGAGCTCCAGGACAACCGTCTCTGTGACTTCTGCCTCATCCCAGCATTTGAGCAAAGTTCCTCCCTTTCTGCATCCTTCCTGGATGGTCTCACAGTTGCTGGCTTCTGCATCTGTGGCAATGGTACCAAGATACTCACACCAGCATGCCACAGCAGCAGATGGTTGGAACGGCCCAAGTGTTCACTAACAACAAACTAAGCTGTAGTCCGCTCACGCAGGCGCCGTGCCAACATTAAATCAGAAGTAGCTCTCTATGCTCTGAGGTGGGAAGAGGTTTAAGAGAGAAATAAAAAGGCCAAAGTGCAGAATTTGCTGTAAACCATGTAGTGATCCGTGTGGAAAAAGAAGTGTGACTCTGTACGTGTATGAGTGTGAGCATGTGTGTATTCTCTCTCTGTGTGTGTGTGTGTGTGTGTGTGTGTGTGTGTGTGTGTGTGTGTGTGAGGCAGGACACCAACCGTGTAGCACTGGGTGTCTCCAGAAAGGACTGAGGGACTGGAGGTCACAAGTGGAAAGGGAACCCTGAACTTTGTGTCCCTTCTGTCCTTTAGAAATCAAAGCCACACGGATGTGTTCATTAGCCAGAAATGATGTGACTTTATTTTTTAAGTCTAATTTAAAGGGACCTTATTATAGAAAACCAGTTATGTCAGTGATATATCAAGATGGCTAAATAGGATTAGCGGATGTGTAGTGTATATGGGGTGGATATGCTAGATGAAGGGACAGTCCGTGAAGGTCGGAGTAGGACAGCATGAGATTCATTTCTCTATTCAGAACAGCAATTAATCTAAAACTGATCAACTCTTTGCTTCTGGAATTTTCTACTTACTGTTTCCCAATACAGTCGACTTCAAGTAACTGTAATATAGGAAAGTGAAATCCCAGATAACAGAGGCTAGTGTGTATAAGCAGGACAGTGCCTGCCATTTGCCTGCTTCTTCTCCATCCTCCTCCTTTCTCTGCCTTGCTGTAGGCTTGGTACGAGAGGCCTCCCAAGGGAGGGTGGAGAAGGACAGTGACAGGGTCCCCCATCACACTCTCTCTGCTCGAATTACTGAGTGTGCATCTTCCCTAGGGACCCAGTTGTGGTCCCAGCAACTGTGCCCTGCAGTATGTGGCCCTGGCCTTTGGACGCCAGTAAGACTGCCCCTCCATTTCGACTTTCCATCCCAGAGATGGGAGATGCTTGACTGTAAAAGGGGAAAAGAAATATTTCTTGCAAGCACATTTCTCTCCTTGTAACTTCCACGTATGGTCCCTGTCTTAACCCTTCAGGCCTCACAGGTCCAGCCCTATTGGTGGAATCTTATGAGAAAGGCTTGTCAAAGGTGATAAAAGGGAGGAAAGCTGAGGCCAGACACAGTGTTCTCAGATCTGTCATTGCATGGACAGAGAAATAAAAAGCCTGATTAGAAGAAGTTAAACTTCAGCTCACTCACAGACACCCCTCCATGACATCGCTACCATTAAGGTGGATGTTTGCGCTAGAGGATGTGAGAGAGAAAGCTGTAGAGCACCTCTTCTGTGAGTGGCCCTCAAGCCTGCAGCTCCTCAGGTTCACCAATAGCGCTTACACATAGTCACTGGACCTGTGATGACAGTGGTGTGTGCTCAGGAATGTGCAGTTAGCCAATGACATTGTAGGTGACATGCAGAGTGCTGAGTGTGAGCTAAGTGTCTCTGGTACCCCCTGCTGATAACCCTTTCAGCCACAGTGGCTCATACAGAGATGCTGCCAAGCCACCCTTTCAAAGCCTGTGTGATGTGTGGCTATCAAGATGGTGCTGCCTAACAAACCCGAGATTCACTATGCAACAGGAACTGTCCTAAACACTGTGTAAGTTGTCTTACGAGTTAGAGCATTCTTTTAAGTGTGTGGTCTTTTATTTGTGTTTATGCCTGCGCATCACATGACCAGAAGAGGGCACCAGATCCTCTGGAACTGGAGTTATATACAGTTGCGAGACACCATGTGGATGCTGGGACTTGGTCTCAGGTTCTCTGGAAGAGCAGGGAATGATCTTAACCACTGAGCCCTCTGTCCAGATTCCAGTTAGATAATCTTGAGGAAAAAGACCTGCAAGTACCTTAGTCAAGGCCACACTACTGAATGGAGATCTAGCACTTTAGGGACCATGATCCAATATGCCTGCAAGGGTAGCTGCCATAGTTACTCATAGACATCTATTCTTTCAACAAACATCCATTCATTCAACACAGAACTGAGTGTTGAGCACCAGTCTAGATTATGGCTTAGGGGACAAACACGGTGACATCTTTATTCTTACATCTGCCCAATAAGCAATATAAAACGTGGCATGCTGGTGTTGACCAATGCTGTCAAGACAGCTGAAGCAAAGAAGGGGATGTAATTTTGCACAGAGAGGACCAGGAGCGTGTGCTCGGGAAGATGACATGAGCAAAGATGTGAAGGAGGGATGGATGGCTAGCCAGCAACAGCCAGACATCACTGAGGTCAGTATGGCTGGAGACAGTGGAGGACCAGGGAGGCAGCAGCAGAAAGTGGGCAGGTAGAGAGGAGTGACAGAGGTGTCCCTGAGGAGTGTGCTGGGACCAGGAGGTGTGAGTTTCTACCCCTGGGGAGGGAGGTAGCCACAGATGACAAAGAAAGGATTGACTGGGCCTGACTTCTAACAAGACTGCTCTTCTGAGCTGTTCATGGCCAGGAGGGGGCAGAGTGAAGCCAGGAGGTCCCTGAGAGAGCTATCACAGGAGTGTGAGCCAGTGCAGCTCAGGTGAAGAGCTAGGGAGAGGCCGAGATGTCTTCTGAGGTTCTAGCCTGAACCTTCGCACCATCCCCTGTGGTGTCTTCGGTGCCTTGCAGGAAATGTTAGTCACATCTGAGTCAGACAGGAAGCATTTGCAAACAGGGATGCACCCCCTTTAGCAACTTCATCATATTAAATCTTCCTTCCCAAAATAACCCCAGCCTGACAGCCTCCCAGAGAGGATGGAAACCTTATTCGCAAATAATTCTCAAAGCGGACTCCCTGGGGCTCAGAGACAGACTTTAATCATCGCGTTTCCATTTTCTCCCAAGGATGAACACAGCAACACAAACAAGGGGCATCAGCTTTGAGAGCAGAATCCAAGGTCCCCAGGACTCCACCCACGGTGCCTGATTCACTGCTGGAAGCTTCTTCAATAGTGTCTGGTCTCCCCTGTGTGACCCAGAAGGTCACTAGCTCTCTGGCAGAGAGGAAAAGTGATGGGGTGGTGGGGAGGCTGGGCAGTAGGTGCTTGAGAAAGTTTCAGTGGGAGGAGACTTGATCTGGATAAAGGAAGGCCGGGGGAAGCCTGAGAGCTGCCTTCTTCAGGTTCAGCCTTTACAGGATCAGGATTTGAGGGTGGAAGACACAGGGCTTACTATTTTGGTTTGCCTTTTTAAACACTTGTCGGTGCGCCCTAGTGAATGGAGAAGGGGTGTGTGTGTGTGTGTGTGTGTGTGTGTGTGTGTGTGTGTGTGTGTGTGTGTGTGTGTCGGCTGCCTCCCCATGCCTTCTAGCAACTTTTAAGCCATATTAGGCCTGAATGCCACGATGGTACCTTGCTCCACATCAGTCATGTTCTGCATCCTTTCCTACTTCCCTGGCTTGAATTCTTCTGTTCTTCATTTCTATTCATGTGTTTGAGAGAGCTCAGTGGTTAAAGGTTACCCTAGCAAACGTACTTCTGCTGCGCTCAGCATGGCTGAGCATGTTGAAGAGCTCATCTGAACGCAGTAGTACCAACCTCCATCACTTCCCACTGTCCACCCCTCCCCAGTGCCCTAGGCTGGGGTTACGGGAGGGCAGCCACCACTCCAAGCCTTATATGTGGGTTCCGGGGAATCTGAACTCAGGTTCTTGTGCCAGCATGGCAGGTGCTTTACCAACTAAGCCTTCTCCCCAGCCCAGCACCTGGCACTTTTAAGGTCATTATTAAGAAAGGGATCACAATGCTGGTCTATGCTGACCCTCCGTGGAGAGATTGACAGGAGGAAGGTAGGGCTGAGGGGTGAAGGAAAGAGATCAATTGGGTTTCCTTACGATATTCTATGAGATGGCTGGTTCAACATTAGTTATGTGTGCCAACAAATTCCCTTTGGGGTTTAGGCCAACTTGATTTGTGCTCCGTGACAGGCATTCAAAGACGTTCCTGAGTGACGTGAGACCCCATGTAAATTTCTGTAAATTGCATCACACCCAGCCCTCATAGCTGCTCTCTGGGGTAGGTCTGCTTATTCACACTGCACAGAATTTCACCTTGGGAGTCCAGCTGCCTCTTCCTGAACCTGTCACTCATCCTCAGCACTTACAGGGACCATGAGGGCTTGCAGATGAAATTTCAATGGACCTCTCTCTCCCGGTGGCAGCCGTGGACCCCAGGAGTTGTGCTTTTCTTGTCCACAGGCCCACGTGTGTTCATATAGTGCCCCACCCATCCTGACAGTGCCCAGACATGTGGGCTGCACAGAGGTTTTTATTTTTTTTAAAGATTTATTTATTTTATGTATATGAGTGCTCTATCTGCATGTACATCTTTATGCCAGAAGAGGGCATCAGATCCCACTAGAGATGGTTGTAAGCCACCACCTGGTTGCTGGGCCGAACTCAGGACCTCTGGAAGAGCAGCCAGTGCTCTTAACCCCTGAGCCATCTCTCCAGTCCCTAGCTAGATGTTCATGCACAGACTGTCTGAGACCTGATCCAGGATTTCAAAGCCGCTGTGGGTTTGTTTGTTTCTTGTTTGTAAAAACAAGGTAAACTATTTCCAGAGGTAAGAACCAGATTCAATGACATGATCCATGAGGACACTTCTAGCACAGTTTAAAACACACACACATGCACAGGAAAGAACACACACACACACACATACACACACACACACACACACACACACACACACAAAATGCTGCTTCATCAAGCACTTATGATCCGACAGCGGTGCTCACAGCTCACGTGCCTATGGGACCATGACGGCTGACTCTAGCTGATTGCATCTACTTGAATCTCTGTGGTAGCTCTCACACCTGCCATTACTTTCTTTTTCATGCTGCCGTGAACCAGGTTAGGTTAGAGAGTTCACGTAATTCACAGACACCTCGTGAGTCACCAGCATCAAAGAGCCCAGAGCTGAAGCTGAGCCTGTGGCCGTGTCTGTGAACACAGGCTGTCTTGTGTGGTGAGGGAAAGAGGGGTCTGTGGCTGCGGCAGAGGACAGCGATGACTCTAAACAAAGGGCTGTGGTTCCACCAGAATTCTCTATGGTCTGAATTCTCTCAGCTGGAGGCTCCTGAGGAGGAGGAAACCCTATCCCTGGGGCCTGCCTAAGCTGATTGGCCCATCTCCAGAGACTGTTCCTGGCTGTTCAAACTTTCCTATCTCCACTGTTCTCTGAACATACGAGATGTTTGTGGCCCAGCCACAGCTCCCACCGACTCCCTACGACTGTCTGGTTTACCAGTAGCCAGTTCCCGCCGCCACTGATGGAATTACCAGTATCCAGTCCCAACTTGAGCAGAGAACCAAGTCTACTGAACTTCTCTCCTAATCACACACTGGGACACCCTTGAAGGCCCACCAGGCTGTTGCTGCTGTCCCTCAACCCCTCACCACGATCTGGGCTTCTTCTTCCTCCCTGACAACCCCAGGAGCAATTTCACATAACTCAAGGTTTGGTCAATTGGACCTGAATCTACATTTCAGACCAGCCCCACTCTTTGCAGTGTAAATGAGCCATTGAGCCTCACAGGGCATCAGATTCACTACTTGTGAAGTAGGGAAACTCAGGGTGGATTTCTAAGCAGCCCACCTGTGGTACATAGAGCACCAATCTCTAGAAGAAAGTTAAGAAGTGGTAGCTTGCCGGGCTGTGGTGGCGCACGCCTTTAATCCCAGCACTCAGGAAGGCAGAGCCAGGTGGATCTCTGTGAGTTCGAGGCCAGCCTGGGCTACCAAGTGAGTTCCAGGAAAGGCGCAAAGCTACACAGAGAAACCCTGTCTCGAAAAACCAAAAAAAAAAGAAGTGGTAGCCTTCTCTTCGACTTTGCTCCTTCTCTTCCCAACAGCTATTTGAGCTGAACTTCAATTTAGCCTTGATTGCCAGAATAAGAAAAAGGAGCTGGCAGTGGCTGGAGGCTTAGTGAGCAGCATCCTTTCATCTGGTCTCAGCAACAGCACTCCCACGGCCCCACTGAGCTCAGATGAGGATTACTCAATTGCTTAGAAGTTCAAGGTGTTTAAGATGTTTACAAACACATTTTACCTCTTGCTTTCTTTCTGCTTCACAGCTGCCAGGCTGTTGAAGGTCATAAAGCTAACTGCCAATCATCTCACTCTCTGTGTGAGAAAAGCACAGGCTAGAAGGTGAGGTGACAGAATCTTGAGTTCCATAGTTGGTGACTGAGGGCCCCGGCTGGCTGAGCCTTGAAATTTGGCCCCCAATCCCAGAGCACCTTCCTCTATTCCACTGCTTGGGTGCAGAGCCTCCTTAAGGGACAGCCTTGAGGCAGGAGAGCCCAGCAAGGTGGGTAGACATCACAGTCCACAGAGCCTGGGTGACTGTGACAATCTGGAATAAGACAGGAGGGCTGTGGACAGGTCTGGCATGCAACAGCACCACGGGGTCCCTGGCCAGTGGTGTCATCTGGGTGCGACTTCACTGTGTGCCTATGGCTCAGCAGTCACAGACTTCATAGTACTGTTGCCAGCGGAGCCCCTACCCAAGATCCACTTGAACTGGGAAAAGATGGTGGGATTGGGCCATTGTGTGCTGCTCTCGGCGTTAGCTCAGCCACATGTGAGCTGGCTGAGTCTACACAGCACCCTGACCTCTCTGACCTCCCATTCCCCATCCATAGATCCACCAAAACAGAGCAGATGAAACAAGAGAGTATGTGAGGATTCCTGGAACATTGGAGGACCCCAAAGGACATCCTTCACTGCCTTAGGCAATGGCTACGCTTTCCTAGTCCTGAGAGCCCAGTAGTTAGTGCTCTAGCTCTGGTGTTTTCCTTGTCCCAAAGAAAACACCAGAACTTCCCCTAGCTCACTGGGCAGCATATACCTTCAGAGGCACTGCATGGATGTCTCCAACAAGGCCTTCAGGGATTCTTGCTGCAACATCAGTATTCTAATGAGTTCTTTGTTGGAGACATCAGGCAGGGTGAGAAGAATGGGTGGGACCTTTCTTAGTGGTGTTTCTGTAACCCCAGAGTCTGAGAGATTTTCTAGGGCTTGATGAATCCTCTCTCTAGTATGTGTGAACTCAAAATAGAGGGTTATTGAGCAGTCATTCTGTGTGTATTGAAGGTAATCATAGACACATGGTGTCTGGTCACTGGGATCCTTTCCGCGGTGTTCTCCCTCCATGCCTTTTCCCTAGCACTTCTAACATTGCCTCAGTGGGAGTCATCAGCCTGCATTTTAAATCAATTAGATGACTTGGCCAAGGTCATCCAGCTAGTAGTGGGAGACTCATGATTCAAGTTCAGACATGAAACTTGCAGAGACTGTCTTGCCCACACACATCTCATCAGCCCAAAGAGGCTGTTGTTAGCAGAAAGGAGACAGAGAAGACACTGGGCTATGTATGGGTGGAGTCTGATAAATAGCACTGCCCTAAGAAGGATTCATGTCATAAATAAATTAGAGAAGAGGCAAACAAAGCAAAGTGGGTCTGATTGGAGAAGGCCTGGGTGGGAACTTAAACTGGTGTGTGTGTGTGTGTGTGTGTGTGTGTGTGTGTGTGTGTGTGTGTTGTACATGGGTACACTGTTGTGTGACTGCATGTGGAAGTTAGAGTTATTGTTCAGGCACCTTCCATCATCTTTGAAACAGGTCTGTCTTTGGCCTGGAGCTTCACCAAGTCAACTAGAAGTCAACTAGCTTCCAGGAGCCCTCCCATCTCAGCCTCAGAATCTTGCCATCCCTGGGATTATAAGGATGTGCCACTGTGCCTGACTTCTTACATGGATTTGCAGAATCTGAACTCAGGTGATAATATTCAGGGGGTAAGTGCTACCTGACTGGGCCATCTCCCCAGCTCTAAACTTGGAGTTTTCGATACTTAATTTACTGCAGCCTTATTGGTGATGGAAACAACCTGAAATTCCCCAAGTGTGCATCTGTCATATAGTGGAAGACATCCTGAATAGCTGGTAGTCTTACAAGGATGATCACCCTGTGCCTCTGTGGAACAATCTCTACGGCTGGGTGTTCTCCAGTTTTCCAGACCTAGACCATTTCCTTTCCTACTCTATTCGACTTCTTGGACGACATCAACCAGGCACCTTGGTTTCCCGCAGCAGATTGGAGGGTGGGAGAATAGAGGCATAGGGCATTTCTTCCCTGCTCCCCTCACTTGGGTTCTGCACAGCCCAGGCACTCCACAGTTTCAGCCTCGTTCGTCACTGTATCACCCAATCTTCCTGGACACTGACACTCTCTGTCTTCCCTCTGCCCTTTAGGCAGTAAAGCCTCTACAGTTAAACTGTGTGGAACCCAGTTGCCTGCCAGGACACCGACAATGATGCAGACACCTTATAATTGTTATAGACGGGACCCCCCAAACAGAAACAATGCCCGTACTGACCTCCCAAGAAACTTTCCGATGATCTTCACCATCAGTGTCCCCACCAGGCCACCAATTGCGAATATGGACACAGTCACAGACCAGAGCAGGGTCAAGGTATCCGGGTCTATGGGACGTCCATGTCTTCTGTACCAGGTTTCATTGTAAAAGGCCTTGATATACTGGAAGCAAACAAGAGGAATTATTTCCTTCTGGTCTGCCTCCACTGGAAGCAAACAAAAGAGGGTCATTACAGGGTACTTTCATCATGCTTGACACCTTGCAGAACTCCACACTTGAGCTTGCCGGGTTCTTCTAATAAATATGAGGAATGGTCCTTACTTTTATCTCCCTTTGCAGGAAGGGAAACTGAGGCTCAGAGAGACAGCAGGACTTGTTTGGAGAGTGTGAAGCCCAGGAGTCAAACAGATCTGGACGTAAGCTCTGGCTTTACTACATGGTGGCATCAACTTTGACGTGTGCTAAACGTGCACACTTCTAACAGAAGTAACACCTTTCGATAGTGCAGCTACATTTCAGAAAAGACAGCAAGCATGAAAGAAAAATGTTCACTTGAATTGAATCAAAAGTCAAGTCTCTTGTACTTCAAAAGACACCATGAAAAAATGAAGAAAGGGACCCAGTGGGGTGACTTAGTGGATAAAGGTGCTTGCCACCAAGCCTGAGGACTTGAGTTTGGTCCCTGAGATCTACACAGTAAAAAGAGAGAACTGGGTCCCTCAAATTGTCCCTGACCTCCACACATGTACCATAGTATATACCCACATACAAATAAATAAATAATGCAATTAAAAATATTTTTAAATGAAGACACACCATAGACTGAGTGAACATATTTGTAATGCATATAGCTACAAAGGAAAAGTACCCACAATACATAAAGAACTCTAAAATGTCCTTTAGAAGACAAGAGAGATGGCTCAGCAGCTAAGAACACTTGTTACTCTTCCAGTGGACCCAAGTTCAATACCCAGCATCCACATGGCAGCTCACAACCATCTCTAACTCCAATTCCAAGGAATCTGATGCCTTCTTCTGGCCTCAGCAGGTACTGCATGCTGTGGTTCACAGATATATATGTAGACAAAACACCCATACACATAAACATATTTTTAAAAAAATTTAAAAAGTGTAAGAGCCATCCTTGCCCCCTCCCCCCACCAGCTGCAACACTCAGGAGAGCAGGCCCTGCACCCCACCAGGGCAGCACAACAGATCTAACCCTGTCAGTGAAGGTGTGGGTGAGTAAGCCCCATAATTGTGAGCACGGGATAGCTTGTCCCCATTACCCATCTGGCAGACCACCCCTATAACTGCCCAGGCCCAGACCCAGGGTTATGATTTGGCCTGCCCCAACATCCACCCCACTTATGATCTGCTGGGGCACATGAAGGGACCTGACCCACAGACGCAAAGCTACAGGATCTCCTTAACACAGGGTGCCAGCAGGATATAAAGCAAGCATCCTAGTGGGGGCCCAGCATCGAACATGTAGTGGAGGCCAGGCACCTTGCACCAGACCAATGACTCTTTGCAATGAACACTTGCAAGTAGAGACGTACGGACAAAGAGGTATATGGCATGACTCGTTGGGTGGCACTGTAGCTTCCATGACGAGAGTTTTAATTCCTTCTCTTTAAAAAAATTTTCTCATTTTATTTTCTTCATTTATTTCTCTTTAATTTTGTTTTATTGGGGGGGTGCAGGGGCAGAAGGAGGGTATGAAGGGATGGGGAATGAGTGGGATCAAGATACATGATGTGAAAAACACATACAATAAATTTTTAAGAACTAAAAAAGAAGACAAATATAATTAAAAATGATCAAGAGACCTGAACAGACACTAAATGATATGCACATGTCCAATTAGACAGCCACAGACTCAATATCATTAGTCAAAGAGACATGCAAATAAACCCACAATGAGATCTATCTAGACACCCACTCATCATCATCATCATCATCATCATCATCATCATCATCACTGCTGCTGCATTTGGGGCACAGACTGGGTGGGTCTAATGTGCAACAGACTGGGGTCATGGCGCTCTGCTATCCAAGGAAGTTCATCTCCCCAGCACATTCATAGTCATACATTGCAGCTAATATGGACCCACAAAACCTCAGCACGGCTAACGTATGTCATTACAGGAAAAGCTAGGGTTTGACTCCCACAGACTGAGCACCATGCTTGTGATTTAGGCAGCTTATTCACCTGCAGGATGGAAAAATGACATTGACCTCCAGGGGCTGATGTGAGGGACAAATAAGAACACAAAGCTGTGTCCAGTACTGGAATGGAGCTCATGCAATCCCCACTTAGAAAAGATGCTTTTAAAGACCAGCTCAGCAGATCTACTTCTAGAAAATTCCATTGCACAACTTTCCCACCGGCCCTAGGATACATGTACTCAGATGTCCATGGTGACATTGTTCGTAATAACCCCAAACAAGAAACAACCCAGATGCTCATGGCAGAACAGATAAACACATTACAGAACAGTCATAACGGGAAACACTACAGCTACAAACGCGAATGAACTATAGCTCCTTGCAGAGAGGGACTCTGACACCATAACATCCATCCAAGGAAGTGACGGAAATCACGCAAGGGCTCCGTGTCCAACGGTCAGAGAAGCATAACTGAGTGTCTGCTGGTGGAATTCCACACAGGCGACAAACTGAAGAAAAGCTTTCAATGCCAGGCCAAGTGGCTGTCACGGGAGATGCTGTGAGACATGACTGCTCCATCAGGACCTTCGATTCATCACTACCCAGTTGGAGGCAACATAAATTCTAGACTTACAAGCAGCCTTTATCCTGTGGGTGAACACATGCATGAGAAACATATTTGTGTTTTATATATTCTTTTGTGGGTATAGATATATATGTAGTCCCTTTAAAACTTAAAAAAAGAAAATGGAGAAATGTTCCAGGAGGAGGGTATAGACTGAGGGGCTGGAGTAAGGTACTTGACACACAGCATGCAGACCTGCATCCTGTCCCCGAAATCCATATTTAAGAAAGAAATCTGGCACAGTGGCACATGTTTGTGATCCCGGCACTGTGGGACAAAGACAAGTGGATCCAGCCTAACCAGCCAATCTACTGAGTCGGCATGCCCTAAGCCAAAGAGAGACCTTGTCTCAAAACAAACAAGACCAAATGGACAGCTCCTGAGAAATACCTGACAAAGCTGTTGACCTCTGGCTTCCACACCCATCTATACACACGTTTGTGCATGTTCACATAGATGTGCACCCATGCATGTGCACACACACATATCCACCCACAAAATCGAGACTGCAAGTTGGGAAAAGGCTTGGGTGTTCAAAGAAGGAGAGAATCAGTGGTGTCAGAATGAGACAAGAGACAGGCAGGCAGAGGTGGAAGGGTCCTGATCATGAGTGTGGCTTCCTTGCAGTTTACTCTGGGCAGAATGGATTTCGGAGCAAGGGGTAGGCATGGTGTGTTTGCATTTTTGCAGGATCTCTCGGGCTACAAGGTGGAAATGGGGTAGAAGGGAGGTAGAAAGGAAACTGGGAGCCTCATTGAGAGAGGTACTGGGACCTGTGCAGCCTTCCAAACACCATGGAGGCCTGGGCAGACATGGGTGAATTTGAGACAGACCAGGGAGTAGAGTGGACAGGACTTGCTGGCTGACAGCCTGCAGGTTTGGAGAGGGAGGATATTGAAGAATGTGAAAGAGAAACAGAAGACCCCCAGGTTTCATGTATAAAGGTTCTGAAGGCTAGGGAAGAAGCATGGAGGGGAGGCATCCTTTCTGTGGGAGGTATTAATCTTCTTTTCATTCCCTCTGTTCCCCAGATTTACAACCTGTTTGCTCATGTCATGGAGCAAGGCTAGAACACATTGTCATCAAGTGGAGCAAGTCCTATTGATGATGAAGTTTCCACACCTTTATACACAGGACATCGATTTGCCATCACCCATTGATTCATCCGACAAGCATGTGCTGAACATCGGGCCCTGGGCTGGACATGGAGATCAACCAAATCTAATCCCAAATCTCAAAGAAATAGCAGCCCAACAGAGCTGACAACAAACTGCATCACTTAAGGATGCTCTTGGCTGTAACTAACAGGAAACCTCGGCTCAAAGTGGCTAAACCACAAGGCTATTTAACTAAATGGTAACTCACAGCAGTGGTGAGCCCAGAGAATGGGTGATCTAGTGGCTCCGGAAATCAGTCAGAATGAAGGAGCTTCCTGATGCTTCACTCTGCCTTCCATAGTCTGTCCTCATCCCAAGGCTTCATCCTCTCACAACCATAGGATGCTACTCACGGCAATTCTGTCCATGTGCTTTGCCATTTGGGTATAGCCAGAGAAAGCAATTCTGGGCACTGGTTGATGACTCTCTACTGGAAAGAACAGACTAGATCCTTCCTTCCCATCCTTCAATAGGAGCCAACCCTGCCAACGCACTGATCTTAGAGTTCTGGACTACAGAGCTGTGAGTTCATGCAGCTCTGTTGTTCAAGTCTATGGTACATGTAATAGCAGTCTTAGCAAAACCACACTGTCTCCAAGGATTCCCCACTCCCTTCTTTCAACCAGTCTAAACCACCACCTGCTCACCAGGGCTGCCACAGTGCTAAACCTTGATCCCTCACCAAATGGCCATGAGCATCCTCTCCGAAGGAATACATCTCTATCAGTGGCTATGTGTCAAACATTAACTGCTGAGTCCTATGAAGTCTCTGCACATACTAATCTCCTTCCTATTTGGGGACAGGACTCAGCTTTCTCACAAGGCCGCTTACCACTTTGGAGGCTGAGAATGTCACACACCCTTTTCCAGTATCCCCCGTAGCTAGGGAGTGAACATGTGGATAAGACTCAGCCAACCTGATGACTGGACTTCAAATGTCATACAGATGGGAATGTGGCAGCTTCCCAAAGCAGCTGTTGGGTGGTGACCTGTGCTGGGGAAGTCTGAGGAAGACGCCTGAGGACCAGCTCTGAGTGTGGATTTGGGGCCTGATCCTGGGTGTAGAACTCTGAGCCTGGCTCAACTCGTTATTCTTCAATCATGCGAAATTATTGGTGTAGCTTATACTATGGAAACCACCAAATGATACCTTGTCTCATTTTTTACCTCAGACAAATCTGGTGATAGATTCCTTCATGTAAAAATGAGACTTGGACCGATGGGCAGTGGTGGTGCATGCCTTTAATCCCAGCACTCGGGAGGCAGAGGCAGGCGGATCTCTGTGAGTTCGAGGCCAGCCTGGTCTACAGAGTGAGATCCAGGAAAGGCACAAAGCTACACAGAGAAACCCTGTCTCAAAAAAAAACAAAAAAAAGAACAAAAAACAAAAAAAACCAAACAAACAAATAAACAACAAAACCAACCAACCAAACAAACAAACAAATGAGACTTTAAGTGGTAGAGGCTGTGGAAGGGTGTCAGGCTTTCGTGAGCTAGGGGACATTTGTGCTGGAACTGTTGCCTTTAGGGCTCAAATGAGTTACTCCTGTACACACACTGTTGAACATGTGTGTTGAACCATGGGGGGGAGGGGGGGCAAAAGTGACACAGCTAAGTCCACTAGTACAATTGTAGATTTAAAAAGAAAGGCCAGGGGCTGGAGAGATGCCTCAGTGGATGAGAGCTCTTGCTGCTCTTCCAGAAAACCAGAGTTCAGTCCCAAGCCACCTGTAACTCTAGCTCCGGATAAACCAATACCTTCTACTGACCCCAACACACATGAGCATACACTCGCGCACATGTACACATAAATAAAAACGATTTTTTAAATGACTAAATAAAAACTTGAAATCAACATCAGTCAAGCCTTCGTATAGGCTAAACTCTGTCGGGTCCTCCGAGTACAATGTAAACAAGGAGCACTGTGTACAGGAGCCGGGGTGAGAGCAGCTGAGTCACAGGGAAGGAAGGGCTCCAGGAAGTGAGGGTTACAGGACATGCCAGGACCACAGCGATTATAAACAGGGGCCGGGCCTCTCCCTGCGGAGAAGCTTGCCAAAGTAATGGATGTGCAGAAATTCTCAGGCACTGTTCCTGCCCCAAATAGGCAGGACCTTAACACATGGAGGAGGCTGTTCTTGCTTCTGACATTGGCCCCTATTACAAGCCTGCACTGATTCAAGTGGTGAAACTCACTCACAAGGAGTGTAGCCAGTGCCTACGCTGGAGAGCCTGCCTCTTAGCACCCCCCTGGCAGCAATGCTCAGCGTCTGGGAATTCCTGGGAGAGAACTAATTAATAGGCATGGACTTGGAGGAAACAGTCCCTTACCCACTGAGTTCCACTACACCTGGAAGCCTGATGGGAGACGGGAGGGCAAGCGACCACTAACTCCCATGTGCCTCTTTGGGAGCCTGCAGAGATCTCTTGCTTTCATGTTGGAAAAATCACAGAGCAGGAGCCTCTATAGAAAGCTCTAGAAACTAGAAGACCTGTTAGGGACAGTCTGCGTTCCCTACAACACGCAGCTCACAGGGTCCCCGATAGCCCTCCAAAGTGCTGCCTGTGGTGACTAGTTTGTCCTCCTGCTAGCAAAGCCAGCAATGGCCCAGAAGACAGTCTGTGGTCGCTAGAACCAGGTGATGAAACCGCTTCTAACTTATCACACACACATGCACTGAATTTGGGATCCCTGGGCTGCTATCTGTCAGCGTAACCCTGCAGTGTGTGACAGAACAGGAGGCTGTGTTTTAAAGTGGCCTTTTGCTTTGTGTCAGATAGCCATGAGGAACTGCAATAATAAACAACCATGAAGCAGGCGCCCCTTCATGGGACCATGGACTCTTCTGAGATCTGGAAGCCTGCCCTCATCACCTCCGCCCACAGCCCTATGGAGGGGCGGCAGTTTGGTAATCTTTCAGAGCAGGTGAGGAATTGGGTTCAGAACAGTAAAACCCTCACCCAAGCTCACAGCACAGGCGTGTGCTGTCATCAGGAATGAAGCCTGGGCAGCGGCCTCAGACACAAATCTTAATCACTACTTTATTCCAAATCTTTTTTTAAAAAAAAATTTTATTCATTTTTGAAAATTTGATTTATTTATACAATGTGTTTTGCTCATATTCATCCACCTCTACCTCCCTCCTAACACCTCTGGGGCCCCCCACCCCATTACCCTCCCAGTCTCATGCCTTTCTTTTTGAAAATTTAGTTCTAAAGATTTTGTTTTAAATGTGTCTGAGTGGTTTTGCCTGCACATATGTCTGTGTACCACGTGTGTGCTGTGCCCACAGAGGAAGAAAACATTGGAGCGTCTGGAACTGGAGTGACAGATGGTTGGGAGCTATCATGCGGGAGCTGAGAACCTAAGGATCTCTCTGTGAGGGTAATAAGTGCTCTTAACTGGTGAGCCATCTCTCCAGCCCCTCACGTAGGCTGTCCAGTCAGTGAGCACTAAGGATGCTCTTGTCTCCTCCTCCCCAGCCCCGGGATGACAAGCAGGAAGGACGGTACAGGAATTTTATATAGGTGCCAGGTACAGAACTCAGGCCCTCATACTGTGGCAAGCACTTTACCCACTGAGTCATCCAATCCATGGAGGCCTGATTTCAACCCTTTTCTTTAAATTAATTTTCTTATTTTTATTTTTATGCACATTGGTGTTTTGCCTAGATGTATGTCTATGTGAGGATGTTGGATCCCCTGAAAATGTAGTTACAGACAGTTGTGAGCCACCACGTGGGTGCTGGGAATTGAACCCGGGTCCTCTGGAAGAGCAGTCAGTGCTGTTAACCACTGGGCCATCTCTCCTGCCCCCTGATTTCAACTGTTTATGTGGAAGACAGAGAAACGATTCTACCAGCACCTCTGTTGCATGCTGCCTAGCTTTATGCTGAGAAGATACACAGAATGCATGCTGACTGGCCGCTGAGCAGGAAGCATTTATGTCCACATTAGCTATTCCAGAAAGTTCATTTCAACATGAGCAAGACAGAATTTGGAAGAACCACAGAGCCTGCTAGACCTTGCCAGGTTGGCATTTGTTATTTTCTGCTGCCTCTCAAAGTCATGTGACTCTAGTCCTTGCACCTGGGTGAGGCTGTAGGAGCACTTCCTCCCCAAGGAGTGTGAGCAGAAGTGGCTTTGTGAACATCTGCATTCACACAGGCCACTGCGCTCACTGCCTTTCCCTGTCAGCTGGCCACCCCCCAGGAAAGCATCAGGGGGCTCAAAGGCCACTGAGAATGGTGGGGCCACAGGCTTTATGGAGCAGAACCCCATGATCACCTGCCTTTGATAGTGACATGAGTTTTGAAAAGAACGTCCACGGTGTTGAGCTTATTGTGACAGCAGCTGAGTTTCCAAAGCACAATCCACCTGATTCCAAAGCCCAAGGTGTGACCACTCACAGTGACGTGAGGCTTCAAGGGAGCAAGATTTGGGCCATAGCATGAGGGCTAATAGGAGTGGAGATAAGGACCTTTACCTAACACTTCTTTCTAACGCTTTTGGGGAAACTGTCAGCTCCCATTTGAAGAAAACATTCTGCAACTCAAGATAGTCTTCAGGTCACTGTGGTAGTGAGACTGTAGGCCGACTCTGCAGCATCCTCATCTTGTATTCCATGCTTTGTTTTTCATTGACCCTACATCCAAGAAGCCTACTCTTACATCTTTTTCCTTACCTTGAGAACCAGATCTGCACCTGCCTCCAAGAATAAGCTCCTGTCCTTCTATCTCCAGATAGTTCAAGAGCCAGTGAAGACAAGTCTACCAGGACAACATGAACACAAAATGCTGTGACTATAGAATCCAGTCACATGACCTAGATCAGAGAACTCAAAAATGCAGGCAGGCTGGGTCCAAGCTGGACAACTTTGGACAGAGGGAACAAAATACCCAAGGAGCATAAGCCGGACATAACATGGACATAGAGAAGCTGCACACGGCCTGATGGGGCTGAAGTGTGGCCCAGCTCAGGAGAAAGGCTGTAGGGCAAGGCAGGGGCTGGCTATGACTGCCTTTCCCCACGTGCTGTCAGTGTGCACTTGGTCCTACAGCTCCCAGGGGGTCTGTGTGTGGGTCAGCAGCTGTGGTTTGTTACCTGGGTGTTCGCTGTAGGTAAAGCTTGAAGGTTCTTCCAAGGTTTAGAGCGGATGAAGTCAGGGTGGTGAGGAAGCTTCTGCATTTGGTACTAGATGGTGAGCTGATAGGACTTAAGAAGGAACCCCATAATGAGTGCTAACTAGGGTTTAAACTGCAAAGAAATGCCTAAGAGGCAGCATGGGTAAAGGGAAAGAGACTGAATGCAGAGCAGTCAATGACCACCTTGACTCCAAGACTTGCTCGCACCTTTGAGTCCTTTTGTGACCTTTAGGGCAGCCTGACGCAGCTCAAGTTCTGCGTCTCTGGGCAGTGTTCTTGGGGCCAGGGACCTTGGTATCTGTTTTGTTCCTTTGGCATCTTTGCCACTTACCTGCTGGGTGACTGAACGAGTTACTTAACCTCTCTGAACCTCAGTTCCTGCAACTAATGTCACTGCCCCTTCCAGGATTTACTGTGAGGACTTATAGGAAGAGAATAAACAGCCCAGTCCTGGGTCGTTAGAGTCCCACAACAGAATCCAGGCAGAGATGTAGCTGGTGGTGAAGGACTCAGTACCATTATATTTCTGTGTCTGTAAAATAAGGCAGGTCTAGACACATTTGCTTCCTAGGCCCAAGAATCTATAAATAATTCACCATTACCTCCCATAAAAACCCAAGGACCATGCTTTGGCAATAAATTGGACTCTGCAATTTCCTTCTTCCAAAGGATGGCAGGAAATGCCAGGCAATGGAAGGCAAATTACCTTGCAGCCCAGTTGGGTTTGTGACATTAGCACCGCTAGATTCATCAAGACCCTGGCAAGCAGTCATCCGCAGCGACTCTCAGGGGGGCCATAAATATATACAGAAATAGAACACTCTGCGGGTGGTCCAGAGGGCTTACGTGTTGCCTACCAGAGCCAGACGTACCTGAGGGGCTTCTAAAGAGTCAGCACCAGCAAACACCGGCAGAAGGAGGGAATGGATATAGATGCCCTTACCAAGGCTCCTTGATCTATGTGCCACACAATCCCCATGGGGTCACCTCATGTCACCTGGCTCCCTACACTGAATTGGTACACAATAGGTGCTCTCTACATCTTAATGGCATCCCCTGTAAGCAGAAATACGGTTTCTAGATTTGTCTGAATTTCTTCACATTCTCAGAGTCTCTCCCTCCAGGTTCCCCTCCCCCCATCTGCCTGGGTCGGCTGTCCTACCTCTCTGATGGTAGTAGCCACTGCCCCATCCCCATCCTACTGAGCAAGGACTCCCTCCAGCCATGATGACACTGTGCTCTTTACCCCACTGGGGCAACAACGGCATTTTTCCAGGGGCTCTTAATGACAAGAAAGCTCTGAATCAAAGATAAAGGCTTCCCAGCTCCAGCAAGCTGAGACTCCAGGGGGCAGAGCAGGGGAGGTGGTAGTGGGGCTCCACTTTCTAAAACAACCAAGGAGGCCCCTTCTGCCAGTCAGTAACCCTACCAGTTCCGATCAAAACCAAACCACACCCGGTGGAGACTCAATGCTCCCGATTTAAATATCACAGCAGCATCTTAGAGACAAATTAGAAGTGACAGGCCCGGTTTAGAGATGTGCAGTGCAGTGTAAAAAAAAACCCCATGATGGAGACTTCCCAGTGTGTGGAAGGATGCTCATTATATAAACAAGACGCTGATGGAGGTGTGGGTGTGGGTGTGGGGGGGGGGCGGTGAACCACAAGAAATAGCCTCTGTGTTAACATGTCGAAGAGCAGGTTTACATGAAGCCTTGTCGGGGCCTCTGGGAAGAGCCCAGGCTTTGGCTGTTGGGATGATGGAACAGGCTGCCTTGAGCAGCTGTTCACTCTCCCCTTCATTAGTACCATGGGGTTGTTACCCTGGCATGGTCCTGACTCATGATTCATGCCAGGGGTTCGGTTGTTAAATCTCTGGCTCTTTTCCTAAGTCTGTTGCTTTTACAACTGCCAAACAAGACCACGTGAAAGCAGGAAAGAGAGTGGAAAGCGGAGCAGGAGGGGGGGGAGGGGGGGAGTCTCGGGTTCAGAGATGCCCATTCTATCAGCCTGCCAGCTGTTTCTGGCACAGTGACACCTTATCTCACAAAAACAAACATCCACAGCTAATTGAGCATCTCTGCTTGCACTCCCGTTTGTCTAGACGGCAGTCCTTCTTGGAGGCTCTTCCTGGGGGCTACCCCAGAGGTCATTCTGTCCAGTTCTGCTCTTCGTGGCTCAGGGCAGTGTAGGACAAGAGGGGCGGGGGTCCTACTGACATCGACACTCTACCCAGGTCTGCCACAGCCCTGCCTGCCCAATGACGGAAACTCATTCCAGCTACCCGAGAGCCTCATGTGGAGCTCAGACAGCTTACGGCAGCTGCAATGTCTCCATCCAGCCCTCCCTGGCCTCTTGAGTGCAGGCACGGGGAGACCACATGAACCAAGGCATATCTCCCTCTGCAGCTCTGGCCATCACAGACTCCTCCAGCAGTACTCACAAACCCAGCGCCCCTAAGAGCTACACTCTCCTCCTTAACAGCATAGCTTAAACAGTATGAATCTGAGGCCGATTGCCATGGGCCAGAGCATCATCTCTTGCCTGTCTGCATGACTTCTTGAGAAGCTAGGTCATGTTCAAAGATGTCTGATTAGCATGTAAATTAGTCTCGGATTCTGCAGCCTTCTACAAGGGCATCCAAATGCTTTTGGCAGACATGTAGATAGGTTGATGGGTAGATGATAGACAGAAAGACAGGTGATGATAGGGATGGTTACTGGAAACAAACAAACAAACAACAAACAAGGCCTTGGCACTCACTAATAGTCTGGCAATAAAATGAAATTCTGGGAACTTAACATCACAGGAAGACTTCAGTCCAAGTCGGGCCATGGTGGCACACACCTTTAATCCCAGTGCTTGGGAGGCAGAGGCAGGCAGATCTCTGTGAGTTCAAGGCCAGCCTGGTCTACAGAGCAAGCTCCAGGACAGCCAAAGCTACACAGAGAAAGTCTGTCTTGAAAAAAAAAAAAAAACCAACAACGAAAAAGACATCAGTCTGCGTTAGACACAATATAGCTTTGACCATGAACTAACTGTTCAGCAAGCTAGCCTCCTGCCGGAAACTAAGACATCAGGAGTCCATTGGCACCTCCACACTCTCTTAGAACCCCAAACACAGGGATTAGCCAGTGATTTCTAGCCCACGACTTGTTTTGGTAAATAAAGTTTTATTGGTACACAGTTTTACTTACTCATTTACATGTCTCTGGCTGCTTTCTCACCATAAAGGCAAAGTTGAAGAATTGCAAAAAAGAACCATTTAGCCTTGCTAAGCCAAATATGTGGTCTGGACCTTTACAGAAAAATCTGTGTTGACCCTGTAGCAGGTCCTCGTAAAAGAGCAGAAAGATGGGTCACTAGATAATTAGACCTGGATCTGGGTGTCATCTGTGAACACAATAGAGGCAGTGCCTGAATTCTTATACGGCGCAGACTCACACTGTTGATAGCCATTTGATTGGGAGAGAGAGGCCCGGAAAACTTGTCTCATAGCCACAAAAAAAAAAAAAAAAAGAAAAGAAAAAAGAAAAAGAAAATCCTTTAGAACCCTTATTTTAATCTGTTCAGCACACATGTGTTGCAAATGCTTGCTTTGTTCCAGATGGTGGGATTGCAGAAGCAGTAAGGTCAGAGAGCCTGTGTCTTCATGAAGCTTCAATTTTAAAGCAGGAAGAGAGACAAGATGCAAAGATATACCATCTTGGGTGGTGCCAAATACTGCCCGTACTACAAGGGGAAATAATCTGAGTGAAGGACGTGGGCAGGTCAGGGAAGGTGTCACTGAGGAAGACAGATTTAAGAAGAGGCAGGAAGTAATCAAAGAGAAAGCACGCGTTATCTGAAAGAAAAGTGTCCCAGCCAAAGAGAACAGAAAGTACAAAGGGCCTGTGGTTCCAGTGTGGGTGGTGTCTGAGGGGCAGCACCAAGGGTCAAAGGGGTGGGAGAGGTAAGGGGAACACACCTCAGGTTGAGAACCACACTACCTGGGAGCCAGACTCCCACAGCGCAGTCACAGAGGTCCGCGCGGTTTTCTAAGTTTGATGTGCAGGTTGTGAACGTTGATGCACCCAAATTCATTAAATATAATATCCCTTTGGTCTTTGACTGGAGGAGAGACTGTCGGGATCCAGATGGAAACAGGAAAGCTCGTTAGATGGCTCCATGAGCCAGGCTACAGACAGAACTGGGGGAGAAGTAGTTAGCAGCCATTATGGTCATCGATGCCTACTTCGTCAGAGCCTCCCCTGCCTCAGCAGGTTCAATGGCTAAAGACTGTGACAATTTCCTGCAGGCTCACGTAAAGTCTAATGTGTGTCAGACAGCTCTCCTGGGCCTGTGGGACCCTTCGAGGGTAGAGCCTCAAGTGGTTCTTACCTACCGTGCTCTGCTCACATCCACTGGCTTGAAGTGACCACAGGCCCTCTGTGGACACATGAAGCCACATGGGTGCTCCCGCCAAAGGAGCTCTGGGTGGGACAGGACAGTCAGATTCTGGGCATCCCCGAAAGCAGGGTGAATGGGTTCACTTAGGGTGATGGCATTGAGGGGGAACTTGGGGCAATGGTTACTCCAGGAAATTAGACATACTGGCCTCCACTGGCCTCAGTTTCTTCCATCACATGAGGTTAGCTGAGACTCCTCGCGGAATGGTCATGAAGTGTAGTGGACTGTGAGCCCTGGCTAGAACAACCAGAGCCCAAGTGGTGTGTGTGTGTGTGTGTGTGTGTGTGTGTGTGTGTGTGTGTGTGTGCGTGTGTGTGATTATCTGTATTTGAGGCTTCTAAATATTGAAGTAAAAGAGCTTCTTTTTTTTTTTAATTTAAAGTTGTTTTTTTTTTTTCATTTTACATACCAACCACAGTTCCCCTTCCCTCCCCTTCTCTTGCTTTCCTCCACTCCCCCTACCCCCATCCACTCCTCAGAGAGGGTAAGGCCTCCCTTGGGGAGTCAACTAAGTCTAGCATACCAAGTTGAGGCAGGCCCAAGCCCTCCCCCCTGCATCAAGACTGAGCGAGGCATCCCACCATAGGGAATGGGCTCCAAAAAGCCAGCTCATGCACTTGGTATAAGTCCCAGTCCCACTGCCAGGGGCCCTACAAACAGATCAAGCCACACAACTGTCACCCACATTCAGAGGGCCTAGTTCAGACCCATGCAGGTTCCCCAGCTGTCAGTCCAGAGCCCGTGAGCTCCCACTAGCTTGGGTCAGCTAGGTAACAAGGAAGACCCTAAGAGGCTCATGTATGGATGGCCCCAGGAAGGGGAAATAGATAAGATCTCCTGGGTAAACTAGGGTGTGTGGGGGGGGGTAGAGAGGAGTAGAAGAGCTTCTCAAGGTCAGGCCTGGATGACAGTCAGGGCCAGGGTCAGCTAGGTGTGGACTAGTCAAGCAGGGAGACACTGCCTCCCTCTTGGTAAGTAGCTGAAGCATGGGTTCCTTTTGAGACTTGTCACCTGGACCCCGTGTCCCACCACTGAAGCTGGTGACCGGGCCTCAGAGTCTGTGCGGTGCTGGGGCCACTGACCACAATCACAACTTTTCTCTCTCTGCACTCGCTGGTGGAAGCCTCTGCCACCCTCTCTGGACATCTCTGCCCTAGTGTCTGAATCGTCCCTTCCCTGGAGAGCCTTCTCCTTCACAAGGTCCCCGTGCCTCAACCTCCTGCCATGCTCCCATCTGCACAGGACTCCCTCCCATGGAGAGTCCACTCTGTTCCCAGCTCCTCTGGTGGCCTCATTCTCCCAGCGCTATCCCTCCCACAGGGGAAGAGAGGATTCAGGGACCACAGGTCACTGAGCAGGGTCTCTCCAATGTCTTTCCATCTCCCCGAGAGTGCGGGTGAGGTTTCACCATGCTCTACTGCAACCACTCCATGGAAGAGCTGGGATGCTCATTGCCAGTCTGCTGGCTCCAGCTCCAGGGAAGTCTGACCTGGAAGGGCCTCCTGAGTGAGCCTGGCCCTCAGCCCGGCTTCCCTCTTGGGGCTCACAGCCTGGCTGCTGTATGCCTTCCACAGATGGCTCCGTTCTCTGCTCCATGTCCTCATCTACACCTCCTTAACCATACCCCAACAGTGACCCTCGTCTCCTCGGAACTCCCTAAGTGGACTCGATCCTTCCACAGTCCTAAGCTCATAGCTCCACTAAGCCGGCTCTTCTTGCCAAGAAATGTTTTGGGTATCTGTTGCTGCTGGTGGTGTCAGGGAACCTCCAAGACCTGTCAGTAAGTCTGATCATCTTTTTACCTTGGCACCTGACCACAATGATGCCAAGGTAAATGCCCCCACAAAGCATCATGATGTGCTTTAAAAACGACAAAACATCAGGACTTTTGGTAGAACAGGAAAATGGGTGACATGAACCAAGAAGCTTCCAGAAGAAATTTGGGGGTGCTTCTCTGGCTAATAATGAAGTCAGCATTCATATCTCTGTTGGATCATGTTTTTATAAGGACAGGATGTACGTGACAGTGAGTCCCAGGCTGTAGAATCCTCAAAGTTTGCACCCAGAGCAGGACCATGCTTGTGTTACAGACATTCTTATTGTCTCCATGTTCACCCTGCCCCTCAGCTGGCCACGCCAAGTGTCCCTATGCTTTAAGAACCTGGCACTGGTGGCCAAGGACAGGGATTCTAAAGGTCAGGGGTTGAATTCAGACAGACCTGGGTCTGTCTCTCAGCACTGCATTCTCCAAGCTGACCTTGGGCAAGCTACTGTTTTATTGTGATGGGATGAAGGTAGCATCAATAAATTGAAATCTATCCCCCCACCACCAAATTCCTATGTTGAAGTCTTAACTCCTTGGGTCTCCCCTCATGAACCTGCTGTGGCTCCCTAGTGCCTAGAGACCAAGGTCATGCTCCTCATCTGCAGATCTGAGTTCATTTCTTTTCCTTTCTGTCCTTTCTCTCTTAGAATATTTTCAGTCTGTGGGCTTTCTTCCATCTCACCGTTTGTTTTCTCAGTCCTGGGGGTTGACTCTAGGCCTCACCCGAGTTAGGCACGTGCTCTACCGCTAAGCCTCAACCCCAGCCTCCTCAGCTTCCCACCTCCTCTCCCATCCCATCTCCTCATTCCCCCTTGGAGCCTGGTGAGTCCTACCTCCCTATCACCAGCATACCACCATCTCGTCACAGCCAGGCCTTGTGTGCTTTGGTTCCCCTGCCCCTGCCTCTGCCTCTGCCTCCGCCACTACTGGCAATGCTTCCAGCCATGCTGGACTCAGCTCAAGGGCCCCCTCCTCCAGATTGCCTTCCCGATTCCCAGCATCCAGCATGCGTCAGGTACTCAGTAGATACTTGCTGAGTGAATGACTAAATTGATTCATAGGTCAATGATGTCGCGCTATTCCAAGTTCAAGTCTCTCTTGGATCTCCGTTCCACAAAGGCCTCACCCTTTTGTGTGAATGCCCTGATGACCTTTCCAGATGAAGCAAGAGTCCAAATTCCCAGTCTTTTTTTTTTTTCCCTCAGAGACAAATCCTGCTAAGTTAGTTTCTCATCTTGAAATGACAAAGTCAAAGACGCAGGCAGCTGCAGACATCTGGAGGAGCCATCTGACATCATTTTTTCCCAGGAGCCTTTAGCATTAGAACCCATTTTTGAAATAACTTAGCTAGCACCCCAAATGTCAGCATTAACACGTTTTTTTTATAACCCAGATCTGTCCTGGCACAGATGGAGTCTGCAATCTGTGGCACCTGTACAATCTTGGAGATCCACCAGCCTTGGCTCTCCCGTATTTGACACAGGAGAAATGTTGGCGCCCAAACAAAACAAAGCCGGAAAAGCTACTGGAGCCACCAGGCTTCTATCTGCCTCGGGCTGCCCCCAACACGCCCAGCGCTCCAACCACCTGGAGCTCAGAGCCTTTGCCTAGGTTTCCCTGAATCTGCACCCTCTCAGCCCCACCCTCCACCTGCAAGCCTGGGCTCGGCGGCGTCAGCCTCTGCCCCTCCCTTTACCACTTCCATCTTGCCAGGAGCCGGCAGGAGATAACCTGGCCTCTGGAAAGCCTTCGCCTGTTACCAGCAGAGCTCCTGGAATTGATCTCAGACTGAGAAAGGAGCCAGGGGTGAGTCATAACAGGTGGCTCTTTTAAAATTAAATTTTAAAAAGGTCTGTGTGCTCCAGGCTCCTTAACTCCCTGTATTAGAGGCCGCAAGCCCTTTGGACCTCTGCAGCCTCCTCCCTCTGTGCCCAAGTGCCCCAGGATATCTCAGTTCAGGAACTGATTCAGCACTCCCCGCTCCCCCAACACACCCTCTTCTACTGTCACCCTGTTTTTCCTGGTCACTTTTCACGTGCAGCTTTGCACTCAACCCGTGTTCCCTGCGTTGCAGGTGGCCTAACGCTGGGCTGGTGCCCGGAAGGTCTCTGTGTGGGCGCAGCGCCCTCTGGCGGGCGGATCGCGCGGGCACTCACCGGTGTGGGCGCGTTCACCACCGAGAGGTTGTAGCCGTAGAGGAAGGAGGATCCGAAGGCTCCCACGAGAGCGGCCACAACGAGCGACCAGGACCAGTCCTGGGAAAGGAGAGGAAAGCGTCTGAGTGGGTTGCCCCCTTAATGGGAAGGCGGTCCAGAGGGAATTCAAGGCGGGAAAAGACACAGGTTAGGGAAAGGGGCGTGCCGCAGGCAGAGTTCCCGCCCTGAGGTCCCGCCACGTGGCTGTCTTCCTGCAGGGCTGCCTGAGGATCTGGGCCCACCCCCACCCACCCTTTAGCTGACCTCCGGGGGATGTAGCCTCTGTGACCCAGGAGGAGCAAAAAGCCAAGCTAAGTTCTTTGCAGAGGCTGGTAGTTCTTGAGCACCATGGCCAGACATTGTTCTAAGCGCTTCCTGTGTTATCCTTCTTCCCCTGAATCCCTAGACTAGTCAGTCCGGTTCCATGCAGTGTCACAGAGGAGGGAGAAAGGGGTGCAGAGCTGTCCCTGGTGCTGCCTGGGGAGGAACCTGGAGCCCGAGCTGGTTCCTATTGCAGGACAGGACTCCCTGTCAGCACAGCTGACTTCACCTGGGTCTGAGACGGGTGATGGCCACACAGATGCACATGCATGTACATGAGCATGTACACACATGTATAGTTCCAGACCAATGAGCCTGCAAACTGCTCAGCACACCTACGATAAGGACGCAGGTAGAGACGCAGGGCATATGCTGAGAATGTGGCATCTGCATCCAAGGACACCTGTCCCAGCCTCATCCATGAGGACCACAACCAGGAACTGGCTGGCCATGCTCACAAACACCTGGGGACTGGAGTGCTGCCACAGGCCTCTGGTCTCGTGGAGGAGACCAGGGCATGCATTTTGTAGGTGTGAGTTCCTGACACCCACTCACCACCCCGCGTGAGCCAAGGGTGTCCCAAGTTTATTCAGTTTAGAGACCAAGATCAGGCACGCATAGTTTGGAGGGCGACACTGGCCCCTGACAGCAAGTCCATGCTCTGTCCCTAGCCTCTTCTTGCTAGGCTTCAGTAACACAGTTGTGGGCATCTGAGCAGAGACGGGAGCTTCCTGGGGCTCAACTTGTCCATCTATAAAATGGGCTTTTAATAACAGTGCTGCTGCTGAGAAACCAATGGGCTGCTAGACACAGTCGGTTCTCAAAGAAAAACAAAACCCCCAACTCTTTTACTTCTACTCTTTACTTCCCTCTGGTCCAGCCTCTGCCAAGATAGACAAGCTTCAGCTCTCCACACTGTCCACCCATGGTCCTCTAAGAGGCTCTCTCACTTCCCGAGACCCACTGCCAAAGCCCCTTCCTCTGGGAAGCCTCCTGAAAGCCACCTGCATGCCTCGCCTTGGCGCTCGTGTTTATCTCTTTGATTCAACTTTGGATCCTAACACTGCAGCTTTCACAGTGTTGGAAGCTTTGACCAGTTACACGGCCACTCCTTGACCCGGCTTCCTCATCTTTAAGATGGGAGTGATAATACAATCCACAGCATAGTCTTGCATAAGAAGCGGACAGCCTGGCACTGGCCCCAGGCGAGTGTCAGGCTCCAGGGGGTGGGGCTTGTCCTGAGGGCTGAGGCTATGTTGCTTGCCTCCTGTGTCCCTGTAGGAAGCCTTCTGCTGAGGCAGCCCTGAGTAGATGCTGGTGGCATGGTGGGAGACAGGGGGTGGGGGTTGTCACTCCAGGGATGAGCATTGACAAATACAGTGGGTCTAGAGCAGTGCTGTGTAGGAGGAGGAGTTGAAGTATCATCGGGGTCTGAGCTCAGAGACCATTTCCTCTGAACTGCCCAGCCCGGATACACAAAGCATTTTTTCTAGGCCCTGCGCCTCCCCCTGGCTCTCAACCCTGATCTTCTTAAGGGTGGACTGCTCCCATCAGGTCTGGAGGGGTCCTGCCAGGCAGGGGAGGGTGGCAAGTGGAAGCCATCTCCTGCCTCATCCCCTTTTCTGGGGGTTCTCTGCTTCTCTATGCCTGTTGGGTCACTGATCCTGTATGGCCTGCTGCCCCCCCCCCCAACACACACACACCCATACCTCGCACTTCACACTGAGCCCAGGAAAAGATGATCAGCCCTGAGCAAGCGTGAGGTGGCTGTCCACCAGAACCTCGTTCTCAACACACTGACAGAATGCTAGAATGGAGGCCCCGGAGTCAACAGGAGGGCGGATTCAAACTCCAGCATTCCTGCTCCCGGGTGTTACGCTGCACAGTTGCCAGACACAGGCTGACACAGGGGCTGAGCTCTGACCCATAGCAGCCACCCAGGCCTGGACTCCCCACAGCAGAGAGGCCTTTCTGTGTTTACCTTCTTCCTCCTCAGCTGGTGACCCACCGGCAGCTCCCCAGGGCAACTGGCGTCACGTATCAGGGAAGCTAAGGTGAGCTCCCTGGCATCCATGTTTTTTTTTTTTCTTCTTCCTGGCCCCAGGACCCTGGACTTGCCAGGGCATCTCCACAGTGAGGAGGCAGAGTCCACAGGAAGGAGGGCAGAGCAGGAAGCGTGGCTATGTGATCATGCCTGAACAGGAAGCGAGCAACATTGCTCTCCTTCCCCTAAGCAACTGGAGAGTCTAAAAAGAACATCTGCTTTCCCCAGTCACACCCAAGTCGTGAGGCTTTTTCTTCGGCTTTTTTTTTTTTTTTTTTTTTAAAGGTTCTCTCTAACAAGGCCTGGGCTCTGGATGGCGCAGCTGGAACAGACCCAGAGAAACTTCCTAAGAATTAAGGCCAAAGGTCATTGGCTTAGCCTTCGAAGCTGGGTGAGTTCCAGTGCTGAGTCTTCTTCCACTTACTGTGTATCCACAGGCAAGTCCTGACAATTTTCTGAGCTTCCACTCTGCCAGGGCAAAATGGAATATTGATTTTTCTCTAAATAACCTGCAGAGTCATCCTGCTGCTCATATAGCCTACAGGCGGCCCGAGCAGCCTGCAGGAATGTCTGTGGACCTCCCTACAGGCCCCACCCAGCTCAATAAAGCAAAAAGGGACAAGGACACCATGCACACCAGGCTAGCAGGAGAATTAACTCATTCTGTGGCCAGTTCGCCCCAGTGTCAGTCAGAGAAGTATCTTCAGTGAGCCATGCTCAAGACAGGCTGTATACGTGCTTGGGAGAGTCTGGGAAGGGACAGAGGCAGGCTTGGTCAATGCAGAATGCCTAGGAGATGAACCGCAGAGTTCATGGCCCCACACAAGACCCTGAGAAGCTAGCGAGCTATGTTTAGTGGAGAGGACACATGGAGATAAGGAATGTGAGAAGGAGCACTATTCGGAGAACCCGATTGTCACATGCACCTGAAGGCATCCAGCCTCAGAGGCACAGCAAGGAGACAGTGCTGCCCAGGGTAAGCCGGAACCACCCTGAGCAAGAAAAAACAGCCTTAATCCTCAGCTAGGGATTCACAGAGCCCAGCTCATTGCTCAGTATGACATTCCTCAGCCAGGGACACCTCCTGCGGGCAGAGATAGTGGATGGATGCTATCTGGAAAAAAATACTACAGGTGGCAGGCAAAAAGACTACGTGGCTGGGACCTAAGGTACAGGAGGGGTAGCAGAGAATCAGGGGCTGCCACACCCCTACACGCTAAGGACGGAACAGTCATGGTCTCATTTCTTCCTTACCCACCACCCAGTTTTCCTCAGGGTACTGTTTTCTCACTGCAACAACAGATTTCATCTGCTATTAAAAGTTTGCTGAGATTTCATCAGGCGACCCCTACCCCACTTAAGCTTCCCACTGAGGCGGCAAGCTCAGGGGACCGGATCCAGGTGGTCAACAAACGCCTGCAAGTACAGCCAGGCATGATATCACGGAGGGTGCCAGGGTCCCGGGCCACTCCGAGAGCTGTCTCGGGGAACTAATTGGCTTTCTACCCCATCCTCATTCTTATCATTGAGGACTGGATGCCTAGAGGTCAGATGTCCCTCTTCTGGTGGGCTATCCCAAATTGAACCTTAGAGGGTTGCCAGGGTGACCTAGAGATGACCTCTACATGCCACCTCTCTCTCTGTCTCTGTCTCTGTCTCTGTCTCTCTCTCTCTCTCTCTCTCTCTCACACACACACACACACACACACACACACCCATGAGAGTTGACAGTTACGGTAACGATGGAAAAGAACCATAGGGGAAAAAGAGACGGGGCTCAAATTCCTTGACCTCTCCACCTGTCATGAGAAAACACATGGATATTCCCTGACTTGCTACTGTCTCCACCTCTATTCTTTGCCAAGAGTACCAGTTTGATTAAGAGAAGTGAATGAGGGAATCTGTGTCCTTGCAAAGGTCCCAGTGGGGTCATTTTGGCTGTAAGCTCTTTTGGATGTGGTTGGGGAGGTACGAGGAATACTAAGCAAGGGGATCTTCCCAGCTGCTAAGTGTTAGGTCTAAGCCAATCGGACTTGGTGTTCCCACCATTTTACAGACACTAGCAGGCACCCTGTGGTGGGATGCAGGGAGAGGTCTGTGCTAGACTCCCTGGGGTCTCCAGGCTTCAGGTTATGAGAAATCCCAGAGGTGAGACCACTCTGTCTCCTGCAGCAGTTCTCCTAGTTGACTCTGGGCTCTTTGTTGCTACAAAGGAGCAAACAGCCTGTTTAAATTTGTAAGCAATCTATCCAAACTCCAGGAAAATGATAGGCCCCTAGTGCTGGGAATCTCCACTCTGGCCCCTACTCCTCCCATTCCAGGCCCCTCAGAAAGCCCGCCAAGGGTCAGTTCCTCCACCAACCCAAGATGCTCAAGACCATGCCTACCCAGTATTTAAGATATGGTCTCTAAACTGGCCATGTGATTTTTCTCCTGTTTCTTCCCCCGAGAATCACCCAGGGATGCTTTGCTCATTAGACCTGGACTTTTAATTTGGCCTGATCTGATTTATTGCATCCTTGGAGAAACCCAATATTGGGGTATGGAAACTGTTCATCTAGGAACACACACACACATACACACACACACACACACACACACACACACACACACACACACACACACACTCAGACATCAAAGGGCTGAGGCATCCCCTCACCCACTGAAGGCAACTGAGGTGCCTTTTCTCTACAGCGACTCCCCCCCCCCCCCCACTGCTAGATCCCTCATTTCCCCATAGTGGAAGAAGATCCTTCCCTGTAGTGGGTAGCTGTTCCAGCTTTGACCTGGAAGTACTACCCCTAGTGAGGCTTCTGGTAACTGCCACAACTACCTATGACATGCCCCTGGGGTGGAGCCAAGACAGGAGCACTTAAGACCCAGATCCTCTTGGTTCTTGGTGATCCTGGATGCTAGATGGCAGACCAAGTCAGAGTTCTCCAGAGAACCCCGTTGGATTGCACCTCACCTCTCCCGGATCCTGTAACCAACCCCTTTACTGGCTGTAAGTTACCCCCAAATAAACCTCCTTTTTAACTACACGGAGTTGTCTTGATAAATCCCCACAATACTTCCCCTTCCTAAATACTTTGAAGCAGCCTCCCATATCTTCTCCAGTGCCCTGATATTTCCTCTCTTCCTTCCCTCTTCTTTTGGACTCCTGCCACATCCTCTCTGGCATTAGATAAATCCTATTGCCCGAAGGAATGATCTTTGTCAGTGTCCGCTATCCTAACGGAGACCATCTGCTAAGGAATTCCTAGAGGCAGAAACAGGTAGAGCGGGGATGGATTGCAATGCGTGTGTGTTGAAACTGCATGAATGCATGCATGAGTGTGTGTGAGTGTGTGTGTGTGTGTGTGTGTGTGTGTGTGTGTGTGGTGGGGGAGGTGTACACATAGTGTCGAGGCCAAAGATTGATGTCAGATGTCTTCCTCTTATTTTCCACTTTATTTTTTGAGACAGGATCTCTCACCGAATGTGGATGGCTTTAATTCCTTTAAGCTGGATGGCTAGTGGGTTCCGGGATCCACCTGTTTCCACGCCCTGCCTCAGCACTAGCGCTACAGATGTGCACCCGCCACCACTTCTGGGTTCTAGGCAGCAAGGACTTTACTGACTGAGCCATCTCCCCAGCTCCCCAATGTGTCTTTAGATTTAAGAACAATGACCACATTGTTGTTGTCATCATCAAGGTCCCTGCCTTGACCTTTGGAGTGGGGACCCTCACAGCAAGTCCAGAGAGCCAGCAGCATAACAGGACTCTGGAGACCATCTCCCTGTAGAGGCCATCCCAGACCTATATATAGTTCCCAGCGTCCCTCACTGCTGTCCTCCTGGCACTCTGTCTTCTGCTCTTGTCACGCCCCACCCCCACCCCCCAGGGGAGTGTGAACGAACAGGAAGGACTGCCCTGTCCTGGTTCCCAGAATGCACAGGTAAGGAGGAAACAAACAAGCCAGGACTGACCACCTTCCTCTTCTGCTGGCTTTCTTTGTCTTCTGCTGGGTCCTTCTCGCTGAGCTTCATGGTTTGTTTTTCAGGCCCTGGGCTGCCTGTTATTCCTAAGAGCAAAAGAAAGGATGTCATTTAGCCTGCTGTCAAAGATGCGTAAGTCAGAGGGGCACCGGTTACTCCAGCTACTCCAGAGACCAAGACAGGAGGTCACAAGCCCAAGGCCCTACTGGTCTGCACAGTGAGTCAAGGCCAGGCTGGTAACTTAGTCAGAACTTGTCTCAAAATAAAGTGTTTTGTAAAGGACCCAGGATGTAGCTCACTGGTAGAACACTGGCTTAGCATGCATGAGGTCCTGGGTTCAACCCACAGTACCGCACAAAAAAAAGAGGAAGTCACAGGAGGCATGCTGAAAGATGCTCTCGGGCAAGGACACCAGGATGAGACACTGCAGTGTCCTCACTGGACCCCAGATCCCCAGAAGTCCCAGTCACCTCCTGGCACAACTCCACTTAGGAAACGTGAGACAGGGCTGTGTTTCCCATGGCTGCCTCACAGCTTAGGGAATGCAGGCTGTTCCTCGCAGGAGACACACTCGGAAGGTCATGCTCACAAAGGCACACATAGGAAACACCAGACTGTCTGTCTCCAGAGGGGAAAATGAAGCCAGTGGATACTGAGACAAAGTACCAGGCTTGCCTGTCAAGTTGGGAACAGTCACCAAACCGGTAACCCAAATCACTGGGAGACAGAAGTGGGAAGCCCTGCCAATTTCTAGAGTTTTGAAATGTTTTAGAATTTCTGGAGGCTATATATGCTTTAGCTAAACTTGTCACAGCCTTTGTAAAAAATTTTCCTACAGTAAGAAAAAAAAATTGAGCACAAAGGTTTTTAGTCCAAGATATTCATTGCAACATTTTCTATGCTAGAAAATGGCATTTGCGATAGTAACTGTGTGGTGTGTTGCAACATCTTGACCCTGATTGGCTTCATTTTCATTGCCAGTTAAAGAAGCAGGGGAAACCTCAGAGAAAGCGAACAGAATCAGCCCATGAAGAAAGGCTTTTATTAGGGACACACACACACACACACACACACACACACACACACACACACACACCAGGCACACACTCACCCATACACAGCAAGGCACTCAGAAAAATCATCAGCAAATCAAAGTGGAGACACTCAGAAAGACAAAATGCAGCCTTTCTTGGAGTGCTGGGGCTTTGTGGGGCTTTGAGGGGTCTTCTTCCCCTAATTCAGAATTGGTCAGTTTGAACAGACACAAGGAGGCTGATAGGCCCTAACTTTGGAGTAGGCATATCCTGAGCCCGGTTTGAAAGTATCAGACCAACCAACATGCAGGAAGCCCTGCTGGCCAGAGAAAAAGCCCAAAAGTCCACCAGGCCTTAAGGTTTCTGTTTCTGGTCAGGAGGACGCAGAAGAAACAGCAAGTATGCCTTTTTTTTTTTTTTTTTTAATCTGCTTGTGGCTCCTTTTTCTATCTGTCTGTTCTCCTGGGGATCTCAGTCTTGCAGCAGGAAAGTTTATGTCATGGTTCACCATAATGGAAAGTGTGTGTGTGTGTGTGTTTGTGTTTGTGTGTGTGTGTGTGTGTGTGTGTTGTGTGTATGTTAGGTGTGTATTATGTATGTTAGTGTGTTGTGTATGTATTATGTGTGTATTGTATGTGTGTGTTGTCTCCTCTGTGTATGTATTATGTATGCTGTATACATTGCTTATGCATGTGTGTGTGTGTGTTGTGTGTATGTTAGGTGTGTATTATGTGTGTTAGTGTGTTGTGTATGTATTATGTGTGTATTGTATGTGTGTGTTGTCTCCTCTGTGTATGTATTGTGTATGCTGTATACATTGCTTATGCATGTGTGTATGTGTGTGTGTGTGTGCGCAGGTGCACCAAGGCTAGAGGTCCAAGTCAGGTGTCATCCTCAATTGCTGCCCACTTTAGTTTCTGAGGCAGGATCTCTCACTGAATTGGATGCTCACAGATTTGACCTGGCTGGCTGGCCGGCAAGCTCCAGGGATCCTTGGGTCTCTGCCTCCCCTGTGCTCAGATTACCGATGTTACTGCAATGCCCAGCTTTTTATCTGGATGCTGGGGATCCAGATTCAGGTCCTCATGCTTGCACATCAGGAACTCTACTGACTGAGCATCTCCCTAGCCCATAGAAAGTCTTATGGTCCTTACCAAATGTTATCTAGGGATGGAGCAATGGCTCAGTGGTTAAAAGGATGTACTGCTCTTGCAAAGGACCCATGTTCAGTTCCCAACATTCACATGAGGCAGCTCGCAACTGCCTGTACCTACAGCTCTAAGATATCTAACACCCTCTTCTGGCCTCCTCAGGCATCTGCAGTCTTAGACACACACTCACAAGGACACACATATATACATAATTTAAAATAAAATAAGTCTTGTTTAAAAGCCTATTATCTAATAGCATGTGGTGACAGGAAAAAATACTCAGAATAAATTTCTATTTAACAAGTGGAGGAAGATATATAAGTGAATATGTGTCATTTGACATTAAACACGGATGTACTGATGATTAATACTTTGTATGTTAAGCATTGCTTGTGCTTAAACTAAGACTGTGTCCTCTTACTCAAATCCAAACGTAGGATCTGTGTGTTGAGCACTCACTTAGCAAACAGATTTTCAGTGAAGATCATACAGGCTTCTAATTAGAAAAAGAAGTCACTCAAAACATTCATAGTTAGAGAGGAGAAATTGCCTGTCTTCCAAGGGACAAACTGGGACAAATACAGCGGGTGACTAAGGTAAACCGGTGCTCATTTGCCATTCTGAAAGTCTTTGGGCCTTGAAGGGTTATACTGTAGTGAATCTACTCTGTCTGTGTTCTGTATATAGAACAACAAGGCCTGGGTGATATATCTGTTTATAACATGATGTGCTGAACGTTTGATACCCATTACTGAGACAAGCAGCTTGGGGAAAAAATTAATTTAAAATATTATTACTCATTGACAATGCACCTGGTCAGCCAATGATTTTAACTGACTTATAAACATAAGAAGATTAATGTTTTCATGCCTGCCAGCACGACACTCACTGTGCAGCTCACAAATCAAGGAGCAAGCTCAACCTTTAAGGCTTAATACTTAAACGCTTTCTGTAGTGGATATAGGTACAACCATGATTCTCTGAAAGATCTGGGTAAATTGAAAGCCTTTTGGAAACAAGTCACCATCCGAGACACCATTGTGTTGTGGTTCATTGGATGAAGTAAAAATAACAACACATTAAAGGATCATGGAAAAGGGTGACTCTAGCCCTCAGAGATTACTCTCAGGGATTCAAGACTTCTGGGAAGGGAATAATGGCATGTGGCAGGCATAGCAAAAGAGCTAGAGACTGCAAATGAATTTCCATAGTCATATAACAAAACTTCAATGGACAAGCAAACAAACAAACAAACAAAAGGTGCCTTCTTGCAGTGGAATCTATTGCCAAGGAGGATGCTATGAAAATGGTTAAAATGATAACAAAAGGTTTAGAATGTTCCAGAAACTTGGTTGGGAAGGCAGTGGCAAGTTTTTGAGATGACTAAATGAAGACGATGCAGACAGGGCTGCAGGGATGAGTGGGGACAGTGGAAACAGGGATGCAGGATAAGCCTGGACAGTGGAGACGGGGCTGGAGGATGACCAAGGACAGCAATGTTTTCATGCATGAACAGATGAGTCAGAAATAGCAAAACCTAAATTGCAGTCATACGTAGCTGTGATGCTATGGAGATCTTGATCTTTTTGTTTTGTTTTCCCATAGCTTTCCAATTTTTCTACATTTGAAAAAAATGTTAATCTAACGACACATTTAATTGTTTTAATTTTTTAAAAAAAGTTCTGAAATTTTGAGTAGCCAAGCCAAGTCCCAATCTGCATGTACCACTTCCTAAGGTAAAAGGCACCACCCTGAAAACTGCAGGGTCCTCATTGGATGCTGCAGCCTGGGCTGGATTCAGGCCCAGGAGTCACCACAGCTGCCTTAGCCATTTGTCAGTGGGACACAGAAGGCCCTGCTCTGATGATAGTGGACATGGTATCACATTACATCCCTGGGCCTATTTTCCCTGAAACATTTGCAAGCCTCTTGGCAGCTGCCTAGGCTACCCTTGGCCTAGAGGAAAGGAGGAAAGGCTCTATGCCTCACTAATCCTTCCATCGCCTGCTGCCTCCTCCTGGAAACTGACCTGTGTCTGCCTGGTACCCCAGAGCAAAATCCAGTCATCCCAGAAGCCAGGACACAGAGACTGCTCTCTCTCTCTCTCTCTCTCTCTCTCTCTCTCTCTCTCTCTCTCTCTCTCTCTCTCTCTCTCTCCCTCCCTCCCTCCCTCCCTCCCCTTCCCTCTTTATATGTGTGTGTATGTGTGTATGATATGTGTCTATCTGTATCTATGTGTGCATATCCGTCTATCTCTCTGTGTTTACCTGTGTGTATGTCAATCTGTCTGTCTGTCTGTCTGTCTGTCTGTCTATCTCTATGTGCGTGGACGTCTTCTCATCAGCAGTGCTCTCCTGTGAGTGCTAGCCCATTTTATGTATGACCATGGCTAGTCTACCATGCCGCTGCACTGGTTGGATATCTGCAGAACAATTCAGAGGTTGCTGAAAAAGAGTTTTCCACTTGAGTCGGCATTTGTAACCCTCTGACTTAAGTGAAGCAGACGGCGCTCCGTGATGTAGGTGGCCTTCCCCAGTCACTTCACAACCCCAAGAGAAAAACCATGTGAGCCCTGCAGAGGAAGGGGATCCACCTCAGGACTACAACACAGGAGTGCTCCCAAGTTTCAAGTCTTGGAACATGACTACATCAATCAGCATTGCTGTAAGTTGCCAGCTCTGATCCAGCCTCACTCTCTCCCATTTCCCCATTCCGAACCCTGCTCCCTCTCAGAAAGCCCACCAAGCAGGGCCCCTCCCCTGGAGCTACTTAAGAGGCCTACAGGGTATTTAAACCACCACATACCCCCCACCCCATCTCCCCCCCCACCCCCACCCCCACCCCGTCTCCTCTCTGGGGTGGGAAAAAAAGTCACCCGGGAACGTTTTGACCAATAAACTTGTTCTTTTATTCTTAATTTGGCTTGATTTGGCTTACTGTGTCGGCTGAGAGACTAAATAATTGCTAAAGTGAATTTGTAGCTTGCTGTGTGGATTTGGGGCTTGCCAGTCCCCAAAATTGCAGGAAGCAATCCTTTAAAGGATCACACCAGACAGAAGGGGGGGGGGCGGGATTTCCCACTGTTTCTGCTTTTTCTTTATTTCTTTTTTTTAAAGAACCCTAACTGATCTCCTCCCCCATTTCTCACAGTGGCACAGTGGAAGGTCACAGCCTGTCCCTCTCTGTCCATTCTGGCACAAGACCTGACTAGCCAGAAAGGAGTGCAGCATGGAGGACCTGGGGCCTGGGGCCTGGGAGCTGGGGGCTGGGGGCTGGGGGCTGGGGCTGGGGGCTGGGGCTGGGAGCTGGGGGCTGGGGGCTGGGAGCTGGGGGCTGGGGGCTGGGGGCTGGGGGCTGGGGGCTGGGGGCTGGGGGCTAGTCTCTGTGTGACTAAGCAAGAGCCAGGATTTGAAAGACAGTGGGGAGAACAAGTCATTGGAATCAGAAGTCTAGGTCTCTCTCATCCTGGCTTCACTGCTGGGACTCTCTACAGTTCTCCCTGGTGGTGATCCCTGGAGGAGGGTGCTGCATACAAAGGGCCCTGGGAGATGCCTGGCAAAGCTTTGGTGTCTGACAGTTAGTTATTTACTCACCGTTAATGGAGGGTCCCAGACAGAGCAGAGGTGGCAGGGTGGTGGGGAGAATGTCCTACTGGTTCTGGTTCTCGTTCTCCCTGAGCTGGAAACAAAAAATAGTCTTTAATGCCACCGACTAGGAAAGGTCACCCAGGGAGAAAGAGCAGAGAGAGGACTCCTGAGGAAGCCCGCCTGGAAACAGAAGGCAGGGAACAGTGAGCAGGGAGGGAGGCAGGATACAGCAAACAAGGCCACTGAGGGCTGGGGGTGACACGTCAAGTCTGTCCTGACTCAAGGGTTGACTGACTCAAGAGACGGGTGTCATTATAGCAAGGGTGTTCTGAGTGTGCTGGCAGGGGAGGGACTGAGTTGAAAGAGGAGCCTGTGTGTAGACAGGCTTTATAGGACATCAGCCGTGGAGGAGGTGCAGGGAAGCCACAGGTGGAGGGGGGGTGCCGTCAAAGGATGGACCAGGGTAAAATCTTGGCAAAGACTGTAGACTTGGACGTGGGAAGATGGGAGACTGCTGGGTAAGGCTTGTATGTTCTGGAACCATCTCTACCCCAAAGCTACCTGCACTCTGACATCTCTCTAAGCTGTCTCGGGCAGTCTACCTCCCATCCCACTCTGTCTGCATGCCATCACCCAGTGATGTCAACATACAGAGTGAAGCAAGCAGTCCACCTAAGGGAAGGCAGGACCCGGTGTGGGTGTTTGTCATGAATTCAGTCTGGAGAGCAGCCTTGTATCCATCCCTGCCGGGGTGTTGAGGGTCCGGCCGTGGAGAAGGAAGGTAACAGGCCTTCACCATCAGTGAGTTCACAGTGACCAGCACGGGCTTACATTTGGAAACGGGTTAGAGAAAATGTGACCTTAGCTGTGGTCAGAGTGAGGCCCATGCGCCCACCACTGGGGTCATTGAGAAGTCAAGGTCAGGGTGTGCAGGCAGCTGTCAAGAGCACGGAGGCAAGAGAGAACAGATGTGGGTGGGAGGAGAAGGTACTTAGTCCATGTGACAGGGTTAAGACAAGGGGCCATGGGCCAGGGAGGGTGGACAGAGACTCGGCAAGTCCCCAAACAGTGAGGCTTCTGTGAGAGGGACGAGCTAAGTGCTAGGACAGGATGAGGGATATGCATACTCTTTCTAAGAAGATGCTATAAAGGGCCATGCTCTGGCCCTTTCTCAGGCACATCTAACTTTTGGTCCATGGGCTGCATGCACCCTAGGATAGCTATGAGTATAGCCAAATGCAAAACTGTAAACATACTGAAAATACAGGGTTTTCTTTGCCCTTTTTTTTTTTTTTTTTTTTTTTTTTTTTTTTTTTTTTTTTTTTTTGTTTTTGTTTTTGTTTCTGTCACAACATTCTGGAGCATTAACTCTGTAAATGGCAACTAGATTCTGCACTGTCCAAGTCTGGACACCTGTGTGAGAGGGCTATGAGTGATGAACTGGGCTTCCTTCTCATTCACAGACACTTGGGATTGGGTCCTATTTCCTGGTCAGCAAAGAACGGCAAGATAGCTGCTAACTCAGCAAAACCCACTGCCCACAGAGAGCCGCAGTAAGAGCTCCAGATTAGAAGCCTCACCCTTCAGGCTCCAGAGCCAAGGACACTCTTCCTCAGTTCCAGTAGGTCTCATCACCAGCACGTCTTGTGCAAGGCCACATTTGAGAGCTTATGCCTCAGGCAGCATGGACTCTGGGACCAGGGTTTCTAACCTCAGCTCTATAACTTACGAAGCTGTGCGGCTAGCAGAAAATGACTTGACTTCTCTGTGCCTCCATTTCAAAGGGAGAGGGTGACAAGGCCAACTTCGTGGGGCTGCTGAGAGGGAGGATGCACCTAGTCCACAGCAAAGGTCCAGGAGCTAGAATGATAGGGTACTCCCCACCTGAAGCACAGCCAACGGCCCCTGTAGACAGCTATGGTCCTCCATAAGGAATAGCTGATATATAAGAACTGGTTAAGGTGGCTCACTATCTAAGTCCACTTGGTATTAAACTAAAGAACTCTGCATGCCCTCCACACAACTATGCAAGGCTTAAATAGAGTAAGAAACCAACAAAACCCATGAGATAAACACAAGATCTGTTTAGGGCACTACTATGTCAGCTCCCTCCCTGTCCCTCAGAGAGAGAGGGAGGGAAGGAAGGAAGGAAGGAAGGAAGGAAGGAAGGAAGGAAGGAAGGAAGGAAGGAAGGAAGGAAGGAAATAAAACATGATATACACTGGGCTTTTGACCTCCCCTACTGGCTAGCAGCTTTTGGCTCTTGCTTTATTCCTGGTGTTCAATATTTCCTAGAGTTTAAGTTCCAGCGTTTAGCACGAAGCTAAAATGAATTCTAAAACAAGGTTCTGGAAATGAATGTAGAATAAAGGAGACTTTGAGAAAGAGAGGGAGAGAATGAGAAGGGATATGAAGATTGGGAAGAGAGAATTACAGACAATTACGAGGAGGGAGGAGAGAGGCAGGAAGGAGGGGAAGGAGGGAGGGACATGGGAATATTTACGGCCACAACCACACACAATGCTGTTTCTATAGAAAGCTTGCCAGACACCACACTAAGTACTTTATCTGCATATTCTCACTTAATCTTCACCAAAACCCTGCAAAGCTCATTCTCAAGTTCCTCCTTTATTAAATCCCTGCCTCAGTTGCTCTGGTAGTCCTCATCATTGGCAAAATCCTCCCAAAGCTGCCCGAAGTCAGGAGGGTAACTCACCTGTGCCCTGAGTCTCCTCGTCCACTTTAGTCTAAAGAGCAAATGGACTATGCCTCATAAATAGATCAGCACCCAATATGATCAGATATGAACCTGGGAACTTGCAAAATAAAACAGCATTAATGATTAAGCTGCATCCAGCTGTTATTGTAAACACCTGGGATGCCCATCATGATAAGCAATTAATGATTAACATTTGAAGATCGATGACAGCAAGCTGAGCTGACTGAAAACATGACCAGGCGTGTGGCAGAATGTGCTCAAGCAGGAATTCGGGACAGAGAAATCCAGATGAAGCCATTCCCAGAGGAGCCAATGACCTTGGCATCCCTTCCTTGTGTGTCTTATCCGAGATCCCCTTAACAAGAGGATGCCACCATGGGACAATTAAACCCCCTGGCCTGAAGCAAAAGTCAACTGGAATGCCATGGAAGAGTCATATGTGGCTGTCAATCCTGGAGCCCAGACAAGGCCACACCTCCTAATCTTTTCAAATAGTGCCATTCCCCAATGACCAAGCATTCAAATCTATGAGCCTATGGGGACCATTCTCATTCAAATTACCACAAGTGACTCCATCTAGACCTTAAGCCTACCCCCACACTGAGCCATCACACACCTGTTCCCCAAGATCCAGCCTGAGGTGCTCCTGCTCAGCCAGTGCCCTCCTACAGCTAAGAAACATCTCAAACACCAAAGACAGCAGTGAGCTTCCGTGGTCCTGCCCAATCTGCTCTGCCTCAAGCCTTGGTCTCCCCGAGCTTCCCCAAACAGCTAAGACTCTGCGGCCTTGAAAGCCCTTTCTCTGTCTGTCAAAGCCAACAAAGCTCAGCATTTTGGCTGGAGCAGAAGTCATCTCATCTCACACAGGCAATGGCCACAGCCTTCTGAGACTTCTTTGTCTACCTAGCAACATCTGATGGATGACTGCAGCAGATCAGACTCCTACAAACCACCCTCCCGAAAGCCCTCCATGGTTTTCTAGGAGCCCACCCTCCCGAGCTCAGACAGCCTTTGCACCTCATCAGTGTGGATACAGCCACTGAGGAAGGCTTTGGCACTCCAGACTGGGGCTCGAATTCTAGGGCTGCTGATAAGCCACTAGGAGTCTCCAGAAAGCCACCAGGACCACATCTGTTCCCCCCCCCCCCCCCCCCCGCCCTCCATCTCCGTCACTATCCACTCTCTTGCTAGTCCACTATGATCTCTGCCCCTGGCCTTCCTGATGTCCCAGATTGTCCACACTTCCCCTGTCCCAGGACATCCGGGCTTGCCATTCCTGCCTTCTAGCCAGGAAATCCTTCCCAGAACCCCTATAGGTGGCCTTGTTCTGGCCCTAGAATGACAAACTTCAAATGCCTCCTTCTCAGGACTGTTCAGATGCTGCCTACCCCTACCCTACTCCAAGGGCCCGCTCTCCCTGCCTCTCCCGCCTTTTCCCTCTCCATCCTGCCCTCAGTACCTTTAATTTTCTTCTTTTGGTCAATGAGTCTACTTATTTGTCTGTGGCTTTTAGCTACAGTCTTCTGCAGAGTTTAACTCTCTACGCAGAGACTTCCTCTCCTGTTCCCTCTGTGGACTCCCCAGTGTCCAGAGCAGTGATGAGTATTCCTGATCAGAGGAGTCAGAATGCCAGGCGAGGTGTTTAGCTTGTTTGCAGCTGCCTGGGAGTCCTGCTCAACATTGCACCTGAGACTGACACAGGGCAGCAGGACCGCATGACGAGCTGTATGCTGGGTGAGGGTGGGCAGACTTTTCTGTAATAGAGGTACAGTCCTAGGACCTTGGTGGCTCTGGAGCCCAGTGTCTTGTGTTGGGCCAGGGACTTCCTACCCAGCTGGCTTTCCTGGTGCTTGACTCCCACACTTTCTTCATCTGGTCAGAGCCTGGGTCTGTAGCCCCCAGCGAATCGTAAGTCTCCTGCCACCCATCCTATGGAGACCCTGAGGGGCCACTGTAGCTCCTTGCAGAGAGGGGCCTGGCTGCCTATAGAATTGCTGTAGCTGCTGTGTTCTGTGCCTCCTTGTCCTGCTCACAGGCATCCCACAAAACATGTGACTTCTCCATGAGCCAATCTTGATGGAGAGCTGACAGTTTGGGTGGGACAGTGATTGGAAATCATATAAATCAATCTCTCTGGGGTGGGGGAGTACGTACATGCACGGGCACGTGGAAGCCAGAGATTGACATCGGGCATCATTCTTCAAGCATCGTCCACCTTGATTCCTGAAGTAGGGGCTTTCATTGATCTTATCTGCTTGACTCTATCCCCCTTTCCTGTAATTACAGGTGCATGCCACCATGTCCCGCTTTTTTTCAAGTGGGTGCTGAGGATCGAATGTGGGTCTCCATGTTTACAAGGAGAGAACATTACCAACCAAGAATCCCCCAGCCCTACAATCCTCTTGGGTGAAGAAATTCAATAAACACAAACATCCCTCTAGACTTCTTCAAGGTTAGGATCATTTTTTAAAAAGTGGATCTGAACATTCCAAGATCCAGAACCTCTTCCTTGACTCTTGGGTTTCGCTTAAGTGGGAGCAGCAAAGCTCTGTACACACATCAACCAAAGTTCAAACCGTGACTGTTGCCAGCCCGCTGTGTGACCTTAGAGCACACACTTAACCTCTCTGAGTATGGCTTACCTGAATCACAAAAGTGACAACATATTCCTGTTTGGGGATTAATAATAACACGTGGACTTAACACCCAACATCCAGCAGAGGCTGGTTGAGTGTAGCTATTTTTAAGGTCTGTAAGTCAATCATTCATAAAATTCAGAAGACTCAAGATAAATATTTATACTTGGACATTCATTGAGAGTTTTTCTCAGGTTCTTGTTCTGCTTGGCTAGAGCCGTCTGGCAAGAATGGAGCAGTCTCTGGGACCTGAGCAGGTCTGCACCACCTGCTGCTTTCTGGGAGACTCAGCACACGTCCTGATGGTGAAGGCCCAAGGCCTACACACTGGCCAGCATGGGTCTTACTGAGACTTGACAAGGCCAGTCTGAGCCCTTTTGATGAACACAGCCCTGGAGAAGAAGAGCCTCAGGCTGCTGATGGTGTCTCTGCTCACTGCAGGGATCACGGGCTCCTGCTTCAAACAGCTCAGGTGGTACAGAGAATTAAGAAGCCCAGAAGATGGGGTTGTTGGAGAGGGTGATTCTGATGAAGAGATGCATAAACTGATTCATGGTGTCAGGAAGGGAGAAATGATCATCTGAGCCCCCAAAGATGCTAAAATGCACTGAAATGTACTGTATGGAGTGGGCCAAAGATACAGGTGCAGCATTCTAGTATCCTATTATTCATATTCTCTCCAGCAAGACAGGACTGGAAAAGAGACATGCTCACTCATGCATTTGTTTATTGACCATCCACATGTCCATTCAGCAGTCTGTATTAAGGTCCTACTGGGTGTCAGGCACACAGTATGTCTAGGCAGGGAAAAGTCCTGCCCACCCCACCCCACCCCCCAGTCCTTATACACAATAGACTGCAGTCAGATGTCAACAACCACACATTTACATTATAATTTAGATACAATCTCTTGGGGTTGATGTTTAGACACTGTGGTGGTTTTGTTTGTTTGTTTGTTTGTTTGTTTGTTTGACAGAGTCTCACTGTACATCTCCAGCTGGTCTGGAGCTCACTATGTAAATCAGCTTGGCCTCGAATTTATAGAGATCCACCTGCCCCTGTCTCCTGAAGACTGGGATTTAAGGCATGCACTACCATGCCTGGTTCACCATACTGGCTTGTATGTGAAATGTCTCCCCTAGGCTCATGGATTTGAACACCTGGTCCTCAATTGGTGGTGCTACTTGGGGAGGTTATGGAACCTTGAGGAGGTATGGTCTCATTGGGGGAAATGCACCACCAAGGATGGGCTTTGAGGGTTTATAGCCTCACCCCACTTCTTGCTCTGTCTCTCTGCTTTCTTCTGTGTGTAGATGGAAAAATGTGAGCAGCCAGGCATCTGCTCCTGCCAGCATGGTGTGTCTCCACGTTCCCCATCATTATGGAATGATAAACCAAAATAAATTCTTTCTTCTACAAGTTGCTTTTGGTCATGGGATTTTGTCACAGCAAATGCTAGAGATGGTAGCAGGTGGCAGGAGAGCCTGGCTTACTTGAGAATGTTTAAGGGGCTCATGTCGAGCTCGGAGTGGGGTGAGGGGCCAGTCCGTCAAACAGCAGAAGCCATCAAGCAGAATGTGCTTGGGCCAGAATGTGGTTCTCAATGTGTAGGTCACTACCCCCTTGGGGATCGACTGACCCTTTCACAAAACCCAGATATTTGCATTACGATTTGTAGCAGTAGCAAAATTACAGTTTTGAAGTAGCAATGAAAATAATTTTATGGTTGGGAGTAACCACAACATGAGGAACTATATTAAAGGGTCTCAGCATTAGGAAGGTTGAGAAGCACTGTTAGAGAGATCCGTATGGGTGGAGCCATGGTCATGAGGCGAGCTTACATTGGGAGCAATGTCAGGAATGTGGGTCTGTCCCCAGAGCAATGAGAATTCTGAGGGTTTCTAAATCGGGATGTGGGCTGGAAGCTGACTGAGTCAGGTCTTTATGAAGGTGGCCTGGTACTCCATGGAACTGAACTGGGAGGTTTGGGGGAGACAGAAAATGTCAAAGAAGTGGAAGCAGAATTACCCACTTCAGGCTGTAAGGGGATGATGTAGGCTAGACCAGGGTGAGGCCACTCACAGAAAGCTACCTGCAAGGTGGCCGCAGGGATGGTAGGAGATGACCCCTGCTGGACTCCTGGCAGCACGGTGCTTGATGCAGGGCTATCAGGGACCCTGTTATCACTTGGTCTGGGCTGTAAGTGAAGACTATCCCCTGCTTCCAAAACTCCCCAGGGAAGACAGCTTAAAGGGGACAGCCTAGTGCAGGGGTCAGTGCAGGGGCTTCAGCTGCAGACATAATGGCTGCCTTGAGATATAGATATATTTATCAAGGGGATCTTGGCTACAGCCCCAGAACTACAGCTAAATGACACTCGTGCAGAGTCAGACTTCCACTCAGGAGCTGTTTGCTGAACTTCATGCCCACTTTCCCCTCTCTCCACCATGGCACATCCCTCTCCACTGTGTCAAGTACTGAGTCTCCAAGTGGCTCCCTTCCTCCTGTGGTCACTGAGACTGTGACAGCTTGCTTGAGTCTGCAATGCTAGGTCTTGTTCCTACAGAAAGCTAAGACTGTTCCAAAACTGACGGGATGAGTCATGTGAATCTATGTCACCCTGTCCCCAGCCCTGGAGGGGAATCTTTGTTCAGACTTCTCTACCTCATCTCCGGCTACTTCTAGAACATTCTCTCTCCTCTCTGCTTATCTGCCCACACTTTGCCCTCAAAACCTAACCTGAGTTTGAACCTTCCCAAGAAATCTTAAGATTCTATATTTGATAAGTGGAGAAAGTAAGCTTATGACCTTTGACCCCAGGACCATGTTCACACTCTTCTGCACGGTACACTTTGCCTTCACTTCTGTGTCTCAGCATCCTCTCCAGCCACTACAAATTGAGGAACAGCTGATAGGAGGCCATCACTCTTCCTGTTTGCTCCCAGGGCAGACACTGTAGGGAGTGTGTGTGTGTGTGTGTGTGTGTGTGTGTGTGTGTGTGTGTGTGTGTTCATATGAGGGTGTGAGCTCACACGGAGTTTGGAGCACAACCTTCAGGTTCTAGTCCCCACTTTTCCACACTGTTTGAGACAGAGACTCTTTGCAGCTGTATAAGCCAGGCTTTCTGGAGACTCTCCTGCCTCCTCCCATCTTCCCTTAGGGATATGGCATAATTACAGCCTCCTTTGCCTCTCTGTCTGGCTTTTAAATTGGTCTGAGGTCATCAAGCCTGCACAGCAAGTGCTTTTACCCACCGAACCATCTCTCCAGCCCCCAATGGGCCTTCTTAAATAAAAGATTACCTTTTGTGTGTGTGTGTGTGTGTGTGTGTGTGTGTGTGTGTGTGTGTGTGTCTGTATGAATGCATGTCATGTCTTTACAGGTACCCAAGAGGCCAGAGAGGGTGTCTAAGCCCCCGGAAGTGGATTACAGGCAGTTGTGATCTGTCTGATGTGGGTGCTGGGATCCAGACTTGGGTCTCCTGGAAGCAGCACATGCTCTTACCTGCTAAGCCCTCTGTGTAGCCCCCAGTAGACAATTGTACTACCCTTTCCACGAGCCCAGACTGAGCCTCTGAATCCTTGTCAACAGATCACCATGAGTTCTCCGTGGGAACTAGACTGTGGGATGAGATGGCACTGGTGGCTCTTGCCACCGACTCAACTCTGCTGTGTTCACCACACCACCTAGGCACCGCTGCCCATTTCCTCTGCCTTCCCCACCCTGACCACCTTTTTTGATTGCTTCAACTCAGCCAGCGGGAATCACTGAGTCCATCATTGGCAGAGGAAGGGAGCCCAAGGCACCAGCACCAAACCCTTCCAACCCAGTGATGAATGAATTTCAAGTGGCAACTTTGTCTTGTATTGATTTACATCATGTTTTTTTTTAGTCGTGGGAGAAGCAGTGGTGGTAGGAGAAAGAGAAATACTTGAACATGGAAGAGACTCCTTCAGACTCCATCCAGCAGCTAGACCAGTATGTTTTTCAACCTGTGGGTTGCGACCCCCTTGTGGGGGGCGCATATTGGCTATCTTGCATATCACATATTTACATTACAATTCCTAACAGTAGCAAAATTACAGTTATGAAGTAGCAATGAAATAGTTTTATGGTTGGGGGGTCACCACAACACGAGGAGCTGTATTAAAGGGTCGCAGCACTAGGAAAGCTGAGAACCACTGTTCTAGACCAAGAAATTCCTTAGCTTGTCTTCCTCAGTATGTGTGGCACTCAGAATAGGTCCTGAGGGGATGATAAGATGGTTCAGCGAGTCAAAGCCCTCAACTCACAGAGATCCACCTGCCTCTGCCTCCCGAGTGCTGGGATTAAAGGCGGGCACCACCACTCTTCTGACTCCACAAAGTTATTCTCTGACTTCCATACGTGTGCTGTACACACATATATATCATCATCATCATCATCATCATCATAATAATAATAATAATAATTTTTAGGTATCTCAAAAAAATAGATCGTGGGAAAGCTCCTATGGCCAGGTCCTTTCTGTGCTTAAGGGGATGACTCTTCTTCAGCCAACTTCAGCCACTACCTGCTCTAACTCTCAAGTTCTCTGGCTAGACCCAGCTGCCCATTCGCTTACTCAGCAAAGTTTACATCATACTTGCTCCTAGGGGAGCGCAGCAAGGCTCAGAGAGGCGAAAGTGCTACCCCAAAGTCACACTGCATGGCTGGTACAGGGTTCAGAGGTCAGAGCCCTTGGTGCTGATGTGCTAAGCTGGGTCCCTGTCACCAGGCTTTACTCCCTCTGCCTGTCACGGAGGTTCCTGGTCTTTGCACCTTTGGGCCGCTGACTGGACATAAACCACACCCATGTCCTGCCTCCCTCCCAGTGGCCTTGGCCTTGAGCCAAGCCTTTTGACAGTCTCAGCTCAGGGACATTCCCACCTTCCCAGGACACGTGAGGTACTTTGTACTCTGCCTGGGCCAGGCCATGGGTGTCCCAGCTCCCCTCTCAGGCCTGAGCCGTTACTGAAACTGTCAGAAGCCCAGCTTCTGCGTCTGCGTCATTATGGGCATAAGCCCCACTTCCTGAGCTGGCTTCCGTACAGTTCCCCGGCCACAGATCCAGAGCCCATCACAGCTGGCTCTTTGTATCCAAAGGTTCTGCCGTTGGAGTCAAGCAGCCAAATACCAAAAATAGGGAGAAAAACTGTGTCTGTAGGAGTCAAGAGCGGGCCTGTACCCCCATGGCATTTACCCCTGGTGCATGAGCTGTCAGAAACCATCCAAAGATGCCGGGCAGTGAGCACAGGTGAGAGCCAATGCCAAGGTGCTTTATCTATGGGGCGTAAGCATCCAGTTTTCAAACCACAGCCATAGTTACTGGCATAGACAACAAAGTTAGAAAGGGACAGGGGAGCGTGAGCATTTAAGCGAGCCTGTTCTGGGGTGGCACTGTGCCAGCAGTGTGTACTTGTCTCTGGCATATGTCCTGCCCTCATCCCTGGCTCCAGACATCAAAAGGTCTGAGCTTCTCACACCTCAGCCCTCGTCCTGCTGCTGCCTCAGCCATGGGTCCCCTACAAAGGCCTCCTTCATCTGTGTGCCTCCCCTCGCCAGTTCAAACTCACAATCTGAATTTTCCCAGGCAGTCTCTGGGAGGTCCTGACTGGTTTATTCCAGTCGGGTGCCAGGCTCTCAGCCAGCAGGAACCCGAGGGAACAAAGAGCAAGGGCTTCAGTGTTCTCAGACAGATAGAATCAGGACCTCACTGTGACTGACTTACTCTATAGTTAATCAGCAGGCTACCCCCGGCTTGGAACAAGCTTCCCTCCGCGGCATAATGACACCAGCCTACTCTCCAGGATCCACTGCTCCCCTCCCCAGGGAGGAGAGTGGCCTCTGTCACCTACCTACACAAGTATTATCTGTTTGGTTTCAGTGACTCAGGTTCTTGGGGAAACACAGGCGCAGACAGGATTCAGATATGTCAAATGATTTGCTTGTGGTCACACAGCCGGGTGTTAAGACTGAAGTGTGCTGGGGCCTCTTGGACACCTCCTCACACCCCCTTTTCACCCAAGAAATTTTTATGTGGCCCAGGGTATATACAATAGGCACACAAAACCCAAACATTTACTGATAAAACCCTAAAGGGATCTATTTTAATGTTAGGTGAACGTCCAACTTTACCATGTATTTGCACACAGAAGCAAAGCTGTATACTAAGGAAATGGATGTACTTGTCCATTTTACACAAAATTTAAGTCTCAGCTGAAGGTTTGATTCTGCAGGACACGACATGTTCCAGGTCTTTCTGGGCTGTGTAGTATTTTGATTTCATTATTGTCAATGCTGAGAATATTACTTCACATAAATACATAGTACAGAATGGCAGAAGTGTGTTTGGGGCCGTTTAGAAATTGCTAGAAATTCTATCCTGAGCTTGGAGAGATGGCCCAGTGGTCAAGAGCACATGATGCTTTCGAAGAAGACCTGAGTTCAGTTCCTAGCATTCATATCAGGCAGCTCGCAACTGCCTGCAACTCCAACTCTGGCTTATGTGAATGCCTGCATTGACATGCATTGCTGTGGATACCGCTCTGTATAATAAAATGCTGACTGGCCAGTAGCCAGGCAGGAAGTACAGGCGGGACAAGCAGAGAAGAGAATTCTGGGATGTGGAAGGCTGAGGCGGAGAGACGCTGCCAGCCGCCACCATGAAAAGCGAGATGGAAGGTACTGGTAAGCCACGAGGTAACTTATAGATTAATAGAAATGGGTTAATTTAAGATAGAAGAACTAGACAAGAAGAAGCCTGCTGCAGCCATACAGTTTGTAAGCAATGTAAGTCTCCGTGTGTTTACTTGGTTGGGTCTAAGCGGCTGCAGGACTGGCAGGTAAGAGAGATTTGTCCTGACTGTGGGCCAAGCAGGACTGGAGAAAACTCCAGCTACATATTCATAGATACACACATACGCATAACAAAAAATAAAACAACCCTAGCACAATACCATCTAAACTTTCACTAATTTGATACCTCTATGCTGAGTCATGACAGTATGAAAATACTAAAAGTTTTGTTTCCATAATTAAGTCAATTGTGTTTCTACAAGAGCAGAAAACTTGGTTCTTACAGTTTAAAACACCATGAGTCACAGCACAAAGGAGTCTCAAATCTGAGCCTGTGGGTTTTTTGGCAGAACTGGTGGTGGCATTGAGCACGAGAGCATGCCCAGAGCAAGGCATGCATGTTGTACGTTCAGATCCAATGCTGCAGTGGCCACATCATACAACATGGGTGAACTCACTGCCAGAAGCAACTCAGATTCATTACCTGTTTGATTTTGAATTAATTTTTGGTCATTCTGTGTTCAAGTCCCTTTACCGTTGCCAATGTTTTTGTGACACCCCACCCCCAAATACACACACATTCAGTCACATGACTATATACAGGTTTGGGACCCACCAGCAAGCTCCAGTTGGCATTCTGACCATCTCAAGAGGCCCTTGTTTGAATAATCTGGAGAGGCAGAGTATGAGCTCTGGAGCCAGAATCCTGGGTCAGTTGTATGACACAGGTCAAGAACCTTCTGGACTATTTTCACCAACAGGCTTCAAGCATGACATGACATGTTCAGTGGTTGCTGGCCTGGTCACAGGCAAACCGCAGCTCGACATCCCCTTCCAGCAGTGAAATGGGTGTCAGGTTGTGCTAATTTAAAGATGTGAGTGGAACAGGGCCTGAGCCCCACTCCAAACAGCACTCACCTTCACTTCAGGGCTGCAGGATCACATTCCTAGCCACACACTCTTCTCTATGCTGGAGAGTCACAGCACTGCCAGCCCCCTCTCTCTCCAGGGCCATTAGCCCCACAGTCCACAGCTCTCCATCCTGACTGCTGGCAGTCCACTCTACTGGTGACACTCGGCTGGCTGGCTCACTGTTCTCAACTCTGGTTTCTGATGAAAAACCTACTGTGTTCTCATCAGAACTGACGATGACTCATTATTCTCAACACGGAAATGCAGGCTATCCCCTTGCTTGATTGCCGCAGGGGCCAATAAGAAAAAAGACAGAAATGGGCGAGAACTGCTTATGCAACCAGCCTGGAGCACGCAGACAGCCTGGGGCATGCCAAAGCCTGACGACCAGACCACTTGCAGAGATCTGAATAGTTGAAGTAAATATACTAAAGATGAGTTAGGGTTGCTGGGAGCCTAATTCCAGATGGTCTGATAACCTGGGATGGATGTGTGAAGTCAGCACAATGAAGAAACTATAATCACCTATTTCAAACAAGTGGCCCCGAATAGCTTGGGCTGTTTTTATTTATACTATTTTAATAATTTGCATGAACAGTTTTATAATCAAATTTGTTTCCCTATGTTTCTAATAATGGTTACAATAATTGCCAGTTTGTTCCTTCTGTCCCCCAACTTTCCCACCAGTATCCATCACCTACTTGATCTATCTCTACTGTTAGAAGCATCCGCAGAGTTGCCAGCCACCAAGGAAGTTTTCTAACTAGGCACACCTACGGGCAGAACAGTGTGTCCAGTTGGCAGCATTTGCGGTTACGGCATCATGCAGGCGAGAGACAGTTTTGTCTCTAGTGGTTAATATTTATATCTGGTAATGTCTGGGATCTCACAATCAACTCAGCAGCCAAGGCTGGATCAATTCATTCTTCATTCTGTACTACTCTATCTCAATGGAGATATACCAGGTTTTCCCCTATCATTCTGTAAGCAACATAACTTAAAAGCTTACCCTCAACAGTTGGCACTGCTTATCTATCCCTTGTTCTCATGTCTCTGCTCAACTTCCTACAGTATTGGCACAGCTATTAGAAATGAGGGCATTGTGGGTTTCTGTGATTCTGTTTCATTCCCTGACCCTAGACTGTTCCCATTAACTCTTGATACTATCTATTGATTTGCATTTCTCCTAGACTCTTGTGGTTAAAATCATTCTCTCCAGAACAGTTATGCAAATTTGCAATGTCATGAACTACTGTGACACTTTCAGGCTAGTCACAGGGTGCACTGGAAAGGCAACATCCTGTTTTTAAGAAGCCTGGACTCGTGGTCATACTTGAAACATCAAAGGCTTCAGGGGTTGAATCAGGTCCACTGTATATTTTTAACAATGTTCCCTCTGGCTGACCCAGAGGAGAGTCATCAGGGGGGAAGTTTTCCTCTTGTGATAGCTATTATATCCACAGCTCTAAGAAAGTAAAACTAGAGGCAGCCAGCAATATGGCTAGCATAGTGAAAGCCAGGAGAGTAGATAGCACATATACTCCTGGGGTCATGCCCAGAACTATGCAGGGAACTGTCCACAGGCTTTTCCAAATGGGTCAGGTTCTCCAGGCCTTGCCACAAGGAGAATTTGTTCATACTATTCCCAGGCCTTGTCCCCTGAAGAAGTCACATGGCTCCCGGCATATGGTCCTTTTTTTCCCATTTTCATATGTATGAATGTGGTACGCATGCCTGTGTATGCATTTTTGTATGTATGGGTATATGTATGGAGTGTACTTGTGCACGTGAGTGCATGTGCATGTGGAGGCCACAAGAGGGCGTTGGGTTACTCAAGCTGCAGCTACAGGTAGAGTGAACCATTAGACTTGGGTGCTGTGAACTGAGCTTCAGGAGCATGGAAGAGCAGCAAGCACTCTCATCCATGGAGCCATGGCTCTAGCACCTATAACCAAATTCTCTACTCGTCTATTTCCCACACTGGCTCTGTTTCCCTGCTGAATACTGTCTGACCTGGATCCTTGTACATGTACTGTCTTGCATAGATTGCAGCCATGTGGCCTATCATCCCTCTCTCTCCATAAAGCACTTGTCAAACTTCCTTTACTTTCCTGACAGGGCCCCTCAAGTTAAAAGAGCCAAGGGACTTAAGAAGATTTAGTGGATATTGAGTAATGGAAACACACCGAGGAAAGACAGACATTGCAAGAGCAGTGGGACCCATGGTCTGGGATGATGCTGATATCCAGGGCCCCAGCTATCATCAGCATCCTACCCTGTCCCACAGGCTGTATGGAGGAGGTGGGGCAGTGTGGATGGGACAAGACAGATAGTGATCTGGCCCTGGTGTGTCTTATGGTGGTGCACTGTAGTCATCAACTCACCACGGTCATTTCCCTGGAGTCTAAATGCACATAGCCATTGCAGGAAACTCACCTTGGCCCTTGCTCTGCAAAATGAGAGTTAACTAGAGCAGGAAAGCCAACAAAAGCTCTGGAACTCCCAACGGCTTTCCTAATGAGTGAGAAATGCCTCTGCATCCTAGATTGAGGCAGCAGCCAGGCCGGGTCACCTTCTGAGTATTGACACTTCCTGAAGGGGCAGTCTCTGTCATATTCCATCTAGTTTATCATTCTGACCCTACAAGCAGTATGTGTGGCAGTAGATACCTCTGGAACTTTAGAGGCATTGGTAAGCAGCAGACCTACTATCCCAGGTAGTGTCTCTCTCAACCTTGGTTGTGAGCTCCTGATTGGTCAATGGATTTTTCCTTAAGCCAATCACAAAGGGAGATCAAAATTGTTTATATTTGTGATGATTAACATTACATTTAAAGTTTTAATTGCTATTTTATATATGTGCTATGTATGTGTGTGTGTGTATGTATGTATGTATGTATGTATGTATGTATGTATTATTGCCTCTGGTATGTAACCCCCTAGCTTGTACAAGCTGTAGCCTGTCAGCCCACGTCCCTTTTTTCCAAGATGTTGAAGACTATTCTTAAACTGACTGATCTTGTAAAATTTGCTGTCCTTGCAAGATAATAAATAGGTCATAAGACTATATCCCACAACTGCTATTTCTGCTTTTATAATCAAACTTACTTACTCTGCTTAAAAAAAAAGAAAGTAGAGTAGGACAATTGCAAGACATATATGTTAAAATGAGACTCTGGGTGGTGATTTGAATGAAAATGGTCCCCATAGGCTCATAGGGAGTGGTGCTATTAGGAGGTGTAGACTTTTTGGAATAGGTGTCTTAGTTTGGACTTTTATTGCTGTGAAGAGACACCATGACCATGGCAACTCTTATGAAGAAAACATTTAATTGGTGCCTTATAGTTTCAGAGGTTCAGCCCATTATCATCATGATGGGGAGCATGGTGGCGTGCAGGCAGATGAGGAGCTGGAGCTGAGAGTCCTACATCTTGACTTAGAGGCAACAGGAAGTCAACTGACTGTCATACTGAGTGAAGCTTGAGGAAAAGATCTCAAAGCCCACCCCCACAGTGGCACACTTCCTCTAAGACAGCCACGCCTCCTAATAGTGCCACTCCCTTTGGGGGCCATTTTCTTTCAAACCACCACAATAGGTATGGCCTTTGTTGGAGAAGTATGTCCCTGAGGGTGGGCTCTGAGCCCAGTGTCTCTGTCTCTTCCTACTGCCTGCCAATCCAGATGTAGAACTCTTGGCTCCTTCTCCAACAGCATGTCTTCCTGTAGGCCTGCCACGAACCTTTGGACTGTAATCCAGCCCCAGATAAATGCTTACTTGCCTTTATAAGAGTTGCCGTGGCCATAGTGTCTCTTCACAATAGAAGGCCTCCTAAGACACCCTGTCAACACATAGGCAGGATACATGTAATCTTGTGGGGTTTGTCTTTATAATTCCTGGGCTGATATGGCAAGGGGCTGCATCTTGGGGGTGCTCTCAGGTGCAGTCTTGACCCCATGTTGGATGCCAGTACCTAAATAAAAAGTCTCTTTTTATTAAAATTTATTCATGGTCATGGTGAATCTCTGAGTGACCCCAGACCTGTGACGACATTCACACAGGACAAAACTTGTCCAGACAGTTCTCTTAAGCGGGAGACCTGTGGGGGCAGGCATCACCACTGGGCTGACTCCAAGCAGAATCTTGAGGTTCTGTCCTAAATCTTCCCCATCTCAGTCCCCATGTCTGACCCAAAACCTCCGAAAATGATCCTGCTGGCTTCCTGTGTGCTGAGGACCCCTAGCAGTACCTGATTCTATTTTCTTTTTAGCCTCAAGTTTCTCAGGAATTCATTGAGTTTAGACCCAAAGAGCATCTCAACCCTGTTCTCTTGCTTGGCTGCCCTTCCTGCCTGGCTCTTATCCTTCCATCCATTCCTGGCTCAGTGGTTTCCTATCACACCTGGAAGACAGCCTGTGTGGGTTGTATTCTTCAGTCACCCTGTCCACACTGCCTCTCTTGTAGACTTGGGGGCCAGCTGCCTTTCTGGGGACCACTTGAGCTCTGTTCCAGCTGAGGCTATGCACCTGCCTTGTCCACAGCTGTAACCTCACACTATCACAGTGGCTGGCTCATGGCAAGTATTCCATAAAAGCCTCTACAGCCAAGGACAAGCATCATTAAGATGGACGCGCCATTACCAGGTAGTTTCTTGAGCAATACTCATATCTGGATTGCACTGGCCACTGCCATTAAATCCAGCACTTGTACCACATGTTTCCAAAATAGTAACTTATGAGTGCAGGACCCGAGGGCAGAGGGAGGACAGGCCACCAGCAGGGCATGGGACCTCTGCAATAGCCTTTTGGCAACAGTGCCTGTGAACATTCTGAAATCATTGGCATCTTCACTCACTGTGGTAGTGATGAGAACAGCACAGTGGTCAGCAAGTAGGAAACACTGCCCTGGCTCTTTGCTTGCCCTGGGGAGGATGTCCACTTGTGGACCCTGTGCTTCTGTTCTGCCTGGCCCTCCTGTATGAAGAGTGTGTCCCCTCCCTGAAGTCCCTCTGGAGAGCGTCACAACCACTCTTTCTGCTTCCTCTTCCCACCCCCAACTTTCCAGGTGCTCACATATAAAAAGTGAAGGTCTGCTGTTTGTTGCCAAAGATGGCTGAAAAGACTCCAGAGAACCTTGCTTGGCTAAAATCTCCAGCTTGGTCCCAACTCTCTCTCTCCAAACCCTGCCCTCTCAGAGAACTGCCGAAAAAGCCCAGTTGTGTATTCTTGGCATTGGCAGTGGCTCCTTCCCCGAGGCTGTTCTGCTCAAGACCCCGCCTACCATGATGGGGCACAGACTCAGCTTGTGGAGGACGCATCATCAGGCCTCCCCACACCTACAGGATATTTAAGCCCCCTCCTTCAGAGTGGCCATTTCTCTCCTCCCCTCTTCCCCCACCTTGCTCTCTGGGGGCCGGAGGACACCCCTGGACGTGCTTTGCTCAAATACACCTGGTCTTGCACTTTTTAATTCAGCTTGATCTGGCTTACTGTGTTGGCGGAGCAACCTACTACCGGGGTCCGGGAATTTATCAAACCTGATGAATTTAGCAGATTAGCTGACGTCCTTGCTGCTGTGTGACCATTCTTCAGAGTCCCTGAGCTACGTGTGACCTGAAGGACACAGCCTGATCTTCTGCCTCAGTTGCAGTGGCATCATCAGGAACACAGAGGGACAGGGTGAACAAACAGCAGAGCCAGGGGTTTGTGTGGTGGGTTTTTTTTCTGATTATAAAAATAATTAAACCTCATTCTAAGGTCTATTTAGGTCTTCTAAGAATTAAAGAACATTTGGATTTGTTTAAGATACTTGCATAAGCCGGGCGTTGGTGGCACACGTCTTTAATCCAAGCACTCGGAAGGCAGAGGCAGGCAGATCTCTGTGAGTTCGAGGCCAGCCTGGTCTACAAAGCGAGTTCCAGGAAAGGCGCAAAGCTACACAGAGAAACACTGTCTCGAAAAACCATTTAAAAAAAAAAAAAGATATTTGCATAGACGGAAATTCACATAGGAACCTGGGAATCAGATGTCTCCCGCCTCCCCTTCATGTTTTCGTAGAGACAGAAGGAGACAGGTGAGTCAATCTTACAATACAGATATGGCATGGCCCAGCAGAGTGAGAAGGCCAGGCAAATACCATGACAGGCTCCTAATAACTCAGCTAAGAACTAGATCTCAGTTCCTGCCTCTTGAAACTGGACAGACAGTTTCTGAGGAAGCCACAAAGGGCAATTGATCACCAATGCCCCTGACAGCAAGGATGAGGAGAACTGCATGTACCAGGCCTGAGCCAAGCCAAGACAGTATATCAAGGCAATTACCAAGTAAGGACAGAGCCTGGAACGTGTCCAGACGTGCCCCAAAATAGAAAAACTATAGCCTTAGCCAACCCTTGCTAACCCTAACCAATCAGGACCATACTAATATGATTGCCACTTGCGTAAGTCAGTCCTAGATAGAATGGCTTCACTGCCTTTAGAATTCCTTTAGCTGTGTATAAAAGAGCCTACAAGCTTCTCTTGTGGTCACCATTTTGCCTTTGTGTTGGATGTGTGGCCCCAGCATGCTGGTACCTTTACTCTCGAGATAATAAACGTTCTTGCTGATTGCCTGTGTGGATGGTGGTCTTTTGTAGGACTTCTCCAGGACTCTAACACAGAGCTCAATCTGCCCTCTAGATACTTAGAAGGAAAGAGGTCAGGCTCTGAGCTCTGGGTGTGTCCTAGGTCGCAGGCAGAGGGCTCGCTGGTTTCAGTTCACCATGCAAGGGCACTGTGGAGAATCCAGACCTGATCAAGGACGGCTTGGAAACTGTTTCAAGGCCAATCCATTAGGACTAAGGTGAGACAGGACTGGAATGTGGGAACATCTGCTTCCCTAGCCCTGGGTCTGTCCCTTGTGTTTTCACTTCCCCTTTTCCCTGGGAGGGCCTTGAACTGGCTTTGGTTTCTCAGGCCCTGAAACAGGAGAGTTCTATGTCTAACTGCTGAGTTCAATTTGCCTCTGTCATCACAGCCTGAGGCACAGCCCTCTCTCCACCTTCCCCATGCCCTAGGTGTTTTAATTCAGAATCTTACTTGGTGGCCCATGCTGGCCTTGAGCTCATCATCCTCCTGCCTCAGCCCTCTGAATAGTGACAACTACCGTCTATGCCATCTGCTCAGCCCTGCACTCACGCAATGCTTCTACTCTATTCATCCTGCCCTCCATCTTCCACACTGGGAAAAAACCTCCCTAAAATATGTGGCTTATCACTGGGGCCTCACATTACATCCAGCTCTCCCTGGGCCCAAGGGCCCCTGCAATATGAGCTGATGTCTCCACCCTGGTTCCTCTGCATCACAGGCCAACATTCCAGAACAGCAGACAGTGCCATTCAACTCACAAAAATTAAGACAGGACTTATTAACTCCAGTTCTGGATACAGATTGGAAATCTGGCAATAGGGTGTGGGGGACTGAGTAGGTACTTTAGAGAAACTGAGGCCTCAGAGGGACTTTATGAAGCAGAGATCTTGGAACTTAGAGCTGAAGGTATGAAAAAGCAAGTCTGGAAGAATGTTCCAGAATGAGAAAGACCTGCTTTATTCAGTGCTGCATTTGCAGGATGGTGGAGAGCCTGAACTTGGGACAGCTCGCATGGCCATGTTCTTGCTCCTCCTAGTGGCTCCCAGCTAGTCTGTTTGTCTCTCATCAGAGAAGCTTCTAAAGTGGCACAGAATCCCCTGTGTCGATCTGAGCAGGCTGCTGTCTATTTGCAGAAGTGTATTGGGATCTCAGTGCAGAACTGCCAGGTCACAGTTCCATGACACCACCTGATTCTCATCAGTTTCAGACTGCAGAAGGCAGATAAATTTTGACCCTGAAAGTTTAATAATATTGGTGCCATCATCAACTACTAATCACTGACACCCTGCTCTGACATCTTCGCTGGGCTAGGATGAAGGACAGGTGCATCCCCTCCATCTGTGGTGGTGACTCTGGATCATCAGGTTTTGTTTACTGCAAGATACAGAAAATTGTGTTCACTGTGACCTTTGGCCCCTACATCATCAGGCTGCTGTGAGGCCACATGGAACAAAACACACAAAGCTGTTGAAACAGCGTTATTATCCTGGGTTCATACAAACAATGTCCACTGTGAGGTTGGCTGATGAGCGGCATGAATTCTCTCTGCAGCCTTAATTTTTCTTAGGACAGTAAGGTGACATAGCCAGGGCTCCTGGGATTCAAATGTGGATATCTTTAGGGATATCAGGGATGCTATTTTTACCTGCCATCAGTTGCTGAGTGGTAACAACACTACACTAAATATATATGGGGCATGTGTGTATATACCTTTGTGTGTTTATGTGTATGTGCATATGCTTATATATGTGTATATGTGGATGTGTGCTTATGTGCATGTGTTTATATACATGTATGTGTGTGCTTGTATGTGTGTGCACATGTGTATCTGTATCTGTGTATGCATGTTTTCTTGAGGTGCAGAAAAGGATTCATCTCAGTGCAGCTCAGCTTTTCCAGTTTCCTGTTCTCAGCATCATCCTAGAAACATTCTCTGAGATGTAAGGTTTCCAAATACAGTGGGATTTATAAAATAGCATGACTGTGGGGTCACATGTCCTCAGAGGATCTGCACAACATCTTGGCTGTTTAAAATTCTTACTTGCAGATGAAAAGGATAGAGCGTTATTTATTGTATAGTTCATTCCCTCCACACTCTCTTGAACTTCTTTAATGAACCTAACTGAGGCTGAATTTCCAGAGCTGGGTGTTACATCCTGAAAATCACACAAGGCTGTTACTGCCCTGGTGGCTCTCGGTTCCCCAGAGGTTCCCACGTGAGGCCATATTACTGTTCTTGGTGCCGTGACCAAATACTTGACAAAGAAACTTAAGGATTTATTTGCACTCACAGTTTGAGGGTCCGGTTCATCCTGGCGGAGAAAGCATGGAGGCAGGCATGTGAGGCAGCTGGTCACACGGCACCCACAGTCAGGAAGCAGTGGGAGATGAATGCTGGTGATCAGCTTGCTTCCTTCTTTTACTCAGGCCGACTCTGGGGTGGTGCACCAATGTTAGGGGCTGGATTTTCCCTCTCTGGTCCTTTCTGAGAACACCCTCATAGATACACCCAGAGGTGTTTCCATGGTGATTCTGAATTCAAGTTCAACAGTGATGACTGCCATCACAGGGTTTGAACTGCATCCTTTGCCTCTACATGCCAGGCACCAGGAACATCCCTCTTTGTGACCATGAAAAATGTCCCCACGCTCTGCCAAATGGCCCTGGAAAGCAAAGTCACTCTGGGCTTCTTTCTCCCTCTGTCCCTCCACTTCAGCCAGGCTGAGCTCTGCTCTATGGCACACAGTCTGAGAGGCACAAGCTCTACACCTCGTGGTTTTAAGAGCGGACCTGGAGAGGGTGCTGCATTTACCACTGGAACCAGGAGTCACAGCAAACCCTTGCCCAGGAGTTGTTTACGCTGGGTGGAGTGTGTCTGATGAGGTTCTTTGTTTAAAGAGGACAATCCCCATTTCAATGCATTAGTCAGGGTTTTCCAGAGAAACAGAACCAACCAGGTGTATGTCTACACCCAAAAATACACAGAGATAGTGAGATTTATTTTAAGGAGTTGGTCCATGGGACTGTGGAGAAGCCATAGGTCCAACATTTCCAGGGCAGATTGGAGTTTAGAAAAGCCACAGTCCATGCCCAGAGGCATTCGCTCCTGGCTTTTTCTTCTCACTGGAGCAGGTCAGTGGGGCGGTTTGGTTGGGGTTCATCCATGTCAGGAGCTCTGGCTGAAATCACGCTGTGACCCAGCAATGTAAGAACCTCATCAGACACACTCCGCCCAGCGTAAACAATTTCTGGGCAAGGGTTTGCTGTGACTCCTGGTTCCAGAGGGCTCACTCCATGCTGGACGGGTTCCTTGTTTCCGGGCCTGTGGTAAGGTAGAGGAAGCATCGTGGCTGAGGGGTGTGAGGAGGCAGACAGAAGAGTACCTTGCCGTAGAGGTCTTCCTCTCCCTCTTATTTCACCCTTGACCCCAGGCCATGGGACAGTGCCACCGACAGATAGGGTCAGGTCTCCCTGCTTAGTTAATTTCTGGAAATACCTTCACAGACACACCCAGGAACATTTTAGTAATGCCATGCACTTCTCAGGCTACAAGTTACCCATCACAGGAGGTGGAACCTTTCAGGATGTTGGATTAGCTTTCCCTGCTCGCCCTTCCTCTCCTCTGCTCTCCGCTCACAGGGACTTCTGCCACACGAGCTCCTCCACCCTGTTCTGAAGCAATGTGGGTCCCTTGCCAGAGAGACGACCACCTGACCTTGAGTTTTCAGTCTTCCAAAGAGTGAGCCAAATGAACTTCTTCATACATTATCCAGCCTCTAGAATTTTGTTTTACCACCAGGAAAAGGATCGACAGTCTTTTCAGACAGACACACACACACACACACACACACACACACACACACACACACAGGGGAGAGGAGGGGAGAGGAGGGGAAAGGAGGAGAGGGGAGAGGAGGGGAGAGAGAGGAGGGGAGAGGAGGGGAAGGATAGGGGACTTCACTCAGGTGTTCAGCCTTTCATCTAGGCACATGGCAAACATTGTACAATGTCAATTCTTTGCAAATTAGTGAAAGTTTAAAAAAATAGTTTTTTTTTTCCCATGGGAGTCATTTATAAATAATACACACATTCTAAGTACATCCTGTAGCATGCCCTGCAACTTCCAAGCTCATGGCAGCTTCTGACATTTCTGAAGAACCAGCCACTGAGTACCTGGCCAATTGCAGATTTTATCAGAGGCTCACTGGATGGCCTACAACAGTGGGTGCTTTTGGCTTAGCTGTGCCTGGGCAGGCTCAGATCCAAAGCCAATGTATTTTTGACATTGCAATTGATTTTGGAAACTGCTTTCAGGGTTTTAAAATTGTAAAACCTATTCTGGGGTAGAAACAATTATAAAATGCACACACACACACAAAACACAAGAATGAACTGTTCTCTCATGTATACTTAGGGATGATGGGGTGCGAGGGGGGTGCGTGTTTCCTTGTCACTGCCAGTGACAAACAGTGAGAGTCATGGTTGGGTAGAGAGTTGCAGATTTCCAGTGGTTAGGGAAATACTTTGAGAGCTACTTGGCTAAAAGCCATCCTTCTTAGGGGACACGTGGGGAGAGCCTGCAGTGCCGTGAGGTCCCAGCAGATGACTGAGAAGAGGACAGAAGGGTGTCACTCCTACTGTCCTTTGGCACCTTTGGGGAGCAAATCCTTGACTGAGCTAGAGAGAATGCTGTGAGGAATAGGGGAGACTGGAAAAGAAGGAACAGGGAAGCCAAGCCATCAAGCCTCCCCCAGTTCCCCTGAGCTGCAATAATGTTCATTATTTAATAGTAAAAGGAGATTTCCCCAGGAGGGATGAGCCCCAGGGGAAGCAAAGATCTCTTCTCATCCTAAACAGGGTAATTGCTGAGCAGTTCCCTGCCAGCTTGTCCTCTTAACACAGGAGGAGAGATCAAAGGTGGGTACACCTCCTGCTGTGCCCCAGCAGGCTCCCAGTGCCAGTGTTGGCTGGGGGGCACTGTCCCTTTCTGGGAGGCTTTTCAACAAACCCAGCCAGTTTCTGTGAGGGCAGAAGGCCAAGAGGCAAGGCTGCCTGCTGGCTGAGGTGCTTAAGGAGGGCCTACCAGGAGGGGAGGCCTGAGGTCCCATAGCAGGTGTCAACCTCTGTCCAGCCACAGTCACAGCTGCTCTCTGTTGTCATCTGCTGAGCAATCCAAGCAGGGACCTCAGAAACCCGAAGAGATAAGGAAAGGAAGGCAAGTATAGCATCAAGGCTAACGTAGGAGATGGTGGTAACCATGCTGGCTGTGCAGCTTGTACAGCCAGGACTGCATGAAATCCAGAAGCTGGGCTGTTTGTTCCCTTCCTATCCCCACCACAGGGTGACTGCAGTCCAGTGTGAGGCCGGGGTCCCATTTTCAGTTTTTCCTGCAGGCACCTATTCTGTCTATTATTGTCTGTTCTGTCCTGGTCTGTTTTCCATTTCTTTCATTATCTGAGCATCCTGAACTCATTGTGGGCCAGTCCCCTGGTCCCCCTACTCCCCTGAGCCTCTTTCTTGACCATTTTAAGGATTTCAGGGAGCACAGAATGGATAAGGAGACAGCAGAACAGAACAGATAATCTCAAGGCGAGCCAACTGGAAAGCCTCTGTGAGTCAGGATGTCCTGCACTTGGTACTAATTGGCCAGCAGAAGGCACTTTTGATTTCTCCATTATAGGAAAAACTAAAGATGTCATCCATAAAAGACCCAAGCATCTTGATCCGATCCCCTATATCAACATATGGGAGGGTATGGTTCATTCTCCCCCTACTTGGCTGAAGCTGCTAGTCCCGACCAAACTTCGGTGGTCTTTGCCCTGAAGGAATGCAGGCCCAGAGAACCTAAGTCATCTGCCTGGTTCTCCAGGGCAGAACAGAGGATGATTACCTCCCCCCCCCCCCATTTACCCTCTCCCTTCTCCTCTGGCAGCTCAGGGCCCCAGCCACTGCTGCTGCCTCTGCCCTCTGGGGAGGCTTAGGGCTCAGTCAGCTCAACACACCCTCACAGGCAGGTTGACTCCTCCTCCTCCTCCTCCTCCTCCTCCTCCTCCTCCTCCTCCTCCGTGGCTTAGTGCCCCAGTTGCCGCCATGGCAGCCACCCTCTGGGGAGGTTTGGGGCTTGATCAGACCACCACACACTCCAGGGCCGGCCCTTCACAAAGCTGCTGCTCATGAGCCTGATTCTACAGCCCTCTCCCTCTGAGTAGTATGAGATGACCATGGCAACAAGTGCTATAAGTACTGGCTGTTTGCTATGGCCAATCTCTATAATTGGAAAACCAGAATCCCCCATTTTCAGATAACCTGAAGGGTCTTATTAACTCTTAGACTCTGTAATATTCACCCATCAGCTGACATGGGATGATATGCAGCAATTGCTGCAGATCTTCTTTAGAACAAAGGAGAAACAGCAAATCCTGGTTAAGGACTGGAAATTGGCTCTGTGAGCCAATGGGAACCCTACAACTGACCAGGCATGCATCAACCAAGGATATCCCCTGGGATTTCAACTTGCCAGAAGGTAGGGAGAGCCTCAAAATCTACCACCAGTTTCTAATGAAGGGTCTCAGGGCAGCTGCCAGGTACCCAACTGGCATGGCTAAAATATATAACGTTCAACAGGAGACAAACAAGTCACCATCAGCCTTTCTAGAGAGACTGATGGAAGGCTTCAGGGCATACTCCCCTATGGACCCTGAGGCACCAGAGCATAGGTCAGCTGTAGTCCTAGCATTTGTGAACCAGGCAGCACCAAACATCAGAAAGAAACCTCCAAAGACAGATGGCTTGGCAGGCAAGTCCACCACTGACTACTATACCCAGCAAAGCTTTCAATCACCATGAACGGAAAAACAAGATATTCCATGACAAAACAAGATTTAAATAATACCTATCCACAAATCCAGCCCTATAGAAAGTACTAGAAGGAAAACTTCAACCCAAGGAAGTTAGCTGTACCCATGAACATACAGGCAATAGATAACCTCACAAGAGAAAAATCCTACAGAAGGGAAACACACACATACTACCACCACCACCAACAAGAATAACAGGAATTAACAATCACTGGTCATTAATATATCTTAATGTCAATGGAATCAATTTGCCTATAAAGACACAGGCTAACAGAATGAATATGAAAATAGGATCCTTCCTTCTGCTGCATACGAGAAACACACCTCAACTTCAAAGACAGACATTACCTCAGAGTAAAGGGTTGGGAAAAGACTTTCCAATTAAGTGGACCTAAGAAACAAACTGGTATAGCTATCCTAATATCTAACAAAATAGACTTTAAACTAAAATTAATTAAAAGAGATGGAGAAGGGCATTTCATACTCATCACAGGAAAAATCCATCAAGATAAAGTCTCAATTCTGAACATCTATGCCCCAAATACAAGGGCACCCACATTTGTAAAACAAACATTACTAAATCTTAAATCACACATCAAATCTCATACACTAATAGTGGGAGACTTCAACACCCCACTCTCACCAATGGACAGGTCTGCCAGATAGAAACTTAACAGAGAAATAAAGGAACTAACAGATGTTATGACTAAAATGGACTTAACAGACATCTATAGAATATTCACCAAAACACAAAAGAATATACTTTCTTCTTAGCACCTCCTGGAATCATGTCTATAATTGACCACATACTCGGTAACAAAGCAAATCTCAACAGATACAAAAAAATTAGAAAACCCCCTGTATCTTATAGGATCACCATGGCTTAAAGTTAGAATTCAACAACAACACAAATTATCAAAAGCCTACAAACTCGAGGAAATTGAACAATGCTCAACTGAATCACCAATGGGTCAAGGAAGAAATAAAAAAAAAAAAAAGAAATTAAAGACTTCCTAGAATTCCACAAAAATGAGTGTACAACATATCCAAACTTATGGGGCACCATGAAAGCAGTACTAAGAGGAAAGTTCATAGCACTAAGTGCCTATATAAAGAATGTGGAGAAATTTCACACTAGTGGCTTAACAGAACACCAAAAAGCTCTAGAACAAAAAGAAGCAAACTCACCCAGGAGTAGATGATAGGAAATGATCAAATTGAGGGCTGAAATCAATAAAATCGAAACAGAGAAAACAATATAAAGACTCAATGAAACCAAGAGTTGGTTATTTGAGAAAGTCAACAAGATAGACAAACCCTTATCCAAACTAACCAAAAGGCAGAGAGAGAATATCCAAATCAACAAAATCAGAAACAAAAAGGGGACATAACAACAGACATTGAGAAAATCCAGAGAATCATTAGGTCATACTTCAGAAATGTGTAATCTACAAAATTAGAAAATGTAAAAGAAACGGACAATTTCTGGATAGGTACCACATATCAAAATTAAATCAAGACCAGATAAACAATTTAAATAGACCTATAACCCCTAAGGAAATAGAAGTCATCAAATTTTCCCAACCAAAAAAGGCCCAGGGCCAGATGGTTTCAGCACAGAATTCTACCAAAATTTCAAAGAAGAGCTAATACTAATACTCCTCAAATGGTTCCACACAATAGAAACAGAAAGAACATTACCAAATTCTTTTTTATGAGGCTACAGTTACCCTGATACTCAAACCACACAAAGATGCAACTAAGAAAGAGAATTAGAGCCTAATCTCCCTCATGAACATTGATGCAAAAATGCTCAATAAAATATTGGCAAACCAAATCCAGGAACACATCAAAAAATAGCTCACCATGATCAACTAGGCTTCATCCCAGAGATGCAAGGTTGGTTCTACACACGAAAATCTGTCAAGGTAATCCACCATACAAACTGAAAGAAAAAAAAAAACACGTGGCCATCTCATTAGATGCTGAAAAAGCCTTTGTCAAAGGCTTTTTGACATGATAAAGGTCTTGGAGAGATCAGGGATAGAAGGAACATACCTAAACATAATAAAAGCAATTTACAGCAAGCTGACAGCCAACATCAAATTAAATGGAGAGAAACTAAAATCCACTAAAATCAGGAACAAGACAAGGCTGTTCACTCTCTCAATATCTATTCAATAAAGTATTCAAAGTTCTAGTTAGAGCAATAAGACAACAAAAGAAGATCAAGGGGATACAAATTGGAAAGGAAGAAGTCAAACTTTCACTATTTGCAGATGATATGATAGTATAGTATACATAAGCGACCCCAAAAATTCTACCAGGGAACTCCTACAGCTGATAAAAAACTTCAGTAATGTGGCAGGGTACAAGATTAACTCAAAAAAATTCAGTAGCCTTCTTATATACAAATGATAAATGGGATGAGAAAGAAATCAGAGAAACATCACCCTTTACAATAGTTACAAATAGCACAAAATATATTGGGGTAACTCTAACCAAACAAGTGAAAGACCTTGAAGAACTTTAAGTCTTTGAAGAAAGAAATTGAAGAAGATGTCAGAAAAATCCATGCTCTTGGATAGGTAGGATCAACAGTGAAAAGGGCAATCCTACCAAAAGCAATCTACAGATTCAATGCAATCCCCATCAAAATCCCAACACATTCCTTCACAGACCTTGAAAGAACAGTACTCAGCTCCATATGGAAGTTAGCCAAGACAATCCTGTACAATAAAGGAACTTTTGGAGGCATCACCATCCCTGACTTCAAGCTCTGCTATAGAGCTACAGTAATAAAAACAGCTTGGTATTGGCCTAAAAACAGACATGTTGATCAATGGAATGTTGATCAATGGAATCTAATCAAAGACCCTGACATTAATCCACACACCTATGAACACCTGATTTTTGACAAAGAAGCCAAAAATATACAATGGAACAAAGAAAGCATCTTCAACAAATGGTGCTGGCATAACTGGATGTTGACATGTAGAAGAATGCAAATAGATCCATATCTATCACCCTGCACAAAACTCAAATCCAAGTGGATCAAAGATCTCAACATAAATCCAGTTACACTGAATCTGATAGAAGAAAAAGTGGGAAGTAGCCTTGAACGCACTGGCACAGGAGACCACTTCCTAAATATAACACCAGTTGCACAGACACTGAGAGCAACAATTAATAAATGGGACCTCCTGAAACTGAGAAGCTTCTGAAGGCAAAAGACACAGTAAATAAGACAAAACAACAGCCTACAGAATGGGAAAGATCTTCACCAACCCTACATCTGACAGAGGGCTGATCTCCAAAATATATAAAGAACTCAAGAAATTAGACATCAAAATACCAAATAATCCAATTAAAAAGGGGGTACAGATCTAAGCAGAGAATTCCCAACAGAAGAATCTCAAATGGTTGAAAGACACTTAAAGAATTGCTCAACATCCTTAGACATCAGAGAAACGCAAATAAAAACAACTCTAAGATACCATTTACACCTGTCAGAATGGCTAAGGTAAAAAACACTGATGACAGCTTATGCTGGAGAGGATGTGGACTAAGGGGAACACTCGTCCATTGCTGGTGGGAGTGCAAACTTGTACAATCACTTTGGAAATCAGTATGGCAGTTTCTTAGAAAACTGAGAATCACTCTACTTCATGATCCAGCAATACCACTATTGGCATATACTCAAAGGACGCACAGTCATACCACAAGGACATTTGCTCAACTATGTTCATAGCAGCATTATTTGTAATAGCCAGAACCTGGAAACAACATTGATGCCCCTCAACCGAAGAATGGATAAAGAAAATGTGGTACATATACACAATGGAGTATTACTCAGCTGTAAAAAACAATGGCATCATGAAGTTTGTAGGCAAATGAATGGAATTAGAAAAAAACATCCTGAGTGAGGTAACCCAGACCCCAAAAGACAAATACAGTATGTACTCACTCTTAAATGGATATTACATGTAAGACATAAGGATAACCAGGATACAATCCACAACCCCAGAGAAGCTAGGAAACAAAAAGGATCCTAAGAGAGACATGCATGGATCCCCCTAGGAAGGGTAAATAGATAAGATCTCCTGAGCAAATTTCAAGGGTGGAGGGGAGGGGAAGGAGGCAAGAAAACATGAGGGAATGGGATGGTAGAGTTGGGGGAGAGACAGAGAGGGAGAGAAAGAAAAGAGATATCTTGAAAGAGGGAGCCATTACAAGGTCAGGAAGAAATCTGATGCTAGGGAAATTCCCAGGAACCTATAAAGATGACCCCAGCTAAGACTCCTAGCAATAGTGGAGAGGGTCCCTGAACTGGTCTTCCTGTGTAATCAGATCGATGACTACACTAATTGTCATCATAGAACCTTCATCTAGTAACTGATGGAAGCAGATATAGAGATCCACAGCCAAGCACTGGGCCAAGCTCCTGGAGTTCAGCTGAAAAGAGGGAGGAGGGGTTATATGAGCAAAGGGGTTAAGATCATGATGGAGAAACCCACAAACAGCTGACCCGAGCTAGTGGGAGCTCAAGGACTCTGGACTTACACCTTGGGGAACCTGCATGGGACTGAAGTAGGCCCTCTGAATGTGGGTGGGTGACAGTTATGTGGCTTCGGCAATTTGTTGGGCTCCTGGCAGTGGAACCAGGATTTGTCCCTGGCTCATGAGCTGGCTTTTTGGAACCCATTCTGTATGGGGGGATGCCTTGCTCAGCCTTGATGCAGCGGGGAGGGGCTTGGTCCTGACTCAACTTGATATGCCAGACTTTGTTGACTCCCTAAAGGAGGCCTTATGTCCTCTGAGGAGTGGATGGGGGGTGGGATGAGGGGAAGTGTGTGTGTGGGGAAACTGTGGTTGGTATGTAAAATTAAAGAAATTTAAATAAAAAGAATGTTTAAAAAAATCAAAGAGAAAGAGTTATGGATAGAGACAGAGATGAAGACATAGAAACACACGCATATACACATGTATGCCTGAATTTACATAGCTGCCTGATTCTAAAATGTTCTTTTGATTGGTTTTAATCTCACAGTGACCCCCCCCCCCGTTAGTTAATAAGTAAAAGCTTTCAATTTTACTCATATTTGCATAAAAGGATGTTTTACTGATTCAAAAATACTTTACTGGATTATGACACTTCCCCCGGGATGCCTGAGCCCACTCTTTTGATGCAACCTGGAAAGACTTTCTTGCCATAAAAGCATATCTGCACATGTGTATGTAGACATGTTATACATGATCCCAAGCAGCAAATAAATATTCTTGTCTTTCCAGTTTTTTTTTCTGTGTGTGTGTGTGTGTGTGTGTGTGTGTGTGTGTGTGTGCCTGTGTTGTCTTGTGGTTTTTTGTTTGTTTGTTTGTTTGTTTGTTTTTTCGAGACAGGGTTTCTCTGTGTAGTTTTGGTACCTGTCCTGGAATTCACTCTGCAGACCAGGCTGGCCTTGAACTCACAGAGATCCACCTGCCTCTGCCTCCCAAGTGCTGGGATTAAAGGTGTGCACCACCACCGCCCTGCTCCTTTTTATGTGTGTGTGCTTTTTTAATGAGTTTTGTGTTTCATTTTTATTTGGAATTCACACAGCAATGATTATTCCCTATTTATGGCAGCAGCAGAGATTTGGTTTCCCAGCAGACCCCGACTGATTTCTGTTAGAGCGAGCTGGTTGCTTTGATGAGGACAGAAGACAGGGCCCCAGAGCAGTAGCTCTGAGAAAGATCTTGCTGGAGGCCAGGGACATGGGAGAAGGATCTGGTTTCTTGTTATCTCCTACAGGAACACCTCTCCCTGGGAGCTACAGGTGAGTGTGACAGAAACTGAGAGGAGGCACTTGTGCACCCCTGGGCTGGGCCGATGGGACTGACTAGTTCAGGCCTCTCCATGTCTCACTCATTTCTGCCATAAGCCCCATAAAAGCAGGTAGCAGTTCAAAGCTGCCCCATTCCCTGGGAACCCTCCCTCAGTGTAGGAGCTGCTCTCTCTCTCTCTCTCTCTCTCTCTCTCTCTCTCTCTCTCTATCTCCCACCTATGAATTTACAATACAGTTCTCTAAACTCATCCTCTGTAGAATGAATCTCATTCATCCATTTTTTGAGAACAGAAACTAAAAGCCCCCAGCCATAAAGCCAAGCTCTCCCAAAGCCGAGAAAGGCTCAATGATCTCTTCTCACAGGTATCCAAATATTCCCAGAGTAAATCTATGTATTCCTCAGAGTGAAGGTGGCAGAGAATCTGGTCAGTCCCTTCATGTTCTTGTTTGTTACCAAGTTTGATATCAAACCAGTTAGAAATATAGGTTCCTGGGAACAAAGCCTTGAAGACCTGCACTGAGGCGGTCCTCTGAGCCCAGGCTTTCATTAGATTGGCATTAAGATGGACAACTTAAGACACAAGGTTTTTTGCTGCAATATTTTTCTATATATTGACAGTATTAATAAAACAGGTCATTTGTATCATATCTTAAGCTAAAAAAAAGTACCTCATAAAGATAAAATGAATTGTAAATCTAAATTAATCTTATCAATAAAAACCAGGAATCAGATATTGGGGTCAAACCTGAAAGATCAGAGAAGCAGGAGAGCAGCCACAGTCACTTCCTTCCTCTTGGGTTCCTCCAGTACCAAAGGGCCTGTACAGAGATCCTGTTTCTGCCCTGCCTTATCACTTCCTGTTCCTCTCTGTACAGACCTCCAGTCCTCTATGGTTAACTAGCTGGCTAGCTCTGCTCTCTGACTCCAAGTAAGCTTTATTTGTCAGAACACAGACAAAGCGTCACACAACAATAAGACATTCTGTAAGTTAAGTGTAATTAATATGCACCAAAAATATGGGAACCTATCATTATATTAAGCAATATACAAGTTGGGGGGTCCCCAGAAAAGCATAAGCAAGAGGATACAGAGGATGTGTAAGAGGGCAGCTATCATGGGATTGAGGTGGTTTGAATGAGAATGGCCCCCATAGGCTCTTATAAAATGGAAGTGACATTACTTGAGAGGGATTAGGATGTGTGGTATTGTTGGACTAGGTGCAGTCTTGCTGGAGAAAGTGTGTCACTGGGGGTGGACTTTGGGGTTTCTAAAGCTCAAGTCATGTCCAGTGGCTTTCTCTTCCTGCTGCCTATGGATCTGGATGTAGAACTCTCAGCTACTTCTCCAGCACCATGTCTATCTACCTATCACCATGTTCCTCACCATGTTGAAAATGGACTAACCGCCTGAAACTGTAAGCAAGTCTCAATTGAATGCTTACTTTTATAGGAATTTCTGTGGTCATAGTGTCTCTACAGCAATAGAACGTTGGCTGAGACAGGGATGTAGGTTCTGTGATCACAGAAGCTAAGAAGGCTGCAGGTCCTGGAGAACTAGGAAATCAAATCAACGTTAATTTTAAGTTCAGGAGAGCCACTGAAGAGTCTGGTGCTGAAAAGTCTGGGCCAGGGAGGAGGTATGACCAGTGTAAAGTCTGAAGTCCCAAAACTGGGGAACCAGGACCTCCCATGTCTGAGATGAATCTCTTAGCTCTGAGAAGGGGGGAAACAGAGATAGAAGAAGAGGAGGGAGGGGAGAGACAGAAGAGGAGAGAAGAAAGTAGGAGAGGAGAGGCAGGAAGAGAACTTACCTTTCCCCTGCTCTTAGGTTCTATTTGCCCTGGAGTTGGTGCCATCCCCGGGCTGGTGGTCCTGGGTGCTGTAAGAAAGCAGGCTGAACAAGCCATGAGGAGCAAGCCAGTAAATAGTGTTCCTCCATGGCCTCTGTTCCAGTTCCTGCCTCCAGGTTCCTGCCTTGAGCTCCTGTCCTAACTTTCTGGAGGATGCACTGTGACCTGTAAGCCAAATAAGCCATTTCCTGCCCAGGCTGCTTCTGGCCAGTGTTTTATCATAGCAGCAGAGACCTGATGAGGACAGACACCTTACTGACAGGGTAAGGGTGAATCTTTTTTACACTCTTTACCAACTGGAGTATAATAATCTGTTGCTAGTCTCCTCTGGTCACCATTCAGTTGCCCGGAGTCCTTTTCTTTCCCCAGATAAACATGGGGGGCAGGTGAGGAGATTCCAGGCTTTGGCAGCTTTTGTGGATTCTTATGAAGAGCAATGGCTTCGGCAGGTGGTGCCCTCTAGTGTTAGAGATCTTGTGTAGGCCTTGGATGTTGGGATGCTTAGCTGTACCAGTGCTACCCATCTAGTTAGGCCCTGAGCATTCTGGATTCCTTAACTCTTGACAGTAGCTGGAGTTACAGCCTCCAGGCAGGCCTGGGTATCAAGATTCCTCTGCCCTCGATAATGGCTGCTATTACAGCTCCTTAACCTGGGTTGCTCCCAGAGGCTCAGCAGCGTTCTATAACTGTTCAGCCACAAGGCCTGTTGCTTCTCTTGTCTGGTGCTGTACAGCTGCCTAGTCTTATTCAGCCTCAGCTCTGTGTCCTCTGCTTCCACTTTCTCCCTTGTTCCTGACCTGGCCGTTTTTCTCAAACTATCAGGCTTCGGGACATTCTCATCATTTTTACAGCTTGGGCCTCTGACTGCTCCTTCCAACCTCACTCTGCTGCCCTGGCTGTTTCTTCCTTCATGTTACTGGCCCAAGTAAACTTCCACTGGGTGAATGAAATGAAGAATCCCTGCCTCCTCCTCCTCCTCCTCCTCCTCCTCCTCCTCCTCCTCCTTCTCCTCCTCCTCCCTCTTCTTTTGCATTCATACTTTTATTTGCGTGTGTCATATATGTAAAACAATAAAGAGTAAGAGGCCATGAATTTGAAAGGGAGTGGGCGGAGAGACACGAGAGGGTTGAAGGGAGGAGGGGGAAACTGCTTCTAATTCTTTCAGTCTCTTAGGCTCGTGACTCTTCTTCCTGACAGCGCCACCAGCTTTTTAGAAATAAAAGGAATCCTTCTTCTTCAATTCAAGACACCGGGAGACATGTCTCCTAAGTTAAGGAGAGAGATGGGCATCTGGTGCTCAGAGGCTGGGGATGGGGTAGGTGGGACTTCTAAGCATCCTGCAGGGACCAGGTCTGAGCCCACCATGAGCAACTGTCTGGCCTAAATGTCAGTAGTGCAGAGACGGGGGAGCTGACGGGGGGGGGGGGGTGGTGGTGGTGGCTGCTCTCAAAAAGTGGTCCAGAGCGGGCTGAGAGCTGCATGGTTTTCTGCAAACAGAGAAATGTGCTCCAAGCCAAAATGTAAACACTGAAATGGATGAGAGTCATGTAGAGAAGGTAGATCAGTTCCTTTCCTGTTTCAGCGACAAAGCTCCTGACAGATGCAGCTTGAGGGAAGAATGTATCTGGTTCACAGTCTAAGGAGGCTGGAGAGGTGGCTTGGAGGTTAAGAGCCTTTGCTGCTCTTGCAGAGAGAATCTGGGTTCGGTTCTCAGCACCCACATGATGGTTCACAACCATCCATAACTCCTGTTCCAGGAGATCCAATGCCCTCTTCTAACTTCCTGAGCACCAGGCACACACATGGTGCATATACATACCCACATGCAAAACACTTACACACGTGAAATAAAATAAATAAAAAAACTCTTAAAATAGGATACATTTTATCACAGTGGGTAAGGTATGGTGGAGTTCATGGCCACAGCATGTGGGACTGGGGACCACTCAGTGATCGGGGAGCAGAAAAAGGAGGGTGCCAGCATTCATTTGTTTCCTATCTCTCTATGTATTAATTTGGGGATCTAGTCCACGGGACAGTCCTACGTACATTCAGGGCAGCTAGTCACCATCAGTGGGTACTCCTAGGAATGCTCTCACAGACACACTCAGAGGTGTTCCTCATTAATATCCTAGGCATGACTTAATTCAATCAAGTTGTCAATCAAAATCTACAATCACAGGTTGTAGATGTTATATTGCAAGAGCAGAAAAATTGGCTCCGAGTGAGGAAGTGGCTGGGGTTCCTATTAAGAACATGCCAACTGACCTGGGAGATGCATCCAGACCATTTGGACTGGAGCTGAAACAGCAAAAAGACAGCTTTGCTCCAGGCCAGCAATGCATGTTTGCAGTCATTTAATCCAAGCAACAAAAACTGGCTTCATCGTAATGACTAGTAGACCAGGGCTTTGCGCCCTTCAGATACTTATCAGAGTCACTTCCTGATAAGATGAATTAGATGCTGCAATGGAAAGGGGACAGGAAGAAAAGTAGAAAGGGCTGGACACCCGGGAGGGCGCCTTTCTCATACACCTGCTACAGCCTCATGTGTCCAGCAGATCCAGGAACACTCCTGGACTTCACCCAGGCTCCTCCCACTAGCCTGCTCACTCTTTGCCCTGTACTATCGCTAGTTGGTACTTATTCTGTGTCCTCCATCCACAGTGCTAGCATGTAGACAGTAGTCCATTCTTGCCAGCTCCTTTCACGTGTCCAGGAACAACAGTGAAGTCTGCAGCTTGTGGGTCAGGCCCAGTTAGGGCTTCAACGTCTCAAGTACACCCTGCACAGCCCCATGAAGTGTGTGCTATTCTGGTTCTCATTTTCAGCAATGGAAGCTAACATCACTGTTGTGGACACTGCTAAATACCCCTGACATACATTCTACTCTTCTCCATCCTGCGTGTCAGCACAGGAAAGGTTCTGCTGTGCTAGCAACCGTGTTCACGGGCTAACGAAATCAGGGTTTATTTTTTGCTCACACCTCAGTCTGGAGCCGCATTGGTTGGGTATGTATTGGCTTTGCTGGTTCTGTTCAGACACCAAGTCCCTATCCTTGGCACTCACTCCCTGAAGTGGCCCAACTCTAGTTAGTGAGATCTAAGGGGACTCAGCCATCACTCTGGGAAGATGTTTGTCTTCTTCTTCTTCTTCTTTTTTTTTTTTTTTTGTTTTTGTTTTTTGAGACAGGGTTTCTCTGTGTAGCTTTGCGCCTTTTCTGGAACTTGCTTTGTAGACTAGGCTGGCCTTGAACTCACAGAGATCCACCTGCCTCTGCCTCCCGGGTGCTGGGATTAAAGGCGTGTGCCACCATCGCCCGGCTTCTTATGGGTCTACTCTGGGGAGTGTCCATGATGAAGACCTGCAGTTCTCTGCAAAGTGGACCAAGTCCACTGTGTGTGAGACCAGATTTTCACTTGCTTGAACAAGAACAATGAATCATAGATTGGAGACAGACATTTCCTAGTATTAAACCAATGTCATTCTTCTAATTTGGGGGAGGGGCGTGTTTTCTGGTAAGTGTGCTCTGATAAGAAGAAGTGTTGGGTTTACCACATTCTTTCAGATGCACTCATATGTAGTTTCATTTGGTTTTCAGTGGCATGTCACATGATCACAGATCTTGGGGTCTTTAAGGAGGGTCTACATCTCAATAGAGGCGCCTCAGCTCTGAGGTTTATACTTCGAGAAGTCAGCTCCAACAGGTTCTGGGTGACTTGCTGAGGAAATCCACGTAAGACTAACCCCAAAGAATCCTTGGAGAAGTATTTTCATGCCTAGTTGTCTGGTGGCCACCATCACCACTGTGCTGTGGCGGGGGTCGGCTGCATGAACAGAGCCGTGACAGCAGCTTCTGTTTTACAGAGTCTCACATTCAGTTTGCATGGGTACACTTTAAAAACCAGACAGTGAAAGCTGCCCATCCCAGGATTTGGGAGCTAGAGGTAGGAAGGGCAGGGTGTCAGGGCTAGCCTCAACTACATAGCAAGTCTGAGGTCCAAGAAGAAAAGTAGTTCTGCTCTAACATATAACCCTTGAGACAGTTTAATAGGTTAGTATTGATTCCTTAAACATTAGGGAACAGGGCTGGGGTGTAGCATGAGACACCCTGGGTTCCATCTTAGCATCATAAACAAGAGTGTATTCTGCTTCTCGCCAAATGAATGGTCTTCAGGAAACTGCCCTAGTGGGGCAGTGCTGGGTAGAAACAGGCTGCATCCCTGAGGCCAAAGGAGTTAACAACCTTCTAAACTGGGCCTCTTAGCATCTAACAGATTAGTGTGAACCCAGAAAAAAGAGTCCACATACCCTGTCTTTGTCCAGATTTCCTTTTAACTTGAGCATTTTTTTAATCGAACAGACATTTTTCATACAATATATTCTGATCGCTTCTCCTCCCAGATCCTCACCACCTACACAACTCCAAGTTTTCTTTTCTTTAGTATAGAAACAGGCCTATCCAAACCAGAGCAAACCAAGCCAATACTAGAACAAAACAAACACCAAAGAAAAAGAAAGCATGAGAAACACACACACACACCTGCAGACACACACACACACACACACACACACACACACACACACACACACCCCATAAAACACAAAACTGGAAACTATAATATACAAGCAAAAGACCAGTAAGATTGGCAACTGATGGAAACAGATGCAGACCCACAACCAAACATTCGGCAGAACTTGGGGAGTCCTGCAGAAGAGGGGGAGAAAGGATTATAGGAGCCAGAGGGGTCAAGGACACCACAAGAAAACTCACAGCATCAACTAACCTGGGCTCATAGGGGCTCCCAGAGACTGAACTTACAACCAGGGAGCCTGTATGGGACTGACCTAGGTCCTTTGCATATATGTGACAGCTGTGTAGCTTGGTCCTCTTGTAGGACTCCTAACAGTGGGAGCAGGGACTGTCTCTGACTCTTTTACTGGCTTTTGGGACCCTACTCCTCATACCGGGTCACCTTGCCCAGCCTCTATACATGGGGAGGTGCTTAGTCTTACTGCAACTTAATATACCTTGTTTTGTTGATATTTATGGGTGGCTTGCCCTTTCCTAAACAGAAACAGAGGAGGAGTAAATTGGGGGGTGGGAACAGAGGGGGATGAGGGTGAGGGACTAGGAGAGGAGGAAGAAGAAGAAATGGTAACCGGGATATAAAACAAACAAACAAATAAATAAAAACAAACAAAAATCCGGGGCCATGGTATCATCTGGCCTGGGCTGTTGCCGAGGGCCGTCTGGGTCCGTGGCCCTACTGCAGCCAGGGTCTATGTTGATGTCTGAGACTCCTGTTACCATTGAAGGACATGCGGACCATGTTGGTGTCTGAGGGCCACACTGCCACTGGGGTTGTGTCAGTCTGAGTGGCCTGCACTGCCACCTGGGTCAATGGTGACATCCAGACCCGGCGGCTACTGAGGGCCATGTCTGGGTCCGTCGTCCTACCAAGGCTGGAGTCTGTGCTGAAGTCTGAGGCCTGTGTTGCCACCAAAGGACACACGGAAGCCCAGGGTTTGGGCTGCGACCTGTGGCCTTGTTGGTGTCCAGAGGCCCGTGTCACTGCCAGAGCCGTCCTGATCTGAGTAACCAGTGCTTCCACCCAGAGCCAGCATGTCGTCCAGGCCCAAGCTGCTGCCAAGGGCCATGTCTGGGTCCATGGTCCAGCTGCAGCTGGGGTCTGAGTTGATGTCTGTGGCCCGTGTCACCTCAGGGGGCCTTAAGAACCATGTGTGGCCGGGCGGTGGTGGCGCACGCCTTTAATCCCAGCACTTGGGAGGCAGAGACAGGCGGCTCTCTGTGAGTTCGAGGCCAGCCTGGTCTACCAAGTGAGTTCCAGGAAAGGCGTAAAGCTACACAAAGAAACCCTGTCTCGAAAAACAAAAAAAAACGAAAAACAAAACAAACAAAACAAAACAAAACAACAACAAAAAAAAGAACCATGTGTGATGAAATCAGAGGGCCATGCTGAGCCAGCCTCATCCTTCTTGGGCCCTGCTGCTTGCTGGCCCTGGCACTCAGGGGAGATGGCTCCACCCCCACCACAGAATTGACCCTGATAATATGGGTGTAGGGGAGCTGACTCCACCTCTTCACCTGAGGCCAGTGGCTGGGACCAGCTCACCTACCACATAGGCCTACAGCCGGCCTTGGGTTGGCCCACCCTAACATCTACTCCAACTAGGACCTGCTGGAGCTCATGAAGGGGCTGGTCCTGTGGAACGATACCTGCAGGATCTCCATGACTCAGGGTGGCCACAGGATAACCCAGAGGAGTTTTGGTGAGGATCTGGTGATGATGGTGTACCAGAAACCAGAGGCCTTGAACCAAACCAATGACTCATTGCAATGAACATTGGCAAGTAAAGCTGATTGGACAAAAGGGTATACTATAGGGCAGAGTGCTGCCAATGCCACCAGGATGAATGGTGTTGGAGAGGTGGGAAAGATAGAGAAGGGAAGAGTTTTTGTTTTGTTCTTGTTTTTGTTTGCTTGGTTGGCTCTGTTTTGATTTAAAAAAATTTTGGGGGGGCACTGCAGGGGTGAGGGGAGAATATGGGGAGCCTAGGAGGTGAGTGGAGTTAGGGTGCATGATGTGAAATTCCCAAAGAATCAGTAAATAGGTTTAAAAAAAAAGGAAACCATCAAAAAAAAAAAAAAAAAAAAAAAAAAAAAACCAAAAAAACCTCCCCAAATACCAATGAGTTTGTGTGTGCATGTGTGCGTGTTGGCCACCTACTGCTGGGCGTGGTTTGTATATCCAGTGAGTCTCCATTGGAGAAAACTGCCCCTTAGGGTGAGAAGCAGGCATCCATGTGGACTGAAGCTGGTTGATGAGCCCTGCTGGTGGACATGCTATTCTGATTCAGTGTAGCCTGGGGGAGGGGGGTGTCTTAGGATCTTTGCCACTTTGGGCAGACAGAGCTGTATCTTTTTTTTTTTTTTCTCTAGACAGGGTTTCTGAGTTTTGGTGCCTGTCCTGGATGTCACTCTGAAGACCAGGCTGGCCTCAAACTCACAGAGATCCGGATGTCACTCTGTAGACCAGGCTGGCCTCAAATTCACAGAGATCCGCCTGGCTCTGCCTCCCGAGTGCTGGGATTAAAGGCGTGCGCCACCACTGCCCGGCAGAGATGTACTTCTTAAATGTAGTTGACTGGTATAGAGCTGTTACCTGGCTCAAAGTGGAGGAGGGCAGGTCCAATCCCACTGCTGTGAATGCTTCTCCAAGAAATCAGTGGCTGCAGCCAAGGGTGCTCAGGTGTGTGGCCACCAGTAATGGCAAACCACTGGCTCGGAAAAAACTGCTTACCCTCCCAGAGTAGACTTTACCCTGACATTCTGTGCTCCCTTGGAGCTTTCACGTACAGATCTTGTTGAAATGAAGTTCATGGGTGTGGGTCACTTTTGATAAGCTTCCATAGAAACGAAGCCAACCCCACTAGCGTGTCTCAGCCAAAGACAATTGAAACGGGGTTACTTGATAGGCAATATCTTGCAGTGTGGTTTCTATTTCCATATTTTGAAGATTGTACTATTTTTATGAAAAAAAAAAATTGCCAGGCCTCAAACTCACGGAAGTGTTCCCTGGTCTGGTAGCGTCTGTATCATTTCTCACACTGTCAACTCTCTTGCCAGCATTCATTATGAATATAGTCAGATGCCACCACTTTAAGTCTTGGTTTGTCTTAGAACCAAGTTTGGGGGCTGCAGAGATGATGCGTTAAGAGCACTTACTGAACCACCTTGAGGACCAGAATCCAGGTCCTAGCACTCACACAAGCCAGGTGTCCACGCATGACCGTGCCTCCAGCTCCAAGGCAGTCAGACAGGCTCGCTGGCTTGCAGTCGGAGAGCACCGGCCCCAGGCTGTGGGAGAGGTCTGGACTCAATAGCTTCTGGCCTCTGCATGTGTGTACTTGTAGTGCACATGCACTTATATATTCACACACAAAGCTTGTATTTACAAATCACAAAACCAAACCCACTTTTCATTGAAATCTCCCTGGGAGCTTTCTACTCTGAAGCAAATGGTTCCTTTTGTCAAACATCTCACCTCTGATGACCTCTAACTTCACGTGATTTAAGAACCAGACAGGCCACCATCCCTCAGGTGCTGCCCACTCTCATCCACTGACTCCTTGAGAGGAAAGCATCTGGACTCATTGACAAAGGTGTTTCTGACCTTGTTGTGTGGTGGTTTAATGTAATTTAATTTTCTTGCTTTCTGGTGTCCTTTTACACTTGAAAGGCAAGGGCAACATCAAGAACCTGAGAAGAATATTTTTATGGGGACTACAAACTGGCATCTAAGAGCAATGCCTTTTGCTTTGAGTTGTTTTGGCTGTACTAGGAGTTTTCTCAAACACCCAGATCTAGTTCCGGGCTTGAGGTATTAAGGCTGGTTACAGACAGGAGGCGGAGGTAGCATCTAGACAGCATCAGGCCCAATGCTCAGGTGGAGGTAGCATCTAGACAGCATCAGGCCCAATGCTCAGGTGGAGGTAGCATCTAGACAGCATCAGGCCCAATGCTCAGTTTACAAATGAAAGCTGGGCCCTAAGGGGTTGGGCCAGGCCACTGGGGTCTGGAAGCAGGGATGGGAACCAGAATAAGAGTCCTGGTTTCTCTGGGGCTATCCTTCCATGTGATGGCCACAATGGGGGTGGCTGGTGGGTCCTCCAAAGCCCCCCTCCCTCCCACATGCACCACCACACAGAGCCAATGATCCACAATCAAGAGAAAAGATATTTAATTATTTCTCAGTCTAATCTCTTAAAGCGCTCAAAGTGTTTTCACAAGTGCAAGGGGAGGGATTGTTCTCAGCCAACATTTACCAGTGATTCCGACACACGCAAAGAAACTGCCAATCACGGTGCTTTATACTTACTTTAATTTCTGCACTGAAAAAGAAAAAAAAAAGGTAAAAACATGACAAGTTACAGTGACATCATCTTGTCCTTAATCTCTGCTCTTGGGGCCAGAGGGTGGGGGGTAGACAGGAAAACATTGAAGCATGGTGATCATGTGACCAGGACACCTCAGTCTGGCTAAGAAGGGCTCTACTCGCCTAGACACAGTACTCTCAGCAAGCCAGCTCAGGAACAAGACAGACAACAGTCGAGATACATTAAAAAAACAAAACAAAACAAAACAAAAAAACCCAAAACATGATTCCATTCTTAAAATCAAGCACAAAATCTGACAATGAGATCAAGGTTCACATGTCCCCGTGGGATCTGGGGATGGCTCCAGGGAGACAGCCATGTAACATGACTTACACCAAGGAGCAGACACCTGCTCTACACAGAATGCTGACAAAGGGGTCTGCAGACAGCTCCTCCTCTCCAGTGCAGCTGCATCCTGCATGGGAAAGGGGAGCCACGGCCTGCTCCCTACCCAGCTTCCTGATAAGCGGCAAGAGCCACAGGGGCTGGAGTCTGTGCTTTGGAGGCTGCTGCCTCTGGAATGTTCCACGCTCTCACGGTCTGGTGGGCTGTAAGTTTTAGGTACGCTCCACATGCTGTTTCAAGTGCTTGCTTTATTTCTCATGTGCAAACTGTTACTGTCTAAAGCTTTCAGAAGGACGCTTACAGACATGGGACACCCTGCAGAGAGGAGGGTATTCGCAGGCCCTGCTCACTCCCGGGGCAGGTGGGAAAGGGAGCGTTACAGAAATAGTTAAGAGAAGGGTGCTCCGAGGCAGTTAAAAATCTAGTCCCTGATTCAGTCCGTGGGCGAGCGGCGTCCTCAGTAGGTGATTGTCCACTCCTTCACAGAGGCGTCATGGGAGGTGGTGACTAGTGTGTGCTCGTCCAGCCAGGCCAAGCTGCTGACATGGTGCAGCCGATGAGCATCTGGGAAAAAGAGTGCATTGAGGAGATGGACCCACTCTGCCTCTCCCTATATTGGATGAAGAGAGAGGCAGGGGGCTAGAGTCATCTGTGAGAACCAGAAACTACCACAGTGGCAGTTTCATTTTCACAAGGACAAGTTTGTGAGGACAGAGGCAGGACCAGGTGAGGTCAGCCTTGTACCAATCCCAGGCGAACCAACATTAACTCCCGGCTTCTGACCACCCACACCAAGTGGCTCCTCTTTAAGTCCTAACACTTAATGATCTTCCCTTTCCACAGAGATATCAGCAGACAGACAAGACAGAACAGACACACACGTGGGTCCACAGGACTTACATTTACAGACGGAACCAATCAAGCAGGGAAGAGTCAGCTCCACAATGGCTCTGGCTGTGCTCAACAGACTAATCAGTTACTCGGATGTGGCATGTACACTGTTTCGCCAACTAACCGTGGTTTGAAGTGTACCCTATGTCAGCTTACATGCAAATGGTGCTATGCCATTCGAACAAAGGACTCAAGGTCTTTGGATGTTGAGGAGCTCCTGTAACTAGTGTCCTATGTGGCACTAAAGTGGAAGGGGCCAGGTATGGACAAGAAAGAGGGCTGAGGAACTGTCTGGTGTCCCGTCCAGAAGTCATACTGGAGTGATGGGACTCCAGCTGCCATCTCACCTCCATCATTCTTGACTCCAGCCCTGAGATCCTGGACCTCTGTGGTTCCTTCAGCCCAAACTTCTCATAAAGCCCCAGGGACCTCGCAGTTCCAGGAAAAGAGTCCTCCAACAGGATTCCCAGTCCCTAGGCCCAGGTGGCTCCCAGCCTGAATCAGCAGCCCCACCCAGGTGGGGCTCAGAGGGTCAGGCCATCCTGGGCCTGAGCACTCCATAGCTGCAGCACTCTCCACGGCAAGGCCAGCTGTGAGCAGCACCGTATGTTCAGGAGTCTGTGACCACAGCAGACAGATGCCAGCTCCATTCTTAGCACTAGCGCTGACACAGTCCCTTACTGATCCATTTCACTGTGAAATTTCTAGACTTCCTTACAAAATAAATGGCTTCTTGGAAGCTGCTTCAGGGTTCCCCCTCCTGCTCTGCTCTCCACGAACAGACACAGCAGGGAGTGGGCCTCCCTAGCTTGCAGCTGTTGGGGCTTGTCTCAGGACAGCTGTAAGATAGGCTAGGATCCCCATTCCCGTAAGCACAGAAGGTTGCTTCCTATGTAGCAGGTAGACCAAGGGGACAATATAAAAACGGTCACTCAGGACCACCAGCCATATGTGACTCTGGACCTACCAGCAGGAGCAGTGTGATACGATAATGGATAATCAGAATAAAGATTCGAAAGCATGCCTCCTTGGAAAAGCATGGTTCTCATGGCTTTTACTGAGCTCACTATGGTGAGAGTAAGCTAACTCGGCTGTGGGTTAAGGCACAGGAGCAGGGTGGGGAGAAAAGATGTCAAAAGCCTTTCCTCATGTAGTCCTCCATATGGAGAGCAAGGATTCCTACTGTAGTGAGTGTCTCAGGACCCCCTGCACAGGCCAGCAGAGTGCCTGGTGAGTGCTGGAGGGAAGGACGGAGCCACATCTCCATCAGGTCACTTCTTAAAGCACAGACCCTGGGTCACTTGACCCTAGGAAGCACGGTCAGGGAACTGACAGGCTGAGGCTCAGGGGTGAGTTACCTTGGATCTTGACTTTGGTCTCTGGGTCACTCAGTGTCCACACATACACCATCATGTCCATGCCACCAGAGGCAAAGTGTTCATTGTCTGGTGACCAGGCCAGGCACACGATTTTTGCATGGTGTCCATAAAAAACATTGTTCTCCTAGTACAGAAAGAAAATAGAGGTGTAAGGTCAGAGTGCAGGCCAGAGCACCCCGTGTCCTCCCAGCCAGCCCTCACAGTAACAGGAAGAAGCCCTAGTCCCTGATCACGAGCAGGATGCTCCCAAGAGCTCTACCAGGTGCCTGCCACTCACGGAGATGAGGACAAAGCCCAGGGGCATCTGGCGAAGGTCCTCCCCTGCGCCCTCTAGTATAGGGGTCTGCACCCTACTCACCGAGTAGCCATCAGCCACACTGAACACTGTGACCACCTTGCTGGCATCACACACAGCCAGGAAGGCACCATCATGGGAGTAGGCCAAGTCTGTCACTGGCCCCTTGGCTTCTAGGAGCTTGCCTTCATCCTTTAGTGTGGTGCCCAAGATGGAGTAGACACGCACATTGCCATCCTGTAGGCAGGGATAGAAAGCAGTCACTCCTTATCATACAAACCATGTGCCTCTGTCATAGGGAAGGTCAGGGTTTCATACTGATGCCATGGGATCAGTAGGCACGAGTATGTGCCCGGGCTCTGTCTGTCAAGAAACGGCTGGTTCCTCTTCACATACTCCCTTCAGTATTCACCTCAGCTTCCTCCTCTCCTGGGCAGAAATGACTGGACCCCAGGCCTCCCTAGTCCCATTCTGTGTGTTGGTTGGCTGCCAAGGAGGCCCCATAAATAGTGCTCGTGGTTCCCTGAAAGGTCAACCTGAAGAAAACTGCACAGACAGCTTCCCAGCCTCTGGGGGTACCAGCTGCGCCAGGCAAGCTGCATACACCTGTCTCCAGCAAGCTTCCTGTCACCATGTGCCAGGCACACCTTGTGTGATAGCTGTTCTTGGTTGTTAACTTGACTACATCTGGAATGAACTAAAATCCAAGAGGCTAGGTACATCTGTGAGGTTTCCTTTTCCCCCCTTGATTAAAGCATTTGAAGTGGGAAGATCCACTTTTAATCCGGATCTTTTGCGTTAGGAAGATGTACCTTTAATCTGGGCTACAGCTGCTGGCCGCCTATCTCAGGGACATGGAAGAAGGAAGCTTGCTCTCTTGCTCTCACTGGCATTAGAGCCTACTTCTTCAGGATTCCAGTGTAGACTGAAGACCTTGGCCTTCTCCATGACCCAAATTGCTCGGATAACCGAGGTCACAGGGTAGAGAAGAAAAGAGCCTTACCGAGCCCCCAACAGCCACTGTGTCCCCACCGGGGTGCACGGCCACAACTTCGGGCTCATAGCCAGGGCTGTCGATGCTGAAGCACTTCTTCTGGTCCTTCAGGAGGACAATCTGTGACACGGAAGATGTGGTCAGGTCAGTGGCCCCTTGAGACACTGCTCATCAGCAGGACAGGTGAGTCCTCGTTAAGTGGCTCTGGGCTTTAAGCCACACCCTGGGTCAGTCTCCATCTTTGGATGGAAGCACTTCCTTTCTCACCATAAGGACCATGTTACTGATAGGTACAGGCCAGAACTTGAGAAAACATTTAGTGACTGAAGCATGCGAAGTGCTGATCTCTGAAGGGCAAAGGGCAGAAGTGCCAGGAAGCGACTTGGCTCAATCATCGGGGCAGTGGCCTGAGTCCGAGGAGTGACCCTCTGGGTCCTAGGTCATAAGGAACAGCTAATGCCTGCGTCGTGCAGGTTTCTGTTCAGCTTGGAGGATGGTGTGTTATCCATGACAAATGCTGCTGGACACTCAGCACTGAGTGTCTGTCCAGTCCTTCAGGGCAGCAGGGGAGCTCTGTGGGAACAACTGAGTAACCCCAGATGCAGGAAGGAGGAGAAGCTGGGCAAGCATAGCACAGTGGGTGGGGGTGTGGGGGTAGGGCAGGGAGTCTGCAAATGTACTGCTCTGAGAGAACCCTCAAGTCCTACCCTGCTCTAAGAAAGGCGGAAGACTGTGTGTGGAGAAAGCTACACCACACTCAGCCATGCTGGGGCCAGCCATGCCTGCCCGAGTAGCAGACACTTCCATGTGTCCACTGTCAGGACTTTGGAGATATGTGGCAGCCTGATCTTGACTAAAGTACCTGTTGATTAGGGGTCATGATCACACATGGACCTCGGCTTGTCCTCAACAACCAGCAGATACTATGGTGTACACACAAGCACACAAGAGAAAAGCCCTCCTACTGGGAGATGGTGCTCTCATCTGCTAACACTCTGGAGGAATTTGCCACCACCTTCTGAATGGCAGGTAGTCTGAATCCTTGCTTTCACCCACCTTGGGTAATTCTTCTGATCAGCCTCAAGGACAGGGTAAGTTTATGGCCACTATAACCCCAGATGAAGTAACTGGGGCCTGGGACAAGGAGGTGCTTGTCTGAGGCCTTGCCACAGAAAAGGCCCTAAGTCCTCACGCACTGTTCACCAAGGCCAGGTGCTGATACAAGGCCGACAGATCTGTCATCGAGAAGCAGCTGCCAAGGCAGCCGTGCAGCACATTCCTTTTTGTGCCTTGTGGCTGCCCAGACTGAGTGCAGTAATTATTTGGCAGCGATATCTGATTATCTGGGACACAGAATTCACTCTCCCTTTAGCAATCAGCTTCACAGACCAGGGAAGGGTGGCAGATCCTGAATGGCCCTTTCTTCAGCAGGGTCTGTCACTCAAGCCAATAGGAACGAACCACTAGTCAGTTGCTGGTTCTGACCACATGATGGGATGCCTGGGTTTGCAGAGATGGCATGTTGTAAAGCAGAATTCTGCACAAAAGTAGGTCAGGCACAGATGTGAGCCAAGGGCTGTTCTAGATGTCTAGAGGAAAAGCTATGCAGGGACTGCAGAGCGTTAGACCCTATCATGGCCTGGGATCCACCTTAGCCTCATGTGGCAGTGTTACTCAGTGGCTAAGCTAGACAAGGAGTATGACAAATGCATCTTCATGATCACACTGTGTGCTCAGAGAGGGAGAACTTCACCAGGGGAGGGCAAAGATCTGAAGGACGATGACAAAACCATAGGCTGAGTGTCTCAGACCTCATGGACCCATGGCTCTACAGTCTGGTCTGATGCTTAAGAGACCAGCTCTGCCCTCTTCCTGTGTCTCAATTTAGGGGGCAATACTCTGCCTAACAGTTAGACCCTAATTAGTAGCACAGTGAGTTCACGCAAAGACAAGACAAATGAGCCTGCAGCACAGAACACTGGCTACAGGTACCTGTCAACCTGACACAACCTAGAGTCACCTGCAAGAGGGACCTCAACTGAAGAGCTGCTTTGATCCGACAGTTCTGTGGGGCACTGTCTGACAGTTACTAATTCATTGTGCGAGGTACCATCCCAGGCAGGCAGTCCCGGGACAGGTAAGAAAGCTAGCCGAGCAGAGTTCCTGTTCTGCTGGTCCTCAATGAAGGACTGTGATCAAGATTAAATAAACCCTCTCCTCCCCAAGTTAGTTTTGGTGTATGTTTTACCACAGCATCAGAAACGGAAACCAGAACATGGGACATGGATGAAATTCAGAAACTAAACAGGAGTTACACATCTCATATCCCACTACTTCTGGTCAAAATACAGCCAACCATACCTGTCCAATGCACACGACCACGGTATATCCCCCAGGGCCAACAGCTACACACTTTGGTTGAACATCCAGTTTCACAACGCCTTGTCCACTGTTGGGGAGGGGGAGGGAAGGGGGAGGGCAGTTACTTCCACGTTCAGGTAGCTCAGCGTGCTATCAATACACACCCCGCAAAACCTGCACCACTTAACTATGAGGAGAAAAAGATCTTACTCTTACTGTAATCTCTCCTTAAGGGCAACTTGCTAAAATCTGAGGTGACAAAATAGGGCACAGGGGTCTTTTTATCGCGAAGGGAGAGCAGAGGGGGGAAAAGGCGGCAGCACCAAGTGCAGGTTAGAGGAAACTGTGCAGACGCTTGCTGTGCTAAATGCAGACATGCTAGTCTCTCACCATCTGCAGGCCCACGACTGGAATTTTCTAGGTACATACAGAACTGAGTTCTGCTCCTTCTATGGGTCATAGGTGCTAGAACTCTAATACCTTTAATGAAGATCCCAGTTCCCTCTTATATTAGACAAATGCTACCAAAACTCATCTGGAATAACTTATAGCCATATCTTTCTTGAAAACATTACCTAGCAAGCTTCCACAGAACTGATCCAAGCCATGGTTGGCCTCTAGAAGGCCTAAGTCCTGGCAGCCATGGGTTGCCAACAGGACTTTGATGAGTCATGTCAAGACAATAGGAAAGCCGACAGCTGAGAACCCTGGGTTCTGGGGTGCCTTCATTCTCAGATGCCCAGTGGCCATTGGGCAGAACACAGCACACATGGGCAGGTTTGCTACCAGCCAGGCACATACCTGGGGTAGGGGGACTTATAAAGATGAACCCCCACCCACCCCATCCCTCTCCTTGTCAGACACATTCCAGCAAGATGTGAGTCTACCAGGAAGTGCTCTACAAGGCGGGGGGTAGGGAGGTCTTGCTAAGGTCAGTGGGTCTGCTTCTGAGCCAACAACTTAGAGCAGCCCATCTAGCCCCCTTGCCTGCTCTCACCTCTCATTGCTGTGGATGGACACCTCTGATTCAGTGTCCACTTATCCCCTAAACAGGAGGTGGCCCCTCACACCCGGCACCTAGCACGCCCTGAGTCTGTGAGCGTCACCTGACCTTTTCAATAGCCCAAACTCTGCTGTCACTACCTCCACTGGCAGAAAGACACAAAGCAGAGCAGACAAGTGAATGACGCACGGCTGCAGGCTGCTTTGGGGTAGGGGCTACAGCTGGTCATACCCGTGAACCCGGTTACCAGGGCCCTGCTGCTCAGCACGCTGGGCTTGGTACCTGAATGATGTTCAGAAACAAAGGGCAGACAGGCAGACAGAAACCACCTGACCTGGACCCTTACAGGCACTGGGGGCCCATTCTGGGCCTCTCTAGAGCCATGGTTGGCTTCCTTGGGCAGGACTTACCTGTAGTCTCTCAGCGTTAGGTTGGTGTACCGCACAGTGTCGTCCATGCTGCAGCTGACCAACTGCCCAGACTCATCCACCGTCATCCTGGACACCTGATTTGTGTGGCCTTTTCCGGAGAAGGAGTCATTCTCTCCCGTCTCTGAATCCCAGTAATGTGGAGTGTGATTAAGGAGAAACTAGGCCTCGGGATGGTGGTGACTACTGCTCTGGAAAGGCCTGGCTGCCCTTCACGCAGGCAGAAGATTCCGCAGGAAGGACAGGAGGCATTCTCACGGATGGCCAAGCTTGGAATTTCAGAGAGCTAAGGCAGTGTGAAGCAGCCTGGCTACTAGCCAAAGGACCAATGCAATAAATAGCACAGCCTCCTTTAAGAATGCATGTAAAGCCGGTATGATGGACACAGGCAGACTTGTCTCTGATGGCCAAGACAGTGGACACACTGGATGTATAACAGTCCAAAATCTATCTCTCTGGGTGTTAATACAATATATGGTAATCCAGGAAGTTCCATGACATGTGCTACTTGTAGTCAGAACACAGGCACACAATAAACACTCTCTATATAGTATTATAACCTCTGGACTGTAGGGTACACAAATTATTTCAGGTTTAGACTTGGGTCCCACTGACAAGGCAGGTATCTCTATAAATAATCTGGAAACAAGAACAAGGAGAAAAAAAAAAGTCCACTGGGACTCTGCATATAAGCCAATTGCTCATTTTGTCTTTCCTGAATCAGTAGCTGAGCTATGACTAACCCCAGGTAAGCTGGCTATGCTCCAATATTCACGTAACTATTGCCTAGGTGCTACTGGGTACCAGCCTGAGGGTAGATGAGGCCCACCTTCCAGGGGTGATGTGTGGATACTGAGCCTGGGGTGTTCAGGGATTAGAGGATGTGGTTAAAAGTGCATAACACAAGAAATTCTCAGTTCAAGTGAACATCACCATTCTGTGGGAGACTCAGCATACATGAGCTGTAGGGACAGAAATCCAGACATGAGCTCTGAAGGACCCAGTTCAAGTGTTGAGTACAGGGAGTGGGTAAGGGACACAGATGGTGTCGATGACCCTGGTTACAACTGCAGGACACACTGGCTCTAGGAGCTGCTTGGTCATCAGCTACAACACTTTTCCTTGCCTAGTAGCAGAGGGTGGGTTACTCGTCCTTCCTAGGATGGGAGATCTTCCCGGGTCTTGTGAGAACCTGAGACAAAGGAGGTTTGGGGGGCATGCTGTAGGGTACTGCGATAGCCTTCTCTGGGAAGGCAGCAGCATGTGCATGAGAGGCCATTGTGCAGAGGACGCCTTGGAGCGAGCGCACACAACAGGCGACAGAGCATGAGCATGGCAGGCATGCCTCTAATGGTTCCACACCTCCTAAAAAAGCCGACGTTCCTGGGGTAAGGGGCACGGAGAACCCACTCCCCGCTGAGTTCGGGCCCCAGCTCCGTTCTTGACAGCTCATGTAGTTTTAGGAAAGGCACCTTGCCTCTCTGGGTTCCACTTTCCTCACGTTTAAAACAAAGCGCCTCTGCTGAAGGGTCTAAGTCCTGAATCCTAAGACTCAATGACTTCATTGCCAGTGATAGACCTGGACACAGCAAGGCGCCATTATTACAGAAAAAGGAGTTCAAGTGCAGAGACCTCAAGCACCATGCTAGGCTAAGCAGCAAGCAGGGCCCAGGCTTCCTTCTGCTGAAGGCCTGGAGAAGTCAAGGTACCAGGCGCAGACAGAGGTACCAGAGGTCAACCTGCTTAGTGAGTACAGCTGGGCTGGTGCCATCTGGCTGGCCCGGCCTCCAGCACCATGGGAACAGAAAAGTCCTCTCTCTTGCCAGTGTCTGTGCCAGCTCCCCAGTCAAAGGATATTGATATGTCCATCGTGGCTCCCGGAATAGATGTAGGACTTGCCACCATTTTTATGCACTGTCAGACACTGGATGGATTTGCTGTGACCCTGAAAGGAAGACAACGGACGGGGTGAGCCGAGGTAGCACATCCTACCCTGCCAATGATCAGCTGAGCTGTGCTGGAACCCCAGCAGACACATTGCCCACAAAGAAGTCACGAGCCACAGCCAGCCAGCCATCTCCCAGTCAGCTGATCAGACAAACCAGCATATGCTACCTCCCTCAATACCTAAAACGTACCTGGGCTAAGGACAAGGTCTACACCAAAGCCTAGCACTCAGGGACCTAAGCCACCTGTAGAAGGAAACACTGCCCCTGCTGCCACCCATGAGAACATCAGCTGGGTCTCTCATGGGGGTGAGGCAGCCAGGACAGGATTGTACACTGGAGGCTCTGGAGCTCTAGGGTGACCACTTTGGCTCAGGCCCTCCTCGGTACTGATTTTCCCTAGTACTCCTTGTTGTGTACACAGGACTATGTAGAAAGCGCCTCCCTCGCACCTTCTCTGTAATTGGCTCAGATAGTACTTCTCAAGCGTGCTCTAAACTAACCCTTTCCTGGTTCCTACTAGTCTCTGCTATTTTCCAGCGACACTTGATGGCTTCCCGGTCTGCTTCATGCTTGGGGCTTCCTCCTCACATCCTGTCTCAGGGATCCTGTGGGTCTCCTTTGTTGCCACAGCATGGCATTTACCCTCCTAACAGCGACAGTCCTTGGTGAAATGCACTGTGCAACCCCTGAAGAGCTATGAGCCCAGGTTGTGTTGTTCAATGCAGCACGGGCCTCACAGGAGCCCAGCAGACTGCCTGGCCTGCTGCATAAAAACCGAAGCTCAGCAAGATTCCAGGGGACCTGTGTGCTTCCTGGTTGACTCTGGCAACAGCCTTGCCTGAGAGATTTAAGACTGCAGCCCTCGACACGGTATCTAGTCCTCTCTAAGGCAGGGTTGTTTAACAAGCTAATATTCTTAAGTGATTCTCACACACCCTCAAGCTTGGGAAACAGGCTAGAGAAAGCACCCCAGAGGCCAGCTCCATAGACCCTGACTCAGTCCCTCTGGGCAGCCAGGAAGCCGTTTGCTATAAAACTCCCAGGTAAGATGGCCAAGTAGCCAGGAACAGAATCACATTCCAATCGCAAACTTCTGGTTCACTGGTACAGGTCATGCTCTCTGTAGCCTGAGAGTGGCAGCTGCCACCTGGCACGATCCGTACAGCTGTACCAAGAGGATGAGATGTACGTTTCTCTGCGAACTTAGGTCTGCACAATTTCTCACCACTGAAACTGGAGCCCCAGCACAGAAGTGTCTGTCTCTGGGCAGCTTCGGCTTCCCATACGCACTTCCCATGCTCTGTCACACACCCAGCCCTGGTCTGGGACCTAACAATAGATAAGAGGGGCTCCCAATCCTGTCCTCAGGGCCAGCAGCAAGGTACCCTGTTCTGAGAAGTCACTCAATGGGGCTGGAGTACAACCTCACCTACAGAGTGGGGACTGTGACCCTGTATATTTGGGCCCTTTGAATAGCAGGCCACATTGGTGAGAGAAGAGCTGGGCCGGGGTCTTTACTAGAGCAGTTTAAAACGTAAACTTTGGAAATTATCAGCAACCAAAATGGGGTGGGGGTCGAGGCATGGAAACTGTATGCCGGATAGTTTTATGTCAACTTGATACAAACTGAAGTCATCTGAGAAGAGAGAACTTCAATTAAGGAAATGCCTCTAAGATTGGGCTACAGGCCATCCTGTAGAGTATCTTCTTAAGTTAGTGATTGATGAAGGAGGGTCCAGACCATCTTAGGTGGTATTATCCCTGGGCTGGTGGTCTTGGGTTCTACAACAAAGCAAGCTGAGAAAAATCCCTCCATGGCCTCTATAGCTCCTGCCTCCAGGTTCCTGCCCTGTGTGAGTTCCTGTCCTGACTTCTTTTGATGATGGACAGAGATGTGGAAGTGTAAGCCAAATAAACCCTTTCCTCCCCAACTTGCTTTTGGTCATGGTGTTTCATCATAGCAACAGTAACCCTAACTAAGGAAGCCTGGCTGTGGAAAACCTCCCTTAAAAATCATGGCTCAGTCATTAAGGGCCTGGGGGTCTTGCAGAAGACAGGGCAAAGGTGATCCTGGGCTACAGGTCTCCTGAGAGGCCGACGTGGCAAGGGCAGATGGAGGCAGAAGTCAGATGTTCACTCAGCCAGAGAAGCACAACGTGGCCTGGAGTACCTGGCTTGAGTGAGCCCCAGGGAGGGTTTAGGACCTCAAGTTATGTTTTGTCCAGGGTGGCCGTTGGGGTCTTGGCAGCTCACACAACTCCGTTTGCTTCCGTCCTCTATTCCTGTGAATGCTAGGGTCTCTTTCACACTTATGCCCATTTTTAAACTACACCACCATCCAGAATCAAGGTCCTCCCCCACACCCCCGATTCCTAGCTGAACCCCCTCATTTATTCACTCTGTCTCCCATCTCACCCCACCTGGTCTATATCCCGCCCTAACACTCAGAATGTTTCTGGTCTTGTCTTGCAGTCGTGAGGCACAGTGCAAATCCTCACAGAAAGCCAAGCCCCTCAGGAAACATGACTTTCAGCAGCAGCAGAGAACAATGTAGACCCCAACTGTGCACTGCTCACAGTGCTTCCAGGGGACGACTTCTGCTGAAACTCGCAGGGCCAAGGAAGCCTGGCATCTCTGCTTCCCCCTTTCACAGCAGACCACAGGACTTTGCTTCCTATCCACATCATGCCTAGAACAAGGCTCACCTTGATGACCCGGAGGGGCTTGCTGGGGTTGTTCTTGTCCAAATAGTTGATGTATCCAGACAGGGAGATGCTAAGGAGGTGGTCCTTCTGCCACAGGCAGCCCAGCTGCTGGTCCAGAACATTGGAGCCCATGGGAAATGTGCTGACCACAGAGTTCACGTTGACATCCCAAATCTTGGAGGTTTTGTCTCCAGAGGCAGATAGCAAATGAGTGCTATCGGGACTCCAACTAATCTATTTCAACAGAACAGTGCTGCATGTCAGAGGGAGTCAGAGCCACATGAGCCCCAAAGCAGCAGTCCACGGCCACCATTTCACAAGAGAGAACAGGGAACTGAAGAAGGCGGTAGGTGGGCCAGCCCCCGGGGTTCCTGCTCAGCCACTGACTGCTCCCATCAGTGACTATGACCTTAAAGTTCTGTGCCATGCTCAACTCCTAGCTGCTTACAACAATATTCATCTAGCTTCAAAACAACCTATGATGACCTGAATAGCAACACAGAACTAACTAAATTAAAACCAGCAAATCAGGAAACATATTCATACTCACAGCATAAATTCCTCCGTCATGGGCCTTGCTTCCTCCAAGGGCACACACTTTCTCTCCTGTCTTCCCATCGTAAATGAATATCTTCAAGAAACAAACAAGTTATGTAGAAGCTGGTGTAGTGTGCCATTAGCCCACCATTTCCCTAGCAACTGTGGCTATACAGTTGGGAGCCTTGAGCCTCTGAAATGAAATCAGAGACCTCTGGCTGTTGGGCTTTGGGAAGTGGGAACAGGGAGCACTACCACGAACCTGCCTATGTACAGCCCCCTTCTCTATCCCAGTTCTTACCTGGCCATCAGCGCTGGCTGTGGCAAATCTGTTCCCATCAGGAGAGAAGCGCACACAGTTGACAAAGCGGCTGTGATCCTGCGGGAGAGAGGGCTGTCACGCACTGGGCAGAGCTCACAAAAGCTCTCTACTTAAACCACCCCGCCCCAAACACTGGTAAGATTCATCAGTCCATAGGAACATTTCGAGCTCAGACAAAGTCCCAGGCAGTCCCTCATGGCATAGCTCAGTGTGAAAGGCTATTCTTCAGCCAGGCCTTCCTCCATTATCAAGGGCCTCCTGATGCATCCTCTTCCCTCTGGGGCCTCAGACAGCTTATGCACTAAATTGCTGGGCTCTGAGATAGCCACACGAGGCATCTCCTGTTAGGCCTCGTTAGCTCTGGGGATGTTTGCTGAAGAACAAATGACTTTTAAAAGAAATCAAGCAGTGGCTGTGACTTCCAATCAGGACGAAGCATCTGAGACCAAGGCCTAAGGCAGGCCAGGGCAGTACCCAGTCTTGGGAGACAGTGATGGCACCAAGGGCCTCCACTCTAGTTACGGAGACTCCTTTCTTGTGTTTATCTTTGCCTGTTGCTCTGCTCTTTTGGTTACTCTCATACTTCCACCTGTTTCAGAGGCCTTTATCTTCACTTGTAGTTTCTCAGTAGGCACAACTCACCACACTGCATGGAGTCCAAGTCTTCCCCAGGCAGGGTCTCATAAGCTGATACGCTTCAGCTCTGCCACTGTCACGAGCTGCCACTGTTTCAGGCACAGGGCAAACTCTTTACAGCAGAGCATGAGGCCCAAAGAAGCTGGGTAACTTGAGCTGCAGCAGTTGTGAAAATCCAGGCTCCAGTTTCTTGTCCAGCGCTGACTTGCCCACACTGGCAGGCTTGGCGTGCTCTGGCCAAGAGCCACCCTAGTGGGTCAGAGCCTTAACTCCTCAGACTGATCGCCATCCAACCTAACATCTATCTCTAGGTGCAAAGGAGCCTGCTACACAAAAGAGCCTGTGCCCACATCTGTTAGTCGTGGGGCTCAAGGATGATGGAAACAAGATCTCAGAGCCAAAGCCTTTCCTGATCACTGTGGGGTGGGACACATAGCTTCTTTGGGTCAAGGTCAAATAACCCAAAGGTACTAGCCACAACTAGACCAGAGTATCCAGCCCGCTCCCCCTTAATCCCACCCCCAGACTAAGGGCCTCACACCGGCTCCTCAAATCCCTGCTCTGCCTATTCCACAGAAAGGAAGCAAAAGAGCCACACTGGTGTCAGCTCACTCCTGGACTCCTCTATTTGGACAGGGTATCAGGGCACTCTAGACCTCAGAGGCCAAAGTACCCATTCCAATAGAGAAACCTGGAGACCAGAGGATGGACCAAGGGTGCCAATTTGTCACTGTGTGAAAAGAAGAAGTCATGAAAGGAACACTGGGGAAAAGCAGATAGCAAGCACTCAACTCCAGCCTCCAACAAACTCCTGTCACCTAGCACTTCCCTGGCCGATGCAGGACGGTCCTAGGAGGCAGTATTGGAAGCACCATCCAGGCTCCAGGACCTCCAACAGGGCCTGGGGCCAAGCTTCAAAGCTTCTACCTCTGTGAGCCTCTCTTAGAAAATGCCCTGGAGACCACACAGGTTTAAGAGGCCAAGAGACGGCTGGACAAAGCAGACAATGAAAGTGGGGACGGAGCCCACAGGAGCTCACTTAGAGCCTGAGCCCATCATTCCTTCCTGCAACTCAGGCACCAGAGTGCACACGGGCAGGAGACATGTCTGCTCCTGAAATAGACCCTGTGCAGGCAGGGACAGCCAACAGCAGCCCGTAAGCCAAAGAAAACGAGGGCTAAGAATAGCGTTTCCCACAGAGAGGGCCCAGCAGTGTGGAGGGAGAGTTTGCAAAGTGTCTCAGTGAGTTCGGAGGTTCAGCCACCTCACATGGCTGCCTGAACCCTGCCACTTACTGAGCCAGACAAGCCTTCTGGTCCCTGGCCCAGCCATCCAGAGGGGTCACATTCAACCTCACAGGTCCTGTTTCCAATATCCCTATGTGAAGGCATCCATTCTCCTGGAACTACTCTTGCTCCCCCCCCCCCCCCCCGTAGCCAATATTCAATGAACCTGAATATAGGCTGTGTCAGTGAGTTCCCCAAGAACCCTCTCTCCAACCCCACACCCATCCTCTTTCCCCTAAATATCCCCACCTCCCCGTCCTCATCTTCACCACCAAGAAAAAAAGCTTCAATTAGACATTCAAATCTATTCCATTGATGGCGATTCAGGTGCTCTTGGGCTCCTTGATGGCTTGACTCTGTCATGGACATGCTTACTACCTGGGTTGGCTCATTAAGGACCTTCTGCAGAAGCCCTCCTGGTCTCTCAAAGTGAGAACTGTCTGCAGATGAATAGTACAGCCTTGCTCCAAAATCCCAAAGGTCTCCTCTGTGGTTCACCTACAGAGGCCTGCCAAAGAGCATTAATGATCTTTGGGATGTTTCCTGACACCTTAAGTACCATCGGGTCTGCCAGAAGCATTACATGCAGGAAAGGCAAATCCATAACCAGAAAAAGTATCTACTCCAGTAAGGATAAAGCATTATCCTTTCCATGAAGAAGTGGTCCAATGTGGTCTACCTGCCTTGTTTGGCTGGTTACCCTGGGGAATGGTGCCATACTGGGGCTCAGTGTTTGTCTCTGCTGTTGGCAGATCCGGCATTCACCAGCAGCTGTAGCCAGGTCATCCTTGGTGAATAGAAGTCCATGTTGTCAATCCCATGCAAAACCTCCATCTCTGCTACCCGGGCCACTTTGTTCATGGGCCCATTGGGCAATGACAGCGATGGCCAGCAGCAAGATGGTCCCACTCACTCCTTCTAAGGCTAAGGTTGAACCCCTAAGGGAAATCAGTCCATCTCATCCATGGTACCTCCTATGACCCTGGAGGGTTTCTCCTAAGGTCACCTACTACATGCAAAAACCACAATGGGAGTGGACAGGTAGTGCTTTGGCCTATTCCACCCTCAAACCTGGACAACACCTAAGTGTGGCAGCCAGGACTGGAAGGTCTAAGTAAGTCTGGCTACAGGTGTACCTGGGCTCACTTCAGAATAGCTCAAGTCTATGCCCTGCTCTTAACAATGATGTGATGTGATGTGATCTTCAAACTTGGACCAGCAAGTTTGGTGGTTGGATATGATTTTTGTAGATCAGGTCCTATTTATCTTTCTGTCAGCTACTATTTTCCTTCTGAAGCTGGCACATCACAGGTTAGTTTCACTATATACCACACAGAAATTCCTAACAACTACTTTTTGAGGCAGCAGCTTGAACTCACCCCTCCCAGTGACACATTATGGGCCTCCTGCCCTGTGCTTGGGAAAGCTCTCACAGGGCCATTATCCACTTCAGCCTGGACACCCTTACAAGCTCTGGGTCTCTGCCTAGATACGAGCTGTAAGGGAGAAGGAAGATGGGAGATTGGATGTTTGACTTCAAGGACAGAATGCCTGTGGGCTGTTCACTTGGATGAAGGTTCTAGCAAGCACAGGCCATTTGGCCTGAAGACAGGAGAAGGAAGTGAAGGTAGCCTGGTTCCTAGCACTCATGGACTAGAAATGAAAGATCTAGTGACAAAGAATTGCTATTTGGATTTCACAGTTAAAAAAATTTTTTTCCTTTAACAAAACACGACGACAAAAAAATCCAACACCCTCACATATTTTAATTGCTAAGGCCTCACAGATTTTAATTTTTAAAGCCTTTCACTAGGAAGAGCTCAATGAAGTCCTGTGAACCACTACACCTCTAGCTTTCGATACCAGAACCCACATGTGGGGCTCAGTCCATCTTTAACAGAGAGCCTCACCTTGCATAGGTTTTCTGTTATTTCCCCACCTGTCAGCACACTTGTCCTTAGTTGGGGCAAATCGGAGAGTCTTCCTGCCCTACCCCACCCCAGTCAGAAGAAAGACAGCAGGAGGGAAGCCACAGCAGGGCAAACAGCCCCTGTCTAACCCAAAACTGCAGCTTTACTCCTGCTGGCCAAGGTCAGACACATATTCAGTTACTGACTCCAAGTCTCCAGCACCTTACTAATGGGCCCTCTCTCCCTTATGTCAGCTGGGCCTGGGAAACAGCTTTAGATGGAAACGTGAACCCTCCCTACAGCTATGGGGTCTGGAGGAGGGGCCTCCTGGTCTGAGAGCCCAGAGGCACACTTAGCTGGAGGGTAACAGAGCCAACCAGTTCTGTGCCAGGCACCACCTAGGTCTCTGCTCCTTGGTCTACAACCCTTTCTGCATCTTCTAGGCCTCTAGTCAGGATGTAGGGTTGTGGGCTCCAAGGAGTTCAGCATAAATGGTGGTGCCCACCTAGAGACAGGGCCAGCTGAGACTCTGGGCAAGGGGGCTGTGTACCAGTTGGGCTCCCAGTGAGTCCATACAGAACATGGTGCAGAGTGCAGGCACATCAACAAGCCCTGACCCCATGGCTCCATTAATGCTCTTCAGCTGCTGTGTTCTTTCTCCACCAGTGCAAGAGAAAGGATCACTCCTGCCACAGGAAAGGGAGCCCCACCCACGAACAGCTCAACCACAGAGTCCAGATAGTGTGTGTAGAGGTCTGGGGAAGGCAGACAGCATCACTAGAAAATGGTCCTGCTTCTGCTTGCTGCAGAAACCTCATCATCTTTCCTCCCTCAAGATCAGACCCCAGAGATTCACTGGCTCAGCATTCCTCAACCCAGAGCCCACGGGGCATCCACCCCTGCTTAAGTACACTGACCTTGAGCTACATCTTTCAACAAAGCTCCCAGAATAGCCATGTCACCACTACCTACCAATGGTAGCCGCAGCAGACCAGGATGAGAGCCACAGGAGGTTAAGAAGAGCTTGGCTCAGCACACCTGCTGGACACACAGGCCTCACTTAGCTTCCCCAGGGATGAAACAGAGCCTACTTCACTACAAAGATGGAATCCCTAGATAGCCATCTGTACCCTAAGCCAAGACCTGTTTATGGAAACTGCCTACTACATGAGTCCTGTCCTTGCCCCTGCCAGGGATGCTGTGCCTATTTATGACTTGTTACTAAAAGACTAAAATTAACAGTCCTCCTCAGCAAGCCACTTTAAGGATATTATCTCATTTAATCCCCAATGAAGTATGGACACTGGAACCACTGACATTTCTGGACGATGAGTCTGAAGACCTTGGAGAAGCTCCAAACTCAACTACCTTCAAGGACAGAAGACATGTCCCTTCTGGTTAAACAGGCACTCCATCTCCTATTATCAGACTAGTACCAGCTGCTTTGTTCACAGTATGTGGGAAAGAGTCGCTGAGAAAGTTGGAGCAGCTAGGAGAGCTGCGAGGGCTGCCCAGGTTGGAGAGCCTTCCCCCATCACCTGCCCTCACTCCAGCGTGTTAGCCTGACCACTGGCCCCCATCGCTCATGCTCACTCCAGAACGCCAGCCCGAGCACTAGAGCAGTGACAGGGCATGAGCACTACCAGCTAAGGCCCCACAGACCCCTATCCTGTGATGGGAAACAGGAAGTGGAGGAGCCTGTCACTTGGCCAAGCCAGGGACAACTGCAGAGCAGGGACCCCGAGACCAAAGCCCACAGTGCTCCTCAGAAAAAGGTTGAGCACTTGACTCCTCAATCAGATTCCACTCTGGCACCTCTGCTCTGCAGGGAGGTACCCTAGAGGCCAACCCAGATGTCCCGGAGGCAGATCTTTTGCTAATCTGGTGGCTTGGCAAGGCCAGCTCAACAAAGCCAAGTACACTGGCATTTCGCTACCCTTATATTATGTACACTCACATTATCCTGGGACATGTCATTCCCTGCTGGAGCCTCCATGCCCAGTCTGGGACCTAGGATTATAAGGACCAGAGATGGGAATGCCCCCATCTCTGTATATTTTCCAGACTGAATCTGTTTCCTATACATTACAGCACTTAGAGCATTCACTGTTACCTTTCTGCATCCATATCCAGGCCCCATGTCTCACATACAAACCACAAAACTCACCCAAAAACCACCCTAAGAAAAGAAAGCCCACTTACGCCAATTGTAAACTTGAACTTGAATGGGGGGCCCTCGAAGAATGCTGCACAGTTATCATCACTCCCTGTTGCTAGTCGGTAGGGCCTGCTCTGCTTGATGTCCACACTGTTGATGACTTTGTTGTGTCCTGTGATCTCACCCACAGAAGAGCCACTGTCCCATAAGAAGACAGCTCCAAACCTTTTCCCAGTCAGGTCAAGGAGAGAAAGAGAGAGAGAAAAAAAAAAAAAATCAATCCCAGAAGGACAATGGGAAAGACAATGCTGCAGCTGCTGCAGCACAGGTCTGTGGTGGATGCTGCATGCCGACCTCAGACTGCTCTAGGGACTGATTTGAGCCTTTCAAGCTCATGTCCAAAGGATGGAGCCCATGTAGGAAAGGGGCCGGCTGTCCTTGTCTGCATGGCCCAGTGTCAGCACCTCCAACATGGATGTGCTACAGGAAGCAGCACTGGGGAGCATCGTTCTGGCTTCATTACTTCCTAAGTTTCTTTAGAAAGGCCAGGCAATAGGCAAGCTGGTATCTCCTGGTGGAAAGGAGCAGGCCTGCTCTGTGCTGGCACCCGTGAAAACAAACTGTTGTAGATACTACTTGCTGCTAATGAGAAAACCTGGGCTGCAGCTCTCACCCTGCTGTCACCAGCCCATCAGGGCAGCCTCTTCCCCAAGAGGATCTGCTCACCTCTTTGTCATGAACAGAAAATCTCAGGATATGGGCCCAACTGGAAGCAAAAACATGCCCAGCCCTTCCTGCAGCTTCAAGTGGTCATGTGTAACTGCTTAGAGGGTCCCCCAATACAGTAACACCTGTCTTTTACCACCTGGTCCTTTCTTTCTGCCTAGGATGCAGGTACAACAACAGAGTCCAGAGTTCCAGGAGGTAATGGGCTTAGGACATCAGGGTGCGGAGAGAAGAGGTGCTTCTGCCTTGGTGATGTGGAGTCTCCCTGATACATGACAAACTGGCCCTGAAGGGTCAATGGCTCCAACTAGTCACACTACTGGGAAAGAAGGAGTGCTGGCATTCTCAGGAGCTAAGTCACACTTGTCCAAGCTGACACAGACTTAATGCAGCCTCTTCCTACAAGGGGGCAGACCACAGCACAAGAATGGGGTGGGAGCAGGGAGGGGCTGAGGAGAACGACTCACTTCTCCCTTCCTTCCCCGACCACGGCGATCCTCTTACTGTCTTCAGTCCAGGCAATGTCCTTGATCTTTCCAGCGAAAGGCTGATACTCATACTTCAGAAGATGCTCCTTCTGTGTGGTATCCCAGATCCTTAGCTTCCCGGAGACATCTGCAGGACATGACAGGGTGGAAGGGCCACATTTCACCACCAGCCAGGGATGCATGGCCTCAGCACCAGCTCCATTTCTTCTGGTCCAGGCTCAACACTCAGCTACTCTTAAAATCAAGGTAATGTCTCCACATATCTGTCATAATATCCTTACATTGCACCTGGCCAGCAAACCTTGTGTAGGAAGCAGAAAAGGCCAAGGGATGGACAAAATCCAGCACACCAAAAAGCAGTTTCCTGAATGATTTGCAGAGCATCTGCATGGTCTCCACAACACCTGCACTGCAACCCTCCATTTCTGAAGTATGGCAATGCTACAGAGCCTGCATCTCTTGTCAGCTGCAGGTGTACCTGAGCAGACCCTGATGCTGTGATGGCCTGTGGCCACTTGCCTGCTTCCCAAGGCAGATCTGCAGTCTGTCTCCTGAATATCTGCCACTCCTCCCCCTGAGTGAGAGCTGGGGTGGAGTAAGACGCTTCTGTGAGATGAAGGAGGTGGGCGGCACAAGGAAAGAAGAGACCGTGGTGCGTGTTGTTCCCAATGGAATGCTGCCAGCAGATTGTAAAGAAAGGAATACTTGGGGTCCCACCCACCTCTTCCCAAATTAGCACCATGCCTGTGCCATGGGAAGAAATGGGAGTGCTTTACCTAACTCTTCAGGCTTACAGAACTCACAGGGCCTCCAAGAAGGCAGACAGGGTGTAGGTTTGCCTGAGGATGCCGTAGTACCTTAGTGAGCACCGAGTAGAAGTAGCAGCTGAAAACAGCTTCCCTTTCTGGGCTAAGCAGAAGTGAGGGACAGCAAGGGCAGCACCAGCATCCTGACCTTTGAGTCAAGTGTTCAGGGACCAAATCTGTTTCTGTTGGATATGGGCTTCTTGGACCTCATCAGGACCTCATCCATGGCCCCTTTGTAAAAACATTACTTACAGGGGTTGCTATGAGGACCAAAAGAAGTCACATGTGTGAAGTCTCAGGCTAGTCCTTGGGGTGCAGGCAGTTCTTGTTACAAGTGAACCATGAACTAAGGCTCTGCACACTACAGACCCCAACTACATGCAACTATAGGGTCAATGTCTAGAGCAGTGGTTCTCAAAACTTCCTAATGCTGGGGCCCTTTATATAGTTCCTCATGTTGTGGCAACTGCCAACCATAAAATTATTTTGTTGCTACTTCCTACCATAATTTTTACTGTTATGAATTATGATGTAAATACCTGCGTTTTCCAATGGTCTTAGGTGACCTCTGTGAAAGGGTCATTCGATCCAAAGGGGTTGCGACCCACATGTTGAGAACCACTGGTCTAGAACCAGGACACGCATGAGACTTGAAACGCTGTTCCCATACCATGCCCAGCCAGGGAATATATAAGCGGGAGCACCACTTCTCCAGGAACGGAAGACAAGTTAGGTGGTGGTACGCCAGAAAGCTTTTCCCCTAGTCATCTGTGGGTGGAGTCCAGGAAGACAGCAGTGTTGAGATACAGTCCAGAAAAACCAGAGACCTGGTTAGTCACTAAACCAACAGGCCAACAAGGAAAGGATGAAGCCAGCAGTATGAGGAGCTGTGTGTGCATAGGAAAGGCACTAGCCCCTGCCAAATACATACAGAGGCAATCCATCCATACAAAGGCATCCTACACATATGTGCACACACATATGCATATGAACTCATGAGTAAATATGTACACATGCACCACACAGATAGATATCCATGTATACATGCACACTCATATGTACACTAACTCAAGCACACAAGGACAGGATGGAAAGTGTTCCTCCCTTTCAGGCAGGGCAGGACTCAGCTTTTCTATCCCCTGGTTCATCAACCTGCTGCCACTCCTCATGTAGTCCGGCCCTCCAGCTCTCGACTGGTACCCAATCATTTATGCACTACCTCCACCACCAGACGAGCAGCCTCTTCCTCTGGGCTCCCTTCACTCTTTTCAGAGGAAGTGGAACAGGAAAGAGATAGAAGGAGCCTGGAGATCAAAACCAAACCTCAACCTATCAGGGTAGACCTCAACATTCATCAAACATGAACTGGGGGCCAAGTCCCATGCTGGGTGCCGGGGACAGAGTAGTTACCAGAGACCAATAGTTGAGAAGTAGCTAGATCATTTTCAATGATCTATTGACCTGTACAGCACTGGGGAGAAAACCTGCCCAGTGCAGTGTGACATCAGGAATGGGCTTCTTCTAGGCAAACTCACACTTGGACATGGAGCAGAGCCAAGGGAGCATTCTTCTGAGTCTGCATCATCCCTCAAGCCCACACAAGTGGTACTGGGAGCACACATCTGCTCATCAAATGCCATGGGGCTTGAAGAGGGAGGAGGAGGACTTGAGCAGAGTGGCTTTTATTCTCCCAAGGAGACCCAGCCTGTGGACAGCTCCTCCCTGCGGTGCCCTTCCAGCCTTCATCTCAGGCCTTCCTTTAGGAAGCCTGTCCTGGACACTGGGCAAATCAGGCATCCTTCTGCATCTCCATGGCTGCCTGGGAACCCCTTTTAAAAGTCAAGGGGACAAAGGAGCAGATAAGCATCAGCATCACCCCAAGATGTTGAAGAAAACTGAGACTGCACTAGAAACAACTCTTATGATCAGAGGGCCTTCTCAGAGGCACAGGCTCCAGAGACCCAGACCTCTCATGTACTTAGTATTCCTGCCAGAAGGTTCTAACTTCCAGTAGCTACTAACCAGCTAGACTGAGAACATCTACATACTCAAAGAAACAGGGGCCTCTGCTGGGAGGGAGATGTAGGCACACCCGCTAGCTAGCAGCTAACCAACCCATGACAGCACAGCCTTTCCTAAGCTTCCCCACCCCATCCCTCACTTCAAACACGCAACACTATTTTTAGCCCAGGGCCTTCATGTGCACAGCAAATGTCCCACTGTTACCCTTAACAATCACTTTGCCTTCCTCAAAGAAGTACACTGGAAATGTGAAAATGTGACCTCCACCCACAAGCTCCCTCATTCTGCCAGCGAACCAGGGGTTTTTAAGAAAACATCAAAACCATACCACTATCCCCTTTCATGGACTATCCTTTGTCACACCCTCTGTATCCACCTTCTACATAGATTCTGCATTCAATCCGAAGGCCTTTGGATTTCTGTCTTGTTCAACAGCCCCAAGAGGGCAGTGAGGCCAGGTTTAGGCCCACAGGCTCTCAGATGGGGAAGGTGAGACGCAGGAGCTATGCCGAGATCGGTGTCTGCCCTTAGCAGCAAACTTCCTCTCTTAATAGATGTCTTAGATCACTCAGCACTGTGTTAAACACAATTTTAAAAGGCACTCCAGCCAAATCCTGTGGTTTAAATGAAGAGACATTTTGCTGGCAAGCAGGGCCAGAGGCAAAAAACTCTACAAGGTTTTTACAACAAATCACCGGAGTTAGTTTATAGAGAGCAGAAATATTTAAACCCAAACTCAGTAAGTGCCCTAAGACAGTCAGATTCCCAGCCCAGCCCTTCACTATTACAGCACATCCACTGTCCTGCCTCTCTCAGCACAGGGCCCCTTCTCTCTTAAGTGTGCCACGGCTTCACTGATAGCTGCCATGGCCATCCCTAGCAGGCCTTACGCTACTAAATACCAAACACATATTACCTTGCTAGATCCTCAACCCACTGAGGGAGCTTCCATCTGCAGCCCCAGTGCACAGAGAGAACTAAGGTACAAGAATGTGAATGATCCGACTGTGAATGTACAACCAGTAAGGGGTGGGCTGGGGGCCCTCCCGGCCTGCAGCCTGTGATCTAGACACCACCACCAAGGGTATGAGGTCCGTGGAGATAAAGATGGCCACAGCACCTAAAAATCCTGGTCCTCCCTGTTCTAAGTGCCGCTCACTCCCAGCCATGGCTCATTCACTCTTCCCTCCCTGTGCTGGAAACAGATAAGCTAGCAGGCCATTGTTTATTAGATAGCTGAATGAAAAAAAAAAAAAATGAATGAATGAATGAATGAATTTGAGTCAATAAATGAACAAGATGCATGGGGCACCACTCTATCTTCTTTGCTTCTGCTTCTCATCTGTAAATGGTTAAATTCTACTGCTAAGAGCTAAGAGTGTAAGCTCCCAGAAATGCAAATAACTGCCTGTCCCATCTGCCACCATCCCCTACCGAGCTACTCAGCAGTTCAGGCCGGAGGGCATAAAGGCCAGGTCTCACAATGCCAGCACTGGTTGCAAGGCTGGCTGGAAAGGAGCAGCCAGTAGATTGACACAAAATAGCCACCACATGCCCAGGCCAACCTCCAACAACAGTGCCGATACCCAGAGGCCTCAGAAGAGTTTCTGTTGACCTCCAGCTAGAACACCGCAAACTACAAAGTGTCCATTCTAGGTCTGCAACAGGCACTCTGGAGGTTTATCCTTTCCTGTCATCGTAATTAAAGCGAGTCAATGGTGCTCTCCATGCCCTTAACCAACCCCCACCCCATTCCCAAGGCAGCAGGTGTGACCTGGGCCACACATGTGTCCAGGAATAGCACTCATAGTTACCTCCAGAAGCAATGTAGAACCCGCTGGGGGCATACTTGGCCACTACCACCTGATGGGCATGTTCCGTGTAGATATCAGCAATAGCGGGGTTCTGTGGGGAGAAAAATAGAGGCTGAATGTACAGCTACCAACAGCTGCTAGCTCCCAACCCAAGACCAGGGCAAGAACACAATTTTTAACATTAGACCATTACGGACAGAGTCCTAGAAAGATACCTACCTGTCCATCCACTGATGCCCATTTGGCCTCTTGGGGTGAGGGAGTCTGAGGTCAGTTTTTGCTGGCTTGCTTTTTCATACTTCCCACAATACACAACAAATATGTACTTGTGGAACACCGCTCAAACTAACATGGATTAAAGAGTTCTATGTTTCTCCTGTCCTGTGTAGGAAGCTGTCAGCTGACAACGAATTCATCTATCTAGCCTACTCCCACATCGCCTCCCCTGAGAAGTGCCAATTCTATCCAAGCACCCCTTGGGGTCTGTCACAGAACAGCTCCTGGCCCTGATGTTCAGGAGCAGAGGAGGCATGAGGCTGAGGGCCTTCTATCAGAAACTTAGGCTTGGGAAGAAACAAGGATTCCCTGCTCCTTCTCATACCACACATCACAAATGGCTGGACTTGGAGGAAAGGATGGGGTGCTAGAAGCCTCTCTATTCCTCAGCAATGTCGATTTGGATGTGTAGTTCCTAAAAGCAGATCCTTGTTCATTCATTCCCAACCCCCTCTCACAAGCATACAATCCAGGCAGTGCCCCAGCACGGCCATAGATGCATCTCAGTCTCTCCACAGCTAAGCTTGCTTTCTGGAAGGAATAAAGATGAGGCTGTCTGTCCTGATTCCTGCTGTCAGCTTTCTCCCGACCAATACTCTCTGAGAAAATAGGCAGCTTCCCAGACTCAAGGCTGAGATCACAGGATTTTTCCTGAAGGGCCTGCCTGTCTTCTCAGGACCCTAGAGGTTGGTTTATTCCTGGTCAAGGGATCCCATACAGCACTCAATCTATAGACTGAGACCACCCACCTCTAGTCAGCCAATGCAGCCATCTTCTGGGACTCCTGAGCAACCTCACGTCTCTGTGCATGTTGGTCCCTTTCCCAGTGATCCTGCCAGCCTGCCTGCGACCACCACTCACTTATCACTTATCTTAAGCAGCATCTCCTCTAGATCCTCTACAAAACCTGCCAAGCTGCTTCACAGCTCTGCTGTAGTAATTACTGTAGTGTAGTAATTACACTACAGAATGACTTACTGTACTGTGTGATTCTGTAGTGTAGCAATTACCACATCCCTGAGGGGGCTGCATGGAAAGCTGGGAACCCCACCCCTCCACATAGCATACCTGCAAGCCCTTAATGTGCCTGCCCTTCTCCTCCAACATTTATTTCTGTGACCTGCTTCATATGACATCCCATGAACCACCACAGCACTTAGCAAATAATGTGTTACATACGTGGTATGAGGTGGGAGAAAACCATTGACAGCTTTTCTCTTTCACCTAAAACTTGACCCATAGAATAAGCATGTGCTAGTAAAATAAAAAAGATCACCCAGGGAGGAAATTGAATGTTCAATCAGTGTATAAGCAAGTGTTCAATAGCATTCACCGTTTGAGAAATGAAAATCAAAACCACCATACCTACAAGAACCAGTGAGACCCAAGACACCAGCTGCTAATGAGGACGGAGGGAAGGGGCACCAGCCTGTCCACACAGTGCTGGGGAAACGTGTGACACAGTTGGAAAATAGGTAATTACTTCCCAAGTTAAATGCATATGGGATGGCAAGATGGCTCGGTGGATAGAGCAACCTGAGTTTAAACCTGGAACCCACATAAAGGTGGAGGAGAGAACTGTCTTGCAAGTTGTCTTTGGCCTCCATACGTGTGCCATACATGCTCATCAATGATAAAAGTAAATTGAAAAAGAAAGTTAAACACATTCAGGAAAAATCTCATTCTTGGGGCACTTCAATAGAGAAGAGAAACCCCAAGTCCACAAAGGCCACCAGGGAAGCCTTATCAAAGGGTCTCAAACTGGGGACAACCCAAGTGGCTGGTGTTGTCCCAACAGCAGATGAAGAAGAAAACTAGGTATGGTATATCCATGCACTCAACACAACACTGTTCAACCACAAAATGGACCAAACTTCTAACACCTTCCCAGCTGTACCTCCAAAGCATCAGTTAGGAAATCCCAGGGGAGACCACACACTGTTGACTCATGTCACAGGGAGCGAATTCTAGAATGGTAGCCCCCATCAAAATGGATCAGGAACTGCTGTGCATACCATGCCTGGTAGGAGCCAGGGAGCTTTCTGGAATGCTGGGAATGTTGCTATGGTTACAGGACTAGTCAGATCCAGCTGGGCACCTGCACAGCACACCTCAGCAAGGCAACCCCAGTCTTGCTCAAATCAGCTCAAGGTTCACATTCTGACCAGCCCCTTCCTTCACAGCCCTGACACATCTGGAGCCAGCTCTGACCCATCCATCCTCATCTGCAGCTGCAGAGTCTGAGGACACTGAACCCTGCACTGACTACAGAATTGGGGGAACTCCTAGGCTGCATTGCCTTCCAAGGGTAGGAAGCAAGTCAGCACGAAGGGCATCCCAAAATGAAGGAAGAGGCGGCAGAGGCCAAGGGACTAAGTTCTACTCCTAACATTCTTGACCCTAAATGGACACAGGGCCTGCAGAGGGCTTGGAAAGCCCCAGAGGGCACCAACTCCCGCCTAAGCTGGATGAATCATTCACACTCTCTCTCTCTCTCTCTCTCACTCACTCACTCACTCTGGTTTGTATTCTGAATACAACTGGGTCAAAAGACTCCAAATCACAGATAATGACTTGCATCTGAGTCAGCAGCCTCCTCCCCACCTTCCTAGGCTCACAGCAGGAGTATCTACTAGTGCCAGGAAGATGGAGTGACTTCCCTGCCCCAGGCAACTGTGTGTCCCACTGCAGGAGACTCAGGCCAGAAGACAACCAGAGTGATCATGCACACCCACCCTCATCCCTATTCTGCAAGCACCCTCTCCCCAGCTGCCTCTCTAGGGTGAGCAGCCTGAGGAACCAATTTCAGGAGCACGGGGCATGGTTACCACTGTGTGCAGGGCCCATTGCCCTAGATGGGGCCAGTGTCACCATTCAGAACAGCCTCCACCTGGTGGTGGTCCTCAGCCTAGACTTCCTTCTCACACCACTGTAAGGGGTGAGGGATCAGGCAGGGATCAGGTTCTAGCCATCAGGTCAGAGACCACAGGATTCCTGGGAGAAAGCAGAAAGTGCCACGCCACCCATGGAGACCCTGTGGGGCCTCCCAGGCCTGGTTCTCCACAAGGGCTGCCTGGTGCTCCCAACCAGCCCCAGAATACAATCATCTTAACCACCAAATTTTCAACCCAGTTCTTCCTGTGGCTCCTGGTGTTAGCAACAACCATGTAACCAATCCTCTACCATATCTTTAGACATCAGCTGACCATCCTGTGCCCTGGAACCACAGGCCTTTCTTCTGGAGTTTTCAGTATTTCATCTTGCCTAGGAGAGCACCAGCAGTTAGCACAGCCCCTGCAGCTTCCAGAGTGCTCTGCCTCCAGGATGAGGAAGGGCTGGGGTCAGGATCAGCTGGAGGCATGTCTAAGTCAACCAGGGTAGCCAGGAGAAGACTTGATGGAACATGCAAACTAAACCTTAAGCCACGTCAGTCAGTATCACAAAAGGGGCCTCCATGTGCTTTTTTAATTGCCATCGGTCTCCTGGACCCCACCAAGAGGATCACCTGTATGGGGGTAGAGGCACACTTCCAGGAAGGACACTGTGTTCCAAGTACTCCCAGGCTAGAGGTGGCAGGGACTAGGAGCAGATCCTGCTATGGCAGGCCTGTGCCACACACAATGTACAGGGCCCTTTTGTTTTATCAGTGACATGGGCCAACCCTGTGTTACCGCAGTAACCCAGCTCCAAAATAGCACACACACCTTCACCTTCAGACATCCAGTATAGAACTTATGCCTGGACCAAGGTGAACCCCAGACTACATCTCGCTGAAAAGAGAATTGGAGGTGTCCAACTGGTCACGCAGAGCCACACTCACTTGGTACAGTGCCAGCCCTAGGTAGTAAACACAAGTTGTGGTTCACAAGCTGACCAGCCATGCCCCAGTAACTCATGGCATATTGGTTAACCTGACTGCGCAGACACCATACAGCACATCAGACACCTTCCCTGGTTCCATACCACAACTCTCAGCTGACCACAGTACAAAGTCCTTTCTTTCCATGTTGCACCCCTCATCCAGCCCGTGCTCCACAAATCACTGCTTAATCCCCCCACTTCTATCTAGACTGTGCCTCCTTCCCAATCCTCAACGCCCTCCCCCAACCCCAAAGATGTAGCAAAGGGCACCATGTCCACCTGGCCTTCCCTGACGTGCCCTGCCACACTACCATACATGCCCATAACACCCACATCATTTGGGATGTGCCTCCTTTTGTATGCCCCATCAACCCTCTATACTAAGTGGACCTCACATTTCAAGCAGGACTTTGTGTGTATGATTTACCACCCTAAAGAACCCTGTATTCACTATGACAAGCACTGGGTAGACCCTTCTATTGACACTCCCTGCAAGAAGATGTGGGTTATAATCTAATGCCTAGCTGAAAAAGCCAAGGCACAATGACACTGACTAGATGTGACCCAGGCCAGTTATGCTAAGGCCAGGACTTGAAATAACAAACAGTCTTCATTCCTCTATCTGGTCCCATTCTCCTATCATAGCTGGTTGCCAGCATTAGTCTGGTTCCTGGGCTCAGGAGATACAGCTCACCCTGGCTGACAGACATGTATATGGCTGGCATGCTAGATGGAGTCCTGAGAGGAGGTAGGGTGGTCACTTATAGGTCTAAGAGTATTCTAGTGTGACTTGAAAGCATAAGCGACCCTTGGACTGTGTCAAGATGCTGCCACCTTGCTTCTGTACCCCCTCCTACCTGCTGAATACCTGCTGAGCATGAGCCTTTGGGAGATGACTCCATCTACCCAAATAGGGAGGCAGAGAAGATGTCAGGAGAGAAGCAGCACAGCTGGACAGCTTTCTGCAGATGCTCTGAGAGTCAACTTGGCTTTATCTGGAGACTATTACTCTTCCTCCATCCCAACATTTGCCCTGCTCATTAAGGGGTACAAAGAGATGAAGACCCTCGACAGGGAGTGACAGCCCCGAGATATCCTGGGTGGAACCTGAAGGGGGAGATGGCTATGGAGGTGGGACAGGGCCTTTGCAGGAAGATAAAAAGTCCAGCATCAAGTCTGGGAACTAGGATCTTTCTGAAAGAGGTGTCACAAGTAGGGAACACTCTCTGAGACAGCAGAAGCAAAGCAGGTAAAGCTCTTCAGAGTCAGGCCTGAAGTAGGGCCACCTCTCCACTGGCCTCAAGTACTAGCTGCAGCTTCTCCTTTTTTTCTTTTATACCAAAGGGGTCTGTGATCGCCCTCCCTGCTCCTCCCAGAAGATACATACCAAACCAAAGCCACCGTGCAGTACAGTGGCTTCCTGTCTGGACTTCGCCCATATCTACTGTGTGTCTAAACCCTCTTCTGAGGGAACTCTGGCTCACTCTCTGAAATCTCAAATGCACCACTTCTCCAGTAGCTGCTCTTGCTACTCTTCAGCATGAGTGGCTCTTTCCTCATCTCCACAGCACTCACGACATTCTTGTAAAATGGCTAATACAGCGTGTGAGAATGTCATCTACCAGGGTTCTCAAACCCAGTACTCCTGGCATTTGGGAGTAGGATTTCTGTTACAGGATGGTCCTGAGATGTGTAGAATGTTCAGCAACATCTACCTGTTAAATATTACCAATACACTGTATTTAAACATTGGTAGCGAACAAATCACCCTCCCCCAGGAAAGCAGTGACAGAAGTCTTGGCTTACAGCTCATGGACTAAGCTAAGTAACACCCTGGCTTAGTGGATCTATACCAGAAATACCCAGAAACAATGGACAGCTACCGAGATGATGAGCTTTTGAGCAATGCATTTATCTCGAGCTTGCTAATGGGCCTCCCAGACTCAAACCATAAACACAAGTCTCAACTGCATGAGCAGCTGTCACCTTGTCACTCTCAAATATGTTTGAGTGCTTCCAGTGGCCTTAAGAACAATGCTGGACTAGGCAGAGTGGTGGCGCACGCCTTTAATCCCAGCACTTGAGAGGCAGAGACAGGCAGATCTCTGTGAATGGAGGCCAGCCTGGTCTACAGAGTGAGTTCCAGGACAGGCAGGCTACACAGAGAAACCCTGCCTTGAAAATCCAAAGAACACTGCTGGGCTACTGAAGGTAGCCTGAGCCACACACACAGCCTCTAGCTGATTCTTGAGTCTTCTCCCTCATGCCTGTTGCTATAGTTACTACTCTAGCTTTACCTAACTGGTCCCCACAGATCCTACCAGAACCCACAGACCCTGACTGACTTGTGCTGTAGCACCTTGTCTAGCCCTCATCCACCAGGTGGTCTTGGGTGAAGGGAATGGAATCAAGTTCCTGGCTCTAGACACCGAGCTGCTACTGTGTGCTCATTTCTGTCCAAATGGTCATCAACCACAATCTGTTCAGCTGCACAGAACTCAATTTGCTATGACAGTGTGCTCTACGGGCAGGCTCTTGAACCTGTACCCCCTAGGCTGACAGCCATCCTGGAAATGCAGCAATGACTCATCAGGCATGTACCTGGACAGAGGGACTGTTAGTCCTCAAGCCCTGTTTCTGCCATCCCCCAACCTGCAAGGGCCCACATAGGGCCCTTGTGCACAGGCTGGTAACAGGGTGCCAAATGCAAACAGGTTTGAGTTCAAACTCCTCCAAGAGGTCCAAAGAGACAAACCTGTGATTAGTCCAATTGCTGTGTGTCATTCCCTGAGACCTGATATTATAGAACGAGTTTGCCAGATATGTACCTCAGTTCTGCAACCAGGAACCAAACACTTTCTTTAAGTTCTCCTCATGTTGCTCTTTCCATTGGGGGGTGGGGTGGGGTGTTTCACATCTGTCAAGGTATTTAGAACTGTTCTAAAGTTCTCAAATGCCAGTTTCCAGATGGCCTCCATCACCACATGCTTTAACTCGGAAGAGAATTTCCTCTTCAAGTGTAGCAATAGAACATGGAAAAAGAAACAGGGAGCACCTTTCCTACCAGCTAATCCAAAAGCCAGGCTCACAAGGCTATTTCAGTCATAGAACGGCTGGCAGGCAGCCCCAGGAGGAGGCTGGCAAGAATACTCTTGTTTGAGTTCAAAAGGTGGGTACCAGAAAATTTAGGATGCAATGGTGCCATGCATTCTATCCCTGCACCAGGGCAGCAGAAGCAGGGGGATTTTGAATTGTAGGCAGCCTTGGCTCTATAATAAAACCCTCAAACAGGAAAAGAAATTAGGCACCGTGAACTCAGTGGGATACTGTGTGCCAGGTCTTTCATGTAAGGACATGTGGTGAATGACAGAGGAAAAGCCCCCCTTTCCTGAGTTACAGGCAAGGGGGAACATCCTTGAACACTTAGGAACTGCATGCAACAGCTTCAACAGCTTGGTTCCAGTTTACTGGCAGCAGAAAGCAAGAGAAGGCCAGAGGCAGAGATGCTGTTTAGGATAAAGGCCCTCCCTCTAGTGAGGCAATTTCCAAACAGAAGCCTAAGAGACAACAGGGAGCAGCCCTTGTGGACACTGGAGAATGACTATCCAGGCAAAGGCCACAGCACCAGGAGGTCCTAAGAGGGGTGAGAAGGATGTGTGGCATGTGAGGAGTGAGGAGACAGTGAGCCTGGAGCTGACAGAGAAGGGAAGGTCAGAGAAAGAGCACTGGGGCAAGGCTGCTGGGTGTGAGCCATGGGGTGACTGATCACAACTGCTCCAGCAGTCACAGGAAGAACAGACCTCAGGGCAGGAAGTATGGCGCTTGGATACAGCAGGGATCAAAACAAGGCAGGTCTGCAGATTCTGCAGGATTCCAATGAAATGTGACATGGCAGCCATGGGGCTCAGAGGAGTCTTGGCTCTTGTACCTTAATACCAGAGGGATAGGGTTGAATCTGGGGGAAGAGGCATCCATGAACCCCAAATGTGTTCAGGGACACAGGTGTGAGAAGTCTACAAGGCCTTCAGACCACCCACAATGTGGTGCTAGCCTTCTAAACCTCCTGGACTTGGATTCCTACCAGATGACCTTCCTTCCTGCAGCCTGAATGATCCTGAGAACTCACACATTTTCTCTAGCAACACTCTGTCCTAATAAAAATCTAACCCATCTCTGAGGACCAGTAGCCCAACAGCAAATTAGTACATGCCTGATAGCATCCAGCACACAAGGGTTGTAGTAACAGTACCCTACACCATGTTGTCCTGGCGTGCCAGGAACTTAACCTGGGTGGGAAGAGAAGTGGCTGCACCTTCGGGAGAGAAAAGTGAAACCTGGAGGGGAAAGAACTGGCAGAGGTACACCTGACTGGACGTGAACCCACCCCTTTCAACCTCCCCGTGCACTGCTCCTCTGTACCAGGCCAGTGGATTCAAGGGATAAGCTGACCCAGCACCAGAGTGACCACTCTGTGCAGTTCTCCCAACTGGAAGTAAACAGACAAAGTGCAGTGGAGGGAGGCTGTGTAGGAGGCAAAACCACAGCTCGGGGTATAGGAAGATGCTTTAGACATCTTTGTTAATCCACAGAGCTTCCATGTGGCCATCTCTATTTTCCCTTTACTTTCTCAGAACCTTACGACCTCAATCCAGTGTTAAGCCCTTGAGGAGGCTTCTCCAGTTCTAAAGAGGCAGGATCAGCTTTCTAGGAATCCAATCGACTGGCAAGACAGGCTCATATGCAAACTTCCAACTCACCTGATGTGCCCAACAATCCTTTAAAAAGAAACTGGGGTCTGCTCTCAACCAACTGGGAGGCTCTTGGAGGATATGGGTGTCTATGAGCCACCTCACCTGACCAGTGACAGCCTTGGTGGAGCAGTCAACCAACACCTCCACCTCTCTACCAGTCCTTCACCAAGCATGGTAGCAAAGTGCCCCTAACTGCTGGCTGCCACCTCCAGCTTCCACCCCATACCATTCCTTAGGGTTGAGAGGGGAGAGACAAGATTTGAGCCGCCATTCTGGAGATGGAGAGGAGGCAGACTGACTCATTTCAACAATCAGAGGAAAAACATTAATTTGCAAGGGCCTCCCAAACCCAAAAAGCTGGCCTGGGAACAGCAGGTTACCTGCAGAGAACCACCCAGCTGAACACACTACTTCCTGTTTCTTCTCTGAATGAGACTCAAATCCACAACAGTTGGGAGTTCAGATGACTGGGTGTGTTGTCTGGACTCTGGCACACCAGGAAGCCGAGGGTATTAGGATGATTAAGCAGAAGGGCCATTTACCAAGTACTCCATTTGTGCCAGGCACAGTCAGCATGAGGACGTCGGGCTGACCAGCTCATTCAGTCAGTCCAGGCAGCCAGGGGAAGTGGAGGATCATCTCACGATCTCCATTTCCCCAATGCGGAAACTGGGCTCGGGGAAGACCAACCACCCACGATCAAGCAGCAGCAGACTCAAAACCCTTGGCTTTAAGAACCAAACTGATCCAAGCCTCAGTTTCTCAGTTAATGGGGATGGGGGTGGAAGAAACAGTCCAGTCCAGTCATCTGAGCCTCCAAGGTGTGGCTCCTGGGCAGAAGGGGCGTGGCTCCCCCTTCTCCCTAGGCCAACCTGCTGGGAGGGAGCAGAAGGGCAAGAATTCCAACTCTAGAGGTAGTTCCCAGGGCATGGATGCAAACAGGCCCCTACGGGACCATGGAGTACTCACATCGATGTTCCTCAGGATGACGCACTTGCCATTGGTGTAAAGGAAATGATCGCCCTTGGGGTCTCCGCCGAGAATCTTGGAGACGCCCCGCTCCACCTGCGGGAGGCTGGCGAACACCTTCTCTGGGGAGACACAAACACGCGGTGTGTGAGGGTTGGTCCCGGACTCTCGGTCCCCGGGGAGTGCCAGGCCGTCAGCGCCTGGGGTCCCAGGCCGGTCACCTGTTGCCGCCTGCGGGCGCGGCCGGCGGACTTCCTGGTCGGCGTCGGCGGCCAGGCCCCGGGGTCGAGCAGTTCGGCCCGTCCAGCCCACAGCTCCCACTCCGGGGTTCCCGTCCCGCACCCCGCGGCCGTGAGCGACCCCAGCCGCGCCCTCCTGCCTACACCGACCCCAGAAGCCGGCGGCCGCGCGCCAAGGCCCACGCACTCACTGATCTCGTATGGCATCCTCGCCCACTTGTTACGGCGCCGTGCTCGAATGGGACCTCACAGTGGCCGAGCCGGGGGACGGTGCGGAAGGCGGCGCCGGGCGTGCCGGGGGCGGTCCGAGGCCCGGCTCCGAGGCCCGCTCGCGCCTGCCCTGCGCGCTGCCGCTGCGGACGACCCAACCCGGAAGCGCGGCCCCGGCACGGCTCGCCCCCAGCTTTGACCATATATAGTCAAGCGCTGGGCTCCGAGGCTGCAGCCCCACGAGCCTGCGCGGACCTCGCCCCGCTCCTCGCGCAGGCCCGCCCCGGAAGTGACGTGTGACACCACCCGTGAAAAAGGCGGCGCGGGCCGTACTCTGAGGGTGTGGGTGGGAGACGTGGGTTTTTCGGAACCGTGTCGCTGTCTCCCCGGGCAGTCTTCTCGGAGAGCAGATCGTCTCAAACCTTCCGCCAGCTTGGCTCCCGGGCTTGCAAAAGCCTTGAAGCCGCGGCGCTTATGGGTTTTTAAAAAACTTTTGCTTTTCCCTGGGTACGCTTAGGAACTCTTCCTTCCTTGAGGCAGAAACTTTATGAAGTACTTTCTAGACCTAAGTTCTCACTCTCCTCCTGTTCTTACTTAAAACTTACTAGTAACAAAGAAGACGGCAGGGGTAATTTCCTAAAAGTGAGGGTGGCGTGGAGGGAGCCATGAAGGTTGGAATTCGGTTGGGCAGGGGTAATTTTCCTAAAAGCGGGGGTGGCTTGGAGGGGAGCCATGGGGGTTGGAACTCGGTTGGGCAAGGGTAATTTCCTAAAAGCGGAGATGGTGTGGGGGTGGGGGCGTGAGGTTTGGAACTTTGGTTGGGAAGGGGTAATTTTTCTTTTTGTTTTTTGGAGCTGGGGATGGAACCCAGGGCCTTGCACCTGCTAGGAAAGGGCTCTATCTACCACTGAGCTAAATCCTCAACCCGGGGTAATTTCTTAAAAGCGGGAGTGGCCTGAGGGTTGGAACTTTGTTGGTAGAGGGGAAAAGAAAGCAAAGCATGATGCTTGTTCTCAGCCTCACGATGGTTCACTAGGACAAAATGAAGACTTCTGGCTACTATTTGAAAAGCTCTGAAACCCTAGTTGGGAAACCGGAGAAGTGGTCTTTCAAAGGGGAACTCTTAGGAATTTGCCTTAGATGATTCCTACTCTGCTTTAGAAGTTGGAGCCAGGTTTGTCCTGCTAATTACTCTGCAGGTCAGACCGACCCGTTCTCTGGTTCACCTGGATACCCACCTGCTTCCTATCTGGGCTTATCTTAGCTTATCCTCTTACTCTAGTTAGTGGTTAGATGAATTTACAGCCTGCAGGACCAAGTTTCATAGAGAGCGTTTTTAAGTGTCCTTTAGTCCTGTGTGGGAACCTCAATGTTAACTTGAAACTGTATCCTGTTTTCCTTAGTACCTAGTCTCTTGTGCTCCGACACATCAACATTGAGGTTCTGGGAATGCTACCTCCTGCTCTGTGACATCTGTTGTCTGCCAGGATTGCGGGTCTAGGGGTCCTACGTAGTTAACTTCTCTGAAAAGTATTGACTTAGTCACAACTTAATGAGTCTCACCTGCTGCAGCCTTGAAACTATAACAAATGAGTCTCACCTGCCCCAAATTTGAAACTGTAACCAATGAGTCTCACCTGCTCCAACACTGAAACTGTAACCAATGAGTCATACCAGCTGGAACTTTGAAACTGTAACCAAGGAGTCTCACCTGCCCCAGCCTTGAAACTGCAACCTTCTAAGGCCCTAGCCTGCTCTCCCCACTTGCTCTGTGATGTTGATGGTTGATATTATGTCTCAAGGCTTAGACAGAGAACCTCCAAACTAATGAGGCTACTTAACTACAGTTATGACTTAAAACAGTCCCTTTGTTACTCTAGCTACCTTAACGCACAGTGTTGATGAAGAACATGTGGCTGGCTCTGCTCTAAGGCTGTGCTAGAGATGTTTTCTCTAACAGCAAGATGTCTGTCCTCGGATTCTGGGACAGAAGATAATGTAGGCTGTGAGTATCTGGTCTACTAGAATCGTTCCAGATAGGTTGTTAAAGATGACCTTTGTAGGGCTGGAGAAATGGCTTAGCAGTTAAGAGCACTGAGTGTTGTCCCAGAGGAACCAGTGTCAATCTTAGCACCTGCATGGCACCTCACAACTGTCTGTAGCTCCAATTCCAAGGATTCTGGTATCTTCCCAGACATAAATACAGGCAAAACAAAAAATTCACATGAGTGAAAAAGTTATAAAAATATATGAAGCTGGACTGCTCACTAATCAGGGTGGGAAAGGCCATGCTGAAGCCTGCAGTGAGGGAGGGGAAGGAGGAGGACATTGATCTCAGTTGGCCTGTACTTCTGCTTGAATAGCTACCTTCAATTTAAAGACACCCTTAGACAGCAGTGAGGGCATCTGGGTACAGAGGAAAAGTAGGTGCAAGTGGTCAGGATAATTTCTAGAGACTGAAGGCTTTGTTCTGACAGCCTCATCTCCCACATTCAGGCCTTCATCAAATCAGTCTTCAAGAAAGTACCTAGCTTGAGTCTGTATCTCTATCTTAATAGTGCTACCCGGCTCTCTAAGCCTGCCTCATGTCACCTGGGCCTGTCTTAGCCAGCTGATTCTGCTCTACCTAGAGTCAACCCATTACAGCCTGTGTGGTCTTAGTTGGCTCCTTACCCCTCTACTCAGCCTTTGGCCTCTGAACTCCTGGAGTTACCTGTCTTGCTTGGCTTTCAGAGAACTTAATGGGTGTGGTTCTGCTCTGCCTAGCATCTACCCCAACCTCCTGTACCTGCTCTTTCTAGACCATTCCAGACACCTCCATTTGAGGTCAGCCCCCTTTACAAGCTACATACTGTGGTGTTCAGCACTGTTATGGCATTTCTCCCTTCCATTAGCACAGAGCTTTCCAGACAATTCCAGTGAAGCTGCTGATTGTCATTGCTGTGAGGAAATGGGCAGCATAAAATGTCACCAGTGTGGATTCAATAGCACTGTTGATGCTGACTCTAGAAAAGGAATTATATCTGGGAGAAATACTTCAGATACTTGTTAGATTCTGGTGCAGGGCCTGGTGGAGGGATGGGGATTGTCTGTGAGGAGAGCTGAGCTGTTAATTCCAAAAGTACTGCTGCTCTGGACTTCCAAGCCTTGTCTGAGGACTGGTTAGAGGAGTTCCGGGTATGACTATAAACCTACCCAGAAATTATTAGCCTCTGTATGGTAACCACTTTAGAGAGGGAGAACAAGGGAAATCTTCACTCATCCCCAAGGGAGCTTGTTTCCTGGATCCCTCCTGAGTGTCTCCATACATACTTTTCAATTGATCAGCCCCATGGCAAGCTCATGCGTCCTGCTGTCTGCTCAGTTTGTTCTTGTTTCTGTGAATGACCCAAGAGCAACCTGGGGAAGTTTATTTTCAGCTTGCTGTCCAGGTTCCTAGCCTCTCCCTGAAGGGAAGTCCAGGCAGGAACTTGGAGAGGAAACTGGAGGATGCCTCTTGCTTCTTGCTCTCTAGCTCATGGTCCTCATGCTCACCATCTTTCACAACTCAGCTACCTGCCTGCCTGCCCGGTGGACTGTGTCCTCCCCATCACTCAAAACAGTTCATCACAGGTGAAACTACTCTCGAAACCTCATGGGGGCAACTCCGATTGAAGTTCCCCTATTCCCAGGTGACTGAAGATATGTGTCAGGTTGACAGCACACACCAGCACACCGGCTTTCAATTCTGTCAGGGACCCAGTCACTTTCCAGTTTGAGATCATCTACAGTAGTCACTTCTAAGAACTTTGCATTGCTGCCAACATCATAGCCATCTATAATTCGGGGGATGTATCCTGTTGTGGTTCTTACGTATCTCAGTTTCCAGAAACTTTACTTCCTAGGCAGCTAAGCCTACTAGTTTCTGCGTGGTGGGGGTGGAGGTTGGTAATGATCCTTATGAGGTTTGGCTGATGGCTAACTGCTGCAGTTGGCAAATCTTGTTATGACAGACTGGGAGGGACGTAATCATGCGTCCTACAGCCATTTGGGGAATTCTCCTGTAGTAGGTATGGGGTCTGTTACTGTCTCCTGCTCTCCAGCCCCCACCTCCTTCTGATGGAGTTCAGGAGCGTCAACCTTCACCTGCCTTATGCTCTACCACGTAAAGTGGGGCCCCGAGGGCAGCGGACAATCCTGCCTCATCTGTTTGTTTGCCCACCCAGGGCTATTTTCCAGGACAATGTCTTCTGTCCTCTTCTTCGGTGCACACTTTAAGAGAGCTGGCTCTGGGTACTAGTTGTACGCTGTCTGTCTGAGCATAGTTCCCCACCCACCCCTCCCAAACAGGGTTTTGTGGTATATCAACCCTGACTGTCCTGGAACTAGCTTTGTAGACCAGACTGGCCTCAAATTCTGAAACCTGCCTCTGCCTCCTGAGTTCTGCTGGGATTAAAGGAGTGTGTGACCATACCTGGCTTAACCCCTGTCTTTATTTCGGGGGCAGCAGGGGTTCAGGTTTTACCTTGTACAAGTTTAGAAGCCATTAGTGGTATGTGACTAGGGTTTAAGATGAGTGTTTTTAGAGTTGTTGCTTAATACATAGAGAAACCCGATACACAGGAACTGATTTTGTAAACTTCAGTTTCAGCCATTCACCCATCTTGGAGTTAATAGCACTCAAGCTAGAATATGTTGCACATCTATTCCTCCTTCTGACTTAGGCTTTTCAGCCAGCCCTCTTGACTTCCAGATGTGTGGTGACATGTCTGGTTTTAAAGTTTGGTTCTGGGAACTGATGTATGTGGTCTAACTGTGCTCAAGGTATGAAGTCTTGCCCTTGTGACTACTGTGTGGGTTACTGTATTGCAGGGTGTGGTCTGAGGGTCACAGCAGAACCCATTGCTGGTTTCATGGGGCTGCTTCCACAGAGATCTGCTTGTACAGACCCCAGCCTCTCCTGACTTGCAAGTCTAATTAGCACTGTGTTTTCATCCGGACCCTGAGTGGGAAAACTATGCCATAGGGCATCAGCATGCTTCGGGGTGCTCCTTCAGAACTTTTCTATGGAACTAGCCCAGCCGTCTTGCCAGGGCCTGCTGAGGATCTCAGTGTAGGACCTGAACTTTCTGGAACTCCATCCTAGCTCCTGCCTAATAAGCTTCTGACCTTGTCCCAAGGGTTGGCTGCTTCTGAAGCCTTGTCTATTCTCTTCCTCCCTAGTCCACACTTGAATGAACAGCAACCAGAGGCCTGTTCTTTCCAAAAGCACGTCTACAGGGGTACCTTAGCTTCCATGGAGAAGGGTTGCTGATGAGCTGGTGTGTCCACTCCAGGCTTCTCTCTTCCTCATGTTTCCTAAAAAGAGTGAACTCTGCCCCATAGATTACATAGGGGAGGGCTTAAGGAATTAAATTTCATCCGAGCTTTGCCTGCTGCTGGCAGGTACTCCAATCTGCTTCCCTATGAACTGAGTATTCTCCACGAAAGGGGGCAACTGAGTTGTAGATCTGCATGTGAATAAGGAATATTGGTTGACAAGGATAACCATAACCAAATAATTCCAAACCCGAGTGACAGAAATCTGTCTTGAACAGAAGCCCACATGAAGGGGATGCTAGGGTTGGTTTCTTCTGAGACCGAAAGAGAAACCTGTTCAGTCCTCTCTCTCACCAGGCTCCTGCTATGGGCTCTGCTTGGTATTCCTTAGCTTTCAGAGTACCATCCTCTTGGACCTGACCGTCTCCCTGTACACAGTATTTGCAGGTTTCTTCTGTATGCAAACACTAGGCCTGTCTTAGCAGTTGGTGCTGCTGTTCTCCAAGCATCTTGTCAGTTTTCTGTTTTCACTGAGAATATTCTAAAGTGGAGACCACATCTCACAGGATTGTGTAGGCAGCTTGCACAGTCCTATAACACTGCAGTTAGCCTTAACGCTAGCCCCCACTCTTAACTCCGAGACCACTGGCACCATGAAATGGCATGCAGCTGGGGTAGATCTCATGTAGCTACTGAGGCATGGGAGGAGTAACTGACATAATCTGAGGCTCTAAAGGCAGATGATCCTGAGGTGGGAGGGGTCAGCTGGATGCTCTCAGGAGCAAGGCTTCAGCTAATTCCTGCTTTGTCTGAGTGTGGTTACCCTTCATGGTACAGGGACTGGCAAGTCTCCTGCAACCACAGAGGAGCTCACTGCCTAGCAGGGAATGTCTGCCTGCATCAATTTTATTTCCATTTTGAAGAGGAAATTAGTCAAGTGTACTACCAGAAACACAAATGGAAACCTGTGCTTGAAAGGCAGAGAGGCCTTTACCTGTGTCTTATCACAGAAATAGAAACCCTAAAATACCATGACCAAGGCAACTTGGAGAGGAAAGGGTTCATTTCAGCTTAAGCTTCCACATGGCAATCTATCACGGAAGGCAGGGCAGGCACCTAGAGGCAGGAACTGAAGCAGAAATCATTGGGAAAGTTCTTACTGTCTTCAGCACCCCATAGCTGGCTTAGCTTGCTTTCTCAAGTGCCATGAGCCTGAGGTGGCACCACCCAGAGTGAGCTGGGCCCCCTAATATCAAGAAAATGATCACAAGCTTGCCCACAGGCTATTCAGAGAGGGACATTTTCCTCAATTCAAGTTCTTTCAAAATGATTCTAGCTTGTGTATGTTACTGTAAAACTATCAAGCACAGCCTGTCACATGACATTTTACATCCTCTTGCCATAGGATAACATGTAATTTCTATGTCTATATGGAAGTAATATTACTTAGGTGGAGTCCCAGTTGGGCAGCCCTGTTGTTTTTCATCTAACAGACTTTAAAGGCTGAAATGGGGAGAAATGCCTAAGCTATGTCTGTTTGGCATGGATTGGAAAATGCTGTCAGTTTTGAATGAGTTCATTCTGCAGAAGCAGCAGAGAACAAAAACATGCAATTGGGTGCTCATAGCATCCAGCAGAGAGGGCTGGAGTGGACCTGCTAGAGCACCTAAAGGTGACCTTAAACTAGGGCTCACATCTAGCCAAAATCAACTTGGGGGGCAGCTTGACTTGCTAATGGAGAGTCCCAGGCAGAGCAGAGTGTGACCCCCTAGGGTGAAGTTTTCAGTGAAAGAGTGAATAGGAAAAGGAATCCAGTAAAATGGGCCAGATTTTGTTTCCACAGACATAGACCTAGAGGAGCTGGGATAATTGGCTGAGGGCAGGCATGAAGGTACTGAACTCAGAATCCTCCAGCCAACACTGCTCCAGTTCCAGGGTTGGCAAGGTGGCTGGAACTCAAGAATTCCAAGTGGCTTAGGCCATACCTCACTTAAAAGTGTGCTTATGAGAATCCAGGGACAGCCTGGGGAAGCTGAGGCAGTCAGATGGAGTCAACATTGGGAGTCACAGGCAGTGGGTCCCGTTGTCGTCTTCCAAGGATGAGCTTTCTCACTGCAGGCTTTTTGGATCCAGGGACAAACACTAGCAACCTCTGTTGGAAATGGCTTACCCCAGCCCACAACCCTTTTTAAGGGCACATCTTTACTGCTGGGTACTTTGGTTTTCTTCTCTGTCCTGTTTAATAGAACCACATGGGGCAGGGGAAGCACATCTGGAACTTTAGGAGTCTTGGACATTTGAAAATATGCTGGAGTCTGGAAAAGGATGGCCCTTGTCTCCAGAGTCTGCTTTCAAGCATCTTAAACCACACGTGACAAGGTTCCCATCACATCCTCCTTTAGATATATATCATATATATCCTGTATACATGTTGGAAGCAAGGGCCCTGCTTACATAACTGAGCATTAAAAAATGTTCACTGTAACTCCAGTCATTACAGGAAGTAACAAAATAGCAGAGCTTTGTGTTCACTGTGATATTACAGTGGGAGAGAGAAAAGCAGATCTGTGATTAGTAGGTACAGAGATTAGTAGAGAGGGACAAGTGGAAGGGGGACATAAGACAGTATAAACAAAAGGAAAATGTTAAAAAATGCAATCAGATAATCTGTAAGTTTCAGTTCTCAGGAGGCTGAGACAAAGACCCTGCAGGCCATGTTGGCTTATGGGCTTTGGGAGAGCCCAACAAGAGGGCCATGACATAAGGATGGGACAGGGCAGGACAGGTGGCCTGCTGCACTGACATTGGCCATTTGGAAGGAGGGACTATGTGTGGAGTCCTGAAGGGGACATAGGAGCCTGAATCCACCCAGTGGCTGCTGCAGCCCTCAACTCCTCTGAGGTGCTTGTCTCCGCATTCCCAGACACTGGCACCCCCCATGTCAGTTCACAGATACTGAGCCCTTCAGTGGGCAGGCTTTCATGGGTGGATCACAGGTTCTGGTCATACATCCATCTAGGTGGTCCTTCCAGAAGTGTAGAATCAGATCCAGGGCATTCCTTGGTGAGGTTGGGTCACAGATGTTGGCCCTGTCCTCATGGGGTTGGTTTGCGTGTGTGTGGGTTTTCTTCTGGGAGTTATTTTCCAGTATCCCACGGGCTACTTGAACTGAAAGCATTTCCCTTAAGTCTGACTCTGACCAGTGCACTGAGTACTGTAATGTGCTGCTGTGATTCTCAGTCCACAGGCATTTTGCTTAGGTTTCTTGCTTCTCTAGTTTCCTGACAGGTGTGGAGCAACAAGCTGCTGGCCAAGAAGGCATCTGACTGCTGCTCTGGAGCCCCAAGAGTTAACTGTTCACTTCTTTAGATAGCAGCATGGGCTTGGGAAGAGTAGGCCTGAAAAAATCAGGCCAACTAAAGTCTCCTGCCATAGCCAACTTTATTCAGAGCTTCAGACAACTACCACCTAGGTGACTCTCTTTAACCATCACTGAGTAAAATTTACAACCACAAGGACAAGCCACACATGGTAAAAACTTGTTTTTCCGTAGAGGCATAGAAACAAATAGCCGGTGGTAATGAATAATCGGAAGTGAACTCCTCACTTCTCCACTTGGGAGGGAGGGGCAGGTAGTCACATTCCAAGAACAACCCATGTCATGGAGGAACAGATTAGACTCTTGTCTTGTTTACTTGGAGTTTTCCTCACAAGGTCTCAAATCTCACACAGCTTTATTCATGGACCATGTTCCAAAACTGAGTATCTCCTTAGCTGCCATACGCAGTATCTGTCAAAAACACAAACAAACAAAAAAAATTGAGTAGTGGGCACTACCTTAAGAGTGACTTGGAGCAGGGAGGTCACTAGACTGTCCTAATCATGAGCTCCATTCCCATCCCCAGGATGGGCTCTGAATTTTCTGTTTTCTATCTTTATAATTAGAGAACTTCATTCATGAGTACAGTGGATTCTGATAATCTCTTGATTTCCCCTATGACCAGCTGCAGACTTTCCTCAACATGTCCTTCCCAATTTTATCCCACAGCCCCTCCACCCAGCCCAATTCAATTAGTGTTGCTCTTACATAGATGGGCATGGGCCCATTTATTGGAGTGTGGGCAACCTGAACAGCTGGCCACACTTCCACAGAGAATTGACACTCCATCCTCCTGTACTATCTACCTCCAGTAACCACTAAGGTAGGACCAGAGCATCCTGAACTCCTCCCCTGTCCAAGCTGGAATGTGGACTGGTGGATCTTGTGCAAGCTTATAGCCACACGTGCCATGCAACAGCCAAGTCTGGAGACAGTGGGCCACAGTCCTCTTCCAATCTCCATCTCTCAGAGTTTTCTGCCACTTCCTCAGTGTTTCTGAGCCTTGTTGGGAAAAGGGCTGGTGATGAAAATGTCCTGGTTAGAGCTGAATCCTTATCTCGGCACTTTGACTGGTTATGAAGTCTTCCTGTGTTATGGAAGAGTGGTTGATGACATTCCATTGGTTTATGCTGTGGATATTTGTTAATGGTGCAAAGACAGGTTGCTTTATGGTACATTTGCTTAACTCAGTGAAGCTGTGTGACTCTGAATGTCTAAAACACTTGATTGGTCTAATAAAGAGCTGTACAGCTAACAGTGAGGCAGGAGAAAGGATAGGTGGGGCTTGCTGGCAAAGAGAAGAAATAGGACAAATCTGGGAAGAGAGATTGAGGCACAAGAAGAGAGTGAGATCATTAAGGGCCAGCAGCCACTCAGCTATAAGCATGGTTCAGAATAAGAAGTAAAGAAAGGAGTATAGAATAAAGATAAAAGCCCAGAGCAAAAGTAGACGTGATAACTTTAGGAGAGCTGGCTAGAAATAAGCCAAGCTAAGGCTGGGCATTCATAGGTAAGATAAGTCTTCATGTGATTTGTGAGCTGGGTAATGTGCCCCAAAAGTGCCAAAGAGTAACTACACCCATGTTAACAGGAAGCTTTTCTGACCAAGAGTGAGAGAAGCCCAAATCTTCATCTATACAATACTTCGAAGGCAGTTTATGACAGGACCATTGAGCATATAGTGTTTAGTTTTTCCTTTGACTGTTGTGAAAGACAAGGTAGGTGTGAAGTTAATAGTGAGTTGAGTGTGAGATCAGGCCTCGGTGCTTCTCTTGACTCTTGCTATAGGATTAGTCTTAGTGCTTGGACCACTTGCTTACAGGTGGTTATACCCTAGAATGTGGGTTAAAGATGGAGAGTGGGTGGCCCCTCTGCACATTGACTTGAAAGTGTCAGCAGCATCCCAGAACATGGTGGGAAGATGTCATGCTTCCCTTGTGATATCATGGTTGTGTTTTTGGGAGAGACAGTTTATTTCCTTGTTCTGGTCCCTTCTGAAGGTGGAGCTCTGTGGTTCTCAGGTTCATTGCGGAAGTATAGCGTCTGAACATATGTGGTTGCTGTGTGAACCTGGGGTAGAGGTGGCCATAAAGGATGAAGGATAATAGACAGATGTTTGCCAAGGACAAAAGGCTCTGGACCCTTATTGTCTGTTTGTTTGAGGGTTAGCTCATGGGAATCCTGGATCCTACCAGCTTGGAATAGGCTTTCCTGGCAGTTTAAACATAAAATTCAAATGAGGAAAAAATAACAAAAACAAACCCAAAAAACAACAAAACCTGAGTTCAAGAGAACTAGCAAAAACAAATCTTCCCCCAAAAGGATAAATTTGTTTCTCCCACAGCCTGTCAGAATCTAGTTTCCTTACCCCAGCCTTCTCCTTTTCCCGAACATAATCAGGACTTTTAGCTGCTTTATTTTTACTTGCATGTGAGTGTATTGACATGTGTATATGAGTTCACATGTGTGTACCTGCACGGAAGCCTGGGGCCAACATCAGGTATGATGTGAGGCAGGGTCTCATGCTGACCTGGAGTTCAGCCAGGGCTAGTCTGACCTTATCTATTTTGCTCCAGGATTTCCCTGTTCACACCTCCCAGGTGCTGGTGGGCCATCACATCAGCTGGCTTTTTCGTGAATTCTGAGAATTCAAATCCTGATCCTCACATGAGTGGGGCAACCTGCTGAGCCATGTCTCCAGCTTTTGTTTGAATCTGTTTATTAGTGGTCTTAGTGCCAGTGGCAAAGGAGTATGTCCTGTGTGTGTGTCTGAAGCTCAAGGGAGTTAGCCACACAGAGAAAGCATTGTGGGTGATGTCTTGAACTTCATGAATTTGTGCTATTTTTACTGCCTGGGGAAGGCAGCTCCCAACCAGTGGACCATTAGCAGCTGGTTTAGTGACGCACACTGTCTTTTGCCTCATACCTTGTCATCAAGATTTAATATAAAACACATTAAGAATGGCAGGATTTTGTATTAGGATTCAGAATATTTTGAATCTGCCCCACTCTAATATTGCTGTCTACTGTTTCCTAAAGTGTGGCTGCCTGAATATATCTCCAATAAGTGTCCTTGCTAGTGGACAAAGATGACTATAATGATGCTTAGGCACAAATTTGGTGTACTCGTTGTATGGAATTCTATACTGTATTGGATCAAAGAACTAAGTTTCTCTAAATTTGGAAAAGGTGTAAGAAGACGCGAGTTGTACTCATACTAAATTAAATGTTGAAGTACACAATGCAGTGTTAATTATATAAATGTCCAGTTTCCTAGAGCTTACCCAGTGTGTGTATTGTAAACAGCAATTGAATCCAACAACTTTGCATTGCTTCTTTGTACCTTGTGGTAAAAATGATCTAGGATTAGCAGCACTGTTGTCTGCTACAGACTTAAAGCTCATTGTCAAGATCACAGTTGGTTCAGGAGGGGAACCAGGCATCTCCAAAGAAAGATAAGATGTATTACTGAAAGTAGATCCCACAGCATGGAGCCAAGTCCTAACTAAGGTCCCTGTAAGCTGGGAAGCAGGGATGCTGATGGGAGCAATTGAGTCAGGGTCAATGTTAAGAGCCCAGGGGATCTGGAGGCATAACTCAATGAGGATGAAGACCTGAGGGCTATAGAGAACCTGGGATGTAGCTCCCACTGTGAGGATGAAGTCCAGATAGTGAAGGTAATAGCTTTTTTCTGGCTATTATGAAAATGTTGCTCTGAACACTGTTGAGCAAGTATCCTTGTTGTATGATGGACATATCCCCAAAGGATGCTCAAACAGTAGCATTTACAGGTAGGAAAGTGATTGACTTGAGCTGCCTTATAGCCATGAGTGCAACCATGAGTTCAATGTAAATGTGGTCGCATCTCTATAAGAGTAATATATATGTTATTAGGACTCTCTTGAGGGACAAGGTTGAATTTCTGGTTCAACTAAGTCAGATTTGTCAAATGGTGGAGAAGTTGTTCAAGGACAGCTATTGAGAAGACATTGTCGAAGAGGTTGATTTTAGTGACTTAGTTATGTTGACAAGTGTCAGCCCCAAGGGTACTTGGCTGGGAGTGACCCAACCTACAACCTTCCCATTCCAAGGTTTTAAGGTCTTGGTGAGTCCCATACATACATGGGATAGTACCACACCACTGAGGTTCAAGGGTGTGAGCTGATTGATGTAGGTCCAGGCTCAGGGTAGATGATTAACTTCTGCCTGTGAGAGCTGGCAGTGTGTGATGGACAGGGTCTCCAAGGGGGTCTTCAGGAATCTAAGGGGGAAGAAGAGATGAGTTCTGGCAAAGCATGTTGAGAGTGGTTGGTGGAGTGTTGATGTCTCAATTTAGGGCCGCACTTGACACTAGGTCAGACTGCCCGCACAAGAGGGGACAATGTCCAGGCAGTTTCTACTGGAGTCTTCTCGCTCAAATCACACCACTCTTCACCACAGGCCTGTCAGCAAAACTGACTGTGGGACCAGCCCAAGCCTGAGATGAGTGATGGATACCTAATACATCCCCATGTGTTGGTGACATTCCCTCTCCCCTGAGATTGTTCTCTTCATATTGAGCATTCTCATGTTTTTTCTTTCTTCTCCTTCTGAGAAACACCATCCAGAATAAGATGGTTCAGACCTTGAACGTCATTCTGCTTGTTGATGTTAAGGGCTGCTTTCTCTATTTTTTTCATCTTAAAATCTCCTTTCTCAAGGAGTGCAATTGTATGTATGGGGAGATTGTAAGGATAGGATTGTATTCCAACCATGCTTTCCCCTCCATCTATGAAAGTAACTTTCTGAAAATATTAAAGCTCTTTGTATTAAAAATTACTTTAAAGAAAGTCTAAATACCCAAATAGGAGACAGTTACAACACATTAAATGCCAAGAGAAGCTCATAGTGAAGGCATGCCTGGTCACTGCTACCTGGAATCTCAACCCTCAGTTAGCAGAAGGATAGCAGGAACGGAGAGGCCAGCCTGGGCTATGGGAACACTGTCTCAAAATTGCTCTACATTAGAACCATTTCCTGATCCCACACCAAGAAGTCAGTATTGTCTGACGTCTACAGTTATCTCTGCCTCAGCTCCCTTGGGCACTTGGAAGCAGTGTGCTAGCACTTCAGCTCAAGTGTGCTCTGAGATGGAGTGTCAGCTGAGGGGTCAGCCTTCTGACCTGTTTTCAGGAATGTCACACAGCTCTGTCCTGGCATTGAGATTGAATCATTTGAGGGCTTTGGGAACCCTCCATATTGGAAGCACTTCCTCTTCATTATGCAGGCTTCAACACCTGCTTTTCCTTTGAATCTGAGCAGTCTAAGTGTGGTGGTTTGCATGAAAACGGCCCCCGTAGGCTCATATGTTTGAATGCTTGTCATTAGGGACTTGTTTATCTGCTGCACGGTGCCTGCACCACAAACCACCACAGCCTCATTGCTAATGTCATTTTATCTTTGGCACTGGGACTGTACCTGAACCTACTTGTGCCTCATTTGAACCTACTGTACCTTCACTGCCGCTATCGCCTGAATATGATCATCTTGGTCAGAGAAGATTCAGGGCTGCAGTACACTTCAAAAAGTGTACCTTGGAAAATGTAGACATCAGAGGAGACAATATGTGGAGCTAGCATCTAAGGAGTTTCCATAGATGGTTCTTGGCAAAGCCTGGATATCTGGAATGTTCCTAAGAAGGTGGTGGGACTGGCCTAACTATCAAGGCCTCATGGGAAAAGGGCATCAGTGTCAGTTAGGGACAGTTTGCTGCATCCATGGTGACGAGTGAGATTGTCCACAGCCATCAGCAAAGCACAAGTAGTCTGCAAAACTCAGATTAAGTAGAGGTGGCTTATCCCAAGTTCTGGCAGTATGCTTGTTTTCATGTTGGTGCTTTTCTTGGTCTGCACTTCTGACATGTGTCAGAGACTCTAGATGGTATTAGCAGTGCACCTGGGCATCTTGCTCAAGTTTTAAGGCATTTGAGGCCTCTGTGCCAAACTGCCAGCTTGATCAGGGCCAATGAGACTCATTACCACTGTTGGACTACTCAAAATTATGGAGATCTGTCCTGTGTACTGTGAGACAAAACCAGCATCCCTCAATCCAGATTCCTGTCTGTTGCTTTTGTCAGTGTTTGTCACAGCAACTTAGGGAAAGGAAAGTTTATTCCATTTACACTTTTAGGTGACAGACCATCACTGAAGTGGGGGCAGGAACTCAAGAAGGAGCTTGAAGCAGAAATCATGGAGGAATACTTGGTCAGCTCCCTCCCCACAACTGGACAATGTGCAGAGACTGAGACTTCAGAGGACTCAGGATGTCTTTATCATCAGTCCCCCTACCCACACCCCTCCTATGCTCAGAGACCTATGTGGAAGAGGGGGCAGAAAGATTCGAAGATCCACAGATGGATGATTCCACGGAAACAGCATCCTCCAGACACCCACAGGACCGATGCTCATACACATTCAGTGACTCACAAGCATGCACAAGGCCTCTGCACAAGTTCAAGCCAGACAAAGATCCCAGCAGAGGGGAGGAAGCACAAAGTCCCTCCACTAGGAAATTATTCACAAAGGACAGCAGCTAGGAGAGGGGGGAATTACTTACAGGGTAAAGAGGCAGACCCTATGTCTCCCTCACAGATTCAGACCTCTAAGTGGAAGACTCTGCATGGTGATAATTTCTCAGTGAGCACATGGGATTTGGGCTTTAAATTTTGTGGCTACTCCCCAGCAGTGCAAAGGAGTCAAGGTAAGTGTGTGTGTGTGGGGGAGACTAGCCAGGAACTCAGTGCCTAGTAGCTAAACAGGTTTGGATTCTCCAAGGAAACAGTTAACATTTGGGAGAGAATTACATTTTCTCCAAGATGAAACGTGGAAAAATCCAGCATGCCATCTATGGAGGAACAGAACTGACAGCAGTAGACAGGCTTTTTCATTGGTCACAGCTGAGGACTACCAACGGCTAGGAGGAGTGGCCAGGTGTCCTGGTTGGATGTAACTGTCAGATGACAACCTACAACCACCTGAGCGGGAGTACTGGCCCGTTCACATCAGAAGAGCCTGTGGGCATGTCCTTGGGGATTGTCTTTCTAAATTGATGTAGGAGTATCCAGCCCACTGTGGGTAGCACCATCACTAGGTAGGGGGTCTGAGGCTACAGGTCTCCATTAATAAATCTCTGAGGGTAGAGGGACACACTCATCCAGGGGTCTGGCAATATGTTATTAGAAGACATATTTCTATGTTCATTTTAGCAGAATAGTTTCCTCCAGGGTCCATGACCTATATAGTCTCAGGTCCTTGGCCTCATTAACTATACCGGGTAAGGGTTTCTGTCTCATGGGTGGCTACTGGAACATCTCTTGCAGTAGAGTGCACTGGGAAGGAGATGGATGAAGATCGCAAATGAGCATATTGTATAAAATAACTAGGTAGAAACAGGAAGGACCGCATCAAGCAGCAGACTGGGCTGTAAGCCTGGCTGGAACTCTACATAGGATTCTGATGTGATTGTGACTTGATCCTTGTTTTAGGGTGTCCTGGTTGTGATTTTTTTTTGTTCACTTAAGGCAAATGTGAACATATGTGGGAAAAGGGGATCTTAACTAAGAAATACCAATACCTGGCATGTCTTTGGGAATATTTTGTTTTCTTTTTTTGGGACAGGGTTTCTGTGTGTAGCCCTGGCTGTCATAGAACTCCCTTTGTGAACTTAGTTGGCCTCAAACTCATATCTGCTTGGATTAAAGGCATGGCAGCACAACTGCCTGACTGGGAACATTTTCTTGATTAGTGATGTGGTACCCTGCCTGTGGGTGGTGCCACCCCTGGGCAGATGGTCCAGGAATGAAGAAGATAGTGCGCTTAGCAAGCCAGGAAGTGGCATTCCTTCATGGCTTCTTGAAGTGTGATTTTAATTAGTCTTAATAAAAAAAACCTGGAGTCAGGGTGAAAGCTGAAAGGTCAGAGAAGCAGAGCAGCCATAGTCACTTCTTACCTCTATCAAATCTCAGACCCAGTGGTGGGGTCCTATCTGCAAGAATCCTCAGAACGAATGGGCCGAGATCCTGTGTCCACCTCCCTAGTGCTGAGATTTAAGGTGTGAGCCACCACATCCTGACTCTTTTAGACTGATTCAATCTCGTGTCCAAAGAATAGGTACCGAGTTCCACTGAAAGGGTCAGTGCAGTGGCAGGTGGATTTAGTTCACCAGATGTCTTCTGCTTCTCAGCTAGAAATGCCACTCAAAGGCTGAGCATTATTACATCCCAAGTTTTGATTTTATTGCATCTCTTTTGTGCCCACGTGTATTAGAATATTAAAAATCATTTCCACCCATCCATCCACATTCTCCAAGTCCTTTCATGTGTTCCTCTTAGTTTGGGTTATTTTTGCTATGATGAATAAGCATGATAAAAAATTCAAGTGGGCAAAGAAAGGGTTTATTTAACTCATGTTTCCACATCCATAGTCCATCACTGAAGGAAGCTTGGACAGGGATTCAAACAGGGCCAGAACTTGGAGGCAGGAGCTGACAGGGAGGGGTGCTCCTTTTACTGGCTTGCTCCCCATGGCTTGATCAGCCTGCTTTCTTATAGAGCCCAGGACCACCAGGTCAAAGAAGCCCCACCCCCACAATGGTTAGGACTTTACCCCATTAATGACTAATTAAATGTCCTAGAGGCTTGCCTACAGCTCCATATTGTGGAAGCATTTTCTTAATTGAGGTTCCCTCTTAGATGACATTGACTTATGGCAAGTTGACATCAAACTGTCCAGCACACCCTCCCTCTCAAACTCATGACCTCTTTATTGTTATACACATATGCAACCTCCTGAGTCCATTTAGTGTTTCTTGTATGTACATAAGTTTTCCCATCTCAAGTGGTCAGCCCTAAACACAGCTGGGGGCTTGTCTCCACAACAGACTGAATTCTCCTTTTCTAGTAGACATTAATGGTGTGTAGATCTTAATCTAGAGTGTGTCCTTGTGATGTTTCCACCATCCATGTTGGCATGCCAACTGGTGTTTTCAGTGTTCAGGTTTTGTGTAGGTCACCATATTGTTGAGACTTAGGGCCTTCTAGACCTGACAGAGCTGTGCCTACTATCTGCTCTTGGTACTCCTGTGAAGGAAAGAATTAGCTTGCCAATCTTACGTGTCATGCCCTGGTCTCTCCTACAGTCCAGCCTGCAACTGACTCCTAGGAAGGGCCTTGGTCAGTGCTGTCCTGGAATTAAGGAAGGCAGAGTCACTACTGACCTTTTCAATAGGAGAGTACTTGTTTGGGACCATGGAGCTTGTCATCCTGGAACCTGAGTCTAGCATTCCACTCTCTCCACAGGCTTTTAGTGGGAAGTTCTCTCTAGGTTAGTTTCCTTGTCACACTTTATCAATGTATTGAAGTTGTCTGCAATGGATCATTCTAGATGTTCCAAGGATATGCCTAAACACTATTTCAGAATTGGACTGCTACCATGTGGGAGCCCTTTTTCGAGTTCCTCGTGGCTTTACCCAGCATGTCCGCATAGAGGATGATTAGGACCACGGGCCTGAGTGCACGTGTCTGAAAAGGTCTGCACTTGGCTGTGCTGGGGGGAGGAGGTCTTTTGCTCCACCCCTTGGTGTCTCTATAAAAACCCTGGGGCAGAGATAGTCGGGGCCTGTTTTAAAAGGTTCCAGGCCCTCTCAAGGGTATCCTTCATTTTCTATCTGTTTATCTCCGCAATATTCTCTGCAATAAATCCTTCTATCTAATGTTTCCTGCTGCTCATACTCAAGAAAACTCTGGGGAGCTGTGGGGTTGGTGGGTAAACGCCCCACGGGATGGTACCATGAATAGGGACTGAAGAAAAAAAAAAGGGACTAAAGAAAAAAAAGGGGGGACTAAAAAAAACGGGGGGACTAAGATAAATCAACAGGGACTAAAGACAAAGTACTAGGGACTAAAGATCAAGGACAATAATAGTTTTATTACAGAGTTTTTGGTGAAAGTGTGGGTCAGCCCTGCCTATGTTTTGGAAAAAAAAAATAGATATTATTGAAGGGCAGGGGTTTCATCCTCCAGAGAAAAGGAAGCAGACTGGAAGGATGTCCAGTGCTGTAGCGCAACATTCTCTTCTCTCAAAATTTTCTATCTTCTATCCCTTTCTCAATTTCTATCTGTGAAAAATAAGTATAAGGTATAGGGTATTAATATAGTGCAGGAAAAACTTAGAAGTGTAAGATCGTGTAGAAAAAAATAAGTAAGGCAACTAGACAGAAAAACTCTTCTAACTTTGGGGGCTATGAATGCAAACTGGGCAAAAAAAACTTTCTTTGGACTTTATGGGTAGTAAAAAAGCTCTTCTCTAAGTTTATGGGGAAGAAAAAGTTTCTTATGGAAGCTTTTGTCCTGGGGACAGCTGAAATGCTAAGTCCAAGCAGCAGGAGAAAGTGTTTTTCTCCCTGAGGCAAAAACGGGGGTGTAAAAAGCCAAAAAGCTTAATGTTCAGAAGTTTTAGGAAAAGTTGGTCTTTCTCTCTTGGGGAAGAAAACTTTCTCTTAAACTAAAAAGCTTTTCTTGGAAAATTTGAGGGGAAAAATCTAAGAAGCTTTAATCTTTCCCAAAAGCTCTCAAACTTAAATACTACAGCCTTTCAGAACTTTCTAAGGACAAATTAGAATCACCTGAAGATATTAGTATGGGGACCACCTGTGATTAGCTCTAAGGGAAAACAACAAACCTCTTAAGACAACAAAACCTAAGTTCTGTCTTTCAAGCTTTAAAAATTCTCCCTGCAATGCAGGAGGCAGGGACAAGTTCCTAAAAACCTCTCTTCTAAGCTCTGTCTCTTCAAGCTAGTAAAAGGGAAACACTTGGGAGAGTGGGTAAAGAGCTACAGAGAGCCCAAAAGGGCAGGAAACTACCTGAGAAAAGCAAAAAAGCCAAGCTTTTCCTTACAGCCAAGCTGAGGCATCAAGGGTTTTGTTTGGAGTGAGCTATGACAAGGTGCTCCTAATCATCCTAATACAAAGATCCCCTGAAGCAATGCAAACTGTTAGCATTGTATCCCCCGCTTCTGACCAAAAACCCAGAGGTGACTGGCCAGCATCTGAGTTGGAGTGCATTTCGAGGACACTAGGTTTGCTGTAGTTGTAAACTTTCTGGAGCACAGAGCTGAGGCAGGAAGGTGAAGGACCCAGGGGAAGGTTGCTAATGAACAACCAAAGCTAAAGCCAGTGGGAATGGCACAGTTGTCTGCTTTCCTACAAGTCCCGGGTTGATAGGTCCACAGCTACAAAAAGAAATCTGAGAAAAAGTTTTTCTATCAGAGAAAGGACCTTTCTGGGAAAACAGTAAAGCTGAACTGTGTCTGAAGCAGTTGTGCTGCTGAGTCAGAACGCTGTCTGGGGAAAGAGCCCAGCCAGGGCAAAACAGAACTATCCAGGAGTAAAGCTTTCTTTTCTGTCAGAGAAAGCATCTCTTTGAGAAAAGCTTTGCTTCAACTGACTCCTAAGAGATGAGGGAGTGTAGCCCTAAAGAGTGATTGCCTCTGGTATAAACTCTGTCCTTGAGCACCCAGACAAGCAAACAGAACCAACTGGGGGACTGGGCCAGGTGAAAGGCCTGAGGGAAAAACACCTGTCCTAATGCAAGCTTAGATATGGCAAAATACCTCCCTTGCTAAGCTTGATTTATGAACACAAACCTCAGACCCCGAAAACAGAAATGGAAAAAAGCCCTACCTTCAGTTGCAGGGAAAGCCACCACTGTAGTGCCAGAAATGTTTCTGGGGTAGAGGGGATAAATTGAAACCAAACTGGGAACTCTCTGGGAGAAAGACTCTTAAGAAACAGAAGGGACATAATCCTCCCCAGAAAAATATGACCTGAAAAAGCTGCTAGAATTTGAGGCAAGTTCTGTGAGAGAAAAAAGCCCCTACCTCTAAAGGCAGCTATCAGAGATACAGAGCTGCAGACAGATACCTGAAGCTCTGCCTCTGGGGGGGAAGGGACAACCAAAATGAGAATAAAATTAGTGGGAGAAAATCTCTCCGAAGGAGCTATGGAAAAGCTCTGTTGTAAATGTTTTTCACTGACTGGCTAAGGCAAACACAAGCCCCTAGGAAAGTTGCTATCAGAAATGCCAGCCTCAATGCCCACTAAGGAGGCAGGTGCAGTTTTGATTTGGGGGCCAGTGTCTGATGAAGGAGAGACACCTGTTGAAGCCAGTTGAGGAGAGAATAGGAATCTCCAATGTGCCATAGCTGAAAATGTAAAATGCTTTTTGAAATCTCCGTTGCAAAAGCAAAAAACTTTGTTCAAACCTCCTGGGCAAGAATGTGTAAGCAAATCTAGTAAAAGAGAACCAGTTGACTCTCAGACTCGAAAAGAACTATGGGAAATGAAGTCCAAAAGCTAGCTTGCAATAGGGGACTGATAGAAGGGAAATGCATTCTGGGAAAGGTAGTTTTTCTGCTAAAGATGGCGACATTGTCCTGAAACACTTTTGTCAGCTGGAAAATATGTTCATGGTAAACTTAAAATACAGCTTTTAAAAGAATAAGGATGAAAATCGTCTAAGAGTTTAAGTGTCCGTTCCATTGAAAACCTGAAAGGATACGAAACTAGGTGCTTTCGCGGTTTGGGGCTCCATTAGTAAATTGCCTTATTTACGCTAATAGCTGTGCAGAGTTTTTACAGTAGTTGGATGACAAAAAGCTACCTAGAAGAGCAAACAGGCCACTTTAAAATCCTTAAAACAAGGGAAAGCCGTTTATACACTGAATGCTGTCTTAGATATGAAGAAACTTATGTTGAAATTAAAGTTCTTTGCCTTTTGAACAAACTGCCTGCAATGAGTGATTCCTTTGCAAATCTAATATGGAGACAAGGAAATGGACATTCGAAAAAGAAATGACTGCTTTATAGATGGGAAACAAACTTCAGAAAATCTAGCTGTCTTACAAAGAGTTGCTTCACCTGAAAGTTCCTTATAAGAAATCAATGCTAAATATCACAGCTGCTAATAACATCAGGAGTTAAAGCTAATGAAATGAAAATACTAAATCCTGAAAATGCTTTTCCTCAAAGTAAGCTAATGAAGGATATGTTTCATGAAAGAACATCTGTGTTCTTGAATCCTTTCATTAGTAACAATTTTGGTGAAAATATTGGAACTAACAACAATCAAGTCAAAATGTTTCAACAAATTCAAGACGCTATTCACAAAAGAAAGCTGCCATGCTTTGTGGGCCATATTAGAGCTCACTCCAGTCTTCCTGGTCCTTTAGCTAAGGGTAATGCATTGGCTGAGTATTATCCCAAGTGGAAATGGCTCAACAGTCACATGTTCTTCATCCAAATAGCAAAAGCTTCAGAAAGCAATTCAATCTTACCAAAGGAGCAGCTCGTCAAATAGTTAAACAATGTGGGGTATGTCCAAAATATTTTGCTATCCCTCACTTAGGGGTAAACCCTCAAGGTCTTCTTCCCAGTCATCTATGGCAAATGGATGCTGCTCATCTTGTAGAATTTGGCAAATTAAGATATGTACATGTGACCATTGACACTTATTCAGGATTTTTAATGGCTAGTGCACAACCTGGGGAAGCTACAAAACATGTAATTATGCACTGCTTGAAGTGTTTTTTGTGTATGGGTATGCCAAAAAATATTAAAACTGATAATGGTCCTGGATATAGTAGTAAGGCATTTCAACAATTTTGGACCCAATGGAAAATCATACATAAAACAGGTATTCCTTATAGTTCTCAGGGACAAGGTATTGTGGAAAGGGCTCATAGCAGTCTTAAAATACAACTTCAAAAAATAAAATAAAAAAGGAAGAAATTTACCCTCAATCACCACATAATGCATTTAACCATGCTCTTTTTGTTCTGAACTTTTTGAATATGGATGTCTATGAACAGTCTGCTGCAGATTTTGGCACAGTGGCACCCAAGCCACTTTTGCTCAAGTGAAATAGAAAGATCCCTGCTCGGGATTATGGAAGGGTCTCGATCCTGTTTTAATATGGGGTCGAGGATATGCTTGTTTTTTCACAAGAGAATGAAGCTCCATGGTTACCAGAATATTTGGTAAGGAGCGTGGAACTAAGGAAGGTCAGCTCCAATGACGTTCCTATAAAGCAACCAGAATGAAAGTGGCTTGATTAGTGTTTCTGAGGTTTTGTCACTGGTTAACGCAAACAGTGAGAAAATAGAGTTTGGAGCTGTGCTGCTTTTGGCTTTACTAGCTCCTTTAGAAAAAACTTTATATCACCTAATAGCTGTGCAGTATTTGTTGAAGAGCTTTACTGCAGCTAAATATGGTAATTTCACTCTCAGTGTGAAGTGAAGTTTTTTGGTGGAAGGAACCAAAAGTACTGCTGTAGTAGAAACGTTTGTCTGAATTGAAGTACTTAGGGGAGCTATTATGAATTGGAGTAAAGGGACATCCTCTAATTAAAAACGATTTATCGCTGACAGTGCATCTATGCTTGTCTGGGATGGCTGAGAGAACTGGGAAACTTTGGGGTGTGGCTTCGTCCCGAGAATGTTACAGTCCCCTAGCAACAAGTATCACAACTCTATAACAACACTCACTAAATCCCAGTATTGTAGAGCAAAGCTGACTATAAACTCTAAACTTTAGAAATGATGTACACACTTCTTGTCTAGTTAAGAGAATCTTTCTAATAGAGATAGTGATAATAATTAAGAGTACGAAGTAGAAAAATTTAAATAAGATGTGAGTTTGTAGAAATTATTCTGTCTTGTTAGATCTGTGTTAAGAAACCTTTAGGTGTTTGAAAAGTTAAATATATGCTAATGGTAGCCCTATATAAGTTTGTAAAATAGATCTACAGAGTTCCTTCAAGAATATAAGCTTGCAAGAAGAATCTAAGGTAGTCCTTAGACATGTAGTAATAAGCTTGTAAGAAGTAAAGATGCTAGTTGTAAATGTAAGTCTAAATAAGAATAAGATAGAATGAATATAAGTATATAAGTAGTAATAAGAAATATGTTTGCTAAAGTAGTTCTATAGTTTCCTTAAAGAGTATAAATAAGTAGAAGTTAATATGGTATATGTGAGTTTGTAAAAATGTGTAAATGTTGAGTGTGAGTTTATGCTTAAGCATATGTTATATGTGAGTTTGGGAAAGTGTAAATATTGAGTATGAATCTGTGTAATGTGTATGGTGAAAGAACCTGAGACACAGAAGATAGTGTCCTAGTAGACTGCAAAGTAGGCAGTCTGAATGGTTTCAAAAGCTCCTGGAGCCGCTAAGAATGGCGGACGCCAGAACCAGCACAACAAGGCATCCGCAGCTGAGATCCATGGAAAATCAACGCAACACAGGAAAAACCTGAGTGAACAGCAAAAGTGGTGCAGTTTAAAATATTACTGTAACTAAAAAGGTCACTGGCTTGAGAATAAAAGTTGCAGAGATGCTTGTTTGAACTAAAATTGTTAACTGCAAAGAGATTTTGGTTATGAATTTCTTCATATTTGGAAGGCTAGTGCCCAAATTTATCATTTGAATTTTGGGACTTAAGAAATGAAATGAACAATAGAGATGCAATTGCAATGGGACAATTTTGAGTTTACTTATAGTAATGATCTAGGAACTGTTGTCTGGAATTGGGTTAAAAATGGAACTGTTTAAATGAAGAAATTTATTGTTTCTACCTAGGGTCAAGATGTGTATGCACATATGCTGGTGATTCATGAACTCTTTTGTGTTAAAAATGCAATTGTTTTGTGGAACTGTTTATGTAAAAATGGAATTACTTACAGAACTGGTTGTGTGTTACAAATGGAACTGTTTAAACAGAAAAGTTTGGTTTTTTTTCTAACTAGGTTTGAGATTTTGTTTAAAAAATTATAAAGAAAAGGAGGAGTTACAAGGTTGAATTATGTTTGCAGAAATTATGTTTAACCTATTGATATGAATGCACCCTGGTTTTGTGGAGTTAAGGAAATATTTAAGTTTAATGTGAATACATCAAAGGTTTTCCTATGTTCTGTTAGCAAGAAAATTTAAATGATTAAGAGTTAAAGTTGTAAGACAGAGAAAATTGTTACTATATATAGCACCATATCTGCTCATTCAAATGGTTCTGTTAAGAGTTTGCTTTGTGTTGTAAGATTAGGAGAATTGTGACTATGTATAGAAATATTTATATTAACCTGTTAATGGTAATGATGAAGCTAAGGGATTCTTTAAGTTTGTAGTTGCCTTAAGAGTTTTCGATTTAGAAAGGGCTTGAGGCAGCTAAGACTGCTGTAGTCACCTTGGACCTAATTCAAAAGAGAAATGCCATCTTTATCATTCTCTACTCCCATACTGGGAGGTGTAACAGCTATGGAGATTGCTGTAAGCCATTTGTATTATTTTTTATATATTAAGAAAGGGGGACCTGTGGGAGCCCGTTTTCAGGTTCCTCGTGGCATTACTTAGCATGTCCCCATAGAGGATGATTCGGACCACAGGCCTGAGTGCAGGTGTCTGAAATGGTCTGCACTTGGCTGTGCTGGGGGGGGGAGGTCTTTTGTTCCACCCCTTTGCATCTCTATAAATACCCTGGGACAGAGACAGTCGGGGCCGTTGGAAAAGGTTCCAGGCCCCCTCGAGGCTATCCTTTATTTTCTGTTTATCTCCGCAATATTCTCCGCAATAAATTCTTCTATCTAATATTTCCTGCTTCTCACACTCAGGGAAACTCGGGGGAGCTGTGGGGTTGGTGGGTAAACGCCCCACGCTACAGAAGCTTTAATGCATGGCCCTATCTGGAAACCTTGTCTGACTTGCTCTTCTAGAGGCTGCCATGATACTGTGCAGGTATCTCCCACCCACTCTTTGCTAGAAATGGGAGCATTTTGACAGGACTGCATGTAGAAACTCACAAAATGACACTTAGGAATGCTCCATTGTCATAATTTTATTCTTATATTTTTGGTTGTGAGCCTGGCCTTTAACGGCTGAGCCATCTCTCCAGCCCCATAATTTTATTCTTGACATTGCCTCCATTGAAATCTGACAGCTTCTTGGTTCTGTTACTGTTTGACATTTTTGGAATTGTCTTACAGACTAAAACCTCAAGGAAATAAAACCTTTCATTGTGGGAGTTGGTGTCAGTTCCTTTACAATGCTTGTTTCACTGATACATATCACATAGTTACTACTACAATGAGGATGTCTGAGCCTACAGGACCCATGGTGTCTTTCTGATAGTGGGTGAGGCTGCCTGGGAGTTTGGCTGGCCAAGGGGTCACCTTAGAAACAATTATGAAAATTATGTAGATAACTCTTAATTTTATTAATTAGTAATTTTTGTAGTCATGTGACTCCTGGGAGTGTCACAGGAGTGATTGAAAACACAACTTTTCTAGTTCTAGCTGTGCTGGAGGTCTAGATCCTCAAAAGATTCCATGAGCTACTTCATAAGATGTTAGATCTGGCAGCATCTTTTACCTAGGGAAGCAATCTCCCTCTGAGCTGAATTTAAGTGTGTCCTTGAGGTGTGCTTTCCATTTGTGTGTCTATTTGCCTTGTGATCAATCAAGTCTAAACCTTCCATTTGCTGAGATACCTGATGTCTATGCAGAATGTAAAGAAGATATCAGATGCCATCTTGGGGAGAAACTGAGGAGGTGACATTTGTTACATTAAACTTTATTATAAAAACCTTGCAAATAAAATATACCATAAAGCTAACAAGACCCAAAGTCTATACACTGCAGTGAACTTCTGTACAGTTAGAACAGTCATACTGAAGGTGTGGAACTTCACATTGGATTTTACAGTTTTACTATTGAATATATTTTTATGCACCTAACATCCCCCCCCAACAGACACAAAATGACCATTAGAACTATGAAAGCAATTACCTTTATATCTTCCAGGAGTTAATGGTCCATTTGTGGCACTCAGTCCTTTGCGCCAAGTAGTGTTGTTTAAGGGATCTCTCAATTTGACCAAGTTTATTTCCAGTGTTTGGGAATAATATTTCTGTGGACCCTTCTGGATCATTACTTGGGGTTTCTCTGAAACTGGAGTACCATATATGGGATGGCAGGGATAACAATTTCCTATCTTTACAAAAAGTTTCCATGGGGGGCGTTCTGTTATCTTTAGAATTACTGGTTTTGTCCCCAACCTTTCCAGGCTAGGTGTAGCTGGAAAAGATTGACTTTTTCCATCTTGGTGGAGACTACTTATTGCATGATTTTGTGTGTGTCTTTTTAAAGCAAGATGATAGTCCATCTCTCACTGGGTATGGGATGCTCTTGGGAAGACTTGACCCAGGGGAGGTGGTATTCTCCAGCTGAGACCATTCCTACCTGCTGACAGCATTCTCACAATTAAAAGAACAGTTTACTGAAGGGAGAAATCTGATGCCTTTTCTGCTCTGCCAGAGTGTTATATGTGTCACGTTTAACTTGGGCTGAAGATGCCCAAGATAATTTGGCTCTGGATCTGTAACAACTAAACCTCTTCTACAGTGAGTGATGTGCTAATCAATTTATCAAGCTTATAGAACATTCAGTATAGTTTATTTAACTACAATCCATTCTTTCAGCTGCACAGCATCTATTTCTTCATGTTTGAAAAATAGTTCTCCACAGTTCAGCTTGCTTTCTTGTGAGAGAGCTAGGAGTTAGGGTCTGTAAAGGGAGAGACTACTCACAGCCATTTAACTGGTCTCTGTATTGTCTGCAACATCCACTGTCTGATGACATCCCTCCATCTCCATCCTTCACTTGGTGCTGTTTAAATGTGGGTGAATTTCCAGGTAGCACATGTTAGACATTTCTCCTGAAAAGCTTCTTCCCCTGACAACCGTGCTCCTCTGAGGTGCAAGTTGTATGATTCTCCTGTCCATTACCATCAGAATCGGAAATGGAGTGTCCAAGGTGGTCACTTGTGTGCCAAGCCCTCTTCCTGTCTCAAATGTGGCTCATCTGGCACAGGTTTACCTGGTAAAATCCACACCTCTGAGAAGAACCTGACTGTACTTTGTGCCTGTTGGTCCTGGGACATAAGTGACTAGAATTGTCCCTGAGCAGAAATAATTTGAATTTTTGTGCTCTTGAGGATTAGAGATCCTGGTCTTGAAATTTCTGAGGGCCCAGTAAAGATCTGTCATGTGAGTGGGTCCTTGGGAATGATGGCAAGTGGGTCACTCCTGCAGACGTTCTCCATAGTACCACAGTGGGGTCACTCCTGCAGATGTTCTCCATAGTAACACAGTGCAGTTTAAAGTACTTGAATAAAAAGTGGTGCCTTCCTGTAGCACCCTCTTAATCCCCTCTGATCTCCTTATCCTCCAGAATTCTAAGTTGACAGTCTTCTGGCTTGGTGATTGAGGCAGGTAACAGGTAGAGTCCATGGTTATTGATGATTCCTATGCTTCTGCCACTTCAAACCACTGAAGTGGATGTCTGGTCTGACTTGCATGGAATGATGTGTTTTGGGTTTGAATGTTCAAAAGACTTAGGGAAAAGAGAGGTGAAGCTTCTGAACCTAGGATATTTGCTAAAGATGTGTGTGACCTGGAAACTTCACCCTGTCCCTCCTTTGTTTGCAAGTAATGGAGGCAGCCAACTTTGTCCACAAATAGCCAATACCGCCATGTTAGAGGAAAGGAGAACTTATCTTTGAGCTTGGCACTGACTGTACTGGAGTTAAATCTTCTGAAGTGATAGCAAAAGTAGGCATGGCAAATAGTACCTTAACACATGAAATTGGCCTCAACAGTTTCTGTCTCCCTCTTTTTTAATGTAAAATCCCCTCTGCCAGCCTGTACTCCACCACCATGATGCTGCTTTTGAACTGGTTTGCCAAGCCTTGTGTCCTGTCTCTGTACTAGCCAATAATGTTCGTTTCTGCCATGGACACAGAGAATAAGCACCAGGCCACCTGTTTACTGTGGACCCATGCAAGACAATAGCCACTGCTCACTTCTGAGTGTGTCCTCTTATGCACAGGCCACTGATGCAGAAAGACGTCTTTGGGGATGTCTGTCTCCCAACTTGTGCTTCTCCTATCTGAGTAAATTATTTGCAGTGCTTGAGTCTAGCTTGAGTCTGATCAAGTTGTGACAATGTTCTTTTCGTTCAAAGGACAAAATACTGCAAGAGATTCCCATCCTCATGTCTTTCCAGGCCTTTGAACAGGCTGTAACTCTGACTTTTCTATGGATTGGTGCTGCTGGAATGAGGATATCTGCATTCCAACTCTGAAGGCATGTCTCCTGGGTTCACCAGAAGCACTACTAATACCTGTGGTGGGTTCTAGATGCTTAGAGAATCAGGAAGTGAATGTCATGGAGTTTGGAAACATTTCCTGCAATGCTGCTTTTTTGAGACTTTGGAGTTAACTGTGATGCTTGTCTAACCTTGTGAAAGGGTTAAAACATCTCATAACTTGAGTTGTCTCTGAACCATCAAGTGTCCCATCATGTGGGGTACCACGGACAGCTCAGTTCCTCCTGTGACCCAGTTGCAATCCAGACCCAGGAAACCATTCTTTTGGATAATAGGGAATGGAATTTCTCTGGTGCCCTGGGTATATAGAGTATGGTTTTTTTTTTTTAATGTGACTGCATAAGTCTCCATGTAACTTATGTTTATTAATAACAATCCCAGGAAATGAGCTTTTCTGTTGCATAGGGTCAAGTGGCAGGGCAGCTTGCACCAGCTGTCAAGTCCACTCTGGCTTGTTCTGGATTGCACTTTGACCTACAGTTTATGGATCACTTAGTAAATGGGTCTGAGCACCCAAATGTCTGAGTTTGTTACTGCTGGAATAAGAGCTTGATTGAGCACAGGCTACCTGCTTTCTGTGCTGTACAAGGAATAGCAACTCACCACCCACTGCAGAGTGAGCGTGTTCTCATATGCCAAGGCCACTGATACAGCAGGACTGACTCTTAGGAGATGGACATTTTCTAACTTGTCTTCATGCCTCATTCATCACCTAATGTGTGTGCTGCTTATTGGTCAGTAGTCTAATGAAATTCCTCAGTGATGGAGCAGTGGCTGTGGATTTATGGTAACACATAGAAATCATGGTGGGTGGTGTCATGAACTTCATGAATTTGTGCTATTCTTACTGCCTGGGGAAGGCAGCTCCAACCAGTGCACCATTGGCAGCTGGTTTAGTGACGGACACTGTCTTTTGCCTCATATCTTGTCATCAAGATTTAATCCAAAATACATTAATAATGGCAGGATTTTGTATCAGGATTCAGAAATTTTATTCTGCCCCACTCTCATATTCTTGCCTTCTGTCTCTTGAAGTGTGACTGCTTGAATAAATCCTTGATAAATGTCCTTTCTAGTGGGCAAAAATGTCTATAATGATGTTTATGTAAAATTACATGTTTTGTATGAAATTCTACACAATATTGGATCAAATAATTAAGTTTCTCCTAAATTTGGAAAAACTGTAAGAAGACATGAGTTGTCCTCATACTAAATGTTAAAGTGTACAATGCAGTGTTAATTATATAAATGTCCAGATTCCTTGAGCTTATCAAGTGTGTGTGTTGTACACAGGAAGTGGATCCCACAGATTTGCATTGCTTCTTGGCACGTCATGGCAAAAAGTGACTTAATATTAGCAACACCATTTTCTGTTACAGACTTGAAGCTCATTGTCAAGTTCAGAATTGGTTGGGGTGGGGGTCTAGGAACCTCTACGCTAAGATTAGGTTTATTACTGTAATTAGATCCCAGAGCATGGAGTCCAAGTCCTAACTAAGGTTCCTGTAAGCTGGGAAGCAGGGATGCTGATGGGAGCAATTGAGTCAGGGTCAATGTTGAGAGCCCAGGGGATCTGGAGACATAACCCAATGAGAATGAAGATCTGAGCTCAAGATTCTGGGCTGTAGCTCCCACTGTGAGGAAGAAGGGCAGATAGTCAAAGGACCAGGGAATGTAATAGCCATTATGAAAGCCTCAGAGTAGTGGATCAACTGGGCATGTAACTACCATACGAAGATATAGCCTGACAGCCCGTGTATTCTGTGAGTGTAATTCCCCCATAAAGATAAGCCCAAGAGCTAGAAGATCTAGGGCTGTAACTTTCCCATGAGGATGAAGCCTGTGAGCTCTGAGAGTCAGGGCCATCAAACTTTGCTTCTGGTACTCTTGGTTACCATGCTTCTAGCCTTGGAGTTTCCAAGGTAGATATAATCCAATAATTCTACTATCTGTATCCATGCCCATGTGGTAGACAGGTCTGCCACACTGTGGATGGATGCTCTCAAAAGCTGTGATGCCTCAGAGTGCTCCCCTGAAACGTTTACCAAGGAAACTCGGTCTCAATAATCCTCATTAGTTTTCCTACCTTTGGTGGCATTAGAATGATTGTGCCAAACAGGTGGTATAATGGCCACCATCACTGATAGTACCGTATCTACTCTGGGCAATCAGGTGGCATGATGAATTTTGGGCTCTTGTGGAGCTATGGCATGGCGCATAAGAGACTGATCCCAACACAATCTGTAAGAAGAGTCTGTCTGGTCTGCCCTTAGGGATGAGTCTCTTATTTCTTGATTCTGGGGAAATGACTCAGAGGTTCTTACCAGGCTGTAAGAAGTGAAATGTAAGTGCTCATGGTTCTAACAGATCCAATCTTGTCACTGAAACAAGATGCTTTTCTTCTAGCTGTTTGACTGTGCACAGCCTGAGACCAGGGTCTCATGCCCAGCTCTGACTCTGGAGGGATTCCTGCCATCATAGGGAAGTAAACCAGGCAGGTGGAGCAAGTGCAAGTCTGTGGAGTGCTCAGTCCTCTCCTGAGCTGCTTTCTGCTGCTTTCCTTGTAATGTTCCTCTCACCTCATGTGGATTGTCCCGCTTTCTCTCCCAATACCTACTGTCTTATTTTCCCCTTTAAAACTCACCAAAGGATGTATTCACTGCTTGTTTTTTTAATTTTTATACCTTGACATTTTTTTGGGCGGGGGGGGGCTTTCAACCATCTCCCACATAAATATATGGAGGTTTATTCATTCTTACGTAAGTCCAGCTTAGCTTCGCTAAATTCCTGCCACCTTTTAAGTTATGCCATCTACCTTTTGCCTCCTGGCTTTTATCTTTCTCTATTCTATGGCTTTACTTTCTTTACTTCTGTGGCTTGCTGTGCGTCTGGGTGCCTGGTCCCTGATGTCCATTTCAGTGACAATACTTTGACATTCTACCTCAGTGCCTGAAAGTGTCAGAGGACTGTTGCAATTCTGTTGGTTGGTCGATTGAAAACTTCCTAAGGTTATTTGGGAAGGGAGAGACTGACCATCTGGAATTTGGCCCCCAGCAGGACTATGGTATATTAAACTGAACTCTGTGCTACCTTCTAGTAGAAGCAGCTTCATAGGGCTTTGCTGACTTGGAGACTAAGAGACTGAGTACTGTGCCCATCACAGTCAATATATTGACTCATGCACTTAGAATGATATATCTCTACAAGGGACCTAAACACTAGTTACCATTATAGCTGTCACACACAGGCTTAAACCATAAACCATAGGTATGTTTTTTTTTTGTTTTAAATAGAAATAGATTTGAAATGCTGGAAATGAGAGGGCTGTGTGCTCTGAAGGAGACACACCAACAACCAGAAACATATCACTTTGATTATATGCAATGGACAGCAGAGTGCCTCTACTGATGGTAGGGGGTCTTGGTGGGGGACAGTCTCAAACTGCAATAATCCCAGGGAGGATTTTTTTCATCCTCTACAGTAGGCTTCCATATCTCATTGACAACCACAGCAAACTTTCTCAATTTGTTGTTAGCAAAGGAAATGTCTACTCTCCTTGTTATAAATTCATGAATGAAAGCATTCATGGCAGATGATTGTAACAAGAGATTGTCTTGGGTTTTCTTTTAGAGCTAATTATATCCAAGAGTTTGGGACAAATTTGCAAAGTTTGTAAAATCTCTCTACAAGTGCTTTGCCATGAATGTCATTGCACTTGAGAGGCACCAGATACAGGTCTGGGCCAGCTTGTTCAGTGTTGATGTGTAGTTCAGAAGTTGTTTCAGCACAAACAGTTTAATTCCCTAGATTAAGCTCGAGGAGGAGCTAGGAGCATCGGCTGAGGGCAGGCATGAAGCACTGAACTCGGAATCCTCCAGCCAACACTGCTCCAGATCCAGGGTTGGCCAGGTGACTGGCACTGAGGAATTCCAAGTGGCTTAAGACACATTTCACTTCAGTGTGCTTATGAGAATCCAGGGACAGACTGGGGGAGCTGAGGCCGTCAGATGGAGTTCAAAATGGAGAGTCACAGGCAGCGGGTCCTCCTGTCCTCTTCTGTGGATGAGCTTTCTCAGTGTGGACATTTTGGATCGTGGGACAAACACTAGTAACCTCTGTGGGAAATGACTTACCCCTTTCCGCAGCCCTTTTTTAGGGCACATCTTATTGCTGGCTGCATTGATATTTTTTCACTCCTGTTTAATAGAACCACATGGGGCAGGGGAAGCACTTTGGAACTTTAGGGGTGTTGGACACTTGAAAATATGCTGGAGTCTGGGAACGGATGGCTCCAGTGTCTGCTTTCAAGAATCTCAAACCACATGACAGGATGCTTCATCACATCCACCTGTAGATATATAACATATACACATGTGTACTTAAAGGGTTTTAGCGGTGTCTCTTGATGCTGACTTCCAGATTTAGTGGAACCTAAGAATGTCCCCCCGTATCCAAAGATGGCATGTTAGAAAAGCTAACTGTCCTTGGAGATGTGAGATGTGCTAGTGTGTCTGCAGTTCCTTCAAAAATGGCTCATGGGAAGAGGCTGAATGATTGACTAAGGTCTCCAAGATTCTTGCCAGGAGAGAGCACTTGGCTATGACTTTGGTCAGAGGCAACAGGACATGCCCAGTTGGTCAGATGCTAAAAGATTACCTTTAACTAAACTTCTAAGACTTCATATGGTGGACTGTGCTTGCCTCTCACTTTGGGAAATCATCTTAACTTTTTGGACTGTGCCCAAACATGTGAAGAGTGGATGGGGCAGGATGCTTAAACCGCAGCTGAGAGCTGACACCTCAAAACTGCAGGGAAGAGTCCACTCTCAAAATGGTAGGAGTCTTTAAACTCAAAGACCACCACCTTGAGCAAGGCTGCATCTCCTAAATATGCCCAAATGTCATTACCTGGGATGAACCCAAATAAGGTCACTAACTGGGGACATGCATGTATTCAGATGTCCCAGCCTATGGGGGCATTTCATTGAAATCAGCACAAGAAGATGGCGACTCAAGAGCCAGATCTGTCCATGGCCGGTCTTTCGGAAGGAGTGTCCTTGATCTACAGTCAAGGCTCCTCACCTTTGTGCACTGGCCCACCAACAATACTAGGATAATTGCTCAAAGTCAGTTGATGGCAGGGCCATCTACAGGTTCAGCAGGTCTCACTTAGATTTGTGATTTCTGGAGTTTGAAAAGTATAGTTGAGTAGACACTGCGATGGCTTTGTCTCATTTTGGAAGCATTAAGAAAATTGGGGTCCTATAAGTTTTCTTACAGGGCAGCATCCTGAAGCTGTCAGTTCCTTGCAGGTATCTTTTGATCTCCAGCACATGAGTTGGAAGTCACCCCAAATGTAGAATTGTTTCTGTGTGCATAGAAGTGACTGATGTCATTGCTTCCACTTTGGCCATGGAGTATCTGGAACAGGCTGGTTTCACTTTGGAAGAAGTGGTTCTGGGGACAGCAGCTTGTTCCTGAAAGCTAATCTAAGATTCAGTAGGACATGATGGTTTAAGATAGCTATTTGGATTCCTTTGAGCGGGCTAAGTAGCCTTTACTTTGGCATTGGGATGTAAGAATGAAATGCCTAAGGGTCATGTAACCAAGCAGCCATTTGTGTGGAGAGATGACTTCAGACTGTCCGTCCAATTATTCTCTGGGATTGTTTTTTGGTACTGATGGACTGTTAGTTTCAGTCTGTCTGGAAGTGTCCACTTTTACACTGGTCAGGAGTGGCTTCTGGTTGGAGAAGTTGAGAGGAGGTGCATGGGCTTTGCTGTCTGTGGATGTCAGAGGATAAGTAGGCCATTTGATGTAACTCTGAGAAGGGATCCTGCAGCTAATGCCAGTTGGGCACAATGTTGGTGAGGGTGTTTCAAAGGCGTAGTTCTTTGATTTTTATATTTTTCTTAGTCAACAGATATGTAGTGTCTGTGTACTGCTGAAAAGGTTCTTAAAAGATTTTCTCAAAGGATTGAATTACATGACTCTGTGTCCACTTGTGATGGACAGTTCATCTCATTTGCTATTGCTGGTCAGTGAAAGGACCATAGCACTTTCATGGTTTTAGTGTAATCTGTTGCTGAAACAAAAACAGTACAGTCAAAAGAAACTTAAGCAAGAAAGTCTGGGTTATTTCACTTGGACTGTAACATCTAAGTACATCACTGAAGGAAGTCAGGGCAGGAGGCTGGGTCAAAACACTGGAAAAACTGCTTACTAGCTTGATGTCTGGTCTGTATTCATCTGGCTTTCTGATCTAGTTGAGGCTCATCGACTTAGGGATGCTGCCATCCATAGTGGGCTGGGCCCTCCACATCAGTCAAGACAATCTCCTATCTATGTGTCCACTGACTAATCCGATCTGAGAAATTCTTCAGGTTCCCATCTTCCCAAGCGACTAGTTTGTATGACAATAACAAGAATAATCAGTATATTGGTTTAAATGGTGGAATAAGCAAGAACTTCATTCCTAAGAAGACTGAGTTCCTTAACAACCTTGGGCCTTCATCAGTCTCATGGATTCTATGAATTCTCACCACCCTTCAACACCAATTCTAGAGAAGATACACCCTTGGAAAGTCATGGGTCTTGTATTTCTTGCCTTTTCTGCACTAGGAACAGTGTGTTCTAGACAAGAGTTCAGATGACCTGTCTGTATCCACAACAAGAACAATTAGACTATCCTGAGTGTGTGTGAATGAACAGCCCCAATCAACTGAATCACTTACTGAAGATAACAGGAAGAAGCAACTTCTTCCATTTGCCTTTATTTCCCATTGTATGATAAAATACTGAGAACAAAAGCAACTTAAGCGGGGAGAGGGAGAGGACTTATCTCACAGTTCAGTCCTACAGTCTACCATAACATGGAAGTGACAGAGGCAGGAGCTTGTTTGATAAAGCCAGTCATATATATGTATATCTATGTTTAAGCAGAGTAATGCCAAGTAACCCATGTGCACTTGCTTAGTGCTCCACTATTTTCTATCTTGAAAATTTCAGGACCCCAAACCTAGACACTATTCCTAGGGTATGGTGCTACTTGCGGTTCAGATTGTCTTCCTACATTAATTAAGAAAATACCTTAGACATTCTGAGGTATGCCTTGATCTGTGTAGTCTCCCACAAGTTTCTAGAACATCCTTCCTAGATGATTCTATTGTGAAGTTGATAGTGTCCCAAAAGTTATTCTACTTGTAGTTAGAATACCTAGAATTCTATAATGATGGTTCAACTTGGTGCTGCAACTTGAGTGCACTGCATTTTGTATAAGGATTCTCTAGATGAATGAGCAGAAACAATAGGATGAGTAGATATGCTCTTCAAGGATTAAGTCAGTTTGCATTAAATTAGCAGCAATGGCCGAATCACATCTGAGAAGTTGAGAAGCCAGTAGTTGCTGGGTCTTGGAGGTTGTCAAGCATTTGGAGTATTCCCACAGCAGCTGTCACTCAGATGAGAGTCTGTGAAGCTGGGTGCCTCAGCAGTGTTAATCTGTCATAGAGAACCTGAAAGGTTCTTGGAGAGCTCTCTAGTCATGAGTCCACAATAGAAGACATTCAAAGCAGTTTCTGACAGAGCAACAGGATAAATCAACTCAGAAGCAAGGGGGAGGGCAAGGCATCTTCTGCCAAATCCTTGTTCTGACTTTGACCCACTTTACTTATTTCATGAATTATAACCCACCTTTCCTGATTGATTTGTATCCCTATAGAATGTAGAGGCTCTAGGAATTGGTTTCCCTATTACTATATGAGGGGGAATCCAATTAGTTCTTTTTATAGGCTGAAGTCTCTTTGTTTTGGGATATGCTGTTAATCTCTCCGAAGAACTTATTGCAAGCTCTTTGCCAATGTTCATTTTCTGCTCATAATGAGGGAATTTCAGCATTAGCTAAAAGGTACTACAATTTCTGCTGTCTGTTCCTACAATTTGATGAAGTCTCATTTTCCTTTCAGAATCAATACGGAAAACTTTTCTACATTGGTCTTAAATATTTTACAGTGTGCTAAAAATAGCCATTCTAAGATACCTTCTCTCAGCATGAGAACTCCTGTGGGAAATGGGTTGAAGCTAAAGTAACTAAAACATAATCAAGCTGTGGCTCCAAGTGATCCACATTTGCAGCTTGTCATTTCTTTTCCACCAGAGACAATTTTCTGCCAGCCTCAGCTGATAATATTCTTGGACTATTTAAGTCCTTACTGCCTGGTAGGATTAGAAATAAATTACTTAGCTCTTGAGCAGATAATCTACTTGTGGGATGTATCCAGATAATCTCTCCCAGCAGTCTTTGAAAATCATTAATGTTATTGATCTCTCCTGGTTTGTACTTGCTGTGGTTGAGTTTTCTGTAAACCTGTCCTAGTCTGACTGTGAGAGGTGGCCGTAAGTGATTCACAGGGTCTCCAAGCACTTCTTCTGGCCCCTTAGCAACTTTGTAAGGCAGCCTCTTAGAACATCATACCATTTATATTACATAAAGATGCTGGAGACAGTGCTTTCCGTGTTACCCAGATTCCAATGTGCTCCTCTTCTAGCTCTTCAGAATCTTGCCTACTGATGGTGTTTGCGATGCCCTCTAGCACGACTTTGTGCATGTTCCTCAATGTGCTCCAGGGAAGAGCTTTTATTTCTGCCCTTAGGAATGAGTCTGTCTTTTGTTGATTCTGGGGAAATGGCTTATTAAGCTCTGAGAAGTGGAACATAAGCACTCATGGCACTGTCATATGCAATCTTGTCACTGAAACAAGATGCTTTCTACTAGCTTTTTGACAGTGTACAGCCTGAGACCAGGGTCTCACACCCAGCTCTGACTCTTAAGGGATTCCTGCAGTCATAGGGAAGTAAACTTGGAAGGTGTAGCAAGTGCAAGGCTGTGGTGTGCTCAGTCCTCTCCTGAGCTGCTTTTTGCTGCTTTCTTTGTAATGTTCCTGTTACCTTCTTTAGATTGTCCCCCTTTCTCTCCCAATAGATACTATCTCCTTGTCCCCTTTAAAACAGATCAAAGGATGTAGTTAGTGTATTTTTTTAAATCTTTATTTCTTGGCTTTTGAGGTGGAGGGAACCTACCACCCATCTCCCAAATAAATACATGCAGGTTTACTCAGAATTTCTAATGGATGCTCAGCTTAGCTTCAATAATTTCCTGCCACTTTCTAAGTTATTCCATCTACATTTTGCCTCCTGGTTTTATCTTCTCTATTCTATATACCTTTCTTTACTTCTTCTGTGGCTTGCTGTGTATCTCCATGCCTGGTCCCTGTTGTCCATTCAGTGACAATACTTTGACATCCCACTTCAATGCCTGCAAGTGTCAGGGGTCTGTTGCAATTCTGTTGGGTGGTCCATTTAAAACTTCCTAGGGTCATGTGGAAAGGGAGAGACTCACCTCTGGAATTTGGCCCCTGGCTGGACTATGGTATATTAGTTCTGACTGTTCTGCCTTCTGGTAGAAGAAGCTTCATAGGGCTTTGCTGACTTGGAGTCCAAGAGGCTGAGTACTGTACCCATCGGTCAATATATTGACTCATGCACTTAGAATTTGCATCTGATATATTGCTACATGGAACACCAACACCAGTCACCATTATGGCTGTCATACACAGGCTTAATCCATAAATCCAAAAGTGTTTATTTTTTAAAGAGAAATGATGGAAGGAGTGTGCTGTGTGCTTTGAAGCAGATACAGCAGCAACCCTTAAACACAGCATATTGATTATATGCAATGGACAGAAGGGTACAGCTATTCATGGTATGGATCTCTCTGGGGTACAGTCTCAACCCGCAATGATCCTAGAGAGGATTTAATCAATCCCCCACACTAGGCTTCTATATCTCATTACCAAGCAGCAACCTTCCACAATTTATTGTCAGCAAAGACAATGTCTGCTCTCCAGGTCATTGAAAGACCTGAAAACATTTATAGCAGATGCTTGTAGTCAAGATACTGTCTTGGATAGCTTTTTGCTTGGGACAAATTTGGTCAAGTGTGTCTACAAGAACTTTGCCACTGATGTCATAGCAATGTAATGGGGTAGAGCACAGCTCCTGGGCCAGCTTGCTCAGCTTGTCTTGTCTGTGTGGTATAAGAATTGTTTCAGGACAGGCAGAGAGAGTTTATTTCCACAGAAATTGATCTCGAGGAGGAGCTGGGAGCATAGGCTCAAGGCAGGCATGAAAGCACTGAACTCAGAATATTGCCACCAACACTGCTCCAGTTCTAGGGTTTGCAAGTTGGCTGTACTTTCTCAAGAAGAATCCCACGTGTCCTAAGGCATACCTCACTTAAAAGTATGCTTATGAGATTCCAAGGGGTACCTGAGGAAGTTGAGGCAGTCAGATGAAGTTTAAAATGGAGAGTCCAAGGCAGCGTGTACTGTTGTCCTGTACCAAGGATGAGCTTTCTCACTACAGGCATTTTTGGATCGTGGGACTAACCCTAGTAAGCTCTGTTGGAAATGGCTTACCCCCTGCCATCAGCCCTTTTTAAGGGCACACCTTTACTACCTAGCAAGAGTGGCATTTTTTCTCCCTTGTTTAATAGAAGCACATGGAGCAGGGGAAGCACATATGGAACTTTAGGAGTGTTGGACATTTAAATATGCTGGAGTCTGGTAAAGGAGGCCCCAGAGTCTGCTTTCAAGAATCTCAAACCTCCCATGATAGGATGCTTCATCACATCCAACTTGGCGTATATAACATATATACATGTGTACTTAAAGGGTTTTAGTGGTGTCTCTTGAGGCTGACTTCCAGATTTAGTGAAACCTAAGAATGTCCCCTTATATCCAAAGATGGCATGTTAAAAAAGCTAACTGTCCTAGAAGAGGTGAGCTGTGCTAGAGTATATGCAGTTCCTTCAAAAATGGCTGATGGGAAGAGGCTGAATGATTGAAAGTACGGTCTTCAAGATTCTGCCAGGAGAGAGCACTTAGCTATGATTTTGGTCAGAGGCAACAGGATATGCCCAGTTGATCAGATGCTAAAACATTACCCTTAACCAAACTTCTAAGACTGCAGGTAGTGGATTGTGCTAGCCTCTCACTTTGGGAAATCCTCTTAACCTTTTGGATTGTGCTCAAAAATACGAAGAGTGGATGGGGCAGGCTGTTTAAACCACAGCTGAGAGCTGACACCTCAAAACTGCAGGGAAGAGTCCACTCTCAAAATGGTAGGAGTCTTTAAACTCAAAGACCACCACCTTGAGCAAGGCTGCATCTCCTAAATATACCCAAGTGTCATTACCTGGGACGAACCCAAGTAAGGTCACTAACTGGGGACATACATGTGTTCAGATGTCCAAGTCTATGTGGACATTTCATTAAAATCAGCACAAGAAGATGGTGACTCAAGAGCCAAATCTGTCCATAGCTGGTCTTTAGGAAGGAGTGTCCTTGATCTACAGTGGAGTCTCCTCAACTTTGTGCACTGGCCCATGACCAATACCAGGATAACTGCACAAAGTCGGTTGATAGCTGAGGCAATCTACAGTTTTGGCAGATCCTGACTACATTAGAGCTGTCTGTAGTTTGAAAACTATCCTTGAGTAGACACTGTGATGACTTTCTCTTATTTTAGAAGCATCAGGAAATTGAATCCTGTTACAGGGGAGCATCCTGAAGCTGTCAGTTCATTTGCCAGGATCTTTTGATCTCCAGCACATGATTAGGATGTTGTCCCAAAGGGAGAATTGTTTCTATGTGCATAGAAATGGCTGTGGAGTATCTGGAACAGACGGGCTTCACTTGGGAAGAAATGATCCTGGGAAGAGCAGCTTGTTTTAGAGAGCTAGTCCTTAAGGTTAATCTTACATGATGGTTTAAGCTAGCAACATGAGTTCCCTACAACATGCTAAGTAGCCTTCACTAAGGCATTGTGATACAGTAATGAAATGCCTAGGCTCACCTAATCAAGAAGCCATTGGTGTGGACAGATGACTATTGTGGGGATTAACAAGGCAACTCCACATAGTTAAAAAGGAGGTTCATTTTAGGGTAGCTTACAGCCAGTAAAGGGGTGGGTTAAGGGAACCAGGAGAGGTGAGGTGTAGTATAGCCGGGTTCTCTGGAGAACTCTGCTCAGTCTGCCATCCAGCATCACAAAGAACCAAGAGAGCTGGCGCATTCGTATATTGTGTCTTAAGGGCTCCTAATTCAGCTCTGCCCCAGGTGCATGTCATAGTTAGGTGTGGCAGGTACCAGAAGCCTTTCTAGGGTGGTACTTCTCGTCAAATCTAGAACAGCTACCCAATACAGATGACCTCAGATTGTCCTTCCTACTAAGCTCTGGGATTGGTTTTGGTACTGATGAGCAGTTAGTTTCTGTCAGGAAGCACCCCCCTTTGCCCTGATCAGAAGTGGGTTTCTGGTTGGAGAAGTTGAGAGAAGGGCATGGACTTTGTTCTCTCAGGATGTCAAAGGCTAGGTAGGCCATTTGATTGGTGTAAATCTGGGTAGGGGTCCTACAGCAAGTAACAGGAGGACACAACCTTGATGAGGGTGACTCAGAGAAAGACTTGGTTCTTTGATTCTTATGTCTTAGTCAACACACATGTCACATCTGTGTCCTGCTGACAAGGGTCCTGAAATCCTTCATCATAAAGGATTGAATTGAGTGACTCTGTGTCCACCTGTGGTGGGCAGTTTGTCTCATCTGTTGCTGATCTCAGGACTTGTTCTAGTTTGAGGAGACTGAATTCCTGACTTTGGAACAGCATTTACACTACATCTCTCTTTTACTTTTTGTGGTCAAGGGCATGGCCATTGGCAGTTTCTGGGCCCCTATTTCTGCTTCAGAACATTCAAAAGTGTCCTATGACTTAGCTATGGGAAAGGTATTGCTGATTGTCTAGCTCCATCTGTCCTTAGAATTTAGTGACTTTGGTCCTTTTTGTCCTATGGCACATTGCATTGAAGGCTGTTCTGTTGAATGATGCCTTGCTAAGGCATTTTTAGGATAAAAGCTCTGGAGGCTATGAAGATGGCTGACATAAAAGGTCAGAACTAAGCAGCATCTTGACCTTAACTCATATGAGGAAACAAATTGTTTTATTTGCATATTGTCACTGAAGGTGAAGGTAGATCTGCAAGTTAAGTTTTTCTGGTTTGAACAAACTACTGAGACTTTTGGAAGAAATGCAGGTAGTAAAAGCCAACCTTAGCATAGAAACTGCACCTGGCAGAACCAGAGATCATTGCCATGGGAGATGGCTCTGGAGCAACTGGAAAAGAGAGTGCTGGAGGCTGCTTGCCCCATCATAGCTTATGGATATCATTAATGTCCACTGTATTCAATGTCTGAAGGGAAATGGAACATCCATACTCAGTCGCTATCATATCTAGTTGGACTATTGAAAGAAGCAAAGCACAAGGTGTTCAGAAAACTCAGAGATTAAATAGAGGTGGCTTATCTTCAGCTCTGGGCAGTATGCCTATTTCCATGCTAATGCTATCCTTGTATACACACCTTGGACCATAAAGCCTGAGGTTTGGAGGTGTGAAACCCAGGGGACAAATGGTTTGTAAAAAACTGCATGAGTATAGAATAATTCATACAATGGTAGCAATGTATTCTACAGGTGACATCCTATCTTCAGGGAGCTGGTGCCCAGAGACTTCTGTTTTAATGACAAGGGATGTGTGGATGTTTAATGGCTGTGGACTTTGGAGTGCTTCCTGGAGCATGTGGAGTCTCAGTACCTGATTTCCCTTGAATGCTTCTTTGCTACATTGAAGTCCTAGTGGGATTCATTTGAGGATCATGTCCTTAATACTCTAGAGCACAAATATCTTGGAGAGTCCACAACATTATCCACTTCAAAGTTTCAAGCTTTAATTTGGACTTCATATCTGTCTAGGTCTTAAAGGCAATCTTGACCATAAAGAATGTAACACAAGATTTTATGTGAAAATAAACAGTCCAGGCAGGGTCTTTAATCATGGCATTTTAATGGCCAGCTCGGGGCCATTTTATACTTAGTGGTCTGCCCCATCCTAACTGAACTCAAGAAAGCTTCCTTGTCCTAAGCTTCTGCATTGGGCTATAGGGTGGGGCATGTTTAGGATGGCATTCACATCCCTAAGTTCCCATAAACCTTGGTGAAGAGAGGAGAGATGACTGAATCTTGCACATGAATTCAAGGGGAGGGAGATCTTTGATGGTTAAGCTTTTATGAAACAGTGCGCTCGTGCAATAATTTCCTTCATTCTCCACCTCCAGCTGCCAAAATAGGCTACTTCTGTGCTTATGTGGCTCATAACTACTTTGAGTGCAGAGCAGCTAGAGGGCAGAGGATAGCATCTCTTCTGTGCTTAAGTCCCAGAAGCATCTAGAGTTACTTTAGATGGATACCTTCTCCACCCACCATGGTCATGTTACATATCTTAACAACCTAGCAGGAACTTTATTGTGTGACAGTGCCTATCTGGACATAATCACTTGATGTAGTATCACACTAAAGTCTGCTGGCTCTATAGTTGCTAATGATCCACCACGGTTTTCTACTGGGATCGGCATCACAGTGAGTCACTATTTGATTGGCTGTGGGATGTGTTTTCCCAGGAAATAATTTAACATTGATCCAAGCCTTGTCTCTTGGGAGGAGGGTCTTCATAAGGAGGATTCCTATCTTTGCACTTCTGATCCAAGGGTTTTCAATGACCTAGAGTAGCACCCATCTAAGGAAGGTGGTGCAGTGTTCCACAGAAAGGGTCAGTGCTATGGCAGGTGGATTTAGTTCACCGATTCCACTTCTGAGCTAGAAATTTCACCAAGGGCTGATCATTATTACATCTCAAGGTTTGAATGTATGCCTCTTTTTTGAGTGTTTTGAAACTTAAAAAAAATCATTTCCACCTGAACCTCTCCATTCTACAACTGCATTCAGTCTCCCTCTTAGTATGAATTACTTTTGCTATGATGAAACAGTGCGATAAAAAAAAAATCAAGTTGGAGAGGAAAGGGTTTATATGCCTCATGCTTCCACATCCATAGTCCATCATTGAAGGAAGCTTGGACAGTAATTCAAACAGGGCATGTACCTGGAGGCAGGACCTGCCAGGGAGAGGTGCTTCTTTTACTGGCTTGCTCCCCATGGCTTGATCAGCCTGCTTTCTTATAGAGCCCAGGGTCACCAGTTCAAGTATGGCCCCACCCACAATGGTCTGGGACTTTACCCAATTAATCGCTAATTAAATGTCCTAGAGGCTTGCCTGTAGCCATGTCTTGTGAAAGCATTTTCAAAATTGAGGTTCCCTCTCAGATGACTTTGACTTATGCAAGTTGATATAAAACTATCCAGGACACTCTCCCTCTCAAAATCATGACCTCTCTATATTGTTACCCACATATGTAACCTCCTGAGTCTATTTAGTGTTGCTTGTATGTACGTAGGTTTTCCCATCTTAAGTGGTCAGCCCTAAAATCATCTGGGGGCTTGTCTCCACAACAGACTGATTTCTCCTTTTCTTAGTAGACATTGATAGTCTGTAGTTCTTAATGTAGAATGTGTCCTTGTGATGTTTCCACCATCCATGTTGGCATGCCAACTGGAGTTTTCACTACTCAGGTTTTGTGTAGGCAACTATACTGTTGGGACTTGGCTTTCCAGACCTGACAGGGCTGTACCTACTACCTCACAGCAGAGGTCATGACCCCTCTGGCTCTTCCTTTCTCTTTAGTCTCTTGTTTTGCAATGATCTGTGAGCCTCAGCTATAGGGGTTGTACTATACAGACAGGATTTTGGTTTGGATAGCCCAGGATCAGTTACTCTCTGCATTCTGACCACTTGTAAGTTTCTTGAATAGATTCTGTCCCTCAGAAAGAAGCTTCTTTGACAGCTTACACTTATGGATGCTTATAAGGATCCACATCTAGAATATTATTAGAGATTTAAATGGTTTAGCAAAGTGGTAATAGTGTTTGTCTCCCAGATCCATGGTCTTTCCAGCCACAGGAAGTTGGCCAGCTTTCCAGTCCCATGCTTAATTTCCTTCTGTTGAGTGGAACTTCATCCAATATGATAGCTGTTGGTTACTTCCTGTATAAAAGTGCCACTACTGCACCATTGTGGATATCTTCCTGGGGTGGTCATTGCTAGGCTTCATGAGCAGCCAGAGTGTATTTTTCTAGAAGCCTTGGCTTGCTTAACCCTGGGCTGCTTGCAAGCAGGATTACTAGAAGAAAGTGTTCAGGTAAGGCCACTACCTCTACATGAGACAAAACTACAATGCTGATCCTGTTCAGCTTTATAATACTGACAATTGGTGGCAGCCTTCAATAGCTCAGTAGGCAGAACAGGGGACTCTAAACTGGGTGAATTAATTTAAGAGTCTCTGAACTGTACTGGGAAACATTTCTACCGATTTTTGTCATGTGTCTTGTCTGCCCTGAAAGGACCAACTACAGTCCAAGTTTGAGAAACTCCACTGGGATTATGTATGCTGTAAAAATGAGACATAATTTAGAATGTAGGCTGTACATATGTCTCATTGTCTGAGTCTAGGACCTAGTATGAATGACTTTATTGCTTATAGTGAAACAGAAGCATTCCATATGCCTATATCTCGTGAAGTTAAACGGATTTCAGGAATGCCTGTCTAGAACAGGCAAAGATTTGTGTCCACTATCATCTACACATATGACAGACATAATAATAAACTAAGCACTTGGGGCTTAAGATTCAAAGCTTTGATAAATCAAGGAGCCCAAGAGACAACTCAAACTTATTATGTTCTTGAAAGTGGGCATTCATGGTTTACAGGTGACCACCTCCCCTCCTCCCTGCCCAAGAAAATGTTGAGGTATGAGAAGGAATGTGGCTCAATTCTCATGTGTGGAACTATAAGCTTGAACCTGGTGGGTGGCTTCTGTCTGTGTGGTTCCTTATGATGAAAGACTTGATACATGTTCAAGATCCCTGTGCTTCTCTGTACCTGTCCAAGGGTCTAAAGTGTTGGTAACTGATGCCAAAACTACCAGTGTGTCTCAAATCGGCCTTATGGTACTGAAACTCAGATGGATGATTCTCGTAGCCAGGTATCCTGTGATTTACAAGAGGTTATCAACATCCTTGGACTATTCTTCCTAGTTACTCTTAGCACTTCCAGATGTGAGAAGAGGAAAGTTTTTCCTCCCTCACTGCTACAATTTTTCTGGGGTACCATCTCTCCTTAGGTTGGGAAAGCTAGCTCACTGATGCTCCAGGACCTCCTAGATGTTTCCAAGTCCTCCATGGGCTTTCATGGGTGGGATTCTGAATAGTTGTGCACTTTTACATTATCTTAGAGTTAGGGGAAAGTATATGCTTATCAAATACAGGATGATTCCCTCACCAGTGCTTGGGCCCTTCCTTCCACTTAGTTTACTTCCTATGGCCTAGAATAGGCTTCTCATCCATTATTTCATTTTGAAAATTCTTGCCACTTTATAGTGGTCATGAAACTCAAAGACATGGCACTTAGCTCTACTATGCTGACCCCTGCTTGGACATATTTCTGCCCAGGGTATAGATCTGATGTTATAACCCAACACCTTGGTCCATATGTACTTTGTGTAGATGCTGAGGGAAAGACTAGTGAATGCTATATGCCTGGAATGGACTGAAGCTGTGATTGATGGGTTTCTACACAAGGTACTGCTTGGATGAAAGTCATAATTTGTCATGGGGGAACAAAAAGCACATATGTGGAAACTCTTATCACTTAAATTTCACCAGAGAACAAGAGACATTGATACATGACAAGTATACATTTGCCCCACATGATAGTGGCTGTGTGTGGATGCTCAAAAAGGCAGGCTGGGCCATGATTATCTCTCTGTTTTAAAAAAAAAAGCATATAGATTTATGATCTCCTTATTCCAGTCATAGAAAACAAAATTTCTATTGACCAAACATTGTTCTAGAAGGGAATTTGTGACCAGGACAGGTGGCCATTTGTGACATTGCCTTCACATCTATGTGGAAGTGGTATGGATTATTATATAGCATGCTCAGTGGCCTTCACTTGTGTAATGTAATGAGAATAAGCTACTATAGCATGATTCCTAATTGTTCTCATTAATAAAAACCTGGAGTCACATACTGTGTTAAAAGCTGAAAGATCAGGGAAGCAGAGCATCCAACCACTAAATCTTACCTCTACAAAATCCTCAGGCAAAAAGGACCTGAACTCCTGTCTTATATTCCTCTCAGTCCAGCCATATTGCTTTTTGTCTCCACCTCCCAGTGTTGAGATTAGAGGCCTGAGATCCCAAGTTTTAGGATCAAAGGTGTGTGCCACCACTGCCTGGCTATGTTTCTCTTTTAGACTGGATCAATTTTTTGTAGCCCAGAGTGGCCTTGAACTCAGATCTGTGTTCCTTTGCCTTCTGAGTGCTGGGATGAAAGGTGTGTGCCACCACTGCCTGGCCCCTATGGCTACCAAATGGCTTAGGTCTGCACTCTGGTCTTCAGGCAAGCTTTTAGACCACAAGCAAAATATCACCTCCGACCACATGACTCATCTCTAGTAGCTTTGTGTAACACAGATGGCTTCAGACATGGCCCTTACCATAGTTAAGCTGTGCTAGCTTACAGGTTGTGTTTTCTGTGCCCTGATTAGACAGTGTCACTATGGATAAACCAGGAGTCATCATAGCTGGCTGTGTACAGATGTCAGCTGCAGCCTTTTATGGATCTTGCAACACTCAGACTATTATATCTACCTATGTTTTTTCCTTGCTATCCCTGAGAATGCTTCATGACTTCCAGAAGAAAATAGCTCAGGTCAACATGCATTTGGTGGTTTTTGTTTTCCATTTCCTCCCATTAAGGTAATAAACACCAGTACCAGGCTCTGCTACAGGGGTCTGTGCTGATCCAAGAACCCACCGATGGTCTGTGTATTCTATAACTGTATGTTCCCATCACTGTGCCTTTGACTCTGTTTATTGGCTCTCCCACAGCAGGTCACAAAGCCCTTTCCACATTAGATAATGCCTCTTTGGGAACACCTCCTGGTCTTCAGAGTCCACCCCTAACATCCTCATGTCTAGATTCCTACTTTCAGGCCAATATTGGAATGTTGGACATATTTAGGAGTATCCTTGGAGTCCCACACAAGTCAGCTTTGGCTGTCTTAGGATTTCAGCCAGAGTCTTAACTTTCTAGGTAGAATTTAGCCTTCACTTTGAAGGCCATGACATAGACCCTTCCATTGTTTCCTTGATCTCTGGACCTTATGCCATTTGGAATAGAAATTATTGTCACAGCTTTGTGTGGTGCTGGTGGTGCAGGTGGAGTTTCAGAGCTAGAAGCTCTGAGCAGGCTATCTAAGCCCGGATTGTGTAGAGGCTTCGAGAAGCTTCTTCTGAAGGTCCTTGTTTCCATCCCTTTGGGACTGTGTCAGATGACCAGGAGCATAGTGTTCTTCAGGAGCAGGAAAAAGTGCTGGCTCTGGAAGTGCTTTCAAGCCTCACTAGATGTGGGAGTTCCATTTGTGTCCTTCCTGTGTGGGCTGTTTGCCACAGCAAGGATTTCAGAACCTAGTGGGCACTGAGAAGTAAAGTTCTGTGTGCACTATGTCCAGCTGCACAATATAGACTGAACGTAGAGTTTCACAATAGCACCTCTGTTGGAAGTATCAGTGTGTCCCCCTGTCACAGAGGTCTTAGGAACATTGGTGCTCTTGGTATTCCTGTGACAGAAAAGGGCATTAGCTTTCCAATCTTAAGTGCCATGCCCTGGTCTCTTTTAAAGCCCAGCTTGCAACTGTCTCCTAGGAAGGGCCTTGGTCTGTGCTGGCCTGGAATTAAGGAAGGCAGAGTCCAGACTGAGGTTTTCAAAAGTGGAGCACTTGTTTGGGACCACGGAGTTTGAGGTCCTGGAACCTGAGTCTAGCATTCCATTCTCTCCACAGGCTTTTAGTGGGAAGTTCTCTCTAGGTTAGTTTCCTTGTCACACTTCATCAATGTATTAAAGTTGTATGCAGTAGATCTTTCTAGATGTTCCAAGTATATATCCAAACACTATTTCATAATTGGACTGCTGTAGACGCTTTGGTCCTGCATGGCCCTATCTGGAAGCCTTGTCTGACTTGCTCTTCTAGAGGCTGCCATGATACTGTGCAGGTATTTCCCACCCATTCTTTGCTAGAAATGAGAGTATTTTGACAGGACTGCATGTGGAAACTCACTAAATGACATTTAAGAAAGCGCCATTGTCATAATTTTATTCTTGACATCGTCTCCATTGAAATCTGACAGCTTCTTGGTTCTGTCACTGTTTGATATTTTTGGAATTGTCCTACAGACTAAAACCTCAAGGAAACAAAACTTGGGAGTTGGTGTCAGTTCCTTTACAATGCTTGCTTCACTGATGCATATCACACAGTTACTACAATAGGATATATGAGCCTACAGAACCCATGGTGTCTTTCTGATAGTGGGTGAGGCTGCCTGTTAGTTTGGCTCCCCATGGGGCCAGTTTAGAAATAATTATGAAATTTATGCAGATAACTTTTAATTTCACTAATTGTGAAGAATTTTCATAATCATGTGACTCTCTTGGGAGTGTCACAGGATTGATTGGAAACACAACTTCAGCCATCTTAGTGCTAATGTCTTATCCAAGGTGATGAACTGAAACCTGTAGTGACTTGTGCCTTCATTGGCTCTAGCTTTTTAGTATCTGCTGAAATGACCTTGTGAGATGCTGGAAGTAATGAGGGAATGAACAATATTGCTCTTTTCTGACTCTAGATGAGCATCGTGAGAAAGATTAATCAAGTCCTCCTGCCCCTCAGGAGCTTTTTCAGGCATTATTTTTCCCACTTTGTATGTGTCTGAGAACATTTTATTTTGTCATACTGAATAGTCCCCAAATGTTAGTCTCCTCAGAAGTGACAGACTTCTTATGAATCACTGGAAGTCACTTTGGATGGTACAGTTGATGTCTAGATCTTTCAAATTCTGTATGCACTCCAAAATGGCAGCTCAGTATTCCAAGGGAGGTGAATACTGATTGGATAGGGAAAGACCATGCGTAGGGGAGTATATTTTACCTTCATAGTAGTTGGTGAATCCAGCTGTCACCAGAGGAACCAGAAGAGTTAGATGCTATAGTGATAAGCAGTGTTTCATTGAAGCCTTCTAGATAAAGAGCTCTCAATATTGGCATTAGAGAGTGGAGTGCTCTCAATAATGTTGGTACAGAATTATGGAGAGACTTCTCTGCTTTGTCGGGCAATAGTGTATGGCCTTTGGTATGAGCTTTTTGAGTATGTAAGGCACCCTCACAGCCACAGTGCAGGCTGTAGCATATGGGATTCTCTATTACCTCCATCTGAGAACTTATTCTTCTGTCTGTCATCTTGAGTGTGGTGGCAGATCTAATTTTGAACATAATTCCTCATGATAATTAACCGTTTGGTTGCCATGGTGGCATTATGACATTTGAGGATGACAATGGTGCTGGTGAGTGTCTAGGAGTATTCTGTGGACAGTGAGCATTTGTGTCTTATCATGGACTGGGTTGGGATGTGAGCTTATTTCCTTTGTAGTTCACCAAGTTCTGGCTATGCTGTAAGTCTAGATCTTTCATAAGATGAGCTAGTTCATAAGATGTTAGATCTGGCAGCATCTTTTACCTAGGGAAACAATCTCCCTGTGAGCTGAGTTTAAATTTGTCCTTCAGGTGAACTTTCCATTTGTAAGTCTATTTGCCTTGTGATCAATCAAGTCTAAACCTTCCATTTGCTTATGATACCTGATGTGTATTACAGAATGTGAAGAAGATAACAGATGCCATCTTGGGGAGGAACTGAGGAGAGGTGGCATTTGTTTCATTAAACTTTATTATAAAAAGCTTGCAAATAAAATATGCCATAAAGCTAACATGACCCAAAATCTGTACTCTTCAGTGAACTTCTGTACAGTTAGAACAGCCATTCTGAAGGTGTGGAACTTCATATGGATTTTATATTTTTACCATTGAATGTATTTTTATGTACAAAACCATGGCCACCTCACCCCCTAAAATGACCATTAGAACTATGAAAGCAATTTTTATATCTTCTTCCAGGAGTTAATGGTTCATTTCTGTGAGTCATTCCTTCATAGCAAGTACTGTTGCTAAAGGGATCTCTCATTTTGACCAAGTTATTTCCAGTACTTGGAAATAAGATTTCTGTGGAAACTCCAGGATCCTTCCTTGGGGTTTCTCTGAAAATGGGGTATCACATATGGGATGGCAGGGAAAACAACTGCCTTCTTTCTTCTGCTTCCCCCTGCCCCCCCCCAAAAAAAATCCATGTCCAGCTAAGTGGCATTCCTTTATCTTTAGAATTACAAAACCATTTGTATCCCAGTAATGAGTTCCTGGTTTTTCCCTCAACTTTTCCAGGTCAGGTGTAGCTGAGAAAGATTGACTTTTCCCATCCCAAATGAGACTACTTATTGCACAACTCTGCAGTCTTTTAAAAAGCAAGATGATAGTCTGTTTCTGTCACCAGGCATGGGATGCTCTTTGGGAGACTTTACCAGGGGAGGTGGTATTTTCCAGCTGAGACCATGCCTACCTGCTGACAGCATTCTCACAGTTGAAAGAACAAATTCCTTGAAGGGAGAAACCTGATGCATTTTCTGGTCTGCAAGCCTGTTATATGTGTCAAGTTAAACTTTTCAGGCAATATTTCAAGTGATAATGAATCACAATAAGCTAGTATACAATGATTATGCAAATCAGATTAACCAAGGAGGAAGGCTCTTTGTCTCAGAGTTCTAGATGTGTTACTGTGGTCACCAAAGTTACTGCAAGCACAATGATGGTACGTTATATACATGCAAAAAGGAGGTAGAAAAGTTTTGGGATAGTTCTGGGTTTACTTAGATTATTACCAGTTAAATTGGACTCTCCCCCACTGTATTAGTTAGGGTTCTCTAGAGTCACAGAACTTACAGAATGTAACTGGCTTTTCTCTATGAGTCTATTGTAATGACTTACCATCCACAGTCAAACTATGGTTAGCAGTGAATAAAAAGTGTAAGAATCCAGTTAGTTCCTCAGTCCCATGAGGCCAAGTGTCTCCGCTGGTCTTCTGTAAATGCTGGAATTCTTAAGAGGTAGACTCCATACCAGTGAAGACATGGACAAGACAAAAACAGGCTAAGACCAAACACACCCCCTTCTTGTCCTTCCAGCAGAAGGTGTGGCCCAATTAACGTTGTGTCATCTAGCCTCAAGATCCAGATCAAAGGCATGTTGTCGTCTTGCCTCAAATCCGGGATCACTAGTGTACCCTCTATTCCTGGATTACAGTTCTTTTCAGATACAGTCAAGGTTGACACCCAAGACTAGGAACCACATATGCTTTATTTAGAATTTGTTAGAACACACAGACTAGGGAAAAGCTGATACCTTGGCAAGGGTAGTGTTCTCCAGAAGCTCCAGTCTGTAGAAGACTTGCTGTATCAAGAATTTCTTGTTCATCAGTTCTTTAAAGGCTGAAGTGTTTCCCAGACCTTGTCATGGTTGGAGATTTCCCCAGGAAGTGGATCCTGACAGGGTAGGATGCAAGGCACTAATTTAGGATTACTCTTCTGCAGGTGCTTCCATAGCAGGGAGTTTCAAGGGCAGGACCAAAGAACTTGACCTGTTCTATGAAGAGCTATCTCATTCCTTCAATAGTCTCCATAGGGAGCTCTGGAGTAGAAATGGCCTCAAGTTGTGATGTGCTGACCTCAAACAAAGTCTTGATACTCCAGTAAGTGGGTGTGGGCTGCTCTTAAAGGATTCATCTTGGGGAGGTGGCACTCTGGAGCCAATGCCATCCCTGTCTGATTACATTCTCAGAGCTGGCGGAGTAGGGAGCAAGATACCCCTGACGAAGGAGGGAGGATGGTGATGTATTTCTTTATCTACTACAAAAACAGATGAGAAAAGCCATATCTCACCTGAAAGAGAATACTATGTAGTTTATTCTGGAGCCAAACACCAGTGACCAGATTTGTTGCCACAAATGCCATGTTCCAAAGTGTTATGTGTAGTTCTTATTGTAATAGAACAGAAAAGCCATAAATATATTTTAACCCATTGAGTCCATCTAGTACTGTGTGTGTTCCACTGTGGGGTGGGACACTCTTCAAATGTGGTGGTCAGAGCAAGGTAAACATCATTTCAGCTACAAATCCTTAGATCTTCAATGGTGATCTGCCCTGAATGTGATAGTCTGTCTGATAGTGGTTGGTTACTCCAACAGTGTTTGTGCTACTTTCTGGTTGGATTTAAGGTCCATTCCAAGAGATAGAACCCATGACTGACACTGCTTGGTGGCTTAGAGCTTGAGTCTAAATAAGCCTAGGAGAAAACCAAATATTACTGTCCTGCTACAGAAGGGTTGTCATAAAATTATTCTCCATGACTTTGCTATCTCCATAAAACAGTATTTCAGTCACCATCAGAGACACTTCTCTTGTAGTAGAGGAGAACTAATACAGAGATCCCCAACCTGACAATGTAGAGAGTTAGATGTTGGAATACTCATCCTATATGGGATGTCTTCCTCAAACCCTTGTGCTTAGGGATCAGGATCTATGCAGAAGAGGAGGTGGAAAGATTGTAAGAGCAGGAGGGGATGGATGACAGCAAGGGAAACAGTGTCTTGTCGACACTGCAGGACTGATGCACATATGACTTCAGACTGGAGCAGCAGCACGGGACCTGCACGGGTCCAAGCCGCGGCGCAGCAGCCTCAGCTTTGCCTGCTAAAAGTCAACACCTGTGAGAGGAAACTGACTTCACTTTATGCCTCTTGGTCCTGGGACATAAGGGACTAGAAGTGAACTGAACAGAAAGAGTTTGAACTCTTTTGCTCTTCAACATTGGAGCTCCAGGTCCTGAAATTTCTGAGGGTAGAAAGCGAATGTCATTTGGGTGGGTCACTCCTGCAGGTGTTGTTCATAGTAATGGAGTACAGTTTAAAGTGATGAAATAAAAAACTCTGCCTTCGTGGAGTGCTACTTTAGATCCCCCTATCTACTCCTCCAGAATTTAAAGTGTATAGAGCACTCTGCCTTGTTGGTCGAGGCAGGTAATGGGTAGATTCCATGGTGATTGATCATTCTTGTGCATTTTCCACTGAATTGGATGTCTTGTCTCCTCCTGCATGGGATGCTGTGTTTTGGGTTTGAATGTTCCAAGTAACTAGAAGGAGGAGGTGAAGCTTCTGATCCTAGGATATTTACTAGGATGCATGTGTCAGGTTAAAACCAAGCCCTGGTCCTGCTTGGGTTGCAAAAATCCGGGGCAGCCAAATTTATCTACAAATGGCCAATACAGCCATGTAGAGGAAGGGAGAAGTCTTTTCTGAGCTTACCACTGATGACTGTACTGGAGTTAAATCATCTGAAATGTTAGCAATACTAGCCATGGAAAGTAGCAGCCTTGAATCTGTGGCCATGGCAGATGAAATTGGCCATCCCTTTTTCTTACGAAACCTGCCTGTGCTAGCCTCCACTTCGTTGACTGTCTATTTCAGTGCCTGAAAGGGTCAGTGATCCGTGGTAGTTCTGTTGGTTGGTCCATTTAAAAATTCCTGGGGTCACATGGAAAGAGAGAGACTGATCCTCTGCAATATGGGTCCTGGCAAAACTGTGGTATATTAAACCAGAATCTGTGCTGCCCTCTAGTGGAAGAAGCTTCATAGGGCTTTGCTTTCTTGGCGTCCAGAGGCTGAGTACTGTACCCATCCCAATCAACATATTGGCACATGAACTTAGGGTATCTAATATGTCTCCAGGTGGGACCCTGGCATCAGTCCCCATCATAGCTACCACACACAGGCTTAATTCATACACTAGAGCTGCGTTCAATGCGACCACTGGGTAAAGAACATGTTCTAGACTTCAGGGAGAAGCCTGAAATGCTGAGCCTAAAGGCCCATAGAGAGGGGACAAGGGACCTCAAACAGGACTGTCCTCATCAGAGGGTTACACACATGGCAGGTTAGCACACTGCAGTGACAGTGAAGGGCTGAATCTGCCTCCTCATTCTGAGACTTTTACCCTTCCTCAGAACTACGAGCTGGGCCATTTTCAGTGGTGGGGCTTGTGTCTGAAATTCACCCTGTGGAGAGATGGTGTCTGCCCTGGTTCAGAAGAAAGTGCTTTGTGCCTGAGGCTGAGTGGACATGTGAAGTGGCCATTGAAGTGGTCCAGTGGAAGGAAGGCCACCTGAGGCCTGAGAAAGAGGAAATTGCTACGAGGATGGGTGTGAGGGGCAGTCACGATGCTGATGTAACCTCTTGCATCATGGGCTCTGAAATGTGAGCATCCTTGGGAGAAGAGTGATGGACACCTAATACATCCCCAAGTCCTAGTCCCCAGTGTTCCCCTTGTGTTGAGGCATTCCATCTCCCTTGGTTAACGCTCTTAAGGTAGTACATTTTTCAGGTCTTTTCTCCTTTCTGCTTCCAAGAAATACCATCCAGAATGGGATGGTTCAGACTTTGAAACAGGATACTGGTTGCTGGCTAATGTTCAGAGCTGCCATTTTTGTCTTTAAACTCCTCTTAAGCAATGCAATTGTAATTATGGGGACGTTTTGAAGAAATGATTGAGGGGAAACCATGGTTGGAATACAACCTATGAAAATAACTGTTTTTAAAAATGTTTAGAAAGCTTTCTTTGTATTAAAATCTTTTTATTTAAAGAAAAGTTCAAATGCCAAAATAGGTAACCATTACAACAGGTTATATGCCAAGAGAAGCTCATAGTTGAAGCTGGGTATGTAACTCAGACCTGGAATCTCCACACTCAATTAGCAGAAGGATAGCCAAAATGTAGAGGCCAACCTGGGCTACATGTGGAAACACTATCTCAAAATTGCTGTACATTCAGAAACTTACTTCATGGTCCCACACCAAGAAGAGTCTGTATTGTCTGAAGACTATAATTAGTTCTGTGTCAACTCACATGGGAGCTTGGAAGGAAGCAATGTCTAGAAGCTCTCAGCTCAAGTGTGCACTGAGATGGGGTGTCAGCTCAGGGGCCAGGCTTCTGACTTGTGTTTTCACCAAGGTCACACACTCTGTTCTGTGAAGCACTCCTTGCTTATGCAGGCTTCTCAAACTGCATTCATTTCTTTTGAATTTGAGCAGTCTAAGTGTGGTGGTTTGCATGAGAATCACCCCCACAGGCTCATAGGTTTGGAGGCTTGTCACTGGGGATTTGCTATTTTATCATCCCAGGTTTTAAGGATCCCCTCACCACTGCGGCCATGCACCCTGGGACAAGTACTTAGAGGTCATAGGCGGGTGCAGTCACCTGCCACCTCACTAGCAGCTGTGCTTCAGGGCATGGCTCAGACAGCCACCCACTACATCCATGGAAGGGAGTCTGAGTAGAAAAGGTGAACACACATCTTATCAATGTTCCTCAATTTGTTTGTAAGTAATAGATGGTATCATACTGTTCTTTGAATAGACTTTCAAAGGATTCCATGGATTCTTTATTCAGCTGGGAAAACCACCCAGCTAACAAGCCACAAATTTTTTCATAGGTCCTTTGTTGGCAACAACAATCAAATATTCTGCAGAATTCTGTTTGGCTCTCAGTAAGCTCCATTTTTAGAAATTTGTGTGTGCATTTGAAGGAAGAAGTTTCTTTAAAGTGTGGGATCTGAATAGGAACTGTTTTGCTATTAATGTAGCCTCTTGTCTCATTCATACTATAGGAAATACTTAAACAACAGAATTATCAAGAGGACCATTCCCCCTATCATTCCCCATGCTATAATTTTTGAAGGGTCGAAGATTGATTTTATGTGATCCCAAATTTTAGCAAAGATTATCGTAGACACCTCCAGTGGTTTCACATGTGAAGTTCAGCCTTAAGATTTCCTTAGAGAGTTGTACCGCAGGTTTAAGAACTCTTTGTTCCATGGTCCCAATAATGATTTCCCTTAACCAACTCTTGGCTTGTGTTATATTCCAGACCAGATAAGGGGCTAAGAAAATTAGAATTAGGGATCACAGTTTCCCTTTACCAACCATCCTAATGTCTGGATTTCTTCGGCCAATAAGTGTATTTGTTGTTGTAAATTAAGTATAGCAGAATGAAAATGGACATTGATTAGTCTTTGAGTACTTAATGCTCAGGCTGATTCTTCTATGGCCATATTAAGTGTAGAGGCGGTGGCCCATTTGGATCAGAAAGACACTGTCCACCACCTCACCTGCCACAGCTAGCAGATGGCAGTCACTATGGCTGCCATTCTTTAAAGTCTTTTTATTCTAGTCCGCTCTATCAGTTCCACTCTATGATGGTGTGTTACATTAGTGGTATCCAAATGAAAGCAGGAATACATAGGAACAGTGCGCGAAGGGCCTCATTTGCTTTCCATCAGTTACTGAGCCAGAATATTGTCTTGATGCAATTCAGCTCAGGCTGTGAAGAATTGGTTAATATAAAAAAAAAGAGGGTTCTTACACAGATGGGGGTGACTTTGAAGGTAAAATTATTTTGTTGTTTAATAGAAATGGAGGACGCAACTGATTCACTAGCAGTAAGGATCCATGAAAATAACACCCACCCACTCACTCAAAAATAGGAATGCTCTCATATCTAAGCAAGCATTGGGTCCTCATAGTGACCAATTGCCAAACATAGGCCATAACGGAAACTCTGGGGTGTAGGAGAGAAATTAAAGGGGTCTATTGTGTCATTGGCCCATGGTACTGAGAGCCAGATCCATAGGTCCTTTTCCCCTTTCACTTTGTAGGGCAGGGAGCCTGAGAGACGAGAGTCCCAATTGGTTGGCAACTAGGCGTCAGTGGGGTAGTCTAGCGTTTTTTGACAAAAGGGGTCAAAAGGCGGTTTACTGGCATGTGTGCCCTTTGTATGTGAACTTGTAATGGCGGGCCCTGTTAAATCGAGGCCTTGCACCGTTCCTGTAGTTCCATTTCCTTTAAAATCCCCTGTGGAGTAGGAATAAAGGGGAATGCAGCCTGTATTATTGGGGCACACATCAAAAGAGATGGCTTCTGTCAGGTTTCCAAGTCCAGCAGTATAATTCACTGCCTTTAGCAGCGAGCTGAATGGGAGGCCCAAGATTCTATTGGTGGTGTATATACTGGGAAAGGCGGGGGCAGTTACTGAAACCAGCATTGGTATAGGAGGGACTGGGACAAGTGCCCAAAGATCTTTGGCCTGAATAATCATTGGTAGGATCTGTAGCAGAACTATCAGCAAAGGGAGAGGTCCTCCTTGAGATGTTCTTGATCTGTAGCAGGCTCTATGTCTCTGATTGGCACCCATATTGACTTAGCTTGACCCTGTGGAAACACACAAGCATATCCTCGCCCACATGTTAATAAGGGGGCAGGAGATTGTCCGAGATTAGATATAGAGTCTCTCCATCTGACTAGAGGGAGCGGTATTTCTCTGGGGGGAGAGGCCCAATGCTTATAGGCTGGACTCAGGCCTTTATCATCAAATGACATGATGTTCCTCTTCAACAGAGCTTCCACCAGGACCAAGTGTGGATCCCTCTTCAATTTCTTGGGTGTTTTCTGTAAATCATCCTTTAGTGAGAGGTTTGTTCTTTCTACAATTGCTTGTCCTTGGGGGTTATATGGAATACCTGTGGTGTGTTCTATTTTCCATTGCCTAAGGAAATCCTTAAATTGTTGAGAGGTGTATGCTAGGCCATTGTCTATATTTATGCTCCAAGGCACTCCCATGACCATCATAGCAGCTTTTAATGCCTTGATTGCTTGGGTGACTTTTCCCCCAGTCTGTGCTAGGGCAAAGGTAAATGGTGTAGGAAAACAGAGAACTGAGAAGAGGGGTCTAATCACTGAAAACGGGAGAACACCAAAGGGGGCATCTTAACATGCTGTATTGATTCTGGGATTGGGACAGGAAGTAGGCCAGCACTAAAAGAAAAACAACCTATGTTGGGGGCCAGAATGTTGCTGGCTCTGCAGCTGGAGTCTCGCTGTCCCTGATCCTACAAGCAGGGGATGTGTAGAGGAACAGCCAATGACACAGACTCTGGGAAGCTTGCAAGCACTCTCTCCCTCATTAAACAAAGGACTGAGGTTTTTATGTGAGATCTGGTTGGCAGGCTTTGCTTCTAGCTATTGTGGCATGTCTTGGTTGGTTCTGGGGCTGCACATCAGCACCTTCCAGTTTGGAGTTTGTGGGTCATGTTTCCTCTAGCCAGAGTGCTCTGTGCATGTCACATCTCTGTTTGCTTAAGGCATGACCCAATGCTTTTGGCCTTACCCACCTCACATGGAATCATTTGAAAGTCTAGTCAAAGAATAGTAAGAACAGAAGGTGCAGACATTGCATTAAGCCACAATTTCTAAGAAAATGACAGCAAATTTCGGTCCTTGAGCCTCTGGAAGGCTTGAAGCCTGAGCAAGAGTTCACTGGCAGTATACATTACAGAGCTAAGCAATGGGAAGACTCTGCTTGCCCTGGGAGAAGGCAGTCATCCTTAGAATAAGCTGTGTTTTCTTTCCTACAAGAAAGCATTCTGGGGCTGGATGTGTTCACCAAGTCCAGGGCCCTGTTAGCAGCCAGGTTATGACTGATGGAGAGGTAGCAGTTAGCCACCACTCAGTCTAAGGAGACTGGGTGACTCAGGAAACCTCTCCAGGCACAGCTGTGGAGAAAGTACAGTCATACTACTCTCTATCTTAGTGCTGGACTAGTCAATTCAAAGTAAGGTGAGCAGCCCTAACCCTGAGTCTGGAGGTTGGGAAGATACATGACAGCCCTGTGGCAGCTCTCCCAGAATGAGGAGATGAGAAAATGACTATGAATTGTGTAGAGCTATTTTATGTGGGACCTTCCACTCATACCTCTGTACACTACATAGATTTTTTTAAGGAAAAATTGGACACAGTGGAATATATTGCATTCTATGTTGGACTTTGAAATTTTCCTTCAGTATCCCATTCGGAGTGGAGGCCTCAAAAGATCTTGCACTTGCTTAGCATGTTGGAAAACCTTCAGAGATCCTGTGCATCTTTTGCAAAGGTTTGTTCTATGAGTGTTGTACAGACATAGAAAGGCATCTAGATGACATGCAAGTACTACTAAGTGAGTATGGGAAACTGCTAACTAGTGTACAAGTCCAGGCACAGCCATGACAGATAGATGATGTAAAGGGAGTGAGGAAATCCTTCAGCAGCCTGTGCTTGTTGTAAAACAAGGATTACAAAGCCTTCGCAAAGGTGTAGCCTGAATGGGAAGAAAATGATCCCAGATTCATGGGTTATTAAATGAAAATCACTGGTTGAGTAGGGGAGGCCAGAAGACCCAGTAAACCACCTGGTCTGTTGCCTTGGCTGTGGGCTACCAACCAGAACTAGATGATATGACCCTCATGCTGAAGACACATACTTTTGTTGGAAGACATGGCAAAAAAAATTAACCTGGAACTAAACTGGAAGCTTTTTTCTGCTGGATAGCTTCCATAGCTCCAGAAAGTATTATACAGCTTTGGGGGAAGAATTATCAACAGTCTCAGTGTGGACCCTCAAGCTATAGTACCAAGCCAGTGAGTGCCCACTGCTTGCAGTGTTGGCACGAATAATAGGAGTCCACACAACTACTTTTCTCTTGGATTTCAGGCCGGCTCCATGGGAGGGAATTTGCATCTGGGACTCTAAACCCAGTCAGAATCTTGTGCCTGGGAAGGTCACAGGCTCTACTGGAGGCTGCTACTGTTTCCCCTTTATGTGGGGTTTGGGAAGAAGGGAACTGCAGGGCAAATGTGGTGCTTGAGGGAAACTTTGCAGGATTTTTCTCTTTTGTAGCATGTGGGATACCAGGGATCAAATGCTGATCAAGTTTGGTGGCAACTGAACCATCATACCAGGTACCAGTGTCCCTGTAAATGGACAGGATGCGCTGCTCTACTTTCCCACCATTTCCTATCAGTAAGAAAGGGGGAATTTCACCTATTTTTATTCTGTTGTAAGAGTCTGAATGTGGCCTTACTACAAAGTTTGAAAATAGTAGCTGGCCTGGAACACTGACGATTCTGGAGTCATACCAACCTGTACATCTACAGACTGTGTCTTTGTTTAAAGTGGCTAAGTTGTTGATCAAACAAATGCCTGGACATTTTGGAATTTGAACACATAGCTTATTAGGAACTTTAACAAAAATACTTACCCAGGTTAGGGGATTACATATGTATGTTTTATATATACTTTTTTTTGGGACAAGATTTCTGTGCAGTCCTGGCTGTGCCAGAACTCAGTCTGTAGACTAGGCTGGCATTGAATCCACATCTGACAGCCTCTGTCTTTCCTATCTGCTGATATAAAAGGTGTGAGCCACCTCTGCCTGGCTTGGAATAGCCTTTTTAGAAGTTGATCACTCATCCTAATAATGCTTAAATATTAGCATTGACACATTAAATATAACCTGAGTGTCTTTATTTCTTGAACTCAAAAAAAAATAAAATCAGACACCTGTGTTTGTGTAGATGGTGTCCTGAGAATCAAGTCCCCCAGAGGAGGGAAGTGCCTGTGGAAGGGTAGGGTGAGGGGATAGTCTGGGCCTTGAGGTTGTCAGCTAAGCCTGTGTATGGAGTGGTCCCATTGGAACCTCAGAATGATACAGAAGTCTCATGATGTGTCTCATAGGAAACAGTCCAGAATTGCTAACTATTCCATCCCCTCAAGGCCTACTTATGATAATCTACTCTGGACAGGCTGAGAGATGACCTTGTGCCTGAGGTTGGCTGCCTTTGAACACTTTGGAGAATCTCTAAGACACTGTTTTGATATTGGAGGGAGGTGTCTGGAGGAGATGGTCAGTTTGATATGTATCCTGTCTTCCACAGTTGTGCCTATAGCAAGGGAGTCCAGGAGATGTCATGGATTCCCTCCCCCTATCCTCTACCCTTCTTCTACAGAAGATGCCATGTTTTGAGGTTTCCTTCTACCAAGACAGGGAAAGGATGTGCCTCACTGCAATAGTATTGTTTGGTTTCCATAGCAAAAAACTTTAGCATGCTCTGGAGTGGCCTTGACTCCCTTTGAGGGCCTGGCCTGGGAGTAGTATTCCTTCTCCTTAGAAATCCTGAGGACTGAACTAGGGAGAATTTAATGATTGAAACCACAGTGCTGCTGCTCTCTGCATGGTCTAGCCTTTGCTCATGTTGACTGAGGCACTGTTGATAGAAAAGCAGTGGGATCCTCTGGAAGCAGGTGTCACTGGGCTTTGTGTGTTCATCCTGTGGAACCCTGGAGGTCCTGGTGATGATGATGCAGTCTGCATCCCCACAGGTCTTTTTGAGTCCCTTCCCTCCCCTGGCTTGCTGAGCACATCAGATTATCTTGAGTCCTGGTGAACATGTCAGAAGCAGGTTGTTCTCCTCAGGACAGGGGCATCTGCTTTGTTTCTCAGAGGCATATGGTGAGATGGAAATTCACTCATGAAGTAATGAGCTAGAAACAGAACACAACACCTAGAAGCTTCTCTTGTTTAATGTCTTCGATATTTAATCTCTTGTTTTCAAATATCTAGGGAGAGTTTTGGTCATGATTGGTATCCATTTCCTCACATTTCACCAAGAAAATGGTTGTTGTACTGTCAAAATAGGATTGTAAAGTCACTTCTGTCTCCATGATGTGGAAATGGTGGGCCTGCCATGCTCAAGACCAGAGCTTGGGCCAACACTGCTCATGAGTATGGAACAGGCTGCTGGAGCAGATATTAGATCTAGAACATATTTAACATGGCTCTCGAGGCAGACTTGGAGTGATGGCTGTGTTCAGAGCTATTGGTCAAACCTGTTTGTGGGGTGGGATGTAGAAAAGGTCTGACCCTTGAGCTGCTCTTATCAAGGCTAGGTCCACTGGGGTTTGTGGGCCTCTAGTAGTTTTAGCCAGGGAAGGATACAAGAGAATGCTCCCTGCTACTTCTGTCAGCCCTTGGGTTTATCAAGGAACTGTGACATTGTCAGACATTATCCTTTCTGTTTCCTCAAATAATTAGATCATAATTGGGGTCATGTCTTCACTCTGAGTAGAGTTGAGCAAAGATATTTGAGTCTATGAAATACTTTCTCAATTTAAAAAGATGTCTTTCATAAATGTGCCAATGTTTCAAAGTGACCTTAAGAACTGATGACCTTGATCCTCAGTTCTACCAATGGTGCTATGAAGATAATTGTCTTCATCAAACACCTCTGCTCATACCTCAGGGATCTATGCAGAAGATGAGGTGGAAAGATTGTCAGAGTCAGAGAGGATAGATGACACCAAGGAAATGGTGTCTTCTAGACACAACATGACTGATGCAATATGAATTCAGACTGTGGCATCATGTACATTGGTCCAAGCTAGATGGGTCCCAGCCCTGAGAGGGGGGAAGTGGACACTGATTTCCAACCCTAACCAAGAATCTACCTCCAATTGATAGCAGCTTGCAAAGGAAAGAATTAGTTTTCCCCAATAGAGTCTCACTGGATATATATACTACCCTTAAGGGCAGGCGCCATGCACAAAGTAGATGACCAATACAAAATGAACTCTGTTATATTTGGAAATCTTTTTTGTCTCATATTGCCTTGTTTTGAGCAGTTTGTTTACCTTACTGGTCTTTTTTTGTACATTGTTTGCAATTTTGTGTTTTTAAATCATTTATCCATGTGCTCTGCATGTATATTTCTTGACCTTTTTGTCTGTTTTGTTTTTGAATTGTTTTTTTTTTTTTTTTTGCCTGTTTTCTTTCTAGAGATAAAGCACGTAGATTTGGAAGGGTGGGGAGTTGGAGCACCTGGGAGGATTGAGTGAAGGGAAACCAGGATCAGAAAATGTTTTATGAAAATAATTTTTCTCAAATAGTAAACAAAATAGCAAGATTGTAAGATGAAAGAACCAAGCAATACATTGTAGGAAGCATCAGGTGGATAGATAAGAGCACATCAGGGAGACATGTTGGAGACCTAACATACTATCCAATTACATTCTTAGCTTCTTCAATGGTGTGAACACCATTCCACATCCCCAAATGACTTCCAGAATAATCTCAAGGACACAGGCCACACAGAGGTGGGCAATGAAAAGCTACATAATGGAGTTAAGATGCCCATGATAATTTGGCTCTGGATCTGCAGTATTACTACCTTTTCACATTGACTGACATGCTAATCTATCAACATTATAGAGTATTCAGTATAGTTAACTACAGTAACTACAATCCATTCTTTCAGCTACATGGGATCTATTTCTGCACATGTTTGAAAAATAGATCTCTACAGTTCACACTGCTTTCTTTTGAAAGGAATTAGGGTTCCTAAAGTGATAGACCAGTTATTGCTATTTTAACTGATCTCTACATTGACTGCAACATCCACTATCTACTGATGATATCCCTCTATGCTTTTGTTAATTTGGGTACATTTTCAGGTAGCCCACATTAGACATTCCTCCTGAAAGTCTTTTCCCCTGGTAACTATGCTCCTCTGAGGTTGGAGTTGTATGATTCTCCTGTCCATTACTGTCAGAAACGGGAAAGGAGTGTCCAAGGTGGTCACTTGTATGCCAAGCCCTCTTCCTGCTCCAACTGTGGCTCATCAAGCACAGATTTACCTGGTGAAAATTCACACCTCAGAGATAAAACTGACTCTACTTTGTGCCTGTTGGTCCTGGGACATACACCAGAATTGTCCCTGAGCAGATAGTTTGAACTCTTGTGCTTTTTAGGGTTAAAGCTCCTGGTCCTGAAATTTCTGAGGGCAGAAAGCGTCTGTCATGTGACTGAGTCATGGAAATGATGATGAGTGGGTCACTCCCTGCCAGTGTTCTTCATAGTACCACAGTGCAGTTTAAAGTGCTTGAATAAAGAACTACCTTCATGGAGTGCCATCTTAGATGCCCCGCTGATCTCCTCCTCCTCCAGAATTGAGCAGGGTTGACACAGACTTCTGGCTTGCTGAATGAGGCAGGTAACAGTAGTTTCCATGGTTATTGATCATTCCTGTTCTTTTTCCACTGTAGTGGATGTCGGGTCTGATTTTCCATGGGATGATGTGTGTTGGGTTTGAATATTCCAAATACTTAGTGAGAAAAGGAAGTGAAGTTTCTGAGCCTAGGATATTTACTAGGTTGTTTGTGTCCTGTTCAAACTTAACCCTGGCCCTCCCTTGTTTTCTGTCTCTGTACTAGCCAATGTGTTGGTTTCTGCCATGAACACATAGAGAATAAATATCAAGCCAGCTGTTTACTGTGGGTCCATGCAAGACATAGCAACCACTCACTCATCTGAGTGTGTCCTCTTATGCCCAAGCCACTGATGCAGAAAGATAGACATCTTTAGGGATGGCTGTCTCCCAACTTGTGCTTCTCCTATCTGAGTAAATTATTTGCAGTGCTTGAGTCTAGCTTGAGTCTGATGAAATTGTGACAATTTTCCCTTTTCATTCAAAGGACAAAATCCTGCCAGATTCAACATCCTGAGATTCCCTTTCTAATTTCTTTCCCGGCCTTTAAACAGGCTGTAGTTCAGTGAGTTTCTATATATCAATGCTGCTGGAATGCGTGGGTGGCATGTCTCTTGGGTTCACCAGAATCATTACTAATAACTGTGGTGGGTTCTAGAATGCTTAGAGAATCAGGATGTGTGAATGTCATGGAGTTTTGAAATATTTCCTACAATGCTGCTTTTTTGAGACTTCAGGGTTAATCAGGGTTAACGGTGATGCTTGTCTAACCTTGTGAAAGGGTTAAAAAAATCTTATAAGTAGAGTTTTACCTGAACCACCAAATGTTTCATCCTAAGGGGTGCCATGGATAGCTCAGTCCCTTCTAATACTAATCCAGAGCCAGAAATTTTCTTTTGGACGATAGGGAATGGAATTTCTCTGGTGCCCTGGATGTCTAGAGTATGGTTTTCTTACTGTGACTGCATAAGGTTCCATGTAACTTAGGTTTACTAATGATAGTCCCGGGAAATGAGCTCTACTGTTGCATAAGGTCAAGTGGCAGGGCAGCTTACACCAGCTGTCAAGTCCACTCTGGCTCGTTCTGGATTCCACTTTGACCTAAATTTTAGGGATCACTTAGTAAGTGGGTCTGAGCACCCAAATGTGTGAGTTTGTTGCTGCTGGAATAAGAGCTTGATTGAGCACAGGCTACCCACTTTCTGTGCTGTACAAGGAATAGCAACTCACCACCCACTGCAGAGTGAGCGTGTTCTCATGGGCCAAAGCCACTGATACAGCAGGACTGACTCTTAGGAGACGGACATTTTCTAACTTGTCCTCAGGCCGCATTTAATCACCTAATATGTGTGCTGCTTATTGATCAGTAGTCTAATGAAATTCCTCAGTGATGGAGCAGTGGCTGTGGATTTATGGAAACACTTTGAAAACATGGTGGGTGGTGTCATGAAATTCATGAATTTGTGCTATTTTTACTGCCTGGGGAAGGAAGCTCTCAACCAGTGCACCATCAACTGCTAGCTTCAGTGATATAGACTGTCCATTACTTTGTATCACATCATCAAGATTTCATACAAAATACATTATGAATGGCAGGATTTTGTATCAAGATTCAGAATTTTTTTGATTCTGCCCCACTCTAATATTCTTGCCTTAGAATGTGTATCTGATATGTCTTTACATGTGACCCTAACACCAGTCACCATTATACCACTCACACACAGCCTTAATCTATAATCCAGTTGTGTGTTTCTTTTTGTTTGAATAGAAATAGAAGAGAAATACTGGGAATGAGTGTGCTGTGTACTCTGGAGACACACTAGCAACCCAGAATCACAGCACTTTGAAATCTTCTGAGATTATTGCAGTTTGAGACTGTTCCCCACAGAGATCCCCTACCATGAGTATCTGGACCTTTCTGTCCATTGCATATAACCAAAGTGCTGGGAGCATTGGCTCAGGCCAGACACGAAGGCACTGAACTCAGACTCCACTAGCCAACACTGCTCCAGTTCAATGATTTGCAAGGCAGCTGTACTCTCTCAAGAATTTCAAGTGGCTTAAGCCAAACCTCAAAGCATGCTTATGAGAATCCAGGAACAGCCTGGGGAAGCTGAGCAAATGAGCTGGAGTTCAAAATGGAGAGTGTCACTTAGCGGGTCCTGTTGTCCTCTTCTAAGGATGAGCTTTCTCACTGTGGGCCTTTTTGGATCCTGGGACACACACTAGTAACCTCTGTTGGAAATGGCTGACCTCCCCCCCCCCCTTCAGCCCTTTTTAAGGGCACATCTTTACTGCTGGGTACTTTGGTTTTCTTCTCTGTCATGTTTAATAGAAGTGCATGGGGCAGAGGAAGCACATCTGGAATTTTAGGGAGGTTGGACACTTAAATATGCTGGACTCTGGGAAAGGATGGCCCTCGTCCCCAGAGTCTGCCTTCAAGAATCCTAAACCATACATGACAGGATGTTCCACCACATCCACCTGGGGATGTATAACATATATACACATGTACTGAAGGGTTTTAGTGGTGTCTCTCTATGCTGACTTCCAGATTTAGAGAAAACCAAGAATATCTCCACATCCAAAGATGACGTGTTGGAGAACCTAACTGTCCTAGCAGAGGGAGCTGTGCTAGGGTGACTGCAGTTCCTCCAAAAGATGGCTCAAGGGAAGGTGCTGAATGATTGAAACTAGGATCTCCAGGATTCTATCAGGAGGGAGCACCTGGCTGTGACTTTAGAGAAAGGCCAGGGGACTTTCCCAGTTGCTTAGATTCTAGATACCCTAGACTGAACTTCTAAGCATTCAGGTAGTGGACTGGCGTGGCTGTGCTTGCCTCTCACTTTGGGAAATCCTCTGAACCTGCTGAACGGTGCCCACGATTGTGAAGAGTGGAGGTGTAGCAGGTTGCTTAAACGGCAGCGGAGAGCTCACACCTCAAGAGATGGTTTGTCCCGAGGAAGGGATACTAAACTTTTTGGAGGGCTTAAATATTCTGTTGACAATTTGGACCAGACCATAGAAAATCCACTTGGTTTAGGGTTTCCAGGATGGGTTTGAGTGGCAAAGCTTAGAAATGGACTGCTTGCCTGCTGGGTTACAGTACATTCTTTACATTAATCCCCAAGTGGACTGACTTTTAGGTACTCTATGTTTTGGCTAGAGCTTCTACTGCTTCCTTTAGATGACTGTTCCTCAGAATTTGTTGCCCATTTTCTACCAGTGTATCATGCTTGTGTCAGTGATTCTACCTGAAAAGCAAATTTAAGGCAGGAAAGTTTTTTGAGAGGCATCATGATGAGGAAGACAAGGTGGGATGGCTGAGTCTCTAGTATTGGGAACACATGGCACAGTCTATTGACATGGTAGCAGACAGAAGGCAGAGTCCAAGTCAGTACCAGGAGAGGGAAAGGGATAGTCCTAGAAGATGGCCCTATACACTGGTAGCAGACACTACCTTCTTTAAAGGCTCCAATAGTCTTTGAAATAGCATTATTAGCTGTGGACCAAGCACTCAAAGCATGAGCCTGAGGAGGACATTAAACCACTGATCCAGTCTCTGCCCAGCCAACCTATGTGCTATACGAGTATGCACGAATAAGTGTCTTTATCTTGAACCTCTTCTGCCTTCAAAGGAATGTGTTGACTGAACTTCTGCCCACTTGAAAATCAAAGTTTTTAACCCTCCCTCCTTATTTCTAATTTCTGAGGCTTTAAATCCTTAGGGTATAATACACGTCCTAGATATTTAAAAGGTGGCTGTCATTGTACTTTCCTGGGGCTATTACTATCCCTTCATGGACAAGGCCATGCTGAAGCTGTCCATATGTGGCCAGCAAAATTCCTTCATTGTTATGGGCAAGCAAAATACCATGCATATAATGAGTAATACAAACTTGCAGAAATTGATCTCTATCATCTTGAATAGCTCGAGCCACAAATTTCTGATACAATGTTGGGCTATTGGCCATTCCCTGGGGCTGAACCTTCCAATGAAATCTCTTCATGGGCTCTTTAAAATTAACTGATGGAATATTCAAAGCAAATCTTTGACAATCTTGTGGAGCCGAGATATGGCATAAAAAGTCCTTTAAATCTAAAATAAATTTATAAGTATCCTTTGGTATGGCTGTAGGAGAAGGCAATCCAGGCTACAAAACTCCCATTGGCTGCATGGTCTCATTAATTTTTCTTAAATCTTGTAACAATCTCCACTCCCGTAAGTTCTTTTTAATAAGAAAAATAGAATTCCAGGGGGGAATTAGAGGCCTCAATATGGCCACTACCCAACTGATCCTGTACTAACTGCTGTAAGGCTTGTATTTTTTCTTCTGGTAGGGGCCATTGATCCATCCACACAGGATCATCATCATTTCCAAGTTATAGGATCCGAATGGCGTATAGGCTGCTCAATGACCCTTCTTAAAAGTACCCCAATCCATCCCTGTTAGACCTTTCTTCAGGAAGCAAAGATGACATTTGACAGTCATTTTTTTCCCTAACCCCTGATGAGGTAACAGTCCTTGTTGAAACATTTGTTTAGCAACATCTGTATTGGGGCTATATAAATATACTCCCTAAAGCCTGATAACATCTTGACCCCACAAATTTACAGGCAAGTGGGGGACAACGTATGGTCAAAGAGTTTCTTCATGACCTTCATCTTTCCCGGAAAGTTCATTGCTACTCTGTCTGGGACTCCGAGTTTGATTAATCCCTTGTAGCTGTTGAAGGCCATTGCCTGGCAGTAATAACAGGACCTATCCACACCAGTGTCTAGGAGACCAGAGAACCTCTTTTCACTCATAAAGAAAGTGAATTCTGGGCACTGTGAACCTTTGGCTTGTAGCTAAAAGGCATTAGATGAACCAAACCCAGCTTCTCTTCTCTTATCCCTTTTAACTTGATTTTTTGTTTGCACTTGGGGAAACAAAATTAATTGTGCAAGTCTCTGACTTGTCTTTACCACAGAAATGCATTATTTTCTCCTATGTAATCAGTGTCAATTTCTCTGGGAGAAACAAACACCCCTTACCTGGTGGTACTACTTCTCCCCAGCAATAACTCTACAGTGCCTTCTGGCAAAGGCCCATAAACACCAGTAGGGAGGGCCTGCATGCCCATTTCAGGAGTTAAAGACATGTAGATAGAAGAGCTGAGACCCAATCCAGCACTGCCTGGGGTTGCTCTGTAGAGGTCCTGAATGGATTTCTTTGTGGAGGGACAGACTGTGGAATCACCCCAAAACACTGCCTTCTTGGGCCTTGGTTCTGGCTCCTTTCCCCTTTCCCTGCAGAGGATTCCCCAGATGTCCTTTGATACACATTCATTAGTCCAACTCCCTTACATCTTGGGCAGATCCCAGTTTCCTTATTTACCCCTATGCCTTTTATCAGGACACCGCTTGACCTGGTGTTCCAAAGCAACTTCCAGGAGGGTCTGATAGCTCTCCCTCACCTCAGGCCATGATATCTTTGTTGGTAGAGAATGTTCTTGACTGTCTTTCCCTGTAATGCAGCAGCCATAACTATTCCCTGATTATATGAAGGCCCAATCGCTGAGCAAAGTTGAATATAATCAGACATGTTGCCTGTCTTTCTAAAAGGTCTCAGAGCAGCCTGACAAGCTGCATTAGCATTTTCATAGGCCAGCTGTTTAACAAGCAAAGTCCAGCTTCTGAATCCCCAATTGAACTGCCTGCTGTCTGCATTAGCCTAGAGACACAGTCCTGAAATAATTCATCAGGCCTTTGCCTTATCTTTAAGTCCTGGTCTACCTTCCAGAAGGTGGAAGCTTGTTCCAGGCCTTCTTGGCAGCTGCACTAACCTGAGGATACACTGCCACATCAAACTTTATCTGCTGATTTGTCACCCAATAAAGGCCTTCTCTGGCAAGCATATCAGAAGTGATGGAATTTGTTGGGCCTGATTTTACATCAGCTATAGCTTGACATTTTCCCACAAATCCACTTTTCCTCAACACATAATCCCCTCTTTACAGGCAAGGTCTGGCCATCTGTTTCCAATCACACAGCAGAGCTTGTGTGAAAGGACCAATGGGTCTCTACTGACACCATTCCATTTTTAATTATTTTATTATTAATTAATTCCATTTAATTATTGAATTGTTTCAATGGAATTGGCACATGTATCCATACCATGTTGTCCGGGCATCTTGCTGTTCAGTCACTGGGAACATTGGAAATCCTTGCAAATCCTCCCCTCTGCTAGCAGCTTCTCTAGCATTGGCTTGCAGGGGAGATGCAGGACTAACTGTGAATGTTGGCCATGCTGCAGGAGGATTTCACACCTTAGAAATCATAGATGACTTTTCCACTCTAGTGGATGGCACCCTGGGTGGATCTAATCCCACCACTACAGTAGCAGAGGACCGCACTTCTGAGAAGAGGAGACCTGCCGACTAGATAATATAGCTATATCTCTTGGCTCATTTCTCCTCTCAGGACTTGTTCTAGATGGAGGAAACTGAATTCCTGACTTTGGAAAAAGATTTGTTTTACAAATCTCTGTACTTTATTTATTTTCTTGGTGGTCAAGCAATGGCCATGGGCAGTGGCTGGGCTCCTATTTCAGCTTCAGACATTCAAAAGTGTCCTATGAACTTAACTATGGGAAAGGTATTGCTGATTGTCTACCTCGTCTGACCTCAGAGTTTAGTGACTTTGGATCAGGTTGTCTCATGGCACATTTCATTGAAGGACATTCTGTTGAATGATGTCTTGCCATGGCATTTTCAGGATAATAACTCTGTAGGCTATAAAGATGGCTTACATAATAAGGTCAGGACCCAACAATGCCAGGACTCAGCAGCATCTTGACATTACCCCATATAAAGAAACAAATTGTTTTATTGGCATATTGTCACTGAAGGTGAAGCTAGATCTGCATGGTTAAGTGTTTCTGACTTGACCAAACTGCTGAGACTTTTTGGAAGAAATGGAGGTAGTGAAAGCCAACCTTAGCATAGAAACTACACCTAGAAGAAGCAGAGATCATTGTAGTGGGAAATGGCTATGGAGCAAGTGCAGAGAGTGGTAGAGGCTGCTTGCCTCATCATAGCTTATGGATATCATTGATGTCCACTGTATTCAGTGTCTGGAGGGAAATTGAACATCCATAATCAGTCGCTATCATGTCTAGTTGGACCACTGAAAGCAGCAAAGCATAAGGCATTCAGCAAAACTCAAAGATTAAGTAGGGGTGGCTTATCTCAACCTTTGGGCAGTATGTTCAAAGTTGACATCTATTGCTTCCCTTTGTATGCATACCTTGTACCATAAAGCCTGAGGTTTGGTGGTGGGAAACCCAGAGGACAACTTGGTATAGAACTGGAAGGGCTATAGAATATTTCATACAAAGGATCCTTTGTGTGCAATACACTACTATCAATCTTCTGGGAGCTGGTGCCCAGAGTCCTCAGCATTTAGTGAAGGGAATGTGTGGATGTTTAGAGGCTGTGGACTTCAGAGCGCTTACTGAACCATGTCGGGTCTCAGTACTTGATTTACCCTTTGAATGCTTCTTGGCTACATTGACATCCTAGATGGATTCATTCGAGGACAGTGTCCTCAGTTCTCTAGACCACCATGACCTTGGATGGTCCCCCTAAAAGATTTAAGCCTTAGTTTGGACTTCATAGCTTTCTTGGTTTTAAAGGCAATCTTGACCAGGAGGAATTAAACCCAAGATTTTAGGTGAAAATAAACAGTCCAGGCAGGGTCTTTAATCATGGCATTTTAATGGACAGCTTGGGGCCATTTTATACTTAGTGGACTGCCTCATCCTAACTGAACCCAAGAATGCATCCTTCTCCTAAGCTACTGCATTGGGCTGTATGGTGGGGCATGTTTAGAATGGCATTCACAACCACTAAGTGCCCATGTGTGGGAGCCCGTTCTCGGGTTCCTCGTGGTTTTACCCAGCAGGTCCACATAGAGGATGATTAGACCACGGGCCTGAGTGCAGGTGTCTTGAGATGGTCTGCACTTGCCTGTGCTGGGGGAGGAGGTCTTTTGCTCCACCCCTTGGCGTCTCTATAAAAACCCTGGGGCAGAGACAGTCGGGGCCCGTTGGAATAGGTTCCAGGCCCTCTCGAGGCTATCCTTTATTTTCTATCTGTTTATCTCCGCGATATTCTCTGCAATAAATCCTTCTATCTAATATTTCCTGCTGCTCGCACTCAAGAAAACTCTGGGGAACTGTGGGGGTGGTTGGGTAAACGCCCCACAGAATGGCGCCATGAACAGGGACTAAAGAAAAAGAAAGGGACTAAAGAAAAAGGGGACTAAAAAAGAAGGGGGGACTAAAGACAAAGTAATAGGGACTAAAGATAAAGGAAAATAATAGTTTTATTACAGAGTTTTTGGCGAAAGTGCTGAGTTCAGCCCTGCCAGTGGATGAGGCATGCCGGTGTTATGGAAAATATATATTTTTTATATATATTGAGAGGCAGGGGTTTTATCCTCGAGAGAAAAGGAAAGTGGACTGGAAGGATGTCCGATGCTGCAGCGAAATTCTCTTCTGTCAAAATTTTCTATCTTCTATCCCTTTCTCAATTTCTATCTGTGAAAAATAAGTATAAGGCATAGGGTAGTAATATAGTTTAGGAAAAACTTAGAAGTGTAAGATTGTGTAGAAAAAAATAGGCAACTAGACAGAAAAACTCGTCAATTTTCTAACTTTGGGGGCTATGAACGCAAACTGGGAAAAAAATATCTTTCTTTGGGCTTTTTGGGTAGTAAAAAAGCTCTTCTTTGAGCTTATGGGGAAGAAAAAGTTTCCTATGGAAGCTTTTGACCTGGGGACAGCTGAAATGCTAAGTCCAAGCGGCAAGAGAAAGTGATTTCTCCCTGAGGCAAAAATGGGGGTGTAAAAAGCCAAAAAGTTTAAAGTTGGGAAGTTTTGGGAAAAGTTGGTTTTTCTCTCGGAAAAAATCTTTCTCTTAAACTAAAAGCTTTTCTTGGAAAACTTGGGAAAATCTCTCTAAAAAACCTCCATCTTTCTCAAAAGCTCTCAAACTTAAAAACTAAAGCCTTTAACTTTCTCTCAAAAGGGCAAAAATTAGAATCACCTGAAGATATTAGTATGGGGACCACCTGTGATTAGCTCTAAGGGAAAACAACAAACGTCTTAAGATGGCAAAACCTCTCCAAGTTCTCTTTCAAGCTTTAAAAATCCTCCGTGCAATGCAGGAGGCAGGGACAAGTTCCTAAAAACCTCTTCTAAGCTCTGTCTCTTCAAGCTAGTAAAAGACAGTCGGTCAGAGTACCCTGAGGGAAACGCTTGGGAGAGTGTGGGTAAAGAGCTACAGAGAGCCCAAAAGGGCGGGAAACTTTACCTGAGAAAAGCAAAAAAGCCAAGCTTTTCAGTTACAGCCGAGCTGAGGCATCAAGGGTTTTGTTTCTGAGTGAGCGTTTCAGAATGAAAAGGTGCTCCTAATTGTCCTAATGCAAAGATCCCCTGAAGCAATGCAAACTGTTAGCATTGTATCCTCGCTTCTGACCAAAAATCCAGAGCATCTCTGAGTTGGAGTACATTTCAGGGATACTAGGGTTCCTGCAGTGGTAAACTTCCTGGAGCACAGAGCTGAGGCAGGAATGTGCAGGACCCAGGGGAAGATTGCCAATGAACAAAACTAAAGCCAGTGGGAACAGCACAGTTGTCCACTTTCCTACAAGTCCCGGGTTGATAGGTCCATAGCTGCAAAAAATCTGAGAAAAAGCTTTCCTATCAGAGTAAGGACCTTTCTGAGAAAACAGTAAAGCTGAACTGTGTCTGAAGCAGTTGTGCTGCTGAGTCAGAACGCTGTCTGGGGAAAGAGCCCAGCCAGGGCAGAACAGAACTATCCAGGAGTAAAGCTTTCTTTTCTGTCAGAGAAAGCACCTCTTTGAGAAAAGCTTTGTTTCAACTGACTCCGTGAGATGAGGGGGAGTGTAGCCCTAAGGGGTGATTGTCTCTGGCATAAGCTCTGTCCTTGAGCACCCAGACAAGCAAATGCAACCCACTGGGGGACTGGGTCAGGTGAAGGCCTGATGAAGTAAAACGCCTATCCTAATGGGAGTTTAGAAATGGCAAAAACCTCCTTTGTTAGACTTTCAGTCTGTACGCAAACCACACAGACCCCGAAAACAGAAACGGACAAAAAGCCCCTACCTTCAGTAGCAGGGAAAGCCGCCACTGTAGTGTCGAGGGGATAAACTGAGACCAAACTGGGAACTCTCTGGGAAAAAGACTCCGAAGAAACAGAAGGGACATATTCCTCCCCAGAAAATACATGACCTGTGAAAAGCTGCTAGAATTTGAGGCAGATTCCAGGGGAGAAAAAAGGCCCCTACCTCCAAAAGCAGCTAGGAGGGGAACAGAGCCGCAGACAGATACCTGAAGCTCTGCATCTGGGGAAGGGAGGAACAAGCAAAATGAGATAGATCCGTGGGAGAAAATCTCTCTGAAAGAGCTATGGAAAAGCTGTTGTACATGATCTTGTTTTTCACTGACTGGCTAAGACAAACACAAGCCCCTAGGAAAGTTGCTATCAGAAATGCCAGCCTCAATGCCGGCTAACGAGGCAGGTGTGGTTCTGATTTGGGGCCAGTGTCTGATGAAGGAGAAACACCTGTTAAAGCCAGTTGAGGCGAGAATAGAAATCTCCCAACATGCCATAGCTGAAAATGTAAAATGCCTGTTCAAATCTCCCGTTGCAAAAGCAAAAACTTTGTTCAAACCTCCCGGGCAAGAATTTGTAAGCAAGTCTGGTAAAAAAGAACTTAAAAGTTGACTCTCAGACCCAAAAAGAACTATGGGAAATGACTGATATAAGGAAAATGATATAAAGGACTGATTTAAGGGACTGATACTATTATGGACTGATATAAGGGAAATGCATTCTGGGAAAGGTAGTTTTTCCGCTAAAGATGGCGACATTGCCCTGAAACACTTTTGTCAGCTCGAAAATACGTTCATGGTAAACTTAAAATACAGCTTTTAAAAGAATAAGGAGGAAAGTCGTCTAAGAGTTTAAGTATCAGTTCCAATGAAAGATTGAAAGGATACGGAACTAGGTGCTTCGCGGTTTGGGGCTCCGTTGGCAAAATGCCTTATTTACCCTAATAGCTGTGCAAAATTTTTACGGTAGTTGGCTGACCAAAAAGCTACCTATAAGAGCAAACAAGTCACTTTAAAATCCTTACAAAAGCAAGAAAGCAGTTTATACACTGAACGTTGTCTTAGATATGAAAAAACTTATGTGAAATTAAAAATTATTTACCTTTTGAACAAACTGCCTGCAATGAGTGATTCCTCTGCAAATCTAATTAAGGGGATAAGAAACAGGCAGTCAAAAAGAAATGACTGCTTTATAGATGGGAAACAAACTTCAGAAAATCTGTCTTAAAAAAAAAGCTTCACCTGAAAGTTCCTTATAAGAAATCAATGCTAAATCACAGCTGCTAATAACATCAGTAGTTAAAGCTAATAAAATGAAAATGCTAAATCCTGAAAATGCTTTTTCTCAAAGTAAGCTAATGAAGGATATGTTTCATGAAAGAACATCTATGTTCTTGACTCCTTTGAATAGTAACAGTTTTGGTGAAAATATTGGAACTAACAACAATCCAGTCAAAATGTTTCAATAAATTCAAGACGCTATTCCACAAAAGAAAGCTGCCATGCTTTGTGGGCCATATTAGAGCTCATGCCAATCTTCCTGGTCCTTTAGCTGAGGGTAATGCGAAATGGAAAGATCCCTGCTCGGGTTTATGGAAGGGTCCCGATCCTGTGTTAATATGGGGTTGAGGACATGTTTGTGTTTTTTCACAAGAGGAGAATGAAGCTCGGTGGTTACCGGAGCATTTGGTAAGGAGCGTGGAACTAAGGAAGGTCAGCTCCAATGATGTTCCTATAGAGGAACCAGAATGAAAGTGGCTCGATTAATATTTATGAGGTTTTGTCACTGGTTAGTGCAAACAGTGAGGAAAGAGTTCGGAGCTGTGCCGCTTTTGGCTTTACTAGCTCCTTTGGAAAAATACTTTATATCACCTAATAGCTGTGCGGTATTTGGCAAAGACCTTACAGCAGCTAAATACGGTAATTTCACCCTCAGTGTGAAGTGAAGTTTTTCAGTAGAACAAACCAAAAGTACTGCTGTAATAGAAACGTTTGTCTGAATTGAAGTACATAGGGGGAGCTATTATGAATTTGGGTGAAGGGACAGCCTCTAGTTAAAAACCGTCTACTGCTGACAGTGCATCTCTGCCGGTTCCGGAACAGCTGAGAGAACTGGCAACTTTGGAGTGTGGCTTCGTCCCAAAAAGGTTACAGTCCCCTAGCAACAACTATCACAATTCTATAACAACAACACTCACTAAATCCCAGTGTTTTATAACAAAGCTGACTATAAACTCTAAACGTTAGCAATGATATATGTACTTCCTGTCTAGTTAAGAATCTTTCTAATAGAGATAGTGATAATAATTAAGAGTAAGAAATAGAAAAAGATGAAAATAAGATATGTAAGTTTATAAAAATTCTCTTGTTAGATCTGTGTTAAAAAATCTTTAGGTGTTTGCTAAGTTAAATATATCCTAATGGTAGCCCTGTATAAGTTTGTAAAATAGATCTATAGAGTTCCTTTAAGAAAATAAGCTTGCAAGAAGTATCTAATGTAGTCTTAAGACATGTAGTAATAAGGTTGTAATAAGTAAAGATGCTAGTTGTAAATGTAAGTTTAAATAAGTACATAAGAAGTAATAAGAAATATATTTGCTAAAGTAGTTCTATAGTTTCCTTAAGGAGTTTAAATAAGTAGATGTTAATGTTATATGAGTTTGTAAAAACGTGTAAATGTTGAATGTGAGTCTAAATGCTTTGCAAGGCAAAAGGTTATATGTGAGTTTGTAAAGTGTAAATGTTAAGTGTGAGTCTATTCTTAATGTATATGGTGAAAGAACCTGAGACATACAGAAGTTAGTGTCCTAGCAGACTGCAAAGCAGGCAGTCTGAGCGGTTTTTCAAAAGCTCCAGAAGCCGCTAAGAAGCTAAGAATGGCGGACGCCAGAACTAGCACAAGGCATCTGCAGCTGAGATCCGTGGAAAATCGATGCAACACAGAAAAACCTGAGCTAACATCAAAAACGGTGCGGTTTAGAATACTACTGTACCTAAAAAGGTCTCTGGCTTGAGAATAAGTTCAGAGACGCTTGTTTGAACTAAAATTTTTAACAGCAAAAAGTTTTGGTTGAAAAATGTCTCTTCATATTTGGAAGTGAAAGCCTGATACCAGAATTTATTTCTTGTTTGAACTTTTTGAACTTAAAATGAGATAAAACTACAGAAAGATTTTGGTTATGGATTTCTTCATATTTGGAAGGCTAGTACCAGAATTTATCATTTGAATTTTGGGACTTAAGAAATGAAATGAATAGAGATTTCATTGCAATGGAACAATTGAGTTTACTTATAGTAATGACCTAGGAACTGTTTTCTGGAATTGGGTTAAAAATGGAACTGTTTAAATGAAGAAATTTATTTCTACCTAGAATCAAGATGCAGTTTTGTGTATGCATATATGTTTTATTAACTGGTGATTCATGAATTGTTTTGTGGAACTGTTTATGTAAAATGGAATTACTTATGGAACTGGTTTGTGTTACAAACGGAACTGTTTAAACAGAAGTTTGGGTTTTCTAACTAGGCTTGAGATTTTGCTTAAATTATAAAGAAAAGGGGGAGAGTTAATATTCCTTAGTCTAATTTCAAAAGTTGTTTGAGTGGATTAATGTCATGTTTTTGTTAGTAAGAAATGCAAATGGGGTATATTAAGAGACTACTTTTAAAGTATAAAGAGTTTTATTAAGAAACTGCTTTTGGATGTTTTGCTAAGTTTTCAAAGTGTTAATGGTTAGATTGAGAAGACTGCTTTTCAATATGGGTTTGTAGGAATTGTATGAGTTTCTTCTAACTAGGTTTGAGGTTTTCTTTAAAAAATTATAAAGAAAAGGAGGAGCTATGAGATTGAATTATGTTTGCAGAACCCTATTGATATTAATGCACCCTGGTTTTGTGGAGTTAAGGAAATATTTAAGTTTGATGTGAATACATCGAAGTTTTTCCTATGTTCTGTTAACAAGAAAATTCAAATGATTGAGTTAAAGTTGTAAGACGGAGAAAATTGTTAACTATATATAGCACCATATATGCTAATTCAAATGGTTCTGTTAAGAGTTTGCTTTGAGTTGTAAGACAGAGAATTGTGGCTATGTATAGCAATGTTTATGTTAACCTGTTAATGGTAATGATGAAGCTAAGGGATTCTTTAAGTTTGTAGTTGCCTTAAGAGTGTTTGGCTTAGAAAGGGCTTGAGGCAGCTAAGACTGCTGTAGTCACCTTGGACCTAATTCAAAAGAGAAATGCCATCTATATCATCCTCTACTCCCATACTGGGAGGTGTAACAGCTATGGAGATTGCTGTAAGCCATTATAGTTATTTTTTTATATATTAAGAAAGGGGGACCTGTGGGAGCCCGTTCTCGGGTTCCTCGTGGCTTTACCCAGCAGGTCCACATAGAGGATGATTAGACCACGGGCCTGAGTGCAGGTGTCTTGAGATGGTCTGCACTTGGCTGTGCTGGGGGAGGAGGTCTTTTGCTCCACCCCTTGGTGTCTCTATAAAAACCCTGGGGCAGAGACAGTCGGGGCCTGTTGGAATAGGTTCCAGGCCCTCTCGAGGCTATCCTTTATTTTCTATCTGTTTATCTCCGCGATATTCTCTGCAATAAATCCTTCTATCTAATATTTCCTGCTGCTCGCACTCAAGAAAATTCTGGGGAACTGTGGGGGTGGTTGGGTAAACGCCCCACACCCATGCACCTTGGTGAAGAGAGGAAAGATGACTGAATCTTGCACATGAATTCAGGGGAGGGAGACCTTTGACAGTTATGCTTTTATGAAACAGTGCACTCATGCAATAATTTCCTCCATTCTCCACCTCCAGCTGCCAAAATAGGCTGCTACTGTGCTTATGTGGCTCATAACTAACTTGAGTGCAGGGCAGCTAGAGGGCAGAGGATAGCATCTCTTCTGTGCTTAACTCCCGGAAACATCTAGAATTATTTTAGAAAGATACCTTCTCCATCGTGGTCATGTTGCATAACTTATCGACCAAGCAGGAACTTTATTGTGTGGCAGTGCCTATCTGGACATAATCAGTTGATCATAAAGTAGCACACTAAAGTCTGCTGGCTCTATAGTACCTAATGATCCACCAGGGATTTCTACTGAGATCAGCATCACAATGAGTCACCATTTGGCTGTGGGATGTGTTTTCCCAGGAAGTGATGTGACTTTGATCCAAGCCTTATCCCTTGGGAGGAGGGTCGTCCTAAGGAGGATTCCTGTTTTTGCACTTGTAGTCCAAGGGTTTTCAATGACCGAGAGTAGCACCCATCTAAGGAAGGTGTCCTAAGAATAGCTACAAATTTCCATAGGTCAGTCCTATGGCAGGTGGATTTAGCTCACCAGATGTCTTCCACTTTTGAGCTAGAAATGTCACCCAAGGGCTGATCATTATTACATCTCAAGGTTTGTTTGTATTGCCTCTCTTTTGCGTGTATTGAAACTTTAAAAAAAATCATTTCCACCCATCCCTCCCCATTCTCCAACGCCTTTCGTGTCCCCCTCTTAGTTTGGGTTACTTTTGCTATGATGAAACACCATGATAATTAAGTTGGAAAGGAAAGCATTTATTTGCCTCATGCTTCCACTTCCATAGTCCATCAGTGAAGGAAGCTTGGACAATAATTCAAACAAGGTGAGAACACAGAGGCAGGAGCTGCCAGGGAGGGCTGCTTCAATTACAGGACTGCTCCCTAGAGGCTTGCTTACAGCCCCATCTTGTGGAAGCATTTTCTTAATTGAGGTTCCCTCATAGAGGACTTTGGCTTATTGCAAGTTGACATCAAACTGTCCAGCACACCCTCCCTCTCAAACTCATGACCTCTTTATTGTTACACACATATGCAACCTCCTGAGTCCATTTAGTGTTGCTTGTAGGTACATAGGTTTTCCATCTCAAGTGGTCAGCCCTAAAAACATCTGGGGACTGTACTCCACAACACACTGATTTCTCCTTTTTCTAGTAGACATTGATGGTCTGTAGCTCTTAATCTAGAGTGTGTCCTTGTGATGTTTCCACCATCCATGTTGGCATGCCAACTGGTGTTTTCTGTGTTCAGGTTTTGTTTAGGCAACCATAGTGTTGAGACTTAATAGGTACAGCCCTGTGAGGTCTGGGAGGCCCTATCTCACAGCAGAAGTCCTGACCCTCTGGCTCTTCCAATCTTTTTAGTTCCTTCTTTTGCCATGATCTTGGAGTCTTAGGTATAGGAGTTGAACTATAAAGAATCATTTTTGGTTGGGTAGCCTATGATCAGTTATTCTCTGCATTTTGTCCAGTTGTAAGTGTTTCTATCCCTCAAAAGAAGCTTCTTTGCAGAGAGCTTACACTCATGGCTGGTTACAAGGTTCCACATCTAGAATATTATTAGAGATTATAATGGTTTAACAAATTGTTGGTAGTAGGTGTTTGTGTCCCGGATCCACGATCTTTCCAGCCACAGGAAGTTGGCAGGCTTTCCAGTACCAGTCTTAAATTCCCGCTGTTGAGTGGAACTTAATCCTATTTTTGATAGCTGTTTGTCATTTCCTATATAAAAGTGCCACTACTGCACCGTTGTGGGTATCCTGCTGGGATGGTCATTGTTGTGATTCATGGGCAGCCAGAGTATATTCTTCTGGAAGCCTTGGCTTGCTTAACCCTGGGCTGCTTGCTTTACTAGAAATGGTCAAGTGATGTAACTACTTCTTTACATGAGACAAAACAACAACCCTGATCTTGTTCAGCTTCATAATACTTATATGGAATGTGGCACCATTCAATAGCTCAGATCACAGAGCAGGGTTCTGTAGACGGGGTGAAATAATTTAAGAGTCTCTGAAGTTTATCATGGGACATTTTTGCCTGATTTTTCACATGTGTCTTATCTGCCCTCAAAGGACTGAGTACTGGACATGTTTATCTGTGAAACTCCATTGGGATGACATAAGCTGTAAAATGAGACACCATTTAGGATGTAGGCTGTACACGTGTCCCACTGTCTGAGCCAAGGACCTGGTATGAATGACTTTATTGCTTACAGTGAAACAGAAGCATTCATAGGTCTATGTCTCCTGAAGTTAAGCTGATTTTACAAGTGCCTGTCCAGACCAGGCAAAGATTTGTGTCTGCTATTGTCTACACATATGACAGACAGACTTGGAATAAACTAAGTAATTGGGGATTCAGATTCTGAGCTTTGATAAATCAAGGAGCCCATGAAATGATTCAGACTTGCTACGTTCTTGAAAGTGGATATGTATGATGTATAGGTGACCCCCTCCAAAAAAATGGTGAGGTATGAAAAGGAATGTGGCTCAGTTCTCAGGTGTGGAACTTCAAGCTTCAAACCAGTGTGAGTTCTTTTTCTGTGTAGATCCCTATGATGAAAGACTTGAGACATGTTCAAGATACCTGTGCTTCTCTGTACCTCCCCAAGGTTCTAAAGTGTTGGAAATTGATTCCAAAATTACCAGTTTGTCTTGACTCAACCTTATTGGTATTGAAACTTAGATGGATGATTCTTATAGCCAGGTGTTGTATGCAGTATAACAAGTTTATCAACATTCTTTAACTTTTCTTCCTAGTTACTCCTAGCACTTCCAGATGTGACGGGAGGAAAGTTTTTCCTCCCTCACTGCTACAATTTTTCTGGGGTGCCATCTCTCCTTAGGTTGGGAAAGCTAGCTCACTGATGCTCCAGGACCTCCTAGATGGTGCCAATTCACCTATGGGCTTTCATGGGTAGAGTTCTGAATGCTTTAGCACTTTTACATTATCTTAGAATTAAGGGGAAAATATATGTTTATCAAATACAGGATGATTCCGTCATCAATGCTTGGGCCCTTCCATCCTCTTAGTTTACTTCCTATGGCTTCTCATCCCTTATTTCATTTTGAAAATTCTTGCCACTTGATAGTGATCACGAAACTTGAAGATATAGCATTGACCTCTGTCATGCTTACCCCTATTTGCACATATTTCTGCCCAGGGTATGGATCTGATATTATAACCTGACACCCAGGTTCAAATGTATTTTGTGTAGATGCTGAGGGAAATACTAGCTAATGCTGTATGTCTGGAATGGACTGAAGCTGTGATTGATGGGTTTCTGTACAAGGTACTGCTTGGACCAAAATCATAATTTGTTCTGGGTACCAAAAGGCACATAAGTGGAATCTCTTATCACTTAAATTTCACCAGAGAACAAGAGGCATTACACATGGCAAAGATTTGCTCCACATCATAGTGGGTGTGGGTTCATGCTCAAAATGGCAGACTAGGCCATGATTATCTGTGTAAAAAAAATACACCTATAGATTTATGATCTCCTTATTCCAGTCACAGGAAACAAATTCTCTATAGACCAACCTTTGTTCTAGAAGGGAATTTAACAGAACAGGTGGCCATTTGTGACATTGCCTTCATGTCTATGTGAAAGTGGTATGGATTATTCTACAGCATGCTCAGTGGCCTTCACTTGTGTAAGGTAATGAGAATAGACTACTGTAGTATGATTCTTAATTGGTCTTATTAATAAAAACTGGAGTCAGATACTGTGTTAAAAGCTGAAAGATCAGGGAAGCAGAGCAGCCCACTACTAGTTTTTACCTCTATGAAATCCTTAGCCAAAAGCAACCACATGTCTCATCCTGCCTTATAGTCTTCTCTCTGCCCAGCCATATCACTTCCTGTCTCCACCTTCCTAGTGCTGTGATTAGAGGCCTGTGATCCCACGTCCTAGGATCAAAGGTGTGTACCACCACTGCATGGCCTGTATGGATAAGTAATGGCTTAGCTCTGCACTCTGATCTTCAGGCAAGCTTTATTTGTTACATCACAAACAAAATATCACCACAGACTACATGACTCATCTCTAGTAGCCCTGTATAGACACAGTTTACTTCAGACATGGCCCTTATCATAGTTAAGTTGAGCTAGCTGGCAGGTTGTGTATTCTGTGTCCTGATTAGACAGTGTCACTGTGGCTGATCCAGGAGTCAGCAAAAGCTGGCTGTGTACAGATGTCAGCTACAGCTATTGATGGATCTTCCAACATCCAGACTGTTATATCTATCTATGTCTTTTCCTTGCTATCCCTGAGAATGCCTTGTGACTTTCACAAGAACATAGCCCAGGTCAACATGCATTTGATGGGTTCTTTGCCTTTCCATTTACTCCCATTAAGGTAATAAATACTTAGACATCATCATGTACCAGGCTCTGCTACAGGGGTCTGTGCTGATCCACAAACCCAAGATGGTCTCTGTAGCCTATCACTGTGTGTTCCCATCACTGTGCCTTCGCCTCTGTTTTTTGGCTTTCACACAGAGGGTGAGCAAAGCCTTTTCCACATTAGATAATGCTTCTTTGGGAACACCTCCTGGTCTTCAGTGTCCACCGCTCACAGCCTCATGTCCAGATTGATTCCTACTTTCAAGCCAATGTTTGGATGTTGGACATTTTGGGGAGTCTCCTTGGACCTAGCATACAAGTCAGCTTTGGTTGTTTGCCACAAGCAAGGATTTTTGAACCTAGTAGGCATTGACAAAGTTCTATTTGCAGGATGTCCAGCTGTGAAATATAGCCTGAATGAAGGATATTGAGACACTATCTATGTTCCAAGTAGCACTGCAAGCCCAGAACAGAGGGCTTAGGATCATTTCTGCTCTTGGTATTTCTATGAAAGAAAGGAATTAGCTTGCCAATCTTGTTAAGTGCCATGCTCTGGTCCTTCCTAAGGCCCAGCTTGCAACTGACTCCTAGGAGAGGGACCTTGGTCAGTGCTGGCTTGCAATTAAGGAAGGCAGAGTCCAGACTGAGCTTTTCAATAGGAGAGCACCTGTTTGGGACCATGGAGTTTGAGGTCCTGGAACCTGAGTCTAGCATTCCACTCTCTCCACAGGGTTTTAGTGGGAAGTTCTCTCTAGGTTAGTTTCCTTGTCACACTTTATCAATGTATTGAAGTTGTCTGCAGTGGATCTTTCTAGATGTTTCAAGTGTATTTCCAAACACTATTTCAGAATTGTACTGGTCTAGAAACTTTATTAATGCATGGCCCTATCTGGAAGCCTTGTCTGACTTGCTCTTCTAGAGGCTGCCATGATATTGTGTAGGTACCTCCCACCCATTCTTTGATAGAAATGAGAGTATTTTGACAGGACTGCATGTAGAAACTCACAAAATGACATTTAGGAAGGCTCCATTGTCATAATTTTATTCTTGACATCTCCTGCATTGAAATCTGACAGCTTCTTGGTTCTGTTAATGTTTGAAATTTTTGGAATTGTCTTACAGACTAAAAACCTCAAGGAAACAAAACTTTTCATGTTGGTGAGTTGGTGTCAATTCCCTTCCAATGCTTGTTTCACTGATACATCTTCGTTTTAGTAGTGAGAGATATGTGTGAGGCAACAGAAATCATGGTGTCTTTTGATAGCCCAAGAGGGGATCACATTAATAAATGATTATGAATAATACGTAGACAACTCTTAATAGGACCGTCCTCATCAGAGGGTTACACACATGGCAGGTTAGCACACTGCAATGACAGTGAAGGGCTGAATCTGCCTCCTCATCCTGAGACTTTCACCCTTCCTCAGAACTATGAGCTGAACCATTTTCAGTGGTGGGGCTTGTTTCTGAAATTCACCCTGTGGAGAGATGGTGCCTGCCCTGGTTCAGAAGGATGTGCTTTGTGCCTGAGGCTGAGTGGCCATGTGAAGTGGCCACTGAAGTGGTCCAGTGGAAGGAAAGCCATCCAAGGCCTGAGAAAGAGGAAATTGCTATGAGGATGGGTGTGAGGGGCAGACATCATGCCCTCTTGCATCATGGACTCTGAAATGTGAGCATCCTTGGGAAAAGAGTGATGGACACATAATACATCCCTAAGTCCCCAGTGTTCACCTTGTGTTGAGGCTTTCCCTCTCCCATGGTTGATGCTCTTCAGGTAGTGCACTTCTCAGGTTTTTTCTCCCTTCTGCTTCCAAGAAACACCATCTAAAATGGGATGGTTCAGACTTTGAAAAAGATAGTCTGGTTGCTTGTTAATATTAAGTGCTGCTTTTTTCTTTTCTTTTTTTGGCCTTTGATCCCTCTTAAGCAGTGCAATTATAATTATGGGGAAGTTTTAAGGAAATGACTAAGGGGAAAACATGGTTGGAATATAACCTCTGAAAATAACCATTTTTAAACATATTTTTTAAAAGCTTTCTTTGTATTTGAATCTCTTTATTTAAAGAAAACATCTAAATGCCAATATAGCTGACTGTTACAACAGTTTATATATCAAGAGAAGCTCATACTGAGGCCAGGCATGTTAACTCATACCTGGAATCTCCACACTCAATTAACAGAAGGATAGTCAGAATGTGGAGACCAGCCTGGGCTACATGTGGAAACACTATCTCAAACTTGCTGCACATTGAAAACTTTTCTTCATGGTCCCACACCAAGAAGAGTCTGTATTGTCTGAAGACTGTAATTAGTTCTGTCTCAACTCACATGGGAGCTTGGAAGCAGTGTCCTAGAAGCTTTCAGCTCAAGTGTGCACTGAGATGGGGTGTCAGCTGACCTGTATGCTCCCCTTGGAGGATGACTATGATCTAGAAGATGTTCTCAAGATGGATCCTAGTTTTATGGAGAACAAAGAGAAATACAAAGCCATTAAAAAGAAATTCTTGATGAAGAAGACAGTGATTCAGAGACCAAGAAGCTGGAGGTAGTAAAGAGGAGGATGGAGGACAAAAAGTAACCGTTCGTGACAAAACAGAAATGGATCTAGTCTCATTTTGCCATACAGTATATCGTGCTATTCAGTCCAGTTTAGATGTTGAGGAATGTGCACACAAGGTGCTGAACAGGGAGTTGGCTGAGAGCCAAACACAAGAGCTGTGCAGAGTGATTGTTGATTGCTGCGCCCAGCAGAGGGCGCCCCAACCATTTTTCGGCTTGTTAGGTGGGCAGTTGTGCCTGCTGAGAAAAGAATACTCAGAATCCTTTATGAGGCTACTGAGAGAACAGTATGACAGGATCCACTGCTTAGAGACTAACAAACTGAGAAACGTTGCTAAGTTCTCTGCTCACCTTTGTGCACAGATTCACTTCCATGGAGTATTCTTGACTGTATAAAGCTGAGTGAAGAAACAACTACATCATCTAGCAGAATTTTTCTCAAAGTCTTTTTCCAGGAACTATGTAAATCCATGAGTCTTCCTAAACTGTATACAAGGTTACAGGAAGAAACTCTACATTATTGTCCGAAGACTATAATTAGTTCTGCATCAGCTCACGTGAGGGCTTGGAAGAAGTGTGCTAGCAGCCTAGCAGCCTTCCACTTAAGTGTGCACCGTGATGCTGTGTCAGCTCAGGGGACAGCCTTCTGACCTGTGTTTACAGCAGTGACACACACCTCTGTCTGGTGGTGAGATTGAAGTCAGTCGAGGGCTTTGGGAACCCTCCATATTGGAAGCACTTCCTCTTCATTATGCAGGCTTCTAAAACAACTATTCATTTGAATCTGAGCAGTCTAAGCTTGGGGGTTGAAGGAAAATGGCCCCCGTCGGCTCATACGTTTGAATGCTTGTCATTAGAGAGTTGATTATCTGCTGCACGGTGGCTGCACCTCAAACCACCACAGCGTCAGTTGCTGATGTCATTTTGTCTTTGGCACTGGGGCTGTACCTGAACCTTTGGCTGCCTCAGCTGCTGACTGCACCTTCACAGCCACCACCACCTTGTTTCTGTGTCTAAAGTGAGTGAGCCATTGCTTCCTGTTCACAGCTTCAGCTGCCACCTCAGCCACCGTCATGTTGGGATCAAATGCTGGGATCTCTATTAATCTATTTTACCAATAAAGACTCAGGAGCCAGATGAGATGGAAACCTGCTAGCTCAGAAGCAGAGAAAGCAGCTGGCTGAACTTCCTGCTCACCAACATCTCAGAGGGCTCTCTCCTAGGCTGCCTGAAGGAAAAACTCCTCTAACCACATGTCCCTCCCTCCTGTGCCTCTCTGTGACCTCCTGACTCCCCCTCACTCTCTGTGGTCACTGCAGTCACCTGGGGACTCTCTCTGCCTCTTGATCCTTGTTTGATTTTATTTTAATAACGCAATCTCTGGGTTCAGTGTGATCAAATAGCCTGCAACATTTCCCCCTTTTGTCTAAAAAGAAAAGTTTTAATGCTAATATAGTAAACTTATTTACAATAATGATACTATTTTTGCCAAGCTTTACCATGCCCAGCTTGGTTGCATGTGGCAGTCTTAGGAATAAGTGTTTGAGTTCAATATTCTATACCATGTTTGTCAGCCTTATATGATCTCAGTGATTTGAACAACCCGAGCATTTTGTAGTCTTAAGCTGATCTTGTGTGTGGTGTTATCATCTTCATGCCATTACCACAATGCAGGGAGATTCCTCATTGCAAGGCCCCATCATCCTCTTGGAAACCTCCAAAGTGTCCACTGTTGCTGCAAATCCTGGCTGCAGAAGAGGCTTTGTGGGTGATATTCACTTGTCCTATTTCCTTTCCTGGGACATTTTCTGTTGATGGCCCACCTTTTTTTCAGATGTCTCACTTGTTCAGTCATCTCTGCATTTCTTAGCTGAATGCTTTTCTTCTCCTGGAAAGATAAAAACAAAACCCTGATCACATGAAAGGCATTTGTTAGTCTTTATAAGGAAGTCTGGATTGAATGTCCAGCTGTCTGATGAACTATCACATCTTCTATTCAGATGATCTCTCTTGTTTGAATCTAATCTTTATGAGTCTCTATGGTGTCCACAGATTTTCTCCTGTGAAAACAAAAGCAAATCCTCTTCCCCAACATAACCCATATCCCAGTTTCTATTCCTAGGTCAACACCTCTTTAAAGTATCGATGCAGACTTAATTCAGCAGGTTTTTCTACTGTCCCCTGTCTCTCTGCAGCTTATATTCCTTTCTCGTTAGTAGTTAAAAAATTTAAAGTTATAAAACACTGTGTAATCTATCTCTGGGGGTCTTTATTACCTTTCTGTTATGCATACCTTTAAAGTACTATTAGATCTTTAAATCACTGCTTGTTATATGGGAATGTGTGGTATACCCATAATACGTTTTATGTTATAATATGCAAAAAAAAACTTTCATTTTACTAGAGACATACACTGGAGCATTGTCAGTTTTAATTTGTAAAGGTATTCCTAATATAGCTATGACTTCTAATAAATACATAATCACAGAATCAGACTTTTCAGAACTTAAATCAGTTGCCACTGAAATCCTGAATGTGTACCTGTGGTATAGTCAACATACTTCAATTTTCCTAACTCTGCAAAATGAAACATATCCGTTTGCCAAATTTCATTTCTTGAGGATCCATTTGGGTTATTTCCTGCAGGTAATGGATTTTGTTATACAATAAATAAGTAGGGCATTTCCTTGTCATTTCCTTGGCTTGTTGCCAAATGATAGAAAAATCTTTCTTCCACCCCTTGCTGTCAACATGGTATGGAATCCCAATTTACTCTACATGGTATGGAGTGGCAGGTCCCCTGGATGAATGAGGTCTACCAAAAATTTATTATGTGAGAACACTCCCCCAGCTGGCTGGACTAGAAAATATTAAAGTCCCCTAAAGTATCACAAATAGACTGGCTGGGGTATCAATGGTGTGACAGTTGGGTGATAAGAGAGTAGAGGTTGAGATGTCACTCAGAAACAACTTGTTCACATGAGGAAGTACTGTTAGAAAGGCATGTGCAGGCCATCTTCTCTACTGGTCTCTGAATTAGCAACAAAAATGGGGGGGGTAGATAAACTATTGGCTTGCCATTTGTCATAGCTGTGTGTCTGTAAGGAATGAATGAGTACAGACGAGAGCTGTCCTGAATAGCTCCTCTTGGGATCCCAAACCATAGAACCAATGAGGAGTATTGGAAAGTAAGAAGGAAACCTAGAAGTGTCATCCCTTCTACCTTCAATACAGAGGTGGGGAGGGATCCATGATACAGCATGCAGATGAGTCCTCAAAGTACTGCAATGTGTAGTAACCATGGACTATTCTGCCTTTGAATTGCTTGCATTTGGAAAGAGTTTTAAATAATACTGAGTTGGAAAATAGGTAATTACTTCCGAAGCTTAAATGCATATGGGATGGCAAGATGGCTCGGTGGATAGAGCAACCTGAGTTTAACCCTGGAACCCACATAGAGGTGGAGGAGAGAACTGCCTTGCAAGTTGTCCTGTGGCCTCCATACGTGTGCCATACATGCCCAGCAATGATAAAATTAAATTGAAAGAGAAAGTTAAACATATTCAGGAAAAATCTCATTCTTGGGGCACTTCAATAGGGAAGAGAAACCCCATGTCCACAAAAGGCCACTAGGGAAGCCTTATTAAAGGGCCTCAAACTGGGGACAACCCAAGTGGCTGGTGTTGTCCCAACATCAGATGAAGAAGAAAACTAGGTATGGTATATCCATGCACTCAACACAGCACAACACTGTTCAACCACAAAATGGACCAAACTTCTTACACCTACCCAGCTGTATCTCCAAAGCATCAGTCATGAAATCCCAGGGGAGACCACACACTGTTGACTCATGTCACAGGGAGCGAATTCTAGAATGGTAGCCCCCATCAAAATGGATCAGGAACTGCTGTGCATACCATGCCTGGTAGGAGCCAGGGGACTTTCTGGAATGCTGGGATTGTTGCTATGGTTACAGGACTAGTCAGATTCAACTGGGCACCTGCACAGCACACCTCACGAAGGCAACCCCAGTCTTGCTCAAATCAGCTCAAGGTTCACATTCTGACCAGCCCCTTCCTTCACAGCCCCTGACACATCTGGAGCCAGCTCTGACCCATCCATCCTCATCTGCAGCTGCAGAGTCTGAGGACACTGAACCCTGCACTGACTACAGAATTGGGGGACCTCCTAGGCTGCATTGCCTTCCAAGGGTAGGAAGCAAGTCAGCACGAAGGGCATCCCAAAATGAAGGAAGAGGCGGCAGAGGCCAAGGGACTAAGTTCTACTCCCAACATTCCTGACCTAAATGGTCACTGAGCCTGCAGAGGGCTTGGAAAGCCCCAGAGGGCACCAACTTCCGCCTAAGCTGGATGAATCATTCACACTCTCTCACTCACTCTGGTTTGTATTCTGAATACAACTGGGTCAAAAGACTCCAAATCACAGATAATGACTTGCATCTGAGTCAGCAGCCTCCTCCCCACCTTCCTAGGCTCACAGCAGGAGTATCTACTAGTGCCAGGAAGATGGAGTGATTTCCCTGCCCCAGGCAACTGTGTGTCCCACTGCAGGAGACTCAGGCCAGAAGACACCCAGTGTGATCATGCACACCCACCCTCATTCCTATTCTGCAAGCACCCTCTCCCCAGCTTCCTCTCTAGGGTGAGCAGCCTGAGGAACCAATTTCAGGAGCACGGGGCATGGTTACCACTGTGTGCAGGGCCCATTGCCCTAGATGGGACCAGTGTCACCATTCAGAACAGCCTCCACCTGGTGGTGGTCCTCAGCCTAGACTTCCTTCTCACACCACTGTAAGGGGTGAGGGATCAGGCAGGGATCAGGTTCTAGCCATGAGGTCAGAGGCCACAGGATTCCTGGGAGAAAGCAGAAAGCGCCACCCCACCCCATGGAGACCCCGTGGGGCCTCCCAGGCCTGGTTCTCCACCAGGGCTGCCAGGTGCTCCCAACCAGCCCTGGAATACAATCATCTTAACCACCAAATTTTCAACCCAGTTCTTCCTGTGGCTCCTGGTGTTAGCAACAACCATGTAACCAATCCTCTACCATATCCTGAGACATCACCAGCCCATCCTGTGCCCTGGAACCACAGGCCTTTCTTCTGGAGTTCCCAGTATTTCATCTTGCCTAGGAGAGCACCAGCAATTAGCACAGCCCCTGCAGCTTCCAGAGTGCTCTGCCTCCAGGATGAGGAAGGGCTGGGTTCAGGATCAGCTGGAGGCGTGCCTAAGTCAACCAGGGTAGCCTGCAGAGGACCTGATGGAACATGCAAACTAAACCTTAAGCCATGTCAGTCTCTATCACAAAAGGGGGCTCCGTGTATTCAAAAAGGGCCTCACAAGGCTGTTTCAGTCATAGAACGGCTGGCAGGAAGCCCCAGGAGGAGGCTGGCAAGAATACTCTTGGTTAAGTTCAAAAGGTGGGTACCAGCAAATTTAGGATGCCGTGGAGACATGCATTCTATCCCTGCACCAGGAAGGCAGAAGCAGGGGCATTTTGAATTGTAGGCAGCCTTGGCTATATAGTGAAACCCTCTAACAGGAAAAGAAATTAGGCACCGTGAACTCAGGGGGATACTGTGTGCCAGGTGTTCCATGTAAGGACATATGAATGACACAGGAAAATCCCCCCTTTCCTGAGTTACAGGCAAGGGGGAACATCCTTGAACACTTAGAAACCCTAACAGCAAAGGCTTGGTTCCTGTTTACTGGCAGCAGAAAGCAAGAGAAGGCCAGAGGCAGAGATGCTGTTTAGGATAAAGGCCCTCCCTCTAGTGAGGCAATTTCCAAACAGAAGCCTAAGAGATAACAGGGAGCAGTCCTTGTGGACACTGGAGAATGACTATCCAGGCAAAGGCCACAGCACCAGGAGGTCCTAAGAGGGGTGAGAAGGATGTGTGGCATGTGAGGAGTGAGGAGACAGTGAGCCTGTTGCTGAGAGAGAAGGGAAGGTCAGAGGAAGAGCACTGGGGCAAGGCTGCTGGGTGTGAGCCATGGGGTGACTGATCACAACTGCTCCAGCAGGCACAGGAAGAACAGACCTCAGGGCAGGAAGTGTGGCGCTTGGATACAGCAGGGATCAAAACAAGGCAGGTCTGCAGATTCTGCAGGACTCTAATGAAATGTGACACGGCAGCCATGGGGCTCAGAGGCGTCTTGGCTCTTGTACCTTAATACCAGAGGGATAGGGTTGAATCTGGGGGAAGAGGCACGCAAGAAGCCCAAATGTGTTCAGGGATATATAGGTGTGAGAAGTCTACAAGGCCTTCAGACTGCCCACAATGTGGTGCTAGCCTTCCATCCCTCCTGGACGTGGATTCCTACCAGGTGACCTTCCTTCCTACAGCCTGAATGTTTCTGAGAACTCACACATTTTCTCTAGCAACACTCTGTCCTAATGAAAATCTAACCCATCTGTGAGGACCAATAGCCCAATGTACAGGAGGGAAGGGGAGGTTGTGATGGGGGTGGAGTCAAGACAGGGCTTGGAGGTTGTGGCCCCGCCCCGGAAGTGACATATGACACAACCATTGAAAAGGCCTAGCAGGCTTTAGTCTAAGGGGGTGGGTGGAGGACATGAAGCTCCTGCAGTCTTCTCACAGAGGAGATCGGCTCAAACCTTCAGCCAGCTTGCCAAGGACTTGAAAGCCTGCAATTATGGCTTAAAAAAAAAAAGTCTTGCTTTTCCTTGGGTACATATAGGAACTCTTCCTTCCTTGAGGCAGAAACTTTATGAAGTCCTTTCAAGACCTGAATTCTCAGTCTCTCCTCCTGCTCTTAATTAAAACTTCCTAGTAACAAAGAAGACAGCAGGGGAAATTTCTTAAAAGTGCGGGTGGAATGGGGGGCATGAGGGTTGGAACTGGGTTGGGCAGGGGTAATTTTCCTAAAAGCAGGGGTGGCATTGGGGGGGTGAGAGTTGGAACTCTGTTGGTAGAGGGGGAAAGAAAGCAAAGCATGATGCTTATTCTCAGCCTCACGATGGTTCGCTAGGACAAAATGAAGACTTCTAGCTACTTGTTTGAAAAGCTCTGAAACCCTAGTTGGGAAATTGGAGAGTTAATCTTTCAAAGGGGAACTCTTAGGAATTTGCCTTAGATGAAAGTCAAATTCTGCTTTAGAAGTTGGAGCCAGATTTGTCCTGCTAATTACTCTGCAGGTCAGACCGACCCCTTCTCGTAGTTCACCTGGATACCCACCCGTTTCCTATCTGGGCTGATCTTGGCTTATCCTCTTACTCCTAAGTTGCTATCTAGTTAGTGGTTAGATGAATTTACAGCCTACAGGACCAAGTTTCATAGGAGAGTGTTTTTAAATGTCCTTCTTAGGTCCTGTGTGGGAGCTTCAGTGTTAATTGAAACTGAATCCTGTTTTCCTTAGTACCTGGTCTCTTGTGCTCTGACACATCAACATTGAGGTTCTGGGACTGCTACCTCCTGCTCTGTGACATCTGTTGTCTGCCAGGATTGCTGGTCTAGGGGTCCTATCTGGTTAACTTCTCTCAAGTATTGACTTAGTCACAACTTTTCATAAAGAGTCTCACCTGCTGCAACTTTGAAACTGTAACCAAAGAGTCATACCAGCTGGAACTTTGAAACTGTAACCAAGGAGTCTCACCTGCCCCAGCCTTGAAACTGCAACCTTCTAGGGCCCTAGCCTGCTCTCCCCACTTGCTCTGTGATGTTGATGGGTGACATTATGTCTCAAGGCTTAGACAGAGAACCTCCAAACTAATGAGGCTACTTAACTACAGTTATGACTTAAAACAGTCCCTTTGTTACTCTAGCTACCTTAACGCACAGTGTTGATGAAGAACATGTGGCTGGCTCTGCTCTAAGGCTGTGCTAGAGATGTTTTCTCTAACAGCAAGATGTCTGTCCTCGGATTCTGGGACAGAAGATAATATAGGCTGTGAGTTTCTGATCTACTAGAATCGTTCCAGATAGGTTGTTAAAGATGACCTTTGTAGGGCTGGAGAGATGGCTTAGCAGTTAAGAGCACTGAGTGTTGTCCCAGAAGACCCAGTGTCAATCTTAGCACCTGCATGGCACCTCACAACTGTCTGTAGCTCCAATTCCAAGGAATCTGGCATCTTCCCAGACATACAGGCAAAACCACAAATTGACATGAATGAAAATGTTTAAAAACAATACATGAAGTTAGACTGCTCATTAATCAGGATGGGAAAGGCCATGCCGAAGCCTGCAGTGAGGGAGGGGAAGGAGGAGGACATTCATGCCACTTGGCCTGTACTTCTGCTTGAATAGCTACCTTCAATTTAAAGACACCCTTAGACAGCAGTGAGGGGATCTGGGTACAGAGAAAAAGTAGGTGCAACTGGTCAGGCTAATTTCTAGAGATAGAAGGTTTTGTATTGACATCCCCATCTCCCACATTCATGCCTTCATCAAATCAGTCTTTAAGAAAGTACGTAGCTTGAATCTGTACATCTCTATCTTAATAGTGTTACCCCTTCTCTAAGCCTGTCTCACATCACCTCGGCCTGCCTTAGCCAACTGATTTTGCTCTATATAGAATCAACCTATTACAGCCTGTGTGGTCTTAGTTGGCTCTTTACCCCTCTACTCAGCTTTTGGCCTCTGAACTCCTGGAGTTACCTGTCCTGCTTGGCTTTCAGAGTACATAATGGGTGTGCTTCTGCTCAGCCTAGCACCTACCTCAACCTCCTGTACCTGCTCTTTCTAGGCCATTCCATAACCTCCATTTGAGGTCAGCCCCCTTTACAAGCTACATACTGTGGTGTGAAGCCCGGGTTATGGCATTTCTCCCTTCCCCCATTAGCACAGAGCTTTCCAGACAATTCCAGTCAAGCTGCTGATTGTCATTGCTGTGAGGAAATGGGCAGCATAAAATGTCACAAATGTGCATTCAATAGCAACGTTGATGCTGACTCTAAAAAAGGAATTTCATCTGGGAGAAATGAACTTCAAGTACTTGTTAGATTCTGGGGCAGGGCCTGTTGACCACTGGCACCATGAAACGGCATGCAGCTGGGGTAGATCTTCATCTAGCTAATGAGGCATGGGAGGAGTAACTGACATAATCTGAGGCTCTAAAGGCAGATGATCCTGAGGTGGGAGGGGTCAGCTGGATGCTCTCAGGAGCAAGGCTTCAGCTAATTCCTGCTTTGTCTGAGTGTGGTTACCCTTCATGGTACAGGGACTGGCAAGTCTCCTGCATCCACAGAGGAGCTCACTGCCTAGCAGGGAATGTCTGCCTGCATCAATTTTATTTCCTATTTGAAGAGGAAATTAGTCAAGTGTACTACCAGAAACACAAATGGAAACCTGTGCTTGAAAGGCAGAGAGGCCGTTACCTGTGTCTTGTCACAGAAATGGAAACCTTAAAATACCATGACCAAGGCAACTTGGAGAGGAAAGGGTTTATTTCAGCTTACACTTCCACATGGCAGTCCATCACAGAAGACAGGGCAGGCTCCTGGAGGCAGGAACTGAAGCAGAAACCAATGGGAAAGTTCTTACTGTCTTCAGTGCTGCAGGCTGCACGAATATATCATAAGTACTCAGCTGGTTATGGCAAAGTCACTACCTCAGGGAATTCCTCCAGAGGAAGCCAAATCCCAAGGAGTTTTTGGTGTTACTTGGCTTGTTATATATCAGCTGTCTTCTGTTAAGAAAATCATGTGTGCCTTCATAGTTTTCCCAATTGACTTTTCCCCAAGAAGGACTAACAGTGTGGACTGATCACTCTCTGGACATACACATTCCAGGTATTTGGAGAACAGCTTCAGGAAAGGCTTTCTCTGGAATCAAATATCTCCCTTAGCCACTTTCAAGGACTACAGGAAACACCACCCAGGTGGGCGCCCAACTTCCGAGGATAACAATGATAACAGCCCACCTGCAAGTCTCCTGACTTAAATTCCACAAGGAGACACCAACCAGGTGGGCACCCAACTTCCAAGGACTAACAATGATAACAGCCCACATGCATGTCTCCTGACTTAAATTCCACAAGGAGACACCGCCTAGGAGAGGTGGGCATTAAGTAATAGCTTTACACAATTTAGCTCAGACCCTCCCTTTATATACCGGGACTTCAGGGCACAAAGGGGAGAAGAGAAAAGAGAATGGAAGAACTAGGTGGGTAAGAACTTGAGAGGAACAAACTGAGATGGGGAAGAACTAGATTGAAGGGCTAAAAGAGAGTACTAGAGGAATGCGATGGAAGATGAGGAAGAGCCAGATGGGGAAGAACAAGATGAGAAAGAGCCAGATGAGAGAGAAGGAGACGGGAGAGGAGCTGATGGGGAAAGAACTAGATAGATGAGAAACTAGAAGGGACAGAATTAGATGAAGGAATTAAGATAGAACCTAGAGGGGATAGTAGATAAATATAGAGAAATCAGGCTAGAAAGGAGCTAGACATGACAGCAGAATAGAAGCTGTGTAGAGAGAGAACTATCACAGAATAATAAAGTGTATGAACTAAGGAGTCTCGTGTACATAGATTCATTTCTTTTTATCAAAGATTAATTATCAGCTGGTTGTAGATTTTTCCTGGAGCCTGGGAGGGGACTATCGAGGGGCTGGACCGCCCTAGTCCCCGATACTTCACACCCCACAGTTGGCTTAGTCTGCCATGAGCCTGAGGTGGCACCACCCACAGTGAGCTGGGCCCCCTAATATCAAGAAAATGACCACAGGTTTGCCCACAGGCTAATCAGGTAGGGACATTTTTCTCAATTGAAGTTCTTTCAAAATGATTCTAGCTTGTGTATGTTACTGTAAAACTAGCCAGCACAGCCTGTCACATGACATTTGACATCCTCTTGTCATAGGATAACCACTACTCAGCTCTTCATGTAATTTCTATGTCTATGTGGAAGTAATATTACTTAGGTGGAGTCCCCAGTTGGGCAACCCTGTTGTTTTCCATCTAACAGACTTTAAAGGCTGAAATGTGGAGAAATGCCTAAGCTATGTCTGTTTGGCATGGTTTGGAAAATGCTGTCATTTTTGAATCAGTTCATTCTGCAGAAGCAGCAGAGAACAAAAACATCCAATTGGGTACTCATGGCATCCAGCAGAGAGGGCTGGAGTGGACCTGCTAGAGCACCTAAAGGTGACCTTAAACTAGGGCTCACATCCAGCCAAAATCAACTTGGAGGGCAGCTTGACTTGCTAATGGAGAGTCTCAGGCAGAGCAGAGTGTGTCCCCCTAGGGTGAGGTTTTCAGTGAAAGAGTGAATAGGAAAAGGAATCCAGAAAAATGGACCAGATTTTGTTTCCACAGACATAGACCTGGAGGAGCTGGGAGCATCAGCTGGGGGCAGGCATGAAGGGACTGAACTCAGAATCCTCCAGCCAAAACTGCTCCCGTTCCAGGGTTGGCAAGGTGGCTGGAACTCAAGAATTCCAAGTGGCTTAAGCCACACCTCACTTAAGTGTGCTTATGAGAATCCAGGAACAGCCTGGGGAAGCTGAGGCAGTCAGATGGAGTCAAAATTGGGAGTGACAGGCCGTGGGTCCCATTGTACTCTTCCAAGGATGAGATTTCTCACTGCAGCCTTTTGGATCCAAGGATGAGATTTCTCACTGCAGCCTTTTGGATCCAGGGACAAACACTAGCAACCTCTGTTGGAAATGGCTGACCCCCCCCCCCTTGCAGCCCTTTTTAAGGGCACATCTTTACAGCTGGGTACTTTGGTTTTCTTCTCTGTCCCGTTTAATAGAACCACATGGGGCAGGGGAAGCACATCTGGAACTCTAGGGGTCTTGGACATTTGAAAATAGGCTGGAGTCTGGAAAAGGATGGCCCTTGTCTCTAGAGTCTGCTTTCAAGCATCTTAAACCACACGTGACAAGGTTTCCATCACATCCTCCTTTAGATATATATCATATATCTCCTATATACATGTTGGAAGCAAGGGCTTTGCTTACATAACTGAGCATTAAAAAATGTTCACTATAACTCCAGTCATTACAGGAAGTAACAAAATAGCTGAGCTTTGTGTTCACTGTAATATTACAGTGGGAGAGAGAAAAGCAGATCTGTGATTAGTAGGTACAGAGAATAGTCGATATGGATGAGTGGGAGGGGGACATAAGACAGTATAAACAAAAGGGAATGTTAAAAAATGCAATCAGATAATCTAAGTTTCAGTTCTCAGGAGGCTGAGACAAAGACCCTGCAGGCCATGTTGGCTTATGTGCTTTGGGAGAGCCCAACAAGAGGGACATGACATAAGGATGGGACAGGGCAGGACAGGTAGCCTGCTGCACTGACATTGGCCATTTGGAAGGAGGGACTATGTGTGGAGTCCTGAAGGGGACATAGGAGCCTGAATCCACCCAATGGCTACTGCAGCCCTCAACTCCTCTGAGGTGCTTGTCTCCGCATTCCCAGACACTGGCACCCCCCATGTCAGTTCACAGATACTGAGCCCTTCAGTGGGCAGGCTTTCATGGGTGGATCACAGGTTCTGGTCATACATCCATCTAGGTGGTCCTTCCAGGAGTCTAGAATCTGATCCAGGGCATTCCTTGGTGAGGCTGGGTCACAGATGTTGGCCCTATCCTCATGGGGCTGGTTTGCGTGTGTGGGTTTTCTTCTGGGAGTTATTTTCCAGTATCCCACGGGCTACTTGAACTGAAAGCATTTCCCTCAAGCCTGACTGACCAATGCACTGAGTACTGTAATGTGCTGCTGTGTGGTTCTCAGTCCACAGGTATTCTGACTAGGTTTCTTGCTTTAGTTTCCTGATGGGTGTGGAGCAGCAAGCCACTGCACATAAAGGCATGTGACTGTTGCTCTGGAGCCCCAATAGTTAACTGTTCACCTCTCTAGATAACAGCATGGGCTTGGGAGGAGTGGGCCTGAAAAAAATCAGGTTGACAAGTCTCCTGCCATAGCCAACTTTATTCAGAGCTTCACACAACTTCCCCTTAGGTGACTCTCTTTAACCATCACTGAGTAAAATTTACAACCACAAGGACAAGCCACACATGGTAAAAACTTGTTTTTCTGTAGAGGCATAGAAACAAATAGCCGGTTGTAATGAATAATCGGAAGTGAACTCCTCACTTCTCCACTTGGGAGGGAGGGGCAGGTAGTCACATTCCAAGAACAACCCATGTCATGGAGGAACAGATTAGACTCTTGTCTTGTTTACTTGGAGTTTTCCTCACAAGGTCTCAAATCTCACACAGCTTTATTCATGGACCATGTTCCAAAACTGAGTATCTCCTTAGTTGCCATCCGCAGTATCTGTCAAAAACAAACACCAAAAAATTGAGTAGTGGGCACTACCTTAAGAGTGAGTTGAAGCAGGGAGGTCACTAGACAGCCCTAGTCATGAACTCCACTCCCATCCCCAGGATGGGCTCTGAATTTTCTGTTTTCTATCTTTATAATTAGAGAACTTCATTCATGAGTACAGTGGATTCTGATAATCTCTTGATTTCCCCTATGTCCAGCTGCAGACTTTCCTCAACATGTCCTTCCCAATTTTATCCCACAGCCCCTCCACCCAGCCCAATTCAATTAGTGCTGCTCTTACATAGATGGGCATGGGCCTATTTACTGGAGTGTGGGCAACCTGACCAGGTGGCCACAGTTCCAAAGAGAAAAGACACTCCATCCTCCTGTACTATCTACCTCCAGTAACCACTAAGGTAGGACCAGAGCATCCTGAGCTCCTCCCCTGTCCAAGCTGGAATGTGGACTGGTGGATCTTGTGCAAGCTTATAGCCACAGATGCCATGCCACAGCCAAGTCTGGAAGACAGCATGTCACAGTCCTCTTCCATCCTCCATCTCTCAGGTTTCTGCCACTTCCTCAGTGTTTCTGAGCCTTGTTGGGAGAAGGGCTGGTGATGAAAATGTCCTAGTTAGGGCTGAATCCTTAGGCCACTTATCTTGGCACTTTGACAGGTTATGAAGTCCTGGTATGTGATGGAATATTTGTTAATGGTGTTCCATTTGTTTATGCTGTGGATATTTGTTTAATGGTGCAAAGACATGTTGCTTTATGTTGGATTTGTTTAACTCGGTGAACCTGAGTGACTCTGAATGTCTAAAACACTTGATTGGTCTAATAAAGGGCTGTACAGCTAACAGTGAGGCAGGAGAAAGGATAGGTGGGGCTTGCAGGCAAAGAGAAGAAACAGGACAAATCTGGGAAGAGAGATTGAGGCACGAGAAGAGAGTGAGATCATTAAGGGCCATCAGTCACTCAGCTATAAGCATGGTTCAGAATAAGAAGTAAAGAAATGAATATAGAATAAAGATAAAAGCCCAGAGCAAAAGGGTAGACGTGATAACTTTAGGAGAGCTGGCTAGAAATAAGCCAAGCTAAGGCTGGGCATTCATAGGTGAGATAAGTCTTCATGTGATTTGTGAGCTGGGTAATGTGCCCCCAAAGAGCCAGAGTAACTACACCCATGTTAACAGGAAGCTTTTCTGACCAAGAATGAGAGAAGCCCAAATCTTCATCTATACCGTATTTTGAAGGCAGTTGATGACAGGACCATTGAGCATATAGTGTTTTGTTTTGATTTGACTGTCGTGAAAGACAAGGTAGGTGTGAAGTTAATAGTGAATTGAGTGTGAGATCAGGCCTTGGTGCTTCACGTGACTCTGGCTATAGGCTTAGTCTTAGTGCTTGGACCACTTGCTTACAGGTGGTTATACCCTAGAATGTGGGTTAAAGATGGAGAGTGGGTGGCCCCTCTGCACATTGACTTGAAGGTGTCAGCAGCATCCCAGAACTTAGGGGGAAGATGTCATGCTTCCCTTGTGATATCATGGTTGTGTTTTTGGGAGAGACAGTTTATTTCCTTGTTCTGGTCCCTTCTGAAGGTGGAGCTCTGTGGTTCTCAGGTTCATTGCAAATGTACGGCGTCTGAACACATGTGGTTGCTGTGTGAACCTGGGGTAGAGGTGGCCATAAAGGATGAAGGATAATAGACAGATGGCTCTGGACCCTTATTGTCTGTTTGTCTGAGGGTTAGCTCATGGGAATCCTGGATCCTACCAGCTAGGAATAGGCTTTCCTGGCAGTTTAAACATAAAATTCAAATGAGGGAAAAATAACAAAAACAAACCCAAAAAACAACAACAACAAAACCTGAGTTCAAGAGAACTAGCAAAAACAAATCTCCCCCTAAAAGGAAAAAGCTGATTGTCTCTCCCACAGCCTGTCAGAATCTAGTTTCCTTACCCCAGCCTTCTGCTTTTCCCAAACATACTCAGGACTTTTAGCTGCTTGATGTATACTTGCATGTGAGTGTATTGACATGTGTATATGAGTTCACATGTGTGTACCTGCACGGAAGCCTGGGGCCAACATCAGGTATGATGTGAGGCAGGGTCTCATGCTGACCTGGAGTTCAGCCAGGGCTAGTCTGACCTTATCTATTTTGCTCCAGGATTTCCCTGTTCACACCTCCCAGGTGCTGGTGGGCCATCACATCAGCTGGCTTTTTCGTGAATTCTGAGAATTCAAATCCTGATCCTCACATGAGTGGGGCAACCTGCTGAGCCATGTCTCCAGCTTTTGTTTGAATCTGTTTATTGGTGGTCTTAGTGCCAGTGGCAAAGAAGTGTGTCCCATGTGTGTGTCTGAAGTTCAAGGGAGTTAGCCACACAGAGAAAGCATGGTGGGTGACGTCTTGAACTTCATGAATTTGTGCTATTTTTACTGCCCGGGGAAAGCAGCTCCAACCAGTGGACCATTGGCAGCTGGTTTAGTGACGGACACTGTCTTTTGCCTCATATCTTGTCATCAAGATTTAATACAAAATACATTATGAATGGCAGGATTTTGTATCAGGATTCAGAATTTTTTGATTCTACCCAACTCTAATATTGCTGCCTACTGTTTCCTAAAGTGTGGCTGCCTGACTATATCTCTAATAAGTGTCCTTGCTAGTGGGCAAAGATGGCTATGATGTTTAGGCATAAATTTGGTGCACTAGTTGTATGGAATTCTATACTGTATTGGATCAAAGAACTAAGTTTCTCTAACTAAATTTGGAAAAGGAGTAAGAAGACGTGAGTTGTACTCATACTAAATTAAATGTTGAAGTACACAATGCAGTGTTAATTATATAAATGTCCAGTTTCCTAGAGCTTACCCAGTGTGTGTATTGTACACAGCAAGTGAATCCAACAACTTTGCATTGCTTCTTTGTACCTTGTGGTAAAAGTGATCTGGGATTAGCAGCACTGTTGTCTGCTACAGACTTAAAGCTCATTGTCAAGATCACAATTGTTTCAGGAGGGGAACCAGGCATCTCCAAAGAAAAATAAGATTTATTACTGAAAGTAGACCACACAGCATGGAGCCAAGTCCTAACTAAGGTCCCTGTAAGCTGGGAAGCAGGGATGCTGATGGGAGCAATTGAGTCAGGGTCAATGTTAAGAGCCCAGGGGATCTGGAGGCATAACTCAATGAGGATGAAGACCTGAGGGCTATAGAGAACCTGGGATGTAGCTCCCACTGTGAGGATGAAGTCCAGATAGTGAAGGTAATAGCTGTTTTCTGGCTATTATGAAAACTGTTGCTTTGACCACTGTTGAGCAAGTGTCCTTGTTCTATGATGGACATATACCCAAAGGATGCTCAAACAGTAGCAGTTACAGGTAGGAAAGTGATTGACTTGAGCTGTCTTATGACCTTGAGTGCAACCATGAGTTCAATGTAAATGTGGTCACATCTCTATAAGAGTAAGAAATGTTGTCAGGACTCTCCAGAGGGACAAGGTAGAGTTTCTGGTTCAAGTAAGTCAGATTTGTTAAGTGGTGATGAAGTTGCTCAAGGACAATTGAGAAGTCATTGTCGAAGAGGCTGATTTTGGTGACTTAGTTATGTTGACACATGACAGCCAGAAGGCTACTTGGCTGGGAGTGCCCCAACCTACAACCTTCCAAGGTTTTAAGGTCTTGGTGAGTTCCATACATACATGGGATATTACCACACCACTGAGGTTCAAGGGTGTAAGCTGATGTCACATGCTCTTCATCAATATAGCAAAAGCTTCAGAAAGCAATTCAATCTTACCAAAGAAGCAGCTCATCAAATAGTTAAACACTGTGGGATATGTCCAATATTTTCCTATCCCTCACTTAGGGGTAAACCTTTTGCCTCCTGGATTTTATCTTCTCTATATTCTCTATTCCTTTCTTTACTTCTGTGGCTTGCTGTGTATCTGGGAGCCTGGCCCCTGATGTCCATTTCAGTGACAATACTTTGACATTCCACCTCAGTGCCTGCAAGTGTCAGAGGACGGTTGCAATTCTGTTGGTTGGTCCGTTGAAAACTTCCTAGGGTCATGTGGGAAGGGAGAGACTGACTATCTGGAATTTGGCTCCCAGCAGGACTATGGTATATTAAACTGAATTCTATGCTGCCCTCTAGTAGAAAAAACTTCATAGGGCTTTGCTGACTTGGAGTCCAAGAGGCTGAGTACTGTGCCCATCACAGTCAATATATTGACTCATGCACGTAGACCATGCATCTGAGATGTCTCTACAAGGGACCCAAACACTAGTCACCATTATAGCTGTCACACACAGGCTTTAACCATAAACCAGAGGTATGTTTCTTTTTTTTTTTTTTTAGAAATAGATTTGAAATGCTGGGAATGGGAGGGCTGTGTGTTCTGAAGGAGACACACCAACAACCCAGAAACATAGCACTTTGATTATATGCAATGGACAGCAGGGTGCCTCTATTGATGGTAGGGGGTCTGAGTGGGGGACAGTCTCAAACTGCAATAATCCCAGGGAAGATTTTTTCCATTTTCTACAGTAGGCTTCCATATCTCAGTACCAAGCACAACAACCTTCCACAATTTGTTGTTAGCAAAAGCACTGTCTGCTCTCCTTGTCATAAGTGCATGAATGAAAGCATTAATGCAGATGCTTGTAACAAAAGAGATTGTGTTGGGTTTTCTTTTTGACCTTAGTATATCCAAGAGTTTGGGACAGATTTGCAAAGTTTTTGAAGTCTCTGTACAAGTGCTTTGCCATGGATGTCATTCCTCTTCAGAGGGTCCGGATACAGGTCCTGGGCCAGCTTGCTCAGCGTTGATGTGTAGTTTAGAAGTTGTTTCAGGACAGGCAGAGAGAATTTATTTCCATAGAAATTAAGCTTGAGGAGGAGCTGGGAGTATGGGCTGAGGGCAGGCATGAAGCACTGAACTCAGGTGTAATGGCAACGCCCGCACACTCACAGTGGGGGGCCAGGGCCCACACTCAGGATCCTCGAGCCACGACTGCTCCAGATCCAGGGTTGGCAGGTAGCTGGCACTCAGAATCCCAAGTGGCTTAAGACACACTTCACTTCCGTGTGCTTATGAGATTCCAGAGACACCCTGGGGGAGCTGAGGCATTCAGATGGAGTTCAAAGTGGAAGGTCACAAGCAGCGCGTATTCCTGTCCTCTTCCGTGGATGAGATTTCTCAGTGTGGGCCTTTTTGGATTGTGGGACAAACACTAGTAGTAACCTCTGTTGGAAATGACTTACCCCCATCAGCAGCTCTTTTTAAGGGCACATCTTACTACTGGGCTGCACTGATATTTTTCTCTCCTGTTTAATAGAACCACATGGGGCAGAGGAAGCAATCTGGAAATTTAGGGGTGTTGGACACTTGAAAATGTGCTGGAGTCTGGAGAAGGATGGCCCCAGAGTCTGCTTTCAAGAATCTCAAACCACAGGACAGGATGCTTCATCACATCTACCTGTAGATATATAACATATACACATGTGTACTTAAAGGGCTTTAGTGGTGTCTCTTGATGCTGACTTCCAGATTTAGTGAAACCTAAGAATGTCCCCCCGTATCCAAAGATGGCATGTTGGAGAAGCTGTCTTAGCAGAGAAGAGCTGTGCTAGGGTGTCTGCAGTCCCTCCAAAGGTGGCTCATGAGAAGAGAATGAATTAAGGTTTCCAGGATTCTGATAGGAGGGAGAAGTTGGCTATAACTTTGGTCAGAGAACAGAGGACTTGCCCAGTTGATCAGATTCTAGAGTACCCTAGACTGCACTTCTAAGCATTCAGGTAGTGCACTGGCCTGGCTGTGCTTGCCTCTCACTTTGGGAAATCCTCTGAACCTGTTGAACTGTGCCCATGAATGTGAAGTGTGGAGGCAGCAGACTACTTAAATGGCAGGGAGAGGTCACACCTCAAAACTGCAGGAAGGAAAACAGTCTATACTCAAAATGGTAGGAGTCTTTGAGTTTAAAGACCACCACCTTGAGCAACGCTGCATGCATCCCCTAAATATACCCAAATAGTGTCACTAACTGGGGACATGCATGTATTCAGATGTCCCAGTCTGTGGGGGCATTTCATTCAAACCAGCACAAGAAGATGGCTACTCAAGAGCCAGATCTGTCCATGGTCGGTCTTCAGGAAGGAGTGTCCTTGATCTACAGTTGAGGCTCCTCAACGTTGTGCACTGGCCCACCACCAGTACTGGGATAATTGCACAAAGTCAGTTGATGGCTGAGGCAATCTACAGTTTTGGCAGATCCTGCCTACATTAGAGTTGTCTGTAGTTTGAAAACTATCCTTGAGTAGACACTGTGATGACTTTCTCTTATTTTAGAAGCATCAGGAAATTGAATCCTGTCAGTTTTGTTACAGGGCAGCATCCTGAAGCTGTCAGTTCATTGCCAGGATCTTTTGATCTCCAGAACAGGAGTAGGATGTTGCCCCAAAGGGAGAATTGTTTCTATGTGCATAGAAATGGCTGTGGAGTGTCTGGAACAGGCTGGCTTCACTTGGGAAGAAATGATCCTGGGAAAAGCATCTTGTTTTAGAGAGCTAGTCCTTAAGATTAATAGTACATGATGGTTTAAGCTAGCAATATGGGTTCTCTACAACAGGCTAAGTATCCTTCACTAAGGCATTGTGATACAGAAATAAAATGCCTAGGCTCACCTAATCAAGAAGCCATTGGTGTGGACAGATGAGTATTGTGGAGATTAACAAGGCAACTCCACATAGTTAAAAAGGAGGTTTATTTGGGGATAACTTACAGCCAGTAAAGGAGTTGGTTAAGGGAACCAGGAGAGGTGAGTTGTAGTATAGCTGAGTTCTCTGGAGAACTCTGCTTGGTCTGCCATCGAGCATCACAAAGAACCAAGAGAGCTGGCACATCCAGATCTTGTGACTTAAGGACTCTCAACATAGCCCCGCCCTTTGTGCATGTCAGAGGGAGGTGTGGATAAGTACCAGAAGACTCACCAGGGCAGTTCTTCCAGGTCAAAGATGGAATAGCTACCCAATAGAGATGACTTCAGACTGTCCATCCTAGTATCCTCTGAGATTGTTTTTGGTACTGGTGAGCTGTTAGTTTCTGTCAGGAAGCACCCCCCTTTGCACTGATCAGAAGTGGGTTTCTGGTTGGAGAAGTTGAGAGAAGGGCATGGACTTTGTTCTCTCAGGATGTCAAAGGCTAGGTAGGCCATTTGATTGGTGTAAATCTGGGTAGGGATCCTACAGCAAGTAACAGGAGGACACAACCTTGGTGAAGGTGACTCAGAAAAAGACTTGGTACTTTGGTTCTTATGTCTTAGTCAACACACATGTCACATCTGTGTCCTGCTGACAAGGGTCCTGAAATCCTTCATCATAAAGGATTGAGTTGAGTAACTCTGTGTCCACCTGTGGTGGGCAGTTTGTCTCATCTGTTGCTGCTCTCAGGACTTGTTCTAGTTGGAGGAGACTGAATTCCTGACTTTGGAACAGGGTTTCCACTACAAATCTCTGTCCTTCATTTACTTTCTGTGGTCAAGGGCATGGCCGTTGGCAGTTTCTGGGCCCCTATTTCAGATTCAGAACATTCAAAAGTGTCCTAAGAACTTAGCTATGGGAAAGGTATTGCTGATTGTCTAGCTCATCTGACCTCAGAGTTTAATGACTTTGGTCCAAGTTGTCCCATGGCACATTGCATTGAAGGGTGTTCTGTTGAATGATCCCTTGCTAAGGTGTGTCCAGGGTAAAAGCTCTGGAGGTTATGAAATTGACTTACATAAAAAGGTCAGGACCCAGCAGGGTCAGGAGTCAGCAGCATCTTGATTTTACCCCATATGAAGAAACAAGTTGTTTGGTTATTGGCACTGAAGGTAAAGCTAGATCTGCACAGTTAAGTTTTTCTGGTTTGAACAAATTGCTGAGACTTTTGGAAGAAACGCAGGTAGTAAAAGCCAACCTTAGCATAGAAATTGCACCTGGCAGAACCAGAGATCATTGTCATGGGAGATGGCTTTGGAGCAACTGGAGAGAGTGCTGGAGACTGCTTGCCCCATCATAGCTTTAATGAATATCATTAATGTCCACTATATTCAATGTCTAAAGGGAAATGGAACATCCATACTCAGTTGCTATCATGTCTAGTTGGACTATTGAAAGCAGCAAAGCACAAGGTGTTCAGAAAACTCAGATTAAGTAGAGGTGGCTTATCTCAAGCTCTGGCAGTATGCTTGTTTTCATGCTGTGCTTTTCTTGGTCTGCACTTCTGACAAGTGATCGGAGAATCTAGATGGTATTAGCAGTGCACCTGGGCATCATGCTCAAGTTTTAAGGCATTTGAGGACTCTGTGCCAAACTGCCAGCTTGATCAGGGCCATTGGGTCTCAGTACCACTGTTGGATTACTCAGAATTGTGGAGATCTGTCCTGATTGTTGAGAGACAAAACCAGCATCCCTCAATCCAGATTCCTGTCTGTTGCTTTTGTCAGTGTTTGTCACAGCAACTTAAGGAAAGGAAAGTTTGTTCCATGTTACACTTCTAGGTGACAGACCATCACTGAAGTGGGGGCAGGAACTCAAGAAGGAGCTTGAAGCAGAAATCATGGAGGAATACTTGGTCAGCTCCCTCCTGTAGCCTCAGACCCCCTACCTAGTGATGGTGCTACCCACAGTGGGCTGGATACTCCTACATCAATTTAGAAAGACAATCCCCAAGGACATGCCCACAGGCTCTTCTGATGTGAACGGACCAGTACTCCCGCTCAGGTGGTTGTAGGTTGTCATCTGACAGTTACATCCAACCAGGACACCTGGCCACTCCTCCTAGCCGTTGGTAGTCCTCAGCTGTGACCAATGAAAAAGCCTGTCCACTGCTGTCAGTTCTGTTCCTCCATAGATGGCATGCTGGATTTTTCCACATTTCATCTTGGAGAAAATGTAATTCTCTCCCAAATGTTAACTGTTTCCTTGGAGAATCCAAACCTGTTTAGGTACTGGGCACTGAGTCCCTGGCTAGTCCCCCCGCCCCTTGCCTTGACTCCTTTGCACTGCTGGGGAGTAGCCACAAAATTTAAAGCCCAAATCCCATGTGCTCACTGAGAAATTATTACCATGCAGAGTCTTCCACTTAGAGGTCTGAATCTGTGAGGGAGACATAGGGTCTGCCTCTTTACCCTGTAAGTAATTTTCCCCTTTCCTAGCTGCTGTCCTTTGTGAATAATTTCCTAGTGGAGGGACTTTGTGCTTCCTTCCCCTCTGCTGGGATCTTTGTCTGGCTTGAACTTGTGCAGAGGCCTTGTGCATGCTTGTGAGTCACTGAATGTGTATGAGCATCGGTCCTGTGGGTGTCTGGAGGATGGTGTTTCTGTGGAATCATCCATCTGTGGATCTTCGAATCTTTCTGCCCCCACTTCCACATAGGTCTCTGAGCATAGGAGGGGTGCGGGTAGGGGGGCTGATGATAAAGACATCCTGAGTCCTCTGAAGTCTCAGTCTCTGCACATTGTCCAGTTGTGGGTCTCCATTAATAAACCTCTGAGGTTAGAGGGACACACTCATCCAGGGGCCTGGCAATATGTTATTAGAAGACATATTTCTATGTTCATTTTAGCAGAATAGTTTCCTCCAGAGTCCATGACCTATATAGTCTCAGGTCCTTGGCCTCATTAACTATACCGGGTAAGGGTTTCCATCTCATGGGTGGCTACTGGAACATCTCTTGCAGTAGAGTGCACTGGGAAGGAGATGTATGAAGATTGCAAATGAGCATATTGTATAAAATAACTAAGTAGAAACAGGAAGGACTGCATCAGGCAGCAGACTGGGCTGTAAGCCTGGCTGGAACTCTACATAGGATTCTGATGTGATTGTGACTTGATCCCTGTTTTAGGGTGTCCTGGTTGTGATTTTTTTTGTTCACTTAAGGCAAATGTGAACATATCTGGGAAAAGGGAATCTTAACTAAGTTATATCAATACCTGGCATATCTTTGGGAATATTTTCTTTTCTTTTTTGGAGACAGGGTTTCTCTGTATAGCCCTGGCTGTCATAGAACTCCCTTTGTGAACTTAGTTGGCCTCAAACTCATATCTGCTTGGATTAAAGGCATGGAACCACAACTGCCTGACTGGGAACATTTTCTTGATTAATGATGTGGTACCCTGCCTGTGGGTGGTGCCACCCCTGGGCAGATGGTCCAGGGATGAATAAAATAGTGGGCTTAGCAAGCCAGGAAGTGGCATTCCTTCATGGCTTCTTGAAGTGTGATTTTAATTAGTCTTAATAATAAAAACCTGGAGTCAGGGTGAAAGCTGAAAGGTCAGAGAAGCAGAGCAGCCATAGTCACTTCTTACCTCTATCAAATCTCAGACCCAGTGGTGGGGTCCTATCTGCAAGAATCCTCAGAACGAATGGGCCGAGATCCTGTGTCCACCTCCCTAGTGCTGAGATTTAAGGTGTGAGCCACCACATCCTGACTCTGTTGGACTGATTCAATCTCGTGTCCAAAGAATAGGTACCGAGTTCCACTGAAAGGGTCAGTGCAGTGGCAGGTCGATTTAGTTCACTAGATGTCTTCTGCTTCTCAGCTAGAAATGCCACTCAAAGGCTGAGCATGATTACATCCCATTTTGATTCTATTGCATCTCTTTTGTGCCCACGTGTATTAGAATATTAAAAATCATTTCCACCCATCCATCCCCATTCTCCAAGTCTTTTCATGTGTTCCTCTTAGTTTGGGTTACTTTTGCTATGATGAATAAACATGATAAAAAATTCAAGTTGGCGAAGAAAGGGTTTATTTAACTCATGTTTCCACATCCATAGTCCATCAGTGAAGGAAGTTAGGACAGGGATCAAACGGTGAGAACCTGGAGGCTGGAACTATCAGGGAGAGGTGCTCCTTTTACTGGCTTGCTCCCCATGGCTTGGTCAGCCTGCTTTCTTATAGAGCCCAGGACCACCAGCCCAAAGAAGCCCCCCCACTATGGTTAGGACTTTACCCCATTAATGACTAATTAAATGTCCTAGAGGCTTGCCTACAGCACCATCTTGTGGAAGCATTTTCTTGATTGAGGTTCCCTCTCAGATGACACTGACTGATGGCAAGTTGACATCAAACTGTCCAGCACACCCTCCCTCTCAAACTCACGACCTCTCTATTGCTATCCACAAACGCAACCTCCTGAGTCCATTTAGTGTTGCTTGTATGTACGTAAGTTTTCCCATCTCAAGTGGTCAGCCATAAACACAGCTGGGGGCTTGTCTCCACAACGGACTGATTTCTCCTTTTCTAGTAGACATTGATGGTCTGTAGATCTTAATCTAGAGTGTGTCCTAATCTAGAGTGTGTCCTTGTGATGTTTCCACCATCCATGTTGGCATGCCAACTGGTGTTTTCAGTGTTCAGGTTTTGTTTAGGCCACCATATTGTTGAGACTTAGTAGGCACAGCCCTGTCAGTTCTAGAAGGCCCTATCTGCCCTGGGTATTCCTGTGAAGGAAAGAATTAGCTTGCCAATCTTAAGTGCCATGCCCTGGTCTCTCCTAAAGTCCAGCCTGCAACTGACTCCTCGAGGGGCCTTGGTCAGTGCTGTCCTGGAATTAAGGAAGGCAGAGTCACTACTGAGCTTTTCAATAGGAGAGCACTTGTTTGGGACCATGGAGCTTGTCATTTTGGAACCTGAGTCTAGCATTCCACTCTCTACAGGCTTTTAGTGGGAAGTTCTCTCTAGGTTAGTTTCCTTGTCACACTTTATCAATGTATTGAAGTTGTCTGCAATGGATCATTCTAGATGTTCCAAGTGTATGTCTAAACACTATTTCAGAATTGGACTGCTACCATGTGGGAGCCCTTTTTCGGGTTCCTCGTGGCTTTACCCAGCAGGTCCGCATAGAGGATGATTAGGACCACGGGCCTGAGTGCACGTGTCTGAAAAGGTCTGCACTTGGCTGTGCTGGGGGGGAGGTCTTTTGCTCCACCCCTTGGTGTCTCTATAAAAGACTTGAGGCAGAGACAGTCGGGGCCTGTTGGAAAATGTTCCAGGCCCTCTCAAGGCTGTCCTTTATTTTCTATCTGTTTATCTCCGCAATATTCTCTGCAATAAATCCTTCTATCTAATGTTTCCTGCTGCTCATACTCAAGAAAACTCTGGGGAGCTGTGGGTTTAGTGGGTAAACGCCCCATAGAATGGCAACATGAACAGGGACTGAAGAAAAAAAAAAGGGACTAAAAAAAAAAGAGCATTCTAAAAAAAAAGGGGGGGACTAAGACAAATGAACAAGGACAAAAGACAAAGTAATAGGGACTAAAGATAAAGGAAAATGATAGTTTTATTACACAGTTTTTGGTGAAAGTGTTATGGAATATATATATAATTGAATATATAAATATATAAATATTATATATATATATATATATATATATATATATATATATTATTGAAGGGCAGGGGTTTTATCCTCGAGAGAAAAGGAAGCAGACTGGAAGGATGTCCAATGCTGCAGCCCAAAATTTTCTTCTGTCAAAATTTTCTATCTTCTATTCCTTTCTCAATTTCTATCTGTGAAAAATAAGTATAAGGTATAGGGTTGTAACATAGTGCAGGAAAAACTTAGAAGTGTAAGATCATGTAGAAAAATAAGTAAGGCAACTAGACAGAAAAACTCTAGAATTTTCTATCTTTGGGGCCTATAAATGCAAACTGGGGAAAAAAATCTTTCTTTGGCTTTACTGGTAGTAAAAAAGCTCTTCTCTGAGCTTATGGGGAAGAAAAAGTTTCCTATGGAAGCTTTTGTCCTGGGGACAGCTGAAATGCTAAGTCCAAGCAGCAGAAGAAAGTGTTTTCTCCCTGAGGTGAAAATGGGGGTGTAAAAAGCCAAAAAGCTTAAAGTTCAGAAGTTTTAGGAAAAGTTGGTCTTTCTCTCTTGGGGAAAAAAATCTTTCTCTTAAACTAAAAAGCTTTTCTTGGAAAATTTGAGGGAAAAATCTCTCTAAGAAGCTTTAATCTTTCTCAAAAGCTCTCCTAAACTTAAAAACTACAGCCTTTCAGAACTTTCTAAGAAGGACAAATTAGAATCACCTGAAGATATTAGTATGGGGACCACCTGTGATTAGCTCTAAGGGAAAACAACAAATCTCTTAAGACAACAAAACCTAAGTTCTGTCTTTCAAGCTTTAAAAATTCTCCCTGCAACACAGGAGGCAGGGACAAGTTCCTAAAAACATCTTTTCTAAGCTCTGTCTCTTCAAGCTAGTAAAAGGGAAACACTTGGGGGAGAGTGGGTAAAGAGCTACAGAGAGCCCAAAAGGCGGCAGGAAACTACCTGAGAAAAGGAAAAAAGCCAAGCTTTTCAGTTACAGCCAAGCTGAGGCATCAAGGGTTTTGTTTCTGAGTGAGCTATGACAAGGTGCTCCTAATCATTCTAATGCAAAGATCGCCTGAAGCAAAGCAAACTATTAGCATTGTATCCCGTTTCTGACCAAAAACCCAGAGGCCACTGGCCAGCGTCTCTGAGTTGGAGTGCATTTCGGGGACACTAGGGTTGCTGCAGTTGTAAACTTCCTGGAGCACAGAGCTGAAGCAGGAAGGTGCAGGACCCAGGGGAAGGTTGCTAATGAACAACCAAAGCTAAAGCCAGTGGGAACGGCACAGTTGCCTGCTTTCCTACAATTCCTGGGTTGATAGGTCCACAGCTGCAAAAAAAAATCTGAGAAAAAGCTTTCCTATCAGAGTAAGGACCTTTCTGGGAAAACAGTAAAGCTGAACTGTGCCTGAAGCAGTTGTGCTGCTGAGTCAGAACGCTGTCTGGGGAAAGAGCCCAGCCAGGGCAGAACAGAACTAACTATCCAGGAGTAAAGCTTTCTTTTGTGTCAGAGAAAGCACCTCTTTGAGAAAAGCTTTGCTTCAACTGACTCCTAAGAGATGAGGGAGATGACTGGCTAAGGCAAACACAAGCCCCAAGGAAAGTTGCTATCAGAAATGCCAGCCTCAATGTCCGCTAAGGAGGCAGGTGTGGTTCTGATCTGGGGCCAGTATCTGATGAAGGAGAGATACCTGTTGAAGCCACTTGAGGAGAGAATAGGAATCTCCCAATGTGCCATAGTTGAAAATGTAAACTGCTTGTTCAAATCTCCCGTTGCAAAAGCGGAAAAACTTTGTTCAAACCTCCCGGGCAAGAATTTGTAAGCAAGTCTGGTAAAAGAGAACCAGTTGACTCTCAGACCCGGAAAGAACTATGGGAAATGAAGTCCAAAAGCTACCTTGCAATAGGGGACTGATAGAAGGGAAATGCATTCTGGGAAAGGTAGTTTTTCTGCTAAAGATGGCAACATTGCCCTGAAACACTTTGGTCAGCTCAAAATACGTTTATGGTAAACTTAAAATACAGCTTTTAAAGAATAAGGATGAAAATCGTCTAAGAGTTTAAGTGTCCATTCCAATGAAAAACTGAAAGGATACGGAACTAGGTGCTTCATGGTTTGGGGCTCCATTGGTAAAATGCCTTATTTACCCTAATAGCTGTGCACAGTTTTTACAGTAGTTGGATGACAAAAAAGCTACCTATAAGAGCAAAGAAGCCACTTTAAAATCCTTAAAACAAGGGAAAGCGGTTTATACACTGAACGTTGTCTGAGATATGAAGAAACTTATGTTGAAATTAAAGTTCTTTGCCTTTTGAACAAACTGCCTGCAATGAGTGATTCCTTTGCAAATCTAATAAGGAGACAAGGAAATGGACATTCAAAAAAGAAATGACTCCTTTATAGATGGGAAACAAACTTCAGAAAATCTAGCTGTCTTACAAAATAGTTGCTTCACCCGAAAGTTCCTTATAAGAAATCAATGCTAAATATCACAGCTGCTAATAACATCAGGAGTTAAAGCTAATGAAATGAAAATACTAAATCCTGAAAATGCTTTTCCTCAAAGTAAGCTAATGAAGGATACATTTCATGAAAGGACATCTGTGTTCTTGACTCCTTTGATTAGTAACAACTTTGGTGAAAATATTGGAACTAACAACCATCAAGTCAAAATGTTTCAAAAAATTCAAGACACTATTCACAAAAGAAAGCTGCCATGCTTTGTGGGCCATATTAGAGCTAACTCCAACCTTCCTGGCCCTTTAGCTAAGGGTAATGCAATGGCTGAGCTTTATCCCAAGTGGAAATGGCTCAACATGAAAGTAGCAAAAGCTTCAGAAAGCAATTCAATCTTACCAAAGAAGCAGCTCATCAAATAATTAAACAATCTGGGATATGTCCAAAATATTTTCCTATCCCTCACTTAGGGGTAAACCGTTTGCCTCCTGGCTTTTATCTTCTCTATTCTATATGCCTTTCTTTACTTCTATGGCTTGCTGTGTATCTGGTGCCTGGTCTTTGATGTCCATTTCAGTGACAATACTTTGACATTCCACCTCAGTGCCTGAAAGTGTCAGAGGACTGTTGCTATTCTGTTGGCTGGTCCATTGAAAACTTACTAGGTTCATGTAGGAAGGGAGAGACTGACCATCTGGAATTTGGCCCCCAGCAGGACTATGGTATATTAAACTGAACTCTATGCTCCCCACTAGTAGCGGAAGCTTCATAGGGCTTTCCTGACTTGGAATCTAAGAGGCTGAGTACTGTGCCCATCACAGTCAATATACTGACTCATGCACTTCGAATGTGCATCAGATATATCTCTCCATGGGACTCAAACACTAGTCACCATTATAGCTGTCACACACAGGCTTAAACCATAAACTGGAGGTACTTTTTTTAAATAGTAATAGATTTGAAATGCTGGGAATGAGAAGGTTTGTGCTCTGAGGGGACATACCAATAACCCAGAAATCTAGCACTCTGATTATATGCAATGGACAGCAGGGTGCCTCCTCTAATGGCAGGGCGTCTCTGTGGGAGACAGTCTCAAACTGCAATAATCTCAGGGAGGATTTTTTCCATCCTCTACATTAGGCTTCCATATTTCATTACCATGCAGCAACCTTCCACAATTTGTTGTTTGCAAGGAAATGCCTACTCTCCTTGTTATAATTGCATGAATGAAAGCATTCATGGCAGATGATTGTAACAAGAGACTGTCTTGGGTTATATTTTTCCTTATATCCAAGAGTTCGGGACAGATTTGCAAAGTTTGTGAAATCTCTCGACAAGTGCTTTGCCATGGATGTCATTGCTCTTCAGAGGGGCTGGATACAGGTCCTGGACCAGCTTGCTCACCATTGATGTGTAGTCTAGAAGTTGTTTCAGGACAGGCAGAGACAGTTTATTTCCATAGAAATTAAGCTGGAGGAGGAGCATGGGTTGAGGGCAGGCATGAAGCACTGAACTCAGGATCCTCTAGCCACCACTGCAACAGATCCAAGCTTGGCAGGTAGCTGGCACTCAGGAATTCCAAGTGTCTTAAGACACACTTTACTTCAGTGTGCTTATGAGAATCCAGGGACAGACTGGGGGAGCTGAGGCCGTCAGATGGAGTTCAAAATGGAGAGTCACAGGCAGCGGGTCTTCCTGTCCTCTTCCGTGGATGAGATTTCTCAGTGTGGGCCTTTTTGCATCATGGGAAAATATTAGCAACATCTGTTGGAAATGGCTTACCCCCATCAGCAGCCCCTTTTAAGGGCACATCTTACTGCCAGGCTGCACTGATATTTTCTCTCTCCTGTTTGATAGAACCACATGGGGCAGGGGAAGCAATCTGGAACTTTAGGGGTGTTGGACACTAGAAAATATGCTGGAGTCTGGGACAGGATGGCCCCAGTGTCTGCTTTCAAGAATCTCAAACTACATGACAGGATGCTTCATCACATCCACCTATAGATATATAACATATACACATGTGTACTAAAGGGCTTTAGTGGTGTCTCTTGATGCCTACTTCCAGATTTAGTGAAACCTAAGAATGTTCCTCCCGTATCCAAAGATGGCATGTTGGAGAAGCTGTCTTAGCAGAGGAGAGCTGTGCTAGGGTGTCTGCAGTCCCTCCAAAGGTGGCTCATGAGAAGAGGATGAATTAAGGTTTCCAGGATTCTGACAGGAAGGAGCAGTTGGCTATAACTTTGGTCAGAGGCCAGTGGACTTGCCCAATTGATCAGACTCTAGAGTACCCTAGACTGCACTTCTAAGTGTTCAGGTAGTGGACTGGCCTGGCTGTGCTTGCCTCTCACTTTGGGAAATCCTCTGAACCTGTTGAACTGTGCCCACGAATGTGAAGAGTGGAGGCAGCAAGCTGCTTAAATGGCAATGAGAGGTCACACCTTAAAACTGCAGGAAGGAAACAGTCTATACTCAAAATGGTAGGAGTCTTTGAGTTTACAGACCACCACCTTGAGCAAGGCTGCATCTCCTAAATATACTCAAATACTGTCACAAACTGGGGACATGCATGTAATTGGATGTCTAAGTGTATGGGGGCATTTTACTCAAACCAGCCCAAGAAGTTGGAGGCTCTTAGCCAGATCTGCCCACGGGCAGGTCTTCAGGAAGGAGTGTCCCTGCTCTACAGTGGAGGCTCCTCAAGTTTGTGCACTGGCCCACCACCACTAGGATAATTGCTCCAAATCAGTTGATGGCTGGGTCAATCTACAGGTTCAGCAGGTCTCACTTAGATTTGTGATTTCTGGAGTTTGAAAACTATCCTTGAGTAGACACTGGGATGGCTTTGTCTCATTTTGGAAGCATTAGGAAAATTGGGGTCCTATTACTTATAGGACAGCATCCTGAAGATGTCAGTACATTGCAGGTATCTTTTGATCTTCAGCACATGAGTTGGAAGTCCCCCCAAAGGGAGAATTGTTTCTGTGTGCATAGAAATGGCTGATGTCATTGCTTCCATTTTGGCCATGGAGTATCTGGAACAGGCTGGATTCACTTGGGAAGAAGTGATTTTTGGGGACAGTAGCTTGTTCTTGAAAGCTAATCTAAGATTCAGTAGGACATGATGGTTTAAGCTAGCTATTTGGATTCCTTTGAGCAGGCTAAGTAGCCTTTACTTTGGCATTGGGATGTAAGAATAAAATGCCTAAGGCTCATGTAACCAAGCAGCCATTTGTGTGGAGAGATGACTTCAGACTGTCCGTCCAATTATTCTCTGGGATTGTTTTTGGTACCGATGGACAGTTAGTTTCAGTCTGTCTGGAAGTGTCCACTTATACACTGGTCAGGAGTGGCTTCTGGTTGGAGAAGTTGAGAGGAGGTACATGGGCTTTGCTGTCTGTGGATGTCAGAGGATAGGTAGGTCATTTGGTGTAAACCTGAGAAGGGATCCTGTAGCGAATACCAGTGGGGCACATGTTAATGAGGGTGTCTCAAAGGCATAGTTGTTTGATTTTTATATTTTTATATTTTTCTTAGTCAACAGATATGTAGCATCTGTGTCCTGCTGAAATATTTTATCATAAAGGATGAATCACATGACTGTGTCTACTTGTGATGATCAGTTCATCTCATCTGCTGCTGCTGGTCTGTGAAAGGACCATTATGGCTAGCACTTTCATGGTTTTAGTGTAATCTGTTGCTGTAACAAACAGTACAGTCAAAACAAACTTAAGCAAGGAGGTCTGGTTTATTTTACTTAGATGTCACAGTCCATAACTGAAGGAAGACATGGCAGGAAGCTGGGTCAGAAAGCACTGGGGAAAACTGCTTTCTAGCTTGCTGTCTGGTCTATATTCAGCTGGCTTTCTGATCTAGTTAAGGCTCATCGACTTGGGGATGCTGCCATACATAGTGGGCTGGACCCTCTCCATCAGTCAAGACAATCTCCTACAGATGTGTCCACTGTCTAATCCGATCTGAGAAATTCTTCAGGTTCCCATCTTCCCAAGTGACTAGTTTGTATGACAATGATAAGAATAATCAGTACATTGGTTTAAATGGTAGAATAAGCAAGAACTTCATTCCTAAGAAGACTGAGATCTTTAACCTTGGGCCCTAATGAGTCTCATGGATTCTATGAATTCTCACCACCCTTCAACACCAATTCTAGAGAAGATACACCCTTGGAAAGTCCTGGGTTTTGTATTCTTGTCTTTTCTGCACTAGGAACAGTGTGTTCTAGGCAAGAGTTCAGATGACCTGTCTGTACCCACAAGAACAATTAGACTATCCTGAGTGTGTGTGGATGAACAGCCCTCATCAACTGAATCACTCATTGAAGAAAACAGGAAGAAGCAACTTCTTCCATTTGCCTTTATTTCCCATTGTATGATAAAATACTGAGAACAAAAGCAACTTAAGCGGGTAGAGGGAGAGGACTTATCTCACAGTTCAGTCCTACAGTCTACCATAACATGGAAGTGACAGAGGCAGGAGCTTGGTTGATTAAGCCAGTCATATATATGTATATCTGTTTAAGCAGAGTAATGCCAAGTAACCCATGTGTACTTGCTTAGTGCTCTACTATTTTCTATCTTGAAAATTTCAGGGCCCCAAACCTAGACACTATTCCCAGGGTATGGTGCTCCTTACAGTTGAGATTGTCTTCCTACATTAACTAAGAAAATACCTTAGACATTCTGAGGTATGCCTTGATCTGTGTAGTCTCCCACAAGTTTCTAGAACATCCTTCCTAGATGATTCTATTGTGATGTTGATAGTGTCCCAAAAGTTATTCTACTTGTAGTTACAATACCTAGAATTCTATAATGATGATTCAACTTGGTGCTGCAACTTGAGTGCACTGCATTTTGTATAAGGATTCTCTAGATGAGCAGAAACAATAGGATGAGTAGATATGCTCTTCAAGGATTAAGTCAGTTTGCATCAAATTAGCAGCAGTGGCCGAATCACATCTGAGAAGTTGAGAAGCCAGTAGTTGCTGGGTCTTGGAGGTTGTCAAGCATTTGGAGGATTCCCACAGCAGCTGTCACTCAGATGGGAGTCTGTAAGGCTGGGTGCCTCAGCAGTGTTAGTCTGTCATAGAGAACCTTGTGGGAGCCCATTCTCGGGTTCCTCGTGGCTTTACCCAGCAGGTCCGCATAGAGGATTATTAGGACCACGGGCCTAAGTGCAGGTGTCTGGGATGGTCTGCACTTGGCTGTGCTGGGGGAGGAGGTCTTTTGCTTCACCCCTTGGTGTCTCTATAAAAACCCTGGGGCAGAGACAGTCAGGGCCCGTTGGAATATGTTCCAGGCCCTCTTGAGGCTATCCTTTATTTTCTATCTGTTTATCTCTGCGATATTCTCCGCGATAAATCCTTCTATCTAATATTTCCTGCTGTCGCACTCAAGAAAACTCTGGGGAACTATGGGGGTTGTTGGGTAAATGCCCCACAGAATGGCACTCGAACAGGGACCAAAGAAAAAAGAAAAAAAAGGGACTAAAGAAAAAAAAGGGGGGGGACTAAAAAAAGGGGACTAAAGATAAATGAACAGGGACTAAAGACAAAGTAATAGGGACTAAAGATAAAGGAAAATAAGTTTTATTATAGAGTTTTTGGTGAAAGTGCTGAGTTTAGCCCCGCCAGTGGATAAGGCATGCCGGTGTTATGTATATTGAGAGGCAGGGGTTTTATCCTCGAGAGAAAAGGAAAGCGGACTGGAAGGATGTCCAATGCTGCAGCGCAAAATTCTATTCTGTCAAAATTTTCTATCTTCTATCCCTTTCTCAATTTCTGTGAAAAAGTATAAGGCATAGGGTAGTAAAATAGTGTAGGAAAAACTTAGAAGTGTAAGATTGTGTAGGAAAAAATAAGTAAGGCAACTAGACAGAAAAACTCTTCAATTTTCTAACTTTGGGGGCTCTGAATGCAAACTGGGCAAAAAAAATCTTTCTTTGGGCTTTATGGGTAGTAAAAAAGCTTTTCTCTGAGCTTTTGGGGAAGAAAAAGTTTCCTATGGAAGCCTTTGACCTGGGGACAGCTGAAATGCTAAGTCCAAGCGGCAGGAGAAAGTAATTTCTCCCTGAGGCAAAAATGGGTGTGTAAGAAGTCAAAGTTTAAAGTTGGGAAGTTTTGGGAAAAGTTAGTCTTTCTCTCTTGGGAAGAAAAAAAAAATCTTTCTCTTAAACTAAAAAGCTTTTCTTGGAAAATTTTGGGGGAAATCTTTTAAAAGCCTTAATCTTTCTCTTAAACTTAAAGCCTTTAACTTTCTCAAAAGTACAAAATTAGAATCACCTGAAGATATTAGTTTGAGGACCACCTGTGATTAGCTCTAAGGGAAAACAATAAACCTCTTAAGACAGCAAAACCTCTCTAAGTTCTCTTTCAAGCTTTAAAAATTCTCCGTGCAATGCAGGAGGCAGGGACAAGTTCCTAAAAACCTCTTCTAAGCTCTGTCTCTTCAAGCTAGTAAAAGACAGTGGGTCAGAGTACCATGAGGGAAATGCTTGGGAGAGTGTGGGTAAAAAGCTATGGAGAGCCCAAAAGGGCCAGGAAACTTTACCTGAGAAAAGCAAAAAAACCAAGCTTTTCAGTTACAACCGAGCTGAGGCATCAAGGGTTTTGAGTGAGCGTTTGAAAGAAAAGGTGCTCCTAATCGTCCTAATGCAAAGATCCCCTGAAGCATTGTATCCTAGCTTCTGACCAAAAACCCAGAGGCGACTGGCCAGCGTCTCTGAGTTGGAGTGCATTTCGGGGATACTAGGGTTCCTGCAGTTGTAAACTTCCTGGAGCACAGAGCTGAGGCAGGAATGTGCAGGACCCAGAGGAAGATTGCTAATGAACAACCACAGTTAAAGCCAGTGGGAATGGCACAGTTGTCCACTTTCCTACAAGTCCCGGGTTTATAGGTCCACAGCTGCAAAAAGAAATGAGAAAAAGCTTTCCTATCAGAGAAAGGACCTTTCTGGGAAAACAGTAAAGCTGAACTGTGTCTGAAGCAGTTGTGCTGCTGAGTCAGAACACCGTCTGGGGAAAGAGCCCAGCCAGGGCAGAACAGAACTATCCAGGAGTAAAGCTTTCTTTTCTGTCAGAGAAAGCATCTCTTTGAGAAAAGCTTTGTTTCAACTGACTCCCATGAGATGAGGGAGTGTAGCCCTAAGGGGTGATTGCCTCTGGCCTAAGCTCTGTCCTTGAGCACCCAGACAAACAAATGCAACCCACTGGGGGACTGGGCCAGGTAAAGGCCTGATGAGACAAATCACCTGTCATAATGGGAGTTTAGAAATGACAAAAACCTCTTGTTAGATTTTCAGTCTGTACGCAAACCACACAGACCCTGAAAATAGAAACGGACAAAAAGCCCCTACCTTCAGTAGCAGGGAAAGCCGCCACTGTAGTGTCGGAAACTGTTTCTGGGGTAGAGGGGATTAATTGAGACCAAACTGGGAACTGTCTGGGAAAAAGCCTCCGAAGAAACAGAAGGGACATAATCCTCCCCAGAAAACATGTGACGTGAAAAAGCTGCTAGAATTTGAGGCAGATTCGGGGGGGAGAAAAAAGCCCCTACCTCCAAAAGCAGCTAGCAGAGGAACAGAGCTGCAGGAAAAATACCTGAAGCTCTGCATCTGGGGAAGGAAGGAACAAGCAAAATGAGAATAAAATCAGTGGGAGAAAAATCTCTCTGAAAGAGCTGTGGAAAAGCTGTTGTAAATGATCTTGTTTTTCACTGACTAGCTAAGACAAACACAAGCCCCAAGGAAAGTTGCTATCAGAAATGCCAGCCTCAATGCGGGCTAATGAGGCAGGTGCAGTTCTGATTTGGGGGCCAGTGTCAAATGAAGGAGAGACACCTGTTGAAGCCAGCTGAGGAGAGAATAGAAATCTCCCAATGTCCCATAATTGAAAATGTAAAATGCTTGTTCAAATCTCCCGTTGCAAAAGCAAAAAACTTTGTTCAAACCTCCTGGGCAAGTATTTGTAAGCAAGTCTGGTAAAAGAACCAGTTGACTTTCAGACCCAAAAAGAACTATGGGAAATGACTGATATAAGGGAAATTATATAAAGGATTGATACAAGGGACTGATATTATTATGGACTGATATAAGGGAAATGCATTCTGGGAAAGGTAGTTTTTCTGCTAAAGATGGCGACATTGCCCTGAAACACTTTTGTCAGCTCGAAAATACATTCATGGTAAACTTAAAATACAGCTTTTAAAAGAATAAGGAGGAAAATCTTCTAAGAGTTTAAGTGTCAGTTCCAGTGAAAAATTGAAAGAATACAGAACTAGATGCTTCGCAGTTTGGGGCTCCATTGGTAAAATGCCTTATTTACCCTAATAGCTGTGCAAAGTTTTTACAGTAGTTGAAAGACAAAAAGCTACCTTTAAGAGCAAACAAGCCACTTTAAAAGGGAAAGCAGTTTATACACTGAACGTTGTCTTAGATATGAAGAAACTTATGTGAAAAAATTATTTACCTCTTGAACAAACAGCCTGCAATGAGTGATTCCTTTGCAAATCTAATTAAGGGGATAAGAAACAGGCATTCAAAAAGAAATGACTGCTTTATAGATGGGAAACAAACTTCAGAAAAGCTGTCTTACAAAAGAGTTGCTTCACCTGAAAGTTCCTTATAAGAAATCAATGCTAAATATTACAGCTGCTAATAACATCAGGAGTTAAAGCTAATGAAGTGAAAATACTAAATACAGTTCGGAGCTGTGCCACTTGTGGCTTTACTAGCTCCTTTAGAAAAATACTTTATATCACCTAATAGCTGTGCATTATTGGCGAAGAACTTTACAGCAGCTAAATACGGTAATTTCACCCTCAGCGTGAAGTTTTTCAGTAGAACGAACCAAAATAGAAACGTTTGTCTGAATTGAAGCACTTAGGGGAGCTACTATGAATTTGGGTGAAGGGACAGCCTCTAGTTAAACACTGTCTACCGCTGACAGTGCATCTCTGCCGATCCGGAGTGGCTGAGAGAACTGGCAACTTTGGGGGTGTGGCTTCATCCTGAGAATGTTACAGTCACCTAGCAACAAGTATCACAATTCCATAACAACACTCACTAAATCCCAGTGTTTTAAAGCAAAGCTGACTATAAACTCTAAGCTTTAGAAATGATGTACGTACTTCCTGTCCAGTTAAGAAAATCTTTCTAATAGAGATAGTGACAATAATTAAGAGTAAGAAATAGAAAAAGATGAAAATAAGATATGTAAGTTTGTAAAAAAAATTCTCTTGTTAGATCTGTTAAGAAATCTTTAGGTGTTTGCTAAGTTAAAAATATGCTAAAGTAGTTCTATAGTTTCCTTAAGGAGTTTAAATAAGTAGATGTATAGAGTTCCTTTAAGCTTGTAAGAAGTAAAGATACTAATTGTAAATGTAAGTTTAAATAAGAAATATAAGTATATAAGAAGTAATAAGAAATATATTTGCTAAAGTAGTTCTATAGTTTCCTTAAGGAGTATAAATAAGTAGATGTTAATACGTTATATGTGAGTTTGTAAAATGTTGAATGTGAGTCTAAATGCTTTGCAAGGCAAAAAATGTTATATGTGAGTTTGTAAAGTGTAAATGTTAAGTGTGAGTCTATTCTTAATGTATATGGTTGAAAGAACCTGAGACACGGAAGGAAGTGTCCTAGTAGACTGCAAAGTAGTCAGTCTGAGCAGTTTTCCAAAGCTCCAGAAGCTGCTAAGAAGCTAAGAATGGCGGATGCGAGAACCAGCACAAGGCATCCGCAGCTGAGATCCATGGAAAATCGACGCAACACAGAAAAACCTGAGCTAACATCAAAAATGGTGCGGTTTAGAATACTACTGTACCTAAAAAGGTCTCTGGCTTGAGAATAAGTTCAGAGACACTTGTTTGAACAAAAATTGTTAACTGCAAAAAGTTTTGGTTGAAAAAGTCTCTTCATATTTGGAAGTGAAAGCCTGATAATAGAATTTATTTCTTGTTTGAACTTTTTGAACTTAAAATGAGATAAAACTACAAAAAGATTTTGGTTATGGATTTCTTCATATTTGGAAGGCTCGTACCAGAATTTATCATGTGAATTTTGGGACTAAAGAAATGAAATGAACAGTAGAGATTTCATTGCAATGGGACAATTTTGAGTTTATTCATAGTAATGACCTAGAACTGTTTGCAGGAATTAGGTTAAAAATGGAACTGTTTAAATGAAGAAATTTATTTCTACCTAGAATCAAGATGCAGTTTTGTATATGCATATATGCTTTATTAATTGGTGATTCATGAATTGTTTTGTGGAACTGTTTATGTAAAAATGGAATTACTTACAGAACTGGTTATGTGTTACAAATGGAACTGTTTAAATGGAAAAGTTTGGGTTTTCAAACTAGGCTTGAGATTTTGCTTAAATTATAAAGAAAAGGGGGAGAGTTAATATTCCTTAGTCTAATTTCAAAAGTTGTTTGAGTGGATTAATGTCATGTTTTTGTTACTAAGAAATGCAAATGAGGTATATTAAGAGACTACTTTTAAAGTGTAAAGAGTTTTATTAAGAAACTGCTTTTGGATGTTTTGCTAAGTTTTCAAAGTGTTAATGGTTAGATTGAGAAGATTGCTTTTCAATATGGGTTTGTAGGAATTGTATGAGTTTGGGTTCTTCTAACTAGGTTTGAGATTTTGTTTATAAAATTATAAAGAAAAGGAGGAGTTATGAGGTTGAATTATGTTTGCAGAAATTATGTTCAACCTATTGATATTAATGCACCCTGGTTTTGTGGAGTTAAGGAAATATTTAAGTTTGATGTGAATACGTTGAAGTTTTTCCTATGTTCTGTTAGCAAGAAAATTCAAATGATTGAGTTAAAGTTGTAAGACAGAGAAAATTGTTAACTATATATAGCACCATATATGCTAATTCAAATGGTTTTGTTAAGAGTTTGCTTTGAGTTATAAGATTGAGAGAATTGTGACTATGTATAGCAATATTTATGTTAACCTGTTAAGGGTAATGATGAAGCTATGGGATTCCTTAAGTTTGTAGTTGCCTTAAGAGTTTTTGACTTAGAAAGGGCTTGAGGCAGCTAAGACTGCTGTAGTCACCTTGGACCTAATTCAAAAGAAATGCCATCTATATCATCCTCTACTCCCATATTGGTAGGTATAACAGCTATGGAGATTGCTGTAAGCCATTAATAGGTATTTTTTATATATTAATAAAGGAGGACCTGTGGGAGCCCATTCTCGGGTTCCTCGTGGCTTTACTGAGCAGGTCCGCATAGAGGATGATTAGGACCATGGGCCTAAGTGCAGGTGTCTGGGATGGTCTGCACTTGGCTGTGCTGGGGGAGGAGGTCTTTTGCTCCACCCCTTGGTGTCTCTATAAAAACCCTGGGGCAGAGACAGTCGGGGCCCATTGGAATATGTTCCAGGCCCTCTTGAGGCTATCCTTTATTTTCTGTTTATCTCTGCGATATTCTCCGCAATAAATCCTTCTATCTAATATTTCCTGCTGCTCGCACTCAAAACTCTGGGGAACTGTGGGGGTGGTTGGGTAAATGCCCCACAGAACCTGAAAGGTTCTTGGAGAGCTCTCTAGTCATGAGTCCACAATAGAAGACATTCAAAGCACTTTTTGACAGAGCAACAGGATAAATCAACTCAGAAGCAAGGGGGAGGGCAAGGCATCTTCTGCCAAATCCTTGTTCTGACTTTGACCCACTTTACTTATTTCATGAATTATAACCCACCTTTCCTGATTGATTTGTATCCCTATAGAATGTAGAGGCTCTAGGAATTGGTTTCCCTTTTACTATATGAGGGGAAATCCAATTAGTTCTTTTTATAGGCTGAAGTCTCTTTGTTTTGGGATATGCTCTTAATCTCTCCAAAGAATTTATTGCAAGCCCTTTGCCAATGTTCATTTTCTGCTCATAATGAGGGAATTTCAGCATTAGCAAAAAGGTACTACAATTTCTGCTGTCTGTTCCTGCAATTTGGTGAAGTCGCATTTTCCTTTCAGAATCAATTCAGAAAACTTTTCTACATAGGTCTTAAATATTTTACAGTGTGCTAAAAATAGCCATTCTAAGATACCTTCTCTCAGCATGAGAACTCCTGTGGGAAATGAGTAGAAGCTAAAGTAACTAAAATATAATCAAGCTGTGGCTCCAAGTGATCCACATTTGCAACTTGTCATTTCTTTTCCACCAGAGACAATTTTCTGCCAGCCTCAGCTGATAATATTCTTGGACTATTTAAGTCCTTACTGCCTGGTAGGGTTAGAAATAAATTACTTAGCTCTTGAGCAGGTAATCCACTTGTGGGATGTATCCAGTTAATCTCTCCCAGCAGTCTTTGAAAATCATTAATGTTATTGATCTCTCCTGGTTTGTACTTGCTGTGGTTGAGTTTTCTTTAAACTTATCTAGTCTGATAGTGAGAGGTGGCCGTAAGTGATTCACAGGGTCTCCAAGCACTTCTTCTGGCTGCTGAGCCACTTTGTAAGGTAGCCTCTTAGAACATCATACCATTTATATTACATAAAGATGCTGGAGACAGTACTTAAAGAAACTTTAAAAAATATAATTTCCACCTGACCCTCTCCATTCTACAACTCCGTTCAGTCCCCCTCTTAGTATGAATTACTTTTGCTATGATGAAACCATTCAATAAAAAAATCAAGTTCAAGAGGAAAAGGGTTTATTTGCCTCATGCTTCCACATCCATAGTCCATCCCAGAAGGAATCATGGACAGTAATTCAAACAGGGCATATACCCAGAGGCAGGAGCTACCAGAGAGGGGGTGAGCCTTTTACTGGCTTGCTCCCCGTGGCTTGATCAGCCTGCTTTCTTATAGAGCCTAGAGCCACCACCCCAAGAATTGCCCCACCCACAATGGTCTGAGCCTTTACCCAATTAATCAGTAATTAAATGTCCTAGAGGCTTGCCTATAGCACTCTCTTGTGAAAGCATTTTGAAAATTGAGTTTTCCTCTCAGATGACTTTGACTTATGGCAAGTTGATATAAAACTATCCAGGACACTTTTCCTCTCAAAATCATGACCTCTATATTGTTATGCACATATGCAATGTCCTGAGTCCATTGATCATCTGTAGCTCTTAATCTAGAGTGTGTCCTTGTGATGTTTCCACCATCCATGTTGGCATGCCAACTGGTGTTCTCTACTACTCAGGTTTTGTCTAGACAATCATACTGTTGAGATTTGGGGCTTTCCAGATCTGACAGGGCTGTACCTACTACCTCACAGCAGAGGTCATGACCCCTCTGGCTCTTCCAATCTTTTTAGTCCCTTGTTTTGCAATGATCTGTGAGCCTCAGCTATAGGGGTTGTACTATACAGACTGGACTTTGGTTTGGATAGCCCATGGTCAGTTACAGTCTTCATTTTGACAAGTTGTAAGTGTCTTGAATAGATTCTACCCCTTAAATGGAAACTTGAGTGCTTATACTTATGGATGAGTATAAGGATCCACATCTAGAATATTGTTAAAGACTTCAATGGTTTAGCAAAGTGGTGGTAGTTTCCCAGGTCCATGATCTTTCCAGCCACAGGAAGTTGGCCAGCTCTCCAATACCAGGCTTAATTTCCTTGTGTTGTGTGGAACTTAATCCAATATAATAGCTGTTGGTTACTTCTTGTATAAAAGTGCCACTACTGCAGCACTGTGGATATCTTGCTGGGGTGGTCATTACTGTGCTTCATGGGCAGCCAGAGTGTATTCTTCTGGAAGCCTTGGCTTGCTTTACCCTGGGCTGCTTGCACATAGGATTACTAGAAGAAAGTGGTCAGGTGAGGCCACTTCTTCTCTACATGAGACAAAATTACAACTCTGATCCTGTTCAGCTTCATAATATTGACAAGTGGTGGCACCCTTCAACAGCTCAGTTCACAGAGCAGGGGACTCTAGACTGGGTAAAATAAAGAGTCTCTGACCTTGTATCGGGGAACATCTCTACCTGATTTTTGACATGTGTCTTGTCTGCCCTGAAAGAACTGACTACAGTCCATGTTTATTCATGAAACTCCATTGGGATTATGTAAGCTGTAAAATGAGACACCATTTAGGATGTAGGCCGCACATATGTCCCACTGTCTGAGCTTAGGACCTGGTATGAATGACTTCATTGCTTACAGTGAAGCAGAAGCTTTCCATATGCCTATATCTCCTGAAGTTAAGCTGATTTTATGAGTGCCTGTTCAGGCTAGGCAAAGATTTGTGTCCACTATCATCTACACATATGACAGACAAACTCATGGAATAAACTAAGCACTTGGGGATTCAGATTCTAAGCTTTGGTAAATCAAGGAGTGCCCCGGCCAGTGGGGTATCAAGGGAGCGACTCACCTGCGGGAGAGAATGAAAGGGACTGGGGACACGAAGGAAGACAACAAGACAGGGTTCTGATCAAGCTGCAAATTTTATTTTCCTCAGCAAGGCTTATATAGCATGGGAGGGGGAGGGGGGCAGTAATGAGTGAAGGGGTACAGGATGTGCAGGTCTTGAGGCTGCAGGATATTGTGCTAGGTAATAAGGTCACTGATCTGGGCACATTGTTCTGTTGCTATGCTACCTGACCTCGGAATGAGGGCATCTGGTTTAGGTCCTGTGGCTTGTTCTCTGGCCTAGCTAGTACTTTTCCATGGTTCATTTTTGGTCCCTGACAAAGGAGCCCATGAAATGACTCAAACTTGTTATGTACTTGAAAGTGGGCATGCATGGTTCACAGGTGACCAACTCCCCCCCCACCCCCCCCACCCCCCGCCCAAGAAAATGTTGAGGTATGAGAAGGAATATGGCTCAATTCTCAAGTGAGGAACTACAAGCTTGAACTTGGTGGTGGGTTCTGTCTCTGTGTGGTTCCTTATGATGAAAGACTTGATACATGTTCAAGATCCCTGTGTTTCTCTGTACCTGTCCAAGGGTCTAAAGTGTTGGTAACTGATGCCAAAATTACCAGTGTGTCCCAACTCAACTTTATGGTGCTGAAACTCAGATGGATGTTTCTCATAGCCAGGTATCGTGGTCATTATAAGAGGTTATCAACATCCTTGGACTATTCTTCCTAGTTACTCTTAGAACTTCCAGATGTGAGAAGAGGAAAGTTTTTCCTCCCTCACTGCTACAATTTTTCTGGGGTGCCCTCTCTTCTTAGGTTGGGAAAGCTAGCTCACTGATGCTCCAGGACCTCCTAGATGTTTCCAAGTCCCCCATGGGCTTTCATGGGTGGGATTCTGAATAGTTGTGCACTTTTACATTATCTTAGAATTAGGGGAAAGCATATGCTTTTCAAATACAGGATGATTCCCTCACCAATGCTTGGGCCCTTCCTTCCTCTTAGTTTAATTCCTATGGCTTAGAGTAGGCTTCTCATCCATTATTTCATTTTGAAAATTCTTGCCACTTGATAGTGATCATGAAACTTGAAGACATGGCACTGACCTCGACTATGCTGACCTCTGCTTGGACATATTTCTGCCCAGGGTATGGATCTGATGTTATAACCTGACACCCTGGTTCATATGTACTTTATGTAGATACTTAGGGAAAGACTAGTGAATGCTGCATGTCTGGAATGGACTGAAGCTGTGATTGATAGGTTTCTACAAAAGGTACTGCTTGGATGAAAGTCATAATTTGTCATGGGGGAACAAAAAGCACATATGTGAAAACTCTTGTCACTTAAATTTCACCAGAGAACAAGAGGTATTGATACATGACAAGTATACATTTGCCCCACATGATAGTGGCTGTGTGTGAATGCTCAAAAAGTCAGGCTGGGCCATGATTAACTCTCTGTTAAAAAAAAAACCTATAGATTTATGATCTCCTTATTCCAGTCATAGAAAACAAAATTTCTATTGTCCAAAAATTGTTCTAGTAGGGAATTTGTGACCAGGACTGGTGGCCATTTGTGACATTGCCTTCATGTCTATGTGGAAGTGGTATGGATTATACTACAGCATGCTAAGTGGCCTTCACTTGTGTAATGTAATGAGAATAAACTACTATAGCATGATTCCTAATTGTTCTCATTAATAAAAACCTGGAGTCAGATCTCGGGTAAAAGCTGAGAGATCAGGGAAGCAGAGCATCCAGCTACTAGTTCTTTTACCTCTCTGAAATCCTCAGCTAAAAGGGACCTAAATTCCTGTCTTTTATTCCTCTCAGTCCAGCCACATTTCTTTCTGTCTCCACCTCCCAGTGCTGGGATTAGAGGCCTGAGATCCCAAGTCCTAGGATCAAAGGTGTGTGCCACCACTGCCTGGCCCCTATGGCTAACAAATGGCTTAGGTCTGCACTCTGGTCTTCAGGCAAGCTTTATTTGTTACGCCACAAGCAAAGTATCACCACAGACCACATGACTCATCTCTAGTAGCTTTGTGTAACACAGATGATTACAGACATGGCCCTTACCATAGTTAAGCTGTGCTAGCTTGCAGGTTGTGTATTCTGTGCCCTGATTAGACAGTGTCACTATGGCTAAACCAGGAGTCAGCAAAGCTGGCTGTGTACAGAGGTCAGCTGCAGCCATTTATGGATCTTGCAACACCCAGACTATTATATCTACCTAGGTCTTTTCCTTGCTATCTCTGAGAATGCTTCATGACTTTCAGAAGAACATAGCTCAGGTCAACATGCATTTGGTGGGTTTTTGCCTTTCCATTTCTTCCTGTTAAGGTAATAAATACTCAGACATCATCATGTACCAGGCTCTGCTACAGGGGTCTGTGCTGATCCAAGAACCCAAAGATGGTCTGTGTAGTCTATCACTGTGTGTTCCCATCACTGTGCCTTTGACTCTGTTTCTTGGCTCTCCCACAGCAGGTGACAAAGTCTTTTCCACATTAGATAATGCCTCTTTGGTCTTCAGGGTCCACCCGTAACAACCTCATGTCTAGATTCCTAATTTCAGGCCAATGTTGGGATGTTGGACATGTTTAGGCGTCTCCTTGGAGTAGAACACAAGTGAGCTTTGGTTGTCTTAGGATTTCAGCCGGAATCTTAACTTTCTAGACAGAATTTAGCCTTCACTTTGAAGGCCATGATGTAGACCCTTCTAGTGTTTCCTTGATCTCTGGAAATTATGCCATTTGAAATATAAGTTATTGTCACAGCTTTGTGTGGTGCTGGTGGTGCTGGTGGTGCAGGTGGAGTTTCAGAGCTAGAAGCTCTGGGCAGGCTGTCTAAGCCTGGGCTGTGTAGAGGCTTCGGGAAGCTTCTTCTGAAGGTCCTTGTTTCCATCCCTTTGGGACTGTGTCAGGTGACCAGGAGCATAGTGTTCTTCAGGAGCAGGAGAAAGTGCTGGCTCTGGAAGTGCTTTCAAGCCTCACTAGATGTGGGAGTTCCACTTGTGTCTTTCCCGTGTGGGCTGTTTGCCACAGCAAGGATTTCAGAACCTAGTAGGCACTGACAAGTAAAGTTCTGTGTGCACTATGTCCAGCTGCACAATATAGCCTGAACGTAGAGTTTCACAATAGCAGCTCTGTTGGAAGTATCAGTGTGTCCCCCTGTCACAGAGGTCTTAGGACCATTGCTGCTCTTGGTATTCCTGTGACAGAAAAGGGCATTAGCTTTCCAATATTAAGTGCCATGCCCTGGTCTCTCCTAAAGCCCAGCTTGCAACTGACTCTAGGAAGGGCCTTGGTCTGTGCTGGCCTGGAATTAAGGAAGGCAGAGTCAATACTGAGGTTTTCTAAAGTGGAGCAGTTGTTTGGGACCATGGAGTTTGAGGTTCTGGAACCTGAATCTAACATTCCACTCTCTCCATAGGCTTTTAGTGGGAAGTTTTCTCTAGGTTAGTTTCCTTGTCACACTTTATTATTGTATTAAATTTGTCTGCAATGGATCTTTCTACATGTTCTAAGTTTGTATCCAAACAGTATTCCATAATTGGACTGCTACAGAAGCTTTGGTACTGCATGGCCCTATCTGGAAGCCTTGTCTGACTCCCTCTTCTAGAGGTGGCCATGATACTGTGCAGGCGTCTCCCACCTATTCTTTTCTAGAAATGAGAGTATTTTGACAGGACACATGGAAACTCACAAAATGACATTTAAGAAGCCTCCATTGTCATAATTTTATTCTTGACATCGCCTCCATTGGAATCTGACAGCTTCATCGTTCTCTTATTGTTTGACATTTTTAGAATTGTCTTACAGATTAAAATCTCAAGGAAACAAAACTTTTCCTGGTGGGAGTTGGTGTCAGTTCCTTTACAATGCATCCTTCACTGATGCATATCACACAGTTACTACAATAGGATGTATGAGCCTACAGACCCCATGGTGTCTTTCTGATAGTGGGTGAGGCTGCCTGGGAGTTTGGCTGCCCAAGGGATCACTTTAGAAATAATTATGAAATTTATGCAGATAACTTTTAATTTCATTAATTAGTAATAGTTCCCATGATCATGTGACTCTCCTGGGAGTGCCATAGGACTGATTGAAAACACAACTTCAAATATTACTGTCCTGCTAGAGAAAGGTTGTCACAAAATTATTCTCCATGACATTGCTATCTCCATAAAACAGTATTTCAGTCACCATCAGAGACACTTTTCTTGTAGTATAGAACTAATACAGAGATCCCCAACCTGACGATGTAGAGAGTTAGATGTTGGAATACTCATCCTATATGGGATGTCTTCATCAAACCCTTCTGCTCAGGGATCAGGATCTATGCAGAAGAAAAGGTGGAAAGATTGTAAGAGCCGGAGGGGATGGATGACAGCAAGGGAAACAGTGTCTTCTGGACACAACAGGACTGATGCACTTATTAACTCAGACTGGAGCAGCATGCACGGGGCCTGCACGGGTCCAAGCCATAGCGCAGCAGCCTCAGATTTGCCTGCCGAAACTCAACACCTGTGAGAATAAACTGACTCTACTTTATGCCTCTTGGTCCTGGGACATAAGGGACCAGAAGAGAACTGAACAGAAATAGTTTGAACTCTTGTGCTCTTCAGGGTTAGAGTTCCTGATCCCAAAATTTCTGAGGGCAGAAAGAAAGCAAATGTCATTTCAGTGGGTCACTCCTGCAGGTGTTGTTCATAGTAATGCAGTACAGTCTAAAGTGATTAAATAAAAAAAACTCTGCCTTCATGGAGTGCTACTTTAGGTCCCCCTCTCTACTCCTCCAGAATTCAAAGTATATAGAGCATTCTGCCTTGTTTGTTGAGGCAGATAATGGGTAGATTCCATGGTTATTGATCATTCTTGTGTTTTTTTCCACTGAATTGGATGTCTTGTCTCCTCCTGCATGGGATGCTGTGTTTTGGGTTTGAATGTTCCAAGTAATTAGAAGGAGGAGGTGAAGCTTCTGATCCTAGGATATTTACTAGGATGCATGTGTCAGGTTAAAACCAAGCCCTGGTCCTGCTTGTGTTGCAAGAATCCGGGGCAGCCAAGTTTATCCACAAATGGCCAATACAGCCATGTAGAGGAAGGGAGAACTCTTTTCTGAGCTTTCCACTGATGACTGTACAGGAGTTAAATTATCTGAAATGTTAGCAATACTAGCCATGGAAAGTAGCAGCCTTGAATCTGTGGCCATGGCAGATGAAATTGGCCATCCCTTTTTCTTACGAAACCTGCCTGTGCTAGCCTCCACTTCATTGACTGTCTATTTCAGTGCCTGAAAGGGTCAGTGATTCGTGGTAGTTCTGTTGGTTGGTCCATTTAAAAATTCTTGGGGTCACATGGAATGAGAGAGACTGATCCTCTGCAATATGGGCCCTGGCAAAACTGTGGTATATTAAACCAGAATCTGTGCTGCCCTCTAGTGGAAGAAGCTTCATAGGGCTTTGCTGTCTTGGAGTCCAGAGGTTGAGTACTGTACCCATCACAATCAACATATTGACACATGAACTTAGGGTATCTGATATGTCTCCAGGTGGGACCCTGGCATCAGTGCCCATCATAGCTACCACACACTGGCTTAATTCATACACTAGAGCTGCATTCAATGCGACCACTGGGTAAAGAACATGTTCTAGACTTCAGGGAGAAGCCTGAAATGCTGAGCCTAAAGCCCCACAAAGAGGGGACAAGGGACTTCAAACAGGACTCTCCTCATCATAGGGTTACACACATGGCAGGTTAGCACACTGCAGTGACAGTGAAGGGCTGAATCTGTCTCCTCATTCTGAGACTTTCACCCTTCCTCAGAACTATGAGCTGAGCCATTTTCAGTGGTGGGGCTTGTGTCTGAAATTCACCCCTGTGGAGAGATGGTGTCTGCCCTGGTTCAGAAGGAAGTGCTTTGTGCCTGAGGCTGAGTGGACATGTGAAGTGGCCACTGAAGTGGTCCAGTGGAAGGAAGGCCATCTGAGGCCTGAGAAAGAGGAAATTGCTATGAGGATGGGTGTGAGGGGCGGTCATGATGCTGATGCACCCTCTTGCATCATGGGCTCTGAACTGTGAGCATCCTTGGGAGAAGAGTGATGGACACCTAATACATCCCCAAGTCCCCAATCCCCAGTGTTCCCCTTGTGTTGAGGCATTCCATCTCCCTTGGTTGATGCTCTTAAGGTAGTACATTTTTCAGATCTTTTCTCCTTTCTGCTTCCAAGAAATACCATCCAGAATGGGATGGTTCAGACTTCGAAACAGGATATTGGTTGCTAGCTAATGTTCAGAGCTGCTTTTTTTGTCTTTAAACCCCTCTTAAGCAATGCAATTGTAATTATGGGGACATTTTGAAGAAATGATTGAGGGGAAACCATGGTTGGAATACAACCTATGAAAATAACTTTTTAAAAATGTTTAGAAAGCTTCTTTGTATTAAAATCTTTTATTTAAAGAAAAAGTTCAAATGCCAAAATAGGTAACCATTACAACAGGTTATATGCCAAGAGAAGCTCATAGTTGAAGCTGGGTATGTAACTCATACCTGGAATCTCCACACTCAATTAGCAGAAGGATAGCCAGAATGTAGAGGCCAACCTGGGCTACATGTGGAAACAATATCTCAAAATTGCTGTACATTCAGAAACTTACTTCATGGTCCCACACCAAGAAGAGTCTGTATTGTCTGAAGACTATAATTAGTTCTGTGTCAACTCACATGGGAGCTTGGAAGGAAGCAGTGTCTAGAAGCTCTCAGCTCAAGTGTGCACTGAGATGGGGTGTCAGCTCAGGGGCCAGGCTTCTGACTTGTGTTTTCACCAATGTCACACACCTCTGTTCTGTGAAGCACTCCTTGCTTATGCAGGCTTCTCAAACTGCATTCATTTCTTTTGAATTTGAGCAGTCTAAGTGTGGTGGTTTGCAAGAGAATGACCTCCCAGGCTCATATGTTTGGAGGCTTGTCACTGGGGAGTTGCTATTTTATCATCCCAGGTCTTAAGGATCCCCTCACGACCATGGCCATGCACCCTGGGGCAAGTACTTCCAGGTCATAGGCAGGTGGAGTCACCTGCCACCTCACTAGCAGCTGTGCTTCAGGGCATGGCTCAGACAGCCACCCACTACATCCACGGAAGTAGAAAAGTTGAACACACATCTTAGCAACAGGAATTTGTTTGTAAGTAATGGATGGTATCATACTGTTCTTTGAAGAGACTTTCAAAGGATTCCATGGATTCTTTATTCAGCTGGGAAAACCACCCAGCTAACAAGCCACAAATTTTTTCATAGTTCCTTTGTTGGCAACAGCAATCAAATATTCTGCAGAATTCTGTTTGGCTCTCAATAAGCTCCATTTTGAGAAATTTGTGTGTGCATTTGAAGGAAGGAGTTTCTTTAAAGTGTCGGATCTGAATAGGAACTGTTTTGCTATTAATGTAGCCTCTTGCCTGTGTTTCTTCCTCAAAAGAGGAGTACTTCTTGCATTAAGATGAGTACTTCTTGCCACATTCAGCACAACTCCAGGGATGAACCCGAGTGGGTTGGCAAGAAATGAAGAGAAGACATCCACAAGGCAGAAAAGCTGGGGTGGACTGGGTTCTCTGACGGAGAAGCCTCAGAATCTGAATGGAGGCTCGGGGTATTTATTATTTACATATGAGCCAGGAAAGTAAGTTGAGCTGATCTCCATAGAAACAGTCTCTGTAGGGAGCAGTCTTCAGCCCTAAATATCCAGGAGACAATGATATGATGTACTTTTCCTGCACATGCTGTCAATATCTATACACAGACCAGAGGAGATACTTGCCATCCCTCAGTCTCATCCCTGGTGTGTGGGGTGAGATGGGGGTGTTGACATTTTGTAGTGAGACTGAGGCTTTGGTCCCTGACATGTCTAGCTCATATCAACAGACCCATTCAGGCCTTCACATATTCAGCTTCTGCTCCCTACACTACCTGACCACTGGATTGTGCTCTTCACTGACTCCAAGAGTGACGTAGCTCATCCCCTGATGGATGTCTGAAGTTTTATGATGCTTTATCATTGCTCTAAAGTTCTTGATATGACCCTGTGTTTGGAATTAATACCAGGGTCTCTTCCAGAATCTTAATTTTCCTGTTTTGATTGTGGCTTTCAGTGCAGGGTCAGTAACAGGCCTCACTGATTTCCTAGTTTTCTGGTTGTGAGGTTGTTAACTTCTTTTGAAGTGGGGAGTATTTTCAGTCATTTGTCTATCCAGTTGCAGCAACTCTAGACACCAAAGAGGCTACTGGACACATGCTATCTATTTGGATGCTCTCCTCCTGTGTCGCTTGGTGATGTGGATATTCTTTTAGCTTGATCAAGACTAGTGTGTCCAGAAGCTCAACAGAACTAACACTCCAATGGAACTGAGAACACTAGAAAATTGAATAGCGACTGATGGGAGCAGCAAAGGGTTGAAACACATAGAGAAATCTATTCTGTCCTCTCTCCCCAGGCCTGCTCCTTCCCAAGGCACATCTATAGGGGGACCTTAATTCCCATGGGGAAGGGATGCTGATGAGCTGGAGTGTCCATCCACTCCAGGCTTCTCTACTCCTCTTGTTTCCTAAATGGAGAAGTGAACTCTGCCCCATATTGCCTTGGGGGAGGCATAAGTATAGTTAACTTTCATCTGAGCTCTGCCTGCTGCTAGCAGGAACTCTGATCTGCTCCCCTGTGAGTTGAGTATTCTATGTGAAAGGGGAACTGAGTTGTAGGTCTGCATCTGAATAAGGACTATTGGTTGACAAGGGTAACCATAACCAAATAACTCCAAACCAGAGTGGCCTAAAGAACAGAAATCTGTCTTGAACAGAAGCCCAAATTAAGGGAATCCTAGGGTTGGTTTCTTCTGAGACCGAAATAGAAATCTGTTCAGTCCTCTCTCTCATCAGCAAGAGGCTGTCATGATGCTGATGTTACCTCTTGCATTGTAGGCTCTGAATGTGAGCATCCTTCATCTCTTTTGAAGAGAGAGGGATAAGAAATACTAGAAATACCTAGTTTTCGAGAAGAAAAAAACACAGGATAGCTTTGGGAAGAGGAGGGACAAAATCCAAAGGCCTTTTCCATTTATTTAAAATGGCTTTTCATAACAATGTCAAAGGGTGGGGCTAAAGACCTCGCCCTTGCTTGATCAAAGCACACTGTACAGCCAAGTGTAGATCCTTCCAAACACTTCATAACCACACCTGTGGTCAAATCATCCCCTTATGAAGCCCTGCTGGGAAAAGCAAGCTCAGATTCTTGGACCTTAAGTAAGTTTTCACTAGGAAACCTCTATGAGTTCCAACATAAAATTGTGTCAAACAGGTGAGGTAATGTCACCATCACTGTCAATACCTGTATCTACTATGGGCAATCAGGTCATACCTAAGTGACATAAGTAGTTTTGGGCCTTTGTGGTGCTATGGTATGGCACATAAGAGACTGATTCCATCACAATAATCTATAAGAAGAGACTGTCAGCTCGGCCTTTAGGGATGAGACTGTGTGTGTTGGTTCTGGGGAAATGGCTCAGAGGTTCTTATAGGAGGCTGTAAGAAGTGGAACATAAGAGCTTATGGGTCTGACATATATACTCTGGTTTGTCACCACAACATGATGCTTTCTTCTAGCAGTTGACACTGCACAGCCTGAGACCAGGGTCTCATTCATACTGTAGGAAATACTTAAACAGAATTATCAAGAGGACCATTCCCCCTATCATTCCCCATGCTATAATTTTTGAAGGGTCAAAGATTGATTTTATGTGATCCCAAATTTTAGCAAAGATTACCATAGACACCTCCAGTGGTTTCACATGTGAAGTTCAGCCTTAAGATTTCCTTAGAGAGTTGTACTGCAAGGTTTAAGAACTCTTTGTTCCATGGTCCCAATAATGATTTCCCTTAACCAACTCTTGGCTTGTGTTATATTCCAGACCAGACAAGGAGCTAAGAAAATTAGAATTAGGGATCACAGTTTCCCCTTACCAACCATCCTAATGTCTGGATTTCTTCAGCCAATAAGTCTATTTGTTGTTGTAAATTAAGTATAGCAGAATGAAAATGGACATTAATTAGTCTTTGAGTACTTAATGCTCAGGCTGATTCTTTCATGGCCATATTAAGTGTTGAGGCGGTGGCCCATTTGGATCAGAAAGACACTGTCTGCCACCCCACCTGCCACAGCTAGCAGATGGCAGTCATTATGGCTGCCATTCTTTAAAGTCTTTTTACTCTAGTCCACTCTATCAGTTCCACTCTATGACAGTGTGTTACATTAGTGGTGTCCAAATGAAAGCAGGAATACATAGGAACAGTGCGTGAAAGGCCTCGTTTGCTTTCCACCAGTTACTGAGCCAGAATATTGTCTTGATGCAATTCAGCTCAGGCTGTGAAGAATTGGTTAATATAAAAAAAAGAGGGTTCTTACACATATGGGGGTGCCTTTGAAGGTAAAATTCTTTTGTTGTTTAATAGAAATGGAGGACTCAATTGGTTCATTAGCAGTAAAGGATCCATTGAAATAACACCCACCCCCCCACCACCACTTAAAAATAGAAATGCTCTCATATCTAAGCAAGCATTGGGTTCCCACAGTGGCCAATTGCCAAACATAGGCCTAACGGATACTCTGGGGAGTAGGAGAGAAATTAAAGGGGTCCAGTGTGTCATTGGCCCATGGTGCTCAGAGCCAGATCCATAGGTCCTTTTCCCCTTTCACTTTGTAGGGCAGGGAGGCAGAGAGACAAGAGTCCCAATTGGTTTGCAACTTGGCATCAGAGGGGTAGTCTTGTATTTTTTGACAAAAGGGGTCAAGGGGCTGTTCAGTGGCATGTGTGCCCTTTGTATGTGAACTTGTAATGGCGGACCCTGTTAAATCGAGGCCTTGCACTGTTCCTGTAGTTCCATTTCCCTTAAAATCCCCTGTGGAGTAGGAATAAAGGAGAATGCAGCCTGTATTATTGGGGTACACATCAACATTGATGGATTCTGTCAGGTTTCCAAGTCCAGCAGTATAATTCACTGCCTTTAGCAGCGAGCTGAATGGGAGGCCCAAGATTCTATTGGTGGTGTATATACTGGGAAAGGCGAGGGCAGTTACTGAAACCAGCATTGGTATAGGAGGGACTGGGACAAGTGCCCAAAGTTCTTTGGCCTGAATAATCATTGGTAGGATCAGTATCAGAACTACCAGCAAAGGGAGAGGTCTTCCTTGAGATGTTCTTGATCTGTAGCAGGCTCTATGTCTCTGATTGGCACCCCTATTGGCTTAGCTTGACCCTGTGGAAACACACAAGCATATCCTCGCCCACATGTTAATAAGGGGGCAGGAGATTGCCTGAGATTAGATATAGGGTCTCTCCATCTGATTAGAGGGAGTGGTATTTCTCTGAGGGAAGAGGCCCAATGCTTATATGCTGGACTCAGGCCTTTATCATCAAATGACATGTTTCTCTTCAACAGGGCCAAGTGTGGATCCCTCTTCATTTTCTTGGGTGTTTTCTGTAAATCATCCTTTAGTGAGAGGTTTGTTCTTTCTACAGTTGCTTGTCCTTGGGGGTTATATGGAATACCTGTGGTGTGTTCTATTTTCCATTGCCTAAGGAAATCCTTAAATTGTTGAGAGGTGTATGCTAGGCCATTGTCTGTTTTTATGCTCCAAGGTACTTCCAAGACCATCATAGCAGTTTTTAATGCTTTGATTCCTTGGGCGGCTTTTCCCCCGTCTGTGCTAGGGCAAAGGTAAATAGGGTAGGAAAACAGAAAACTGAGAAGAGGGGTCTAATCACTGAAAATGGGAGAACACCAAAGGGGGCATCTTAACATGCTGTATTGATTCTGGGATTGGGACAGGAAGTAGGCCAGCACTAAAAGAAAAACAATCTATGTTGGGGGCCAGAATGTTGCTGGCTCTGCAGCTGGAGTCTCGCTGTCCCTGATCCTAAAAGCAGGGGATGTGTAGAGGAACAGCCAATGACACAGACTCTGGGAAGCTTGCAAGTGATCTCTCCCTTATTAAACAAAGGACTGAGGTATTTATGTGAGGTCTGGTTGGCAGGCTTTGCTTCTAGCTATTGTGGCAATTCTTGGTTGGTTCTGGGGCTGCACATCAGCACCTTCCAGTTTGGAGTTTGTGGGTCATGTTTCCTCTAGCCAGAGTGCTCTCTGTGCATGTCACATCTCTTTGTTTGCTTAAGGCGTGACCCAATGCTTTTGACCTTACCCACCTCACATGGAATCATTTGAAAGTCTAGTCAAAGAATAGTAAGAACAGAATGTGCAGACATTGCATTAAGCCACAATTTCTAAGAAAATGACAGCAAATTTCGGTCCTTGAGCCTCTGGAAGGCTTGAAGCTTGAGCAAGAGTTCACTGGCTGTATACATCATACAGACAAGCAAGGGGAATGCTCTGCTTGCCCTGGGAGAAGGCAGTCATCCCTAGCATAGGCTGTGTTTTCTTTCCTAGAAGAAAGCATCCTGGGGCTGGATGTGTTCACCAAGTCCAGAGCCCTGTTAGCAGCCAGGTTATGACTGATGGAGAGGTAGCAGTTAGCCACTACTCAGTCTAAAGAGATTGGATGACTCAGGAAACCTCTCCAGGCACAGCTGTGGAGAAAGTACAGTCAACACTACTCTCTATCTTAGTACTGGACTAGTCAATTCAGAGCAAGGTGTGTAGCCCTAACCCTGAGTCTGGAGGTTGGGAAGATACATGAAAGCCCTGTGGCAGCACTCCCAGGATGAGGAGATGAGAGAATGACTATGAATTGTGTAGAGCTATTTTAGTTGGGACATTCCACTCATACCTCTGTACACAACATAGATTTTTTTTTAAGGAAAAATTGGACACAGTGGAATATATTGCATTCTATGTTGGACTTTAAAATTTTCCATCAGTATCCCATTAGGAGTTGATTCCTCAAAAGATCTTGCACTTGCTTAGCATGTTGGAAAACCTTCAGAGATCCTGTGCATCATTTGCAAAGGTTTGTTTTATGGATCTAATGCTAGCCTGAGTGTTGTACAGACCTAGAAAGGCATCTAGATGACATGCAAGTACAACTAAGTGAGTATGGGAAACTGCTAACTAGTGTACAAGTCCAGGCACAGCCATGATAGATAGATGATGTAAAGGGAGTGAGAAAATCATTCAGCAGCCTGTGCTTGTTGTAAAACAAGGATTACAAAGCCTTCGCAAAGGTGTAGCCTGAATGGGAAGAAAATGATCCCAGATTCATGGGTTATTAAATGAAAACCACTGGTTGAGTAGGGGAGGCCAGAAGACCCTGGAAACCACCTGGTCTATTGCCTTGGCTGTTGGCTGCCAACCAGATAAGACCCTCATGCTGAAGACATATACTTTTGTTGGAAAACATATCAAAAAATCAATCTGGAACTAAACTGGAAGATTCTTTCTGCTGGATAATTTTCATTGTTCTAGAAAGTATTACATAGCTTTGGGGAAAGAATTATCAACAGTATCAGTGTGGACCCTCAAGCTATAGTACCAAGCCAGTGAGTGCCCACTGCTTGCAGTGTTGGCACGAATAATAGGAGAACAAGCAACTACTTTTCTCTTGGATTTCAGGCCTGCTCCAGGGGAGGGAATTTGCATCTGGGACTCTAAACCCAGTCAGAATCTTGTGCCTGGAAAGGTCACAGGCTCTACTGGAGGCTGCTACTGTTTCCCCTTTATGTGGGGTTTGGGAAGAAGGGAACTACAGGGCAAATGTGGCGCTTGAGGGAAACTTTGCAGGATTTTTCTCTTTTCTAGCATGTGGGAACCCAGGGATCAAATTCTAAACAAGTTTGGTGGCAACTGAACCATCATAACAGGTACCAGTGTCCCTGTAAATGGACAGGATGCACTGCTCTACTTTCTCACCATTTCCTATCAGTAAGAAAGGGGGAATTTCACCTATTTTTATTCTGTTGTAAGAGTCTGAATGTGGCCTTACTACAAAGTTTGAAAATGGTAGCTGGTCTGGAACATTGACAATTCTGGAGTCAGATCAACCTGTACATCTACACACTGTGTCTTTGTTTAAAGTGGCTAAATTGTTGATCAAACAAATGCCTGGTCGTTTTGGAATTTGAACACATAGCTTCTTAGGAACTTTAACAAAAATACTTACCCAGGTTAGGGGATTGTATATGTATGTTTTATATATTCTGTGCCAGAACTCAGTGTGTAGACTAGGCTGGCATTGAATCCACATCTGACAGCCTCTGTCTTTCCTATCTGCTGATTTAAAAGGTGTGAGCCACCTCTGCCTGGCTTGGAATTGCCTTTTTAGAAGTTGATCACTCATCCTAATAATGCTTATATATTAGCATTGACACATTAAATATAACCTGAGTGTCTTTATTTCTTGAACTCAAAAAAAAAATAAAATAAAATCAGACACCTGTGTTTGTGTAGATGGTGTCCAGATAATCAAGTCCCCAGAGGAGGGCAGTGGCTGTGGAAGGGTAGGGTGAGGGGACAGTCTGGGCCTTGAGGTTGTCAGCTAAGCCTGTGTATGGAGTGGTCCCATTGGAACCTCAGAATGATACAGAAGTCTCATGATGTGTCTCATAGGAAACAGAGTCCAAGAATTGCTAACTACTCCATCCCCTCAAGGCCTACTTATGATAATCTACTCTGGACAGGCTGAGAGATGACCTTGTGCCTGAGGTTGGCTGCCTTTGAACACTTTGGAGAATCTCTAAGACACTGTCTTTGATATTGGAGGGAGGTGTCTGGAGGAGATGGTCAGTTTGATATGTATCCTGTCTTCCACAGTTGTGCCTATAGCAAGGGAGTCCAGGAGATGTCATGGATTCCCTCCCCCTACCCTCTACCCTTCCTCTACAGAAGGTGCCATGTTTTGAGGTTTCCTTCTACCAAGACAGGGAAAGGATGTGTCTCACTGCAATAGTATTGTTTGGTTTCCATAGCAAAAACTTTAGCATGCTCTGGGGTGGCCTTGACTCCCTTTGAGGGCCTGGCCTGGGAGTAGTATTTCTTCTCCTTAGAAATCCTGAGGACTGAACTAGGGAGAATTTAATGATTGAAAACACAGTTCTGCTGCTCTCTGCATGGTCTAGCCTTTGCTCATGTTGACTGAGGCACTGTTGACAGAAAAGCAGTGGGATCCTCTGGAAGCAGGTGTCAGTGGGCTTTGTGTGTTCATCCTGTGGAACCCTGGAGGTCCTGGTGATGATGATGCAGTCTGCATCCCCACAGGTCTTTTTGAGTCCCTTCCCTCCCCTGGCCTGCTGAGCACATCAGATTATCTTGAGTCCTGGTGAACATGTCAGAAGCAGGTTGTCCTCCTCAGGACAGAGGCATCTGCTTTGTTTCTCAGAGGCATATGGTGAGATGGAAATTCACTCATGAAGTAATGAGCTAGAAACAGAACACAACACCTAGAAGCTTCTCTTGTTTAATGCGTCTGTCATGTGACTGAGTCATGGAAATGATGATGAGTGGGTCACTCCCTGCCAGTGTTCTTCATAGTACCACAGTGCAGTTTAAAGTGCTTGAATAAAGAACTACCTTCATGGAGTGCCATCTTAGATGCCCCGCTGATCTCCTCCTCCTCCAGAATTGAGCAGGGTTGACACAGACTTCTGGCTTGCTGAATGAGGCAGGTAACAGTAGTTTCCATGGTTATTGATCATTCCTGTTCTTTTTCCACTGTAGTGGATGTCGGGTCTGATTTTCCATGGGATGATGTGTGTTGGGTTTGAATATTCCAAATACTTAGTGAGAAAAGGAAGTGAAGTTTCTGAGCCTAGGATATTTACTAGGTTGTTTGTGTCCTGTTCAAACTTAACCCTGGCCCTCCCTTGTTTTCTGTCTCTGTACTAGCCAATGTGTTGGTTTCTGCCATGAACACATAGAGAATAAATATCAAGCCAGCTGTTTACTGTGGGTCCATGCAAGACATAGCAACCACTCACTCATCTGAGTGTGTCCTCTTATGCCCAAGCCACTGATGCAGAAAGAGACATCTTTAGGGATGGCTGTCTCCCAACTTGTGCTTCTCCTATCTGAGTAAATTATTTGCAGTGCTTGAGTCTAGCTTGAGTCTGATGAAATTGTGACAATTTTCCCTTTTCATTCAAAGGACAAAATCCTGCCAGATTCAACATTCTGAGATTCCCTTTCTAATTTCTTTCCCAGCCTTTAAACAGGCTGTAGTTCAGTGAGTTTCTATATATCAATGCTGCTGGAATGAGTGGGTGGCATGTCCCTTGGGTTCACCAGAATCATTACTAATAACTGTGGTGGGTTCTAGAATGCTTAGAGAATCAGGATGTGTGAATGTCATGGAGTTCTGAAACATTTCCTACAATGCTGCTTTTTTGAGACTTCAGGGTTAACGGTGATGCTTGTCTAACCTTGTGAAAGGGTTAAAAAAATCTTACAAGTAGAGTTTTACCTGAACCACCAAATGTTTCATCCTAAGGGGTGCCATGGATAGCTCAGTCCCTTCTAATACCAATCCAGAGCCAGAAATTTTCTTTTGGACAATAGGGAATGGAATTTCTCTGGTGCCCTGTGTGTCTAGAGTGTGGTTTTCTTACTGTGACTGCATAAGGTTCCATGTAACTTAGGTTTACTAATGACAGTCCCGGGAAATGAGCTCTACTGTTGCATAAGGTCAAGTGGCAGGGCAGCTTGCACCAGCTGTCAAGTCCACTCTGTCTTGTTCTGAATTGCACTTTGACCTACAGTTTATGGATCACTTAGTAAATGGGTCTGAGCACCCAAATGTGTGAATTTGTTACTGCTGGAATAAGAGCTTGATTGAGCACAGGCTGCCTGCTTTCTGTGCTGTAGAAGGAATAGCAACTCACCACCCACTGCAGAGTGTGTGTGTGTTCTCATGGGCCAAGGCCACTGATACAGCAGGACTGACTCTTATGAGATGGACATTTTCTAACTTGTCCTCAGGCCGCATTCAACCACCTAATGTGTGTGCTTCTTATTGGTCAGTAGTCTAATGAAATCACTCAGTGATGGAGCAGTGGATCTGGATTCATGGCAACACATAGAAAACATGGTGGGTGCTGTAAGGAACTTCATGAAAGTGTGCTATTTTTACTGCCTGGGAAGGCAGCTCCCAACCAGTGGACCATTGGCAGCTGATTTAGTGATGTACACTGCCTTTTGCCTCATATCTTGTGATCAAGATTTAATAAAAATACATTAAGAATGGCAAGATTTTGAATCAGGATTCAGAATTTTTTGATTCTGTTCCACTCTAATATTCTTGCCTTCTGTCTCCTGAAGTGTGGCTACCTGAATATATCTTTGATAAGTGTCCTTCCTAGTGGGCAAAGATGGCTATAATGATGTTTAGGCATAAATTTGGTGTTACTCGTTGTATGGAATTCTACATTGTATTGAATCAAAAAAGATTCTCCTAAACTTGGAAAATTTGTAAGAAGACATGAGTTCTTCTCATACTAAATCTAAAATACACAATTCAGTGTTAATCATATAAATGTCCAGATTCCTAGAGCTTACCAAGTGTGTGAATTGTACACAGGAAGTGAATCCAACAGCTTTGTATTGTTTTTTGGTACCTCATGGTAAAAAGTGATCTGGGATTAGCAGCACCATTGTCTGTTACAGACTTGAAGCTCATTGTCAAGATCATAATTGGTTTAGAAGGGGAACCAGGCATCTTCAAATAAGATAAGATTTATTTTGAAATTAGATCACACAGCATGGAGCCAAGTCCTAACTAAGGTCCCTGTAAGCTGGGAAGCAGGGATGCTGATGGAGCAATTGAGTCAGTGTCAATGTTGAGAACCCAGGGCATCTGGAGGCATAACCCAATGAGGATGAAGACCTGAGCACTAGAAGCTGGGATGTAGCTCCCACCATGAAGAAAAAGAATAGTCAAGGGACCAAGGGTATAATAGCCATTCCGAAGGCTGTAGAGTAGTGAATCATCTGGGCATGTAAATACCACATGAAGATATAACCTGACAGCCCATTCCCCCATAAAGATCAAGCCCAAGAGCTAGAAGATCTAGGGCTGTAACTTCCCATGAGGATGAAGCCTGTGAGCTCTGAGACCTGGGGCATTCCTACTTTGCTTCTGGTAATCGTGGTTACCATGCTTCTAGCGTTGGCGTTCCCAAGGTGGATATAATCCAATAATTCGACTATCTGCATCCATGCCCATGTTGGTAGACAGTTCTGCCACACTGTGGTTGGGTGCCCTCAAAAGCTGCGGTGCCCCAGAGTGCTCTGCCTGAAATGTTTACCAAGGAAACTAGATCTCAGATGTCCTCAATAGTTTTTTTGACTTGATGGCATTAGAATGATTGTGCCAAACGGGTGGGATAATGGTCACCATCACTGACAATACTGTATTTACTATGGGCAATCATGTCTTACCTAGGTGACATGATGAATTTGGGGCTCTTGAGGAGCTATGGTATGGAGCATAAGAGACTGATCCCAACACACTAATCTGTAGGAGGAGCCTATCTGCTCTGCCCTTAGGGATGTCTGTCTGTTGTTTGTTGTTTCTTGGGAAATGGCTCAGAGGTTCCATTCAGAGGGTATAAGAAGTGGAACATAGGTGCTTATGGGTTTGACATACCCTCCTGGCACCTTAACAAGATGCTTTCTTGTAGCAGTTTGACTGTGTTGAAACTGAGACCAGGGTCTCATGACTAGCCATGACTACTTTTTTTTTTTTTTTTTTTTTTTTTTGGTAAGAGACTGGTAGTTTATTGGAGAGGGAGTCGTCTGTGTGTGGATATGGGGGGGTGCCTCTGTTGCCTCCAAGAGTGACTGTGGACTGTGATGAGAGTCGTGGCCTCCAGTCAAGGAGGGTTTACATTATTTGAACCAAAGTCTCTGGAAGCGTCCTCCTGTGGTGGGGCCGGTGACACTGCCACACTGGAAAAAAAGACATAATCCACAGTTCTGGGAAAGTCTTAAAGGCAGTGCCCCAGCTCTTTGACTTCTTTACTTCTGATTCCAGCTAACAAGCTGACCCAGGAGAAAGGCTCAGGACTGTGGTCTGATCCCTAACATCCAGTGTAGTCACAAGCAAGGAGGCTAATGAAAACTTTCTATGGGTTTGAACCCGTGACCAAGGCTTCTTCTCTGCTGGAGCCCTCACAATTTTCTTCAGACAGAGTCTTCCAGCTGGACCAGTGGAGATATATGCAATGATTTCCTTTGGATGAGGAGGCTACATGAAGACTTTGGAAGGGGGAGTGACTTGGAGAGCGAGGGCATTATGACGGAGAGTCTTTGGGGCAGCAGGGTCTGGACACTGAAGAGACTTGGTTTGGTCTGGTGTATTTCTGGGGCTCTGAGGAAGTGATCAGCTTTCAAAGAGAAGGCAGTGGCGGCAGCAGCAGCAGGCCCTAGCTCTAGGCATGCAGTGGTTAGAGGGGTCGGGTTGGGGCTCTACTTCTTGGATCATGGAAGGGGACAGAGGCTGGAGTTCTGGGCTGAGAAGTGGTGGGTTGCCCCGTCCAGGTGGAACGTCTACTAGTGGCCCCTCACTGCGGCCCCGGATAAGTTGGCTGGATCTTCTCCCTCTTGAGGACTGTGGCTGAAAATGTCCATGGCCAGAGTTGGGGGGGGGGAGAGAAATCAGGGGACAAGGATCCCATGAAGCAAGGAAATGCATCGACTCTCGACTTGATTAAAAAACTGGTGAAATCCCATGTCTAAATGTAGGGCACAGGAAGAGGCTGCCACATCCAGGAGCAATCACCCCTGGGCACATACATTGATATTATGGGGCCTGGGAAGGCTTCTGGAGAGCTATCCATGCTGGCCCAGGAGACATGGGGAGCCCTCTTGATGGGTGACAAAGTACTACTTGTCTCAGGTTGGATGATGCTAAAGCCATAGGCAGAAGGAGTCTGGCGACCCAGGGGTCTGGTGCAACCATGGGCATGGTACCTTCCACCCAGAACTTCCCTGCATTACAGGTGTCTTTGTGCTCCACTGGTTCCTGGGGTTCACCTTCATTCTTCTCTGTTGAGATCCTTGTCTGTTCTTTCTCGACTGAAAGTTAGAAAACAGAACTCTTCATTATGCAGGCTTCAACACCTGCTTTTCCTTTGAATCTGAGCAGTCCAAGTTTGCATGAAAATGGCCCCCGTAGGCTCATATGTTTGAATGCTTGTCATTAGGGACTTGTTTATCTGCTGCCCGGTGCCTGCACCTCAAACCACCACAGCCTCATTGCTAATGTCATTTTATCTTTGGCACTGGGGCTGTACCTGAACCTACTTGTCCCTCATTTGAACCTACTGTACCTTCACTGCCGCTACCGCCTTGCTGCTGAGTCTGAAGTAAGGGTGAGCCATGGCATCCCCCTCACAGCCTGGGTGCTGCCTCAGCCACATTCACGCTGGGAGCCAAATGCTGTTTAATTCTCTATCATTCTATTTGACCGATAAGACTCAGGAGCCAGATGATGGGGGTCCATCACTCACTGGCAACTCTCACAGCAGCCGGTTGACATTCCTCCTCCACCAGTGTCTCAGAAAGAGGGCTCTCTCCTAAGCTGTCTGAAAGAAAAGTCCTCTAACCACATGTCCCTCCCTCCTGTGCCTCTCTCTGACCTCCTGACTCCCCCTCACTCTCTGTGGTCACTGCAGTCACCTGGGGGCTCGCTCTGCCTCCTGAACCTGGGTTGATTTTATTTTAATAACTCAATCTCTGGGTTCAGTATGATCAAATATCCTGCAAAGTTTCCCCCTTTTTGTCTAAAAAAGGAAAGGTTTTAAGTCTAATACAGTAAAAGTATTTATAATAATGAAGCTATTTTTGCCAAGCTTTCTACAATGCCCAGCTTGGTTGTATTTGGCAGTTTTAGGATTAAGTATTGGAGTTCAAAGTTCTGTAACATGTCTGTGTCAGTCTCATATAAACATTCTGAGTACTTTGTAGTCTGAAGCTGATCTGTGTGTGGTGCCGTCAGCTTAGTGGCATTACCACAATCCAGGTGGATTCATCTTTGGAAGGGCCCATCTTTTTGGAGACCTCAAAGGTGTCCAGTGTTTGTGCAGAACATGGCATCAGCAGAGGCTGGAGGTGGACAATATCACTTGGCCATTTTCCTCTCCTGGGACATTTTCTTTTGATCCATTGTTTTTCAGATGTCTCACTTGTCCAGTAGTCTCCAGACTCCTTAGTTCGGTGTTTTTCTTCTCCTGGAAAGATAGAAGCAAGATCATGATCACATGAAAGGCATTTGTTAGTCTTTATAAGACAGTCTGGATTGAAGGACCAAGCTGTGTGATGAAATATCGCCTCTCCTATTCAGAGGGTCTCCTGTTCAAATCTAATCTTCATCAATCTGGATGGTATCCACAGCTTTCTCCTACTGTGGAAACAAAAGCAAAACCTCTTTCCCAATCTAACACATATTGCAGTTTCTACTCCTAGGTGAACTCATCTTTAGAATACACAGGCTGACTTTAACAGTTTTTTCTACTGTCCAATGTCTCTCTGCAGCTGCGTCATTCCTTTCTCATTAGCATTTAAAAACTAGTTAATAAAACACTGTGTAATCTATTCTAGGGGTCTTTATTACCCCTTTCTGTTTATTAAGTAGATCTTTTAAAGTGCAATTAGATCTTTCTATAACTGCTTATTCTATAGGAATGTGTGGTATACCTGTAATATGCTTTATGTTGTAATAGGCAAAAAAACTGTTTCATTTTACTAGAGACATGCTGGAGCATTGTCGGTTTTAATTTGTAAAGGTATTCCTAATACTGCCATAACTTCTAATAAATGTGTAATTGTAGAGTCAGTCTTTTCAGAACTTAAAGCAGTTGTCACGGCAATCCTGAACATGTACCTATGGTATGGTGCATAGACTTTAATTTTCCAAACTCTGGAAAATGAAACCTATCCATTTGCCAAATTTCATTTCTTTGGTATCTTGGAATACTTCCTGCAGGTTATAACCTGGAGTTTGGTTGTACAAAGGAGGAGTAGGGCCTTTCCTTAATCTCCCTGACTTGTTGCCAAGTGATAGAAAAATCTTCAAATCTTGGCTAACATTGTTTCTTATGAAATTCTGAAGCTTTAACTCATTGCCTATTAATAGATGACAAATTTCATCATTACCTTATGCCAGAGGCTGGATAGAACTGGATGGGTTCTGATATGTGTTCTATACAGTGGGTGTTCCTATTTCTGATCACTTGTTATAGTTGAATAAATAATAAATTTAATTCTGAATCAGCTGGAATAAGCTGGAGCCTGAAGCCACCCTGCCATGGCCACCTTTCCCTGTGTAGTATCCAGTGGCATGACTTCTTACCGTGGTCGCAGCTGCACTGTGCCTGGTGTGGGTGGGAAGTGATGTGACTAAGGCCTCTTATGAGTGTGGAGTGTATGGAAACCCAAGGTGACCATTTTATTCTGCATGGTTTGTAGTGGAAAATCTTGTAGTTGAATGGGGTCTACCTCAAACTTACAAGAGGACACTCCCGCAACTGGCAGGACTAGAGAACATTAAAGTCTCCCAAAGTATCACAGATGGACTCCTAGACTGGCTTGGGGTATCAGCTGTGTGATGGCTGGGCAATAAGACAGCAGAGACTGAATGTCACTCAAACAACCTCTTCACATGAAATATTGTGAGAAAGGCTTTAGCAGGCAATCTTCTGCACTGGTCTCTGAAATGGTAGGAAAAATTGGGGCAGGGAGAAGATAAAAGTGTTGGCATACCATTTTTCATGGCTGAGTCTATAAGGAATGAGTACAGACTAGAGCTCTCCTAAATAGCTGCTCTTGGGAACCCAAACCATGAAACCAATGGGGAGTTTTGGATAGTGAGATGTGTTGACAATTCTAGGTTCCCTTATACCTTCAAATACAGAGGTGGGGAGGGATCCATGACACAGCATGCAGATGAGTCCTCAAAGTACTGGAAAATGTAGTAACTATGGAATATTCTGCCCTTGAACTGCTTGCATTTGGAAAGACTTTTAAATAAGATTGAGTCTCTACAATGTGGCTGGTGGGGGAAGGGGAACAGTGGGATGGAGGCAGATGCTGTGAGTCTGAGTGCTGTGCAAACAGGAATAAGTAATAGCAAAACCTGTTTGAGATAGTTCACACCACCTAAGGCAGTGCAGAAGAAAGCAGTCCCCGATGAACAGCTCCCATGAACCATTGGAGACTGGAGGAGTGTCCTGAGTAAGGCAGGCATTATTCAGAACTTAGTGTGAGCAGACTGTATTTGATGCCAAGTTCTCCAGGCTACATGAATGTGACTGGGTTCCCAGGAGAGTTAAGGACCTTGATGGTGGTAGAGGGATTTAGTGGTCTTGCTGAGCCCATGGTAGGAAGGAATTTTTAATGAAGCAGGAGAGGCTTTGGCAGGATTTAGAAGGGCGTAGAAATTGGTCTTGTAGAAAACCAAAGCAATCCAGAGGGGAAGAGAAGAATGGGATGAAGGGTCCAGTCTGGGTCACTTAAACAGAAATGTGCAGAGATTTGCATGAAGCCACAGTTTGTAAGAAAACGACACCAAATTTTATTTCTTGAACTTTTGGAAGGCTTTGAGGACTAAGCAAGAGTTCACTGACAGTATATGTCATGGAGCAAATTGGGGCAAGACTCTAATTTCCCGGTGATACACAATTCTATTCCCTAGAACAGGCAGTGTATGTTTCTTTCCTACAAGAAAACATCTTGGAGCTGGAAATCATTCACCCAGTCTGGAGCCCTGTTAGCAGCCAGGTTATGACTGATGGAGAGGTAGCAGTTAGCCACCACTCAGCCTAAAGAGACTGGCTGACTCAGGAAGCCTCTCCATACTCAGCTGGTGAGAAAAGTCAGCCACACTACCCTCTTCCTTAGTGCTGGACTAGTTAATTCAGGGCAAGGTGAGCAGCCCCCTGACCCTGAGTCTGGAGGTTGGGGAGAAACATGACAGCCCTGTGACAGCACTCCAAGATGTGGAGATGAGAGAATTACTGGACTGTGTAGGGGCAATCAAGGTGGTGTCTTCCACCCACACATCAGTACATACATTGATTTTTTTTTCCCCCAAAGGAAAAAACTGACATACACAATGGAATATATTTCATTCTGTGTTAGACTTTGATAATATTCTTTCAGTATTCCATTAGGGGCTGATTCCTCAAGAGATCTGGCACTTGCTTAGCATGGTGTAAGGCCTTCAGAGATCCTGCTAATCATTTTCAAAAAGGGTTTTGTTTTTATTGATCTAATACTAGCCCGAGTGTCCTAGAGACCTAGAAAAGCATCTAGGTGACATGCAAGAACACTGAAGAGAGGATGGCATTGGAAAGAAGCTTAACATAGGCTACAAGGACCAGGCACAGTTGTAGGACAGGATGATAAACAAGGGAGTGAGAAAGTCCTTAGGCAGCCTGTGCTTGTTGCAAAAAACTTTTACAAAACCTGAGCAAAGGTGTAGCCTGTATGGGTAGACAATGATCCCAGATTCATAAGTTATTAAATGAAAATCACAGGGTGAGTTGGGGAGGCCTGAAGTCCCAGTAAACACAAGGCCTATTGCCTCGGCTGTTGGCCCCCCCGACCTGAACTAGGTGTTAAGTCCCTCATGCTGAAGACACATACTTTTGTTCGAAGACATGGCCAAAAAATCAACCTGGGACTGAACTGGAAGTTTCTTCCTGCTGAATATCTATCATAGTTTCAGAAAGTGCTATATAGCTTTGGGGGAAGAATTATCAAAAGTCTCAGTCAGTGTGGACCCCACAAGGTATACTACCAACACGGCAGGGAAGATGTGTCCACCACTTCGAGTGTTGGCATGAATAAGAGGAGTCCAAACAACTACTTTTCTATTGGATTTCAGGCCTGCTCCAGGGGAGGGCATTTGTATCTGGGACTCTAAACCCAGTCAGAAGTTTGTGGCTGGGAAGGTCACAGGCTCTACTGGAGGCTGCTACTGTTTCTCCTTTATGTGGGGGAGGGGAAGAGGAGGAACCTGGTGCAAAGGTGGAGTTTGACTGGAAACATGCAGGATTCTGGTTTTTAGTGTGGGGGCCCAGGGATCAAATTCTGATCAAGCTTGCAGCTGTCTTTATCCACTGAGCCATCATACTGGCTACCAGTGTCCCTGTGAATGGACAGGATGCACTGGTCTGCTTTCTCCCAATTTCTCATGAGTAAAAAATAGGAAATTTCACCTATTTTTATGCTAGGATAAGAGTGTGAATGAGGCCTTACTCCAAAGGTCGAAAATGGTAACTGGCTTGGAACATTAACGATTCTGCAGTCATATCAACCTGTATATCCTACACACTTTGTGTCTTTGTTTAAAGTGACTAAGTTGTTGATCAAACACAAGCCTGGAATGTTTCAGAATTGGACACATAGCTTGCTAGGAACTCTAAAAAACAAAATACCCATATTGGGGAATTGAATATATACATATATATTTGAGACAAGGTTTCTCTATGTATTGTTTATCTTGTAACTCCTATAGACCAGGCTGTCCCTGAACCAGGTCTGCCAGCCTCTGGATTTCCTATCTGCTTGTATGAAAGGTGTGAACCACCACCACCTGGCTTACAACTTGCCTTTTTAAAACTGATCAGTCATCCTAGTGAATAAAGTACTTAAATATTAATATTTGACATATTAAATAAAACCTGTGTGTCTTGATTTCTTGAACTCAAAAAACAAACAAATAAAAACCACCACAAACAACAACAACAACAAAACTCCCCAAACACCCAGAGACCTGTGTTTGTGGAGATGGTTTTCTGAGAATCAAGTCCAGGAACCCCAGAGGAGGGAAATGGCTGTGGAAGGTTAGGGTGAGGGGATAGTCTGGGCCTTGAGGTGGTCAGCTAAGCCTATAGAGAGAGTGGCCTCATTGGAACCTCAGAGCACAGAAGATGTCTCAGGATGTGTCTCATAGGAAACAGAGTCATGTAATTGCCAAATACTCCAGCCCACCCCCACTGATGATGATCTACTTTCTGTAGGTTGGGAGGTGCCCTTGTGCCTGAGGCTAGCTGTCTTTGAACACTTTGGAGAATCTCTAAGATAGTGTCTTTGATATCAGGGGGAGGTGTCTGGAGGAGATGGTCACTGGATGTTTGCTGTCTTCCACAGCTGTGCCCATAGCAAGGGAGTCCAGGAGATGTCATGGAATCCCTCAGCCTTCCCACTACCCTCCTTCTACAGAAGATGCCATGCTCTGAGATTTCCTTCTACCAAGACAGGGAAAGGATGTGTCTCACTGCAATAGTGTTGTTTGGTTTCCATAGCACAAAACTGGAGGCATCCTCTGGTGTGACCATGACCTTCTCCTTTGAGGATCAGATACTGTCTTTACTCACACTAGACTGAGGGAGGCAGCTGCTTGATAAGGAGACATGAATTGATCCCCAAGTAGACCGACCTTTGGGTACAGTGTGCTTCGGTTCCTGCTCTTACAGTTTCCTCTAGATGCCAGTTCCTCAGAGTTTGTTGCCCATTTTATACCAGTGTATCATGTTTGTGTCAGTGATACTACCTGAAAAGCAAATTTAAGGCAGGAAAATTTTTTGAGAGGCATCGTGATGAGGAAGACATAGTGGGAAGGCTGAGTCTCTAGTATTGGGAACACATGGCACAGATTCTATTAACATGGTAGCAGACAGAAGGCAGAGTCCAAGCCAGTACCAGGGGAAGGGGAAGGGATAGTCCTAAAAGATGGCCCGCTTATCTGGTAGCAGACACTACCTTCTTTAAGGGCTCCAATTGCCTTCAAAATAGCATTATTAGCTATGGACCAAGAACTCAAAGCATGAGCCTAAGGAGGACATTAAACCACTCATCCAGTCTCTGCCCAGCCAACCTATGTCCTATAGGAGTATGCATTAGTAAGTGTCTTTATCTGGAACCTCTTCTGCCTTCACATGAATGTGTTGACTGAACTTCTGCCCACTTGGAATAATCATGACTACTTTTAAGGATCTCTCCAAAGGACCATGGTAGTGTCATCCTTTTCAGTGTGATTTTGTGTTGAGCCTGTTCATCTATGAGACAGGACCAGTGTTTGCTGCTTCTCCAGTGTCTGTTGGGGTTCCTGTTGCTGTAATGAGACACCATGGCCAAAGCAACTTGGGGAGGAGAGGGTTTGTTTGGCTCACACTTTAGCATTGCTGTTCATTACTGAAGGAATTCAGAACAGGTACTGAAAATGTGGCAGGATCCTTTAGGCAGTACTCATGCAGAGGACCTGGAGGAGTGCTGCTGCTTTCTGACTAGCTCTCCATGGCTATCTCAGCCTGTGTTCATAGGAGGGGTGCGGGTAGGGGGACTGATGATAAAGACATCCTGAGTCCTCTGAAGTCTCAGTCTCTGCACATTGTCCATCTGTGGGTCTCCATTAATAAACCTCTGAGGGTAGAGGGACACACTCATCCAGGGGTCTGGCAATATGTTATTAGAAGGCATATTTCTATGTTCATTTTAGCAGAATAGTTAGTTTTCCTCCCGGGTCCATGACCTATTTAGTCTCAGGTTCTTGGCCTCATTAACTATCACAGGTAAGGGTTCCTTCTCATCGATTGCAGTAGAGTGCACTGGGAAGGAGATAGATGAAGACTGCAAATGAGCATATTGTATAAAACAGCTAGATAGAAACAGGAAGGACTGCATCAGGCAGCAGACTGGGCTGTAAGCCTGGCTGGAACTCTACATAGGATTCTGATGTGATTTGTGACATGATCCCTGTTTTCGGGTGGCCTGGTTGTGATTTTTTTTTTTGTTCACTTAATGCAAATGTGAACATATCTGGGAAAAGGGGATCTTAACTAAGAAATACCTGGCATGTCTTTGGGAATATTTTCTTTTCTTTTTTTGAGACAGGGTTTCTCTATATAGCCCTGGCTGTCATAGAACTCCCTTTGTGAACTTAGTTGGCCTCAAACTCATATCTGCTTGGATTAAAGGCATGGAACCACAACTGCCTGACTGGGAACATTTTCTTGATTAATGATGTGGTACCCTGCCTGTGGGTGGTGTCACCCCTGGGCAGATGGTCCAGGGATGAATAAAATAGTGGGCTTAGAAAGTCAGGAAGTGGCATTCCTGCATGGCTTCTTGAAGTGTGATTTTAATTAGTCTTAATAAATAAAAACCTGGAGTCAGGGTGAAAGCTGAAAGGTCAGAGAAGCAGAGCAGCCATAGTCACTTCTTACCTCTATCAAATCTCAGACCCAGTGGTGGGGACCTATCTGTAAGAATCCTCAGAACTAATGGGCCGAGATCCTGTGTTCACATCTCTAATGCTGGGATTTAAGGTGTGGGCTATCACATCCTGACTCTTTTAGACTGATTCAATCTCGTGTCCAAAGTATAGGTACCGAGTTCCACTGAAAGGGTCAGTGCAGTGGCAGGTTGATTTAGTTCACCAGATGTCTTCTGCTTCTCAGCTAGACATGCCACTCAAAGGCTGAGCATTATTACATGCCAAGTTTTGATTCTATTGCATCTCTTTCATGCATGTGTGTATTAGAATATTAAAAAAATCATTTCCACCCATCCATCCACATTCTCCAAGTCCTTTCATGTCTCCCTCTTAGTTTGGATTACTTTTGCTATAATGAATGAGCGTGATAAAAAAAATCATGTTGAAGAAAGTGTTTATATGCTTCATGCTTCCACATCCATAGTCCATCACTGAAGGAATCTTGGACAGGGATTCAAACAGGGTGAGAACCTGGAGGCAGGAGCTGACAGGGAGTGGTGCTCCTTTTACTGGCTTGCTCTCCATGGCTTGATCACCATCCTTTTTTATAGAGCCCAGGACCACCAGCCCAAGGAAGGCCCCACCCACAATGGTCTAGGACCTTACCCCATTAATCACTAATTAAATGTACTAGAGGCTTGCCTACAGCCCCATCTTGTGAAAGCGTTTTCAAAATTGATGTTCCCCCTCAGATGACTTGTCAACTTGCCATCAGTCAATCAAACTGTCCAGCATACCCTCCCTCTCAAACTCATGACCTCTTTATTGTTATACACATATGCAACCTCCTGAGTCCCTTTAGTGTTGCTTGTATGTACATGAGTTTACTCATCACAAGTGGTCAGCCATAAACACAGCTGAGGGCTTGTCTCCACAACAGACTGATTTCTCCTTTTTCTAGTAGACATTGATCGTCTGTGGATCTTAATCTAGAGTGGGTCCTTTGTGGGAGCCCATTCTCGGGTTCCTCATGGCTTTACCCAGCAGGTCCGCATAGAGGATGATTAGACCACTGGCCTAAGTGCAGGTGTCTGGGATGGTCTGCACTTGGCTGTGCTGGGGGAGGAGGTCTTTTGCTCCACCCCTTGGCGTCTCTATAAAAACCCTGGGGCAGAGACAATCGGGGGCCGTTGGAATAGGTTCCAGCCCCTCTCGAGGCTATCCTTTATTTTCTATCTGTTTATCTCCGCGATATTCTCCGCAATAAATTCTTCTAATATTTCCTGCTGCTCGCACTCAAGAAAACTCTGGGGAACTGTGGGGGTGGTTGGGTAAACGCCCCACAGTCCTTGTGATGTTTCCACCATCCATGTTGGCATGCCAACTGGTGTTTTCATTGTTCAGGTTTTGTTTAGGCCACCATACTGTTGAGACTTAGTAGGTACAGCCCTGTCAGTTCTAAAAGGCCCTATCTGCCCTGGGTATTCCTGTGAAGGAAAGAATTAGCTTGTCAGTCTTAAGTGCCATGCCCTGGTCTCTCCTACAGCTGAGCCTGCAACTGACTCCTAGGAAGTGCCTTGGTCAGTGCTGCCCTGGAATTAAGGAAGGCAGAGTCATTACTGAGGTTTTCAATAGGAGAGCACCTGTTTGGGACCATGGAGTTTGAGGTTCTGGAACCTGAGTGTAGCATTCCACTCTCCCCACAGGCTTTTAGTGGGAAGTTCTCTCCAGGTTACTTTCCTTGTCACACTTTATCAATGTATTGAAGTTGTGTGCAGTGGATCTTTCTACATGTTCTAAGTTTATATCCAAACAGTATTCCATAATTGGACTGCTACAGAAGCTTTGGTAATGCATGGCCCTATCTGGAAGTCTTTTCTGACTCGCTCTTCTAGAGGCTGCCATGATACTGTGCAGGCGTCTCCCACCCATTCTTTGCTAGAAATGAGAGTATTTTGACAGGACACATGTGGAAACTCACAAAATGACATTTAGGAATGCTCCATTGTTACAATTTTGTTCTTGACATCACCTCCATTGAAATATGACAGCTTCTTGGTTCTGCTATTGTTTGACATTTTTGGAATTGTCTTACAAACTAAAACCTCAAGGAAACGAAACTTTTTATGGTAGGAGTTGGTGTCAGTTCCTTTACAATGCTTGCTTCACTGATACATATCACACAGTTACTACTACAATGAGGATGTATGAGCCTACAGAACCAATGGTGTCTTTCTGATAGTGAGTGAGGCTGCCTGGGAGTTTGGCTGCCCAAGGGGTCACCTTAGAAACAATTATGAAAATTATGTCTTAGTGCTAGTGTCACATCCAAGGTGATGAACTGAAACCTATGGTGATTTGTACCTTCATTGGCTCTGGAATTTTAATATCTGCTGAAATGACCTCATGAGATGCTGGAAATAGTGAGGGAATGAACAATATTACTCTTTTCTGACTGTAGATGAGCATTGTCAGAAAGAATATGCAAGTCCTCCTGCCCCTCAGGAGCTATTTCAGGCATTATTTTTCTCAGTTTGTATGTGTCTGAGAACATTTCATTTTGTCATACTGAATAGTCCCCAAATGCTAGTCACCTCAGAAGTGACTGGCTTCTTGTGAATCACTGGCAGTCAGTGTGGACGGACAGTTGCTCTCTAGATCTCTCAAGTTCTGTATGCACTCCAAAATGGTGGCTCAGTATTCCAAGGGAACTGAATACTGATTAGATGGGGAAAGACCATGCATAAGGGAGTATATTTTACCTTGGTAGTAGTTGGTGAAGCCTGCCGTCACCAGAGGAACCAGAAGAGTTAGATGCTATATTGATAAGCAGTATTTCATAGAAGCCTTCTAGATAAAGAGCTCTCGATATCGGCATTAGAGAGTGGAGTGCTCTCACTAATGTTGGCACAGAATTATGTAGAGACTTCTCTGCTTTGTCGGGCAATAGTGTATAGCTTTTGGTGGTATGAGCTTCTGAGTATGTAAGGTACCTTCACAGCCACAGTAGAGGCTGAGGCATATGAAGTCCCCTATTTACCTCCATGTGAATACTCCGTCTTCCATCTGGCCTCTTGAGTCAGGTGTCAGATCTAATTTTTATCATAATTCTTCATGATAATTAATCATTTAATTATCATGCTGGCTTTATGACATTTGAGGAAGAGATTGCTGCTGGTGAGTTTCTAGGAGTATTCTGTGGACAATGGACATTTGTGTCCTATAGTGGACTGGTTTGGGATGTGAGCTTATTTTCTTTGTAGCTCACCAAATTCTAGCTATGCTAGAGGTCTAGATCATTCATAACATGATCTACCTCGTAAGATGTTAAATCTGGTAGCATCTTTTACCTAGGGAATCCATGTACCTGTGTCTTTGGTGTGAGCTTTCCATTTGTGAGTCTATTTGCTTTGTGATCAATCAAGTATAAACCTTCCATTTGCTTGTAAAACCTGATTTGTATGTAGAATGTGAAGAATATAACAGATGCCATTTTGGGGAGGAACTGAGGAGGTGACATTTGTTTTATTAAACTTTATTATAAAAAGCTTGCAAATAAAATATACCATAAAGCTAACAATCCATTTTTCAGCTGCATGGGACCTATTTCTTCATGTTGGAAAAAAAGTTCTCCACAGTTCAGCCTCTTTTCTTGTGAGAGAGCTAGGAGTTAGTGTCTGTAAAGGGATAGACTACTCACAGCCATTTTCACTGGTTTCTCTATTGTCTGCAACATCCACTGTCTGATGACATCCCTCCATCTCCCTCCTATACTTGGTGCTGTTTAAATGTGGGTGAATTTCCAGGTAGCACACATTAGACATTTCTCCTGAAAAGTCTCTTCCACTGACAACCATGCTCCTCTGAGTTGGAAGTTGTGTCCCATTATCCATTACCATCAGAATCGGAAATGGAGTGTCCAAAGTGGTCACTTGTGTGCCAAGCCCTCTTACTGCCCCAAATGTGGCTCATCAGGCACAGATTTGCCTGGTGAAAATTCACACCTCTGAGAAGAACCTGACTGTACTTTGTGCCCGTTGGTCCTGAGACATAAGGGACTAGAATTGTCCCTGAGCAGAAATAATTTGAATTTTTGTGCTCTTCAGGGTTAGAGATCCTGGTCTTGAAATTTCTGAGGGCCCAGAAACTCTCTGTCATGTGAGTGGGTCATTGGGAATGATGGCAAGTGGGTCACTCCTGCAGATATTCTTCATAGTACCACAGTGCAGTTTAAAGTACTTGAATAAAAAATAGTGCCTTCCTGTAGCACCCTCGTACATCCCCTCTGATCTCCTCTTCCTCCAGAATTATGAGTTGACAGTCTTCTGGCTTGGTGATTGAGGCAGGTAATGTGTATAGTCCATGGTTATTGATGATTCCTATGCTTCTGCCACTTCAAAGACACTGAAGTGGATGTCTGGTCTGACTTTGCATGGGAAGATGTGTTCTGGGTTTGAATGTTCCAAAGACTTAGGGAGAAGAGAGATGAAGCTTCTGAACTTAGGATATTTACTAAAGATATGTGTGTCCTGTTACAATTTCATCCTGGCCCTCCTTTGGTTGCCAGAAACTGAGGCAGCCAACTTTGTCCACAAATTGCCAATACAGCCATGTACAGGAATGGAGAACTTATCTTTCAGCTTGGCACTGACTATACTGGAGTTAAATCTTCTGAAGTGATAGCAAAAGTAGGCATGGCAAATAGTACCTTAACATGTAAAATTGGCCTCAACAGTTTCTGTCTCCCTCATTTTTAATGTTAAATCCCTTCTGCCAGCCTGTACTGCACCACCATGATGCTACTTTTGAATTGGTTTGCCCAGCCTTGTGTTCTGTCTCTACATTAGCCAATAATGTTGGTTTCTGCCATGGACACAGAATAAGCACCAGGCCACCTGTTTACTGTGAACCCATGCAAGACATAGCCCCTGCCCACTTCTGATGCACAGGCCACTGATGCAGAAAGACATCTTTGGGGATGGCTGTCTCCCAACTTTTGCTTCTCCTATCTGTGTAAATTATTTGCAGTGCTTGAGTCTAGCTTGAGTCTGATCAAGTTGTGACAATGTTCTTTTCATTCAAAGGACAAAATACCGCAAGAGATTCCCATCCTCATGTCTTTCCAGGCCTTTGAACAGGCTGTAACTCTGACTTTTCTATGGATTAGTGCTGCTGGAAATTGGATATCTGCATCCCAACTCTGAAGGCATATCTGCTGGGTTCACCAGAAGCACTAATAATAGCTGTGGTGGGTTCTAGAATGCTTAGAGAATCAGGAAGTGAATGTCATGGAGTTTTGAAACATTTCCTGCAATGTTGCTTTTTTGAGACTTTGGGGTTAACTGTGATGCTTGTTTAACCTTGTGAAAAGGTGAAAAAATTCGCTTGAGTTTTATCTGAACCATCAAGTGTTCCATCATGTTGGGTACCATGGACAGCTCAGTTCCTCCTGTGACCCAGTAGCATTCCAAAACCAGAAATCCATTCTTTTGGATAATAGGGAATGGAATTTCTCTGGTGCACTGGGTGTCTAGAGTATGGTTTTTTAATGTTATTGCATAAGTTTCCATGTAACTTATGTTTATTAATAACTATCTCAGGAAATGAGCTTTTCTGTTGCATAAAGTCAAGTGGCAGGGCAGCTTACACCAGCTGTCAAGTCCACTCTGGCTTGTTCTGCATTCCACTTTGACCTGCAGTATATGGATCACTTAGTAAGTGGGTCTGAGCACCCAAATGTGTGAGTTTGTTACTGCTGGAATAAGAGCTTGATTGAGCACAGGCTACCTGCTTTCTGTGCTGTACAAGGAATAGCAACTCACCACCCACTGCAGAGTGTGTGTGTTCTCATATGCCAAGGCCACTGATAGAGCAGTATTGAATGTTAGGAGATGGACGTTTTCTAACTTGTCCTCAGGCCACATTCAATCACCTAATGTGTGTGCTTCTTATTGGTCAGTAGTCTAATGAAATTCCTCAGTGATGGAGCGGTGGCTCAGGATTCATGGTAACATGTAGAAAGTATGGTGGGTGGTGTCATGAACTTCAAAAATTTGTGCTATTTTTACTGCCTGAGGGAAGAAGCTCCAACCAGTGGACCATCAACTGCTAGTTTAGTGACATACAGTGCCTTTTGTTTCATATCTTGTCATCAAGATTTAATACAAAATACATTACAAATGGCAAGATTTTGTATCAGAATTCAGAATTTTTTCATTCTGCCCCACTCTCATATTCTTGCCTTCTGTCTCCTGAAGTGTGACTGCCTGAATAAATCCTTAATAAATGTCATTTCTAGTGGGCAAAAATGTCTATAATGATGTTTAGGCATAAGTTTGTTACATGTTTTGTATGGAATTCTACACAATATTGGATCAAATAATTAAGTTTCTCCTAAATTTGGAAAAATTGTAAGAAGACATGAGTTGTCCTCATAGTAAATGTTAAAGTGTACAATGCAGTGTTAATTATATAAATGTCCAGATTCCTAGAGCTTATCAAGTGTGTGTGTTGTACACAGGAAATGGATCCAACAGCTTTGCATTGCTTCTTGGCACGTCATGGTAAAAAGTGACTTAATATTAGCAACACCATTATCTGTTACAGACTTGAAGCTCATTGTCAAGTTCAGAATTGATTGAGGTGGGGGTCCAGGAACCTCCACATTAAGATTAGGTTTATTACTGAAATTAGATCCCAGAGCATGGAGTCCAAGTCCTAACTAAGGTTCCTGTAAGCTGGGAAGCAGGGATGCTGATGGGAGCAATTGAGTCAGGGTCAATGTTGAGAGCTCAGGGGATCTGGAGACATAACCCAATGAGGATGAAGATCTGAGCTCAAGATTCTGGGCTGTAGCTCCCACTGTGAGGAAGAAGACCAGATAGTCAAAGGACCAGGGAATATAATAGCCATTATGAAAGCCTCAGAGTAGTGGATCAACTGGGCATGTAACTACCATATGAAGATATAGCCTGACAGCCCGTGTATTCTTTGAGTGTAATTCCCCCATAAAGATAAAGCCCAAGAGCTAGAAGATCTAGGGCTGTAACTTTCCCATGAGGATGAAGCCTGTGAGCTCGGAGAGTCAGGGCTATCAAACTTTGCTTCTGGTACTCTTGGTTACCATGCTTCTAGCCTTAGAGTTCCCAAGGTAGATATAATCCAATAATTCTACTATCCGCATCCATGCTCGTGTGAGTAGACAGTTCTGCCACACTGTGGATGGATGCTCTCAAAAGCTGTGATGCCTCAGAGTGCTCCCCTGAAACGTTTACCAAGGAAACTCGGTCTCAGGAATCCTCATTAGTTTTCCTGCCTTTGGTGGCATTAGAATGATTGTGCCAAACAGGTGGTATAATGGCCACCATCACTGATAGTACCGTGTCTACTCTGGGCAATCAGGTGGCATGATGAATTTTGGACTCTTGTGGAGCTATGGTATGGAGCATAAGAGACTGATCCCAACACAATCTGTAAGAAGAGTCTGTCTAGTCTGCCCTTAGGGATGAGTCTCTTGTTTGTTGATTCTGGGGAAATGGCTCAGAGGTTCTTACCAGGCTGTAAGAAGTGAAAAGTAAGTGCTCCTGGTTCTAACAGATCCAATCTTGTCACTGAAACAAGATGCTTTCTTCTAGCTGTTTGACTGTGCACAGCCTGAGACCAGGGTCTCATGCCCAGCTCTGACTCTTGAGGGATTCCTGCAGTCATAGGGAAGTAAACCAGGCAGGTGGAGCAAGTGCAAGGCTGTGGAGTGCTCAGTCCTCTCCTGAGCTGCTTTCTGCTGCTTTCCTTGTAACGTTCCTCTCACCTCATGAGCATTGTTCAGCTTTCTCTCCCAATACATACTGTCTTTTTTTTCCCCTTTAAAACTCACCAAAGGATGTATTCACTGCTTGTTTTTTTAATTTTTATACCTTGACATTTTTTGAGGGGGGCATTCAACCGTCTCCCACATAAATATATGGAGGTTTATTCATTCTTACAGAAGTCCAGCTTAGCTTCGCTAAATTCCTGCCACCTTTTAAGTTATGCCATCTACCTTTTGCTTCCTGGCTTGGTTTTTTTTTTTGTTTTTTTTTGTTTTGTTTTGTTTTGTTTTTTTGTTTTTCGAGACAGGGTTTCTCTGTGTAGCTTTGCACCTTTCCTGGGACTCACTTGGTAGCCCAGGCTGGCCTCGAACTCACAGAGATCCGCCTGGCTCTGCCTCCCAAGTGCTGGGATTAAAGGCGTGTGCCACCACCGCCCGGCCGCTTCCTGGCTTTTATCTTCTCTATTCTATATGCCTTTCTTTACTTCTGTGGCTTGCTGTGTACCTGGTGCCTGGCCCCTGATGTCCATTTCAGTGACAATACTTTAACATTCTACCTCAGTGCCTGAAAGTGTCAGAGGACTGTTGCAATTCTGTTGGTTGATCCACTGAAAACTTACTAGGGTCATGTGGGAAGGGAGAGGCTGATCATCTGGAATTTCACCCCCAGCAAGACTACGGTATGTTAAACTGAACTCTGTGCTGCCCACTAGTAGAAGAAGCTTCATAGGGCTTTCCTGACTTTGAGTCTAAGAGGCTGAGTACTGTGCCCATCACAGTCAATATATTGACTCATGCACTTAGAATGTGCATTGGATATATCTCTCCAGGGGACCAAAAGACTAGTCACCATTATAGCTGTCACACACAGGCTTAAACCATAAACTGGAGTTATTTTTTTTAAATAGAAATAGATTTGAAATGCTGGGAATGAAAAGGTTGTGTGCTCTGAAAGAGACACACCAAAAACCCAGAAATAGAGCACTCTGATTATATGCAATGGACAGCAGGGTGCCGCCTCTGATGGTAGGGGGTGTCTGTGGGGGACAGTCTCAAACTACAACAATCCCAGGGAGGATTTTTTTCCTCCTCTACAGTAGGCTTCCATATCTCATTACCAAGCAGCAACCTTCCACAATTTGTTGTTTGCAAAGGCATTGTCTTCTCTTCTTGTCATAAATACAGGAATGAAAGCATTTATGGCAGATGATTGTAACAAAAGGGATTGTCTTGGGTTTTCTTTTCGACCTTATTATATCCAAGAGTTTGGGACAAATTTGCAAATTTTGTGAATTTTCTCAACAATGCTTTGCCATGAATGTCATTGCTCTTCAGAGGGGCCGGATACAGGTCCTGGGCCAGCTTGCTCAGCGTAGATGTGTAGTTTAGAAGTTGTTTCAGGACAGGCAGAGACAGTTTATTTCCATAGAAATTAAACTGGAGGAGGAACTGGGAGCATGGGCTGAGGGCAGGCATGAAGCACTGAACTCAGGATCCTCCAGCCATCACTGCTCCAGATCCAGGGTTGGCAAGGTGGCTGGCATTCAGGAATTCCAAGTGTCTTAAGACACACTTCACTTAAGTGTGCTTATGAGAATCCAGGGACAGCCTGGGGGAGGTGAGGCCATCAGATGGAGTTCAAAATGGAGAGTCACAGGCAGCTGGTCCTCCTGTCCTCTTCCGTGGATGAGCTTTCTCAGTGTGGGCCTTTTTGGATTGTGGGAAAACACTAGCAACCTCTGTTGGAAATGGCTTACCCCCATCAGCACCTCTTTTTAAGGGCACATCTTGCTGGTGGGCTGCAAATGATATTTTCTCTCTCCTGTTTGACAGAACCACATGGGGCAGGGGAAGCAATCTGGAACTTTAGGGGTGTTGGACACTTGAAAATATGCTGGAGTCTGGGACAGGATTGCCCCAGAGTCTGCTTTCAAGAATCTCAAACCACACGACAGGATGCTTCATCACATCCACCTGTAGATATATAACATATACACATGTGTACTTAAAGGGCTTTAGTGGCATCTCTTGATGCCTACTTCCAGACTTAGTGAAACCTAAGTATGTCCTCTCTGTATCCAAAGATGGCATGTTGGAGAAGCTCTCTTAGCAGAGGAGAGCTGTGCTAGGGAGTCTGCAGTCCCTCCAAAGGTGGCTCATGACAACAGGATGAATTAAGGTTTCCAGGATTCTGATATGAGGGAGCAGTTGGCTATAACTTTGGTCAGAGGCCAGAGGTCTTGCCCAATAGGTTAGACACTACAGTACCCTAGACTGAACTTCTAAGCGTTCAGGTAGTGGACTGGCCTGGCTGTGCTTGCCTCTCACTTTGGGAAATCCTCTGATCCTGTTGAACTGTGCCCACAAATGTGAAGAGTGGAGGCAGCAGTCTGCTTAAATGGCAGCGAGAGCTCACACCTTAAAACTCCAGGAAGGAAACAGTCTATACTCAAAATGGTAGGATTGTTTGAGTTTAAAGACCACCACGTTGAGCAAGGCTGCATGCATCTCCTAAATATACCCAAATAGTGTCACTAACTGTGGACATGCTTGTTGTATGTCCAAGTATGTGGAGGCATTTCATTCAAACCAGCACAAGAAGTTGGAGGATCGGAGCCAGACCTGTCCATGGACAGGTCTTTAGGAAGGAGTGTCCCTGCTCTACAGCTGAGGCTCCTCAACTTTGTGCACTGGCCCACCACCAATGCTAGGATAATTGCTCAAAGTCAGTTGATGGCCGTGGCAATCTACAGCTTCAGCAGGTCTCACTTAGATCTGTGATTTCTGGAGTTTGAAAAGTATAGTTGAGTAGACACTGTGATGGCTTTGTCTCATTTAGGAAGCATTAAGAAAATTGGGGTCCTATAAGTTTTCTTACAGGGCAGCATCCTGAAGCTGTCAGTTCTTTGCAGGTATCTTTTGATCTCCAGCACATGAGTTGGAACTCACCCCAAATGTAGAATTGTTTCTGTGTGCAGAGAAGTGGCTGATGTCATTGCTTCCAGTTAGGCCATGGAGTATCCGGAACAGGATGGCTTCACTTGGGAAGAAGTGGTTCTGGGGACAGCAGCTTGTTCCTGAAAGCTAATCTAAGATTCAGTAGGACATGATGGTTTAAGAGAGCTATTTGGATTCCGTTGAGCAGGCTAAGTAGCCTTTACTTTGGCATTGGGATGTAAGAATGAAATGCCTAAGGCTCATGTAACCAAGCAGCCATTTGTGTGGAGAGATGACTTCAGACTGTCCGTCCAATTATTCTCTGGGATTGTTTTTGGTACTGATGGACTGTTAGTTTCAGTCTGTCTGGAAGTATCCACTTTTACACTGATCAGGAGTGGCTTCTGGTTGGAGAAGTTGAGAGGAGGTGCATGGGCTTTGCTGTCTGTGGATGTCAGAGGGTAAGTAGGCCATTTAATGTAACTCTGAGAAGGGATCCTTCAGCTAATGCCAGTTTGGCACAATGTTGGTGAGGGTGTCTCAAAGGCGTAGTTCTTTGATTTTTATATTTTTCTTATATGTAGGATCTGTGTACTACTGAAAAGGTTCTTGAAAGATTTTCTCATAAAAGATTGAATCACATGACTCTGTGTCCACTTGTGATGTACAGTTCATGTCATTTGCTGTTGCTGGTCAGTGAAAGGACCATAGCACTTTCATGGTTTTAGTGTAATCTGTTGCTAAAACAAAAACAGTACAGTCAAAAGAAACTTAAGCAAGGAAGTCTGGGTTATTTCACTTGTACTTAGATGTCACAGTCCATCACTAAAGGAAGTCAGGGCAGGAGGCTGGGTCAAAACACTGTGGAAAAACTGCTTACTAGCTTGATGTCTGGTCTGTATTCAGCTGGCTTTCTGATCTAGTTGAGGCTCATCGACTTAGGGATGCTGCCATCCATAGTGCGCTGGGCCCTCCATATCAGTCAAGACAATCTCCTGTCTATGTGTCCACTGGCTAATCCGATCTGAGAAATTCTTCAGGTTCCCATCTTCCCAAGTGACTAGTTTGTATGACAATAACAAGAATAATCAGTACGTTGGTTTTTAATGGTGGAATAAGCAAGAACTTCATTCCTAAGAAGACCGAGTTCCTTAACAACCTTGGGTCTTCATCAGTCGCATGGTTTCTATGAATTCTCACCACCCTTCCACACCAATTCTAAAGAAGATACACCCTTGGAAAGTCATGGGTCTTGTATTTCTTGCCTTTTCTGCAGTAGGAACAGTGTGTTCTAGGCAAGAGTTCAGATGACCTGTCTGTACCCACAAGAACAATTAGACTATCCTGAGTGTGTGTGGATGAACAGCCCTCATCAACTGAATCACTCACTGAAGAAAACAGCAAGAAGCAACTTCTTCCATTTGCCTTTATTTCCCATTGTATGATAAAATACTGAGAACAAAAGCAACTTAAGTGGGGAGAGGGAGAGGTCTTATTTCATAATTCAGTCCTACAGTCCACCATAACGTGGAAATGACAGAGGCAGGAGCTTAGTTGATAAAGCCAGTCATATATATGTATATCTGTGTTTAAGCAGAGTAATGGCAAGTAATCCATGTGCACTTGTTTAGTGCTCCACTATTTTCTATCTTGAAAATTTCAGGACCCCAAACCTAGACACTCTTCCCAGGGTATGCTGCTCCTTGCAGTTGAGATTGTCTTCCTACATTAATTAAGAAAATACCTTAGACATTCTGAGGTCTGTCTTGATCTGTGTAGTCTCCCACAAGTTTCTAGAACATCCTTCCTAGATGATTCTATTGTGAGGTTGATAGTGTCCTAAAAGTTATTCTACTTGTAGTTAGAATACCTAGAATTCTGTAATGGTTCAACTTGGTGCTGCAACTTGAGTGCACTGAATTTTGTATAAGGATTCTCTAGATGAGCAGAAACAATAGGATGAGTAGATATGCTCTTCAAGGATTAAGTCAGTTTGCATCAAATTAGCAGCAGTGGCCAAATCACATCTGAGAAGTTGAGAAGCCAGTAGTTGCTGGGTCTTGGAGGTTGTCAAGCATTTGGAGTATTCCCACAGCAGCTGTCACTCAGATGGGAGTCTGTGAGGCTGGGTGCCTCAGCAGTGTTAATCTGTCATAGAGAACCTGAAAGGTTCTTAGAGAGCTCTCTAGTCATGAGTCCACAATAGAAGACATTCAAAGCTGGTTCTGACAGAGCAACAGGATAAATCAACTTAGAAGTAAGGGGGAGGGCAAGGCATCTTCTGCCAAATCCTAGTTCTGACTTTGACCCACTTTACTTTTTTCATAAATTATACCCCACCTTTCCTGATTGATTTGTATCCCTATAGAATGTAGAGGCTCTAGGAATTGGTTTCCCTTTTACTATATGAGGGGGAATCCAATTAGTTCTTTTTATAGGCTGAAGTCTCTTTGTTTTGGGGTATGCTGTTAATCTCTCCGAAGAACTTATTGCAAGCTCTTTGCCAATGTTCATTTTCTGGTCATAATGAGGGATTTTCAGCATTAGCAAAAAGGTACTACAATTTCTGCTGTCTGTTCCTGCAATTTAGTGAAATCTCATTTTCCTTTCAGAATCAATTCAGAAAACTTTTCTACATAGGTCTTAAATATTTTACAGTGTGCTAAAAATAGCCATGCTAAGATACCTTCTTTCAGGATGAGAACTCCTGTGGGAAATTAGTAGAAGCTAAAGTAACTAAAATATAATCAAGCTGTGGCTCCAAGTGATCCACATTTGCCACTTGTTATTTCTTTTCTACCAGAGATAATTTTCTGCCAGCCTCAGCTGATAATATTCTTGGACTATTTAAGTCCTTACTGCCTGGTAGGGTTAGAAATAAATTACTTAGCTCTTGAGCAGGTAATCCACTTGTGGGATGTATCCAGTTAATCTCTCCCAGCAGTCTTTGAAAATCATTAATGTTATTGATCTCTCCTGGTTTGTACTTGCTGTGGTTGAGTTTTCTGTAAACCTATCCTAGTCTGATAGTGAGAGGTGGCCGTAAGTGATTCACAGGGTCTCCAAGCACTTCTTCTGGCCCCTGAGCCACTTTGTAAGGCAGCCTCTTAGACCATCATACCATTTATATTACATAAAGATTGTGGAGACAGTGCTTCCCCTGTTACCCAGATTCCAATGTGCTCCTCTTCTAGCTCTTCAGAATCTTGCCTACAGATGGTGTTTGTGATGCCCTTTAGCACGACTTTGTGCATGTTCCTCAATGTGCTCCAGGGAAGAGCTTTTATTTCTGCCCTTAGGAATGAGTCTGCATTTTGTTGATTCTGGGGAAATGGCTCTGAGAAGTGGAACATAAGCACTCGTGGGACTGACATATGCAATCTTGTCACTGAAACAAGATGCTTTCTACTAGCTTTTTGAAAGTACACAGCCTGAGTCCAGGGTCTCACACCCAGCTCTGACTCTTAAGGGATTCCTGCCGTCATAGAGAAGTAAACTAGGCAGGTGGAGCAAGTGCAAGTCTGTGGAATGCTCAGTCCTCTCCTGAGCTGCTTTCTGCTGCTTTCTTTGTAATGTTCCTCTTACCTTGTGTAGATTGCCCCCCTTTCTCTCCCAATAGGTACTATATCCTAGTCCCCTTTAAAACAGATCAAAGGATGTAGTTAGTGTATTTTTTTTTAAATTTTATTTTGCAATACAATTAAGTTCTACATACAGGCACAGATTCCCTTGTTCTCCCCCCTCCCGCCCCCCTTACCTTCCCCCCAGCCCGCCCCCCATTCCAATCTCCTCCAGGGCAAAGCCTTCCCCACAGACTGAGATCAACCTGGTGGACTCAGTCCAGGTATGTCCAGTCCCCTCCTCCCAGGCCGAGCCAAGCGACCCTGCATAGGCCCCAGGTTTCAAACAGCCGACTCATGCAATGAGCACAGGACCCAGTGCCACTGCCTGGATGCCTCCCAAACAGATCAGGCCAATCAACTGTCTCACCCACTCAGAGGGCCTGATCCAGTTGGTGACCCCTCAGCCATTGGTTCATATTTCATGTGTTTCCATTTGTTTGGTATTTTTTTTAAATCTTTATTTCTTGGCTTTTGAGGTGGAGGGAACCTACCACCCATCTCCCAAATAAATACTCATTCCAATGGATGCCCAGCTTAGCTTCAATAATTTCCTGCCACTTTCTAAGTTATTCCATCTACATTTTGCCTCCTGGCTTTTATCTTCTCTATCCTATATATCTTTCTTTACTTCCTCTGTGGCTTGCTGTGTATCTCCATGCCTGGTCCCTGTTGTCCATTCAGTGACAATACTTTGACATCCCACTTCAGTGCCTGCAAGTGTCAGGGGTCTGTTGCAATTCTGTTGGGTGGTCCATTTAAAACTTCCTAGGATCATGTGGAAAGGGAAAGACTGACGTCTGGAATTTGGCCCCTGACTGGACTATGGTATATTAGTTCTGACTGTTCTGCCTTCTAGTGGAAGAAGCTTCATAGGGCTTTGCTGACTTGGAGTCCAAGAGGCTGAGTACTGTGCCCATCACAGTCAATATATTGACTCGTGCACTTAGAATTTGCATTTGATATATTCCTACATGGAACACCAATACCAGTCACCATTATGGCTGTCACACACAGGCTTAATCCATAAATCCAAAGGTGTTTATTTTTTAAATAGAAATGCAGGAGAAATGCTGGAAGGAGTATGTTGTGTGCTTTGAAGCAGATACAGCAGCAACCCTTAAACACAGCATATTGATTATATGCAATGGACAGAAGGGTACAGCTATTCATGGTATGGATCTCTCTGGGGAACAGTGTCAACCCGCAATGATCCTAGAGAGGATTTCATCCATCCCCCACACTAAGCTTCTATATCTCATTACCAAGCAGCAACCTTCCACAATTTGTGGTCAGCAAAGACAATGTCTGCTCTCCAAGTCAGAGAAAGGCCTGAAAACATTTTAGTAGATGCTTGTAGTCAAGAGACTGTCTTGGATTGCCTTTTGCTTGGGACAAATTTGGTCAAGTGTGTCTACAAGTACTTTGCCACTGATGTCATAGCATTGTAATGGGGTAGAGCACAGCTCCTGGGCCAGCTTGCTCAGCTTGTCCTGTCTGTGTGGTACTGTGTGGTATAAGAATTGTTTCAGGACAGGCAGATAGAGTTTATTTCCACAGAAATTGACCTTGAGGAGAAGCTGGGAGCAATGGCTCAAGGCATGCATGAAAGCACTAAACTCAGAATATTGCAACCAACACTGCTCCAGTTCCAGGGTTTGCAAGTGGGCTGTACTTTCTCAAGAAAAATTCTTAGTGTCCTAAGACATACCTCACTTAAAAGTATGCTTATGAGATTCCAAGGGGTTCCTGGGGAAGCTGAGGCAGTTAGATGAAGTTTAAAATGGAGAGTCCAGGGCAGCGGGTGCTGTTGTCCTGTACCAAGGATGAGCTTTCTCGCTATAGGCATTTTTGGATCACGGGAAAAACCCTAGTAAGCTCTGTTGGAAATGGCTTACCCCCTTCCCTCAGCCCTCTTTAAGGGCACACCTTTACTACCTGGCTAGAGTGGCATTTTTTCTCTCTTGTTTAATAGAAGCACATGGAGCAGGGGAAGCACATCTGGAACTTTAGGAGTGTTGGACACTTAAATATGCTGGAGTCTGGGAAAGGAGGCCCCAGAGTCTGCTTTCAAGAATCTCAAACCTCCCATGATAGGATGCTTCATCACATCCAACTTGGGATATATAACATATATACATGTGTACTTAAAGGGTTTTAGTGGTGTCTCTTGAGGCTGACTTCTAGATTTAGTGAAACCTAAGAATGTCCCCCTATATCCAAAGATGGCATGCTGGAAAAGCTAACTGTCCTAGAAGAGGTGAGCTGTGCTAGAGTATATGCAGTTCCTTCAAAAATGGCTCATGGGAAGAGGCTGAATATTTGAAACTACAGTCTCCAAGATTCTGCCAGGAGAGGTCACTTGGCTATGACTTTGGTCAGAGGCAACAGGATATGCCCAGTTGATCAGATGCTAAAAGATTACCCTTAACTAAACTTCTAAGACTTCAGGTAGTGGATTGTGCTAGCCTCTCACTTTGGGAAATCATCTGAACTTTTTGGACTGTGCCCAAACATGTGAAGAGTGGATGGGGCAGGCTGCTTAAACTGCAGCTGAGAGCTGATACCTCAAAACTACAGGAAAGTGTCCACTCTCAAAATGGTAGGAGTCCTTAAACTCAAAGACCACCATCTTGAGCAAGGCTGCATCTCCTAAATATACCCAAGTGTCATTACCTGGGGTGAACCCAAGTAAGGTCACTAACTGGGGACATGCATGTGTTTAGATGTCCAAGTCTATGTGGGCATTTCATTCAAATCAGCACAAGAAGATGGTGACTCAAGAGCCAGATCTATCCATGGCCGGTCTTTAGGAAGGAATGTCCTTGATCTACAGTCGAGGCTCCTCAACTTTGTATACTGGCCCACCACCAATACCAGGATAATTGCACAAAGTCAGTTGATAGCTGAGGAAATCTACAGTTTTGGCAGATCCTGCCTACATTAGAGTTGTCTGGAGTTTGAAAACTATCCTTGAGTAGACACTGTGTTAACTTTCTCTTATTTTAGAAGTATCAGGAAATTGAGTCCTGTCAGTTTTGTTACAGGGCAGCATCCTGAAGCTGTCAGTTCATTGCCAGGATCTTTTGATCTCCAGCACAGGAGTAGGATGTTGCCCCAAAGGTAGAATTGTTTCTATGTGCATGGAAATGGCTGTGGAGTATCTGGAACAGGCTGGCTTCACTTGGGAAGAAATGATCCTGGGAAGAGCAGCTTGGTTTAGAGAGCTAGTCCTTAAGGTTAATCGTACATGATGGTTTAAGCTAGCAACATGGGTTCCCTTCCACAGGCTAAGTAGCCTTCACTAAGGCATTGTGATACAGTAATGAAAGGCCTAGGCTCACCTAATCAAGAAGCCATTGGTGTGAACAGATGACTATTGTGGGGATTAAGAAGGCAAGTCCACATAGTTAAAAAGGTTTAATTGGGGATAACTTACAGCCAGTAAAGGAGTTGGTTAAGGGAACCAGGAGAGGTGAGTTGTAGTATAGCTGAGTTCTCTGGAGAACTCTGCTTGGTCTGCCATCCAGCATCACAAAGAACCAAGAGAGCTGGCACATCTGAATCTTGTGTCTTAAGGGCTCCCAGCCTGACCGTGCCCAAGGTGCATGCCATAGGTAAGTGTGTCAGGTACTAGAAGCCTCTAGGGTAGTACTTCTGGTCAAAGCTGGAACAGCTACCCAATACAGATGACCTTAGACTGTTCCTCCTACTATGCTCTGGGATAGTTTTGGGTACTGATGAGCTGTTAGTTTTTGTCAGGAAGCATCTACCTTTGCACTGATCAGAAGTGGGTTTCTGGTTGGAGAAGTTGGGAGAAGGGCATGGACTTTGTTCTCTCTGGATGTCAAAGGCTAGGTAGGCCATTTGATTGGTGTAAATCTGGGTAGGGGTCCTACAGCAAGTAACAGGAGGACACAACCTTGGTAAGGGTGTCTGAGATAAAGACTTGGTTCTTGATTCTTCTGTCCTTGTCAACAGATATGTTACATCTCTGTCCTGCTGACAAGGGTCTTGAAATCCTTTATCATAAAGGATCAAATTGAGTGACTCTGTGTCCACCTGTGGTGGGCAGTTTGTCTCATCTGTTGCTGCTCTCAGGACTTATTCTAGTTTGAGGAGACTGAATTCCTGACTTTGCAACAGGATTTCCACTACAAATCTCTGTCCTTCATTTACTTTCTGTGGTCAAGGACATGGCCGTTTGCAGTTGCTGGGCTCCTATTTCAGCTTCAGAACATTCAAAAGTGTCCTAGGAACTTAGCTATGGGAAAGTTATTGCTGATTGTCTAGCTCATTTGACCTTATAATTTAGTGACTTTGTTCCGTATTGTCCTGTGGCACATTTTGCATTGAAGGCTGTTCTGTTGAATGATGCCTTGCTAAGGTGTTTTCAGGATAAAAGCTCTGGAGGCTATGAAGATGGCTTACATGAAAAGGTCAGGACCCAGCAGGGTCAGGAGTCAGCAGCATCTTGATATTACCCCATATGAAGAAACAAGTTGTTTTATTTGCATATTGTCACTGAAGGTGAAGCTAGATCTGCAAGTTAAGTTTTTCTTGTTTGAACAAACTACTGAGACTTTTTGGGAAGAAATGCAGATAGTAAAAGCCAACCTTAGCATAGAAACTGCATCTGGCAGAAACTGAGATCATTGCCACGGGAGATGGCTATGGATCAACAGGAGAGAGAGCTAGAGGCTGCTTGCTCCATCAAAGCTTATGGATATCACTAATGGCCACTGTATTCAATGTCTGAAGGGAATTGGAACATCCATGCTCAGTTGCTATCATGTCTAGTTGGACTATTGAAAGCGGCAAAGCACAAGGTGTTCAGCAGAACTCAGAGATTAAGTAGAGCTTATCTCAAGCTCTGGGCAGTGTGCTTGTTGCCATGCTAATGCTATCCTTGTATGCATACCTTGGACCATAATGCCTGAGGTTTGGAAGTGTGAAATCCAGGGGACAAATGGTTTGAAAAAAACTTCAGGGCTATAGAAAATTCATACAATAGTAGCAGTGATTTTTCTTCATGTGACATCCTATCTTCAGGGAGCTGGTGCCTAGAGACTTCTGTTTTAATGATAAGGGATATGTGGATGTTTAGTGGCTGTGGACTTCTGAGTGCTTCCTTGAGCATGTGTGGTCTCAGTAACTGATTTCCCTTTGAATGCTTCTTTGCTACATTGAAGTCCTAGCGGGATTCATTTGAGGATTATGTCCTTAATTCTCTAGAACACAAATATCTTGGATAGTCCACAACATTATCCACTTCAAAGTTTCAAGCCTTAATTTGGACTTCATATCTGTCTAGGTTTTAAAGGCAATCTTGACCATAAAGAAGGTAAGACAAGATTTTATGTGAAAATAAACAGTTTAGTCCTGGTCTTTAATCATTACATTTTAGTGGACAGCTCTGGGCCATTTTATAGCTAGCGGTCTGCCTCATCCTAACTGAACTCAAGAACGCATCCTTGTCCTAAGCTACTGCATTGGGCTGTATGGTGGGGCATGTTCAGGATGCCATTCATATCACTAAGTTCCCATAAACCTTGGTGAAGAGAGGAGAGATGACTGAATCCTGCACGTGAATTCGAGGGGAGGGAGACCTTTGATAGTTAATCTTTCATGAAACAATGTGGTCATGCAATAATTTCCTCCATTCTCCACCTCCAGCTGCCAAAATAGGCTACTTCTATGCTCTGCGGCTCCTAACTACCTTGAGTGCAGAGCAGCTAGAGAGCAGAGGATAGCATCTCTTCTGTGCTTAAGTCCCAGAAGCATCTAGAGTTATTTTAGATGGATACCTTCTCCACCCAACATGGTCATGTTACATATCTTAACAGCCTAGCAGGAACTTTATTGTGTGACAGTGCCTATCTAGACATAATAATCAGGTGATGATGTAGTATCACACTAAAGTCTGCTGGCTCTATAATACCTAATGATCCACCAGGGATTTCTATTGAGATTGGCATCACAGTGAGTCACTATTTGATTGGCTGTGGGATGTGTTTTTCCAGGAATTGATGTAACTTTGATCCAAGCCTTGTCTCTTGGGAGGAGGGTCTTCCTAAGGAGGATTCCTATCTTTGCACTTCTGGTCCAAGGGTTTTCAATGACCTAGAGTAGCATCCATCTAAGGAAGGTGGCCTAAGATAGGTACAGTGTTCCACAGAAAGGGTCAGTGCTATGGCAGGTGGATTTAGTTCACCAGATGTCTTCCACTTCTTAGCTAGAAATGTCACCCAAGGCCTGATCATTATTACATCTCAAGGTTTGAATGTATGCCTCTTTTGTGTGTGTGTTGAAACTTAAAAAAAAATCATTTCCACTTGTCCCCCTCCATTCTACAACTGCATTCAGTCCCCCTCTTAGTATGGATTACTTTTGCTATGATGAAACAGTGTGATAAAAAAATCAAGTTGGGGAGGAAAGGGCTTATATGCCTCATGCTTCCACATCCATCAGTGAAGGAAGCGTGGACAGTAATTCAAACAGGACATGTACCCGGGGGCAGGACCTGCCAGGGTGGGGGTGATCCTTTTACTGGCTTACTCCCCACGGCTTGATCAGCATGCTTTCTTATAGAGGCCAGGGCCACCACCCCAAGGATAGCCCCACCCACAATGGTCTGGGACCTTACACAATTAATCACTAACTAAATGTCCTAGAGGCTTGCCTACAGCCCTGTCTTGTGAAAGCATTTTCAAAATTGAGGTTCCCTCTCAGATGACTTTGATTTATGGCAAGTTGATATAAAACTATCCAGCACACCCTCCCTCTCAAACTCATAACCTCTATATTGTTACACATATATGCAGCCTCCTGAGTCCATTTAGTGTTGCTTGTATGTACATAGGTTTTCCCATCTCAAGTGGTCAGCCCTAAAATCATCTGGAGGCTTGTCTCCACAACAGACTGATTTCTCCTTTTTCTTAGTAGACGTTGATGGTATGTAGATCTTAATGTAGAGTGTGTCCTTGTGATGTTTCCACTATCCATGTTGGCATGCCGACTGGTGTTCTCTTTATTCAGGTTTTGTCTAGACAACCATACTGTTGAGACATGGGGCTTTCCAGACCTGACAGGGCTGTACCTACTACCTCACAGCAGAGGTCATGACCCCTCTGGCTCTTCGAGTCTTTTTAGTCCCTTGTTTTCCAATGATCTGTGAGCCTCAGCTATAGGGGTTGTACTATACAGACAGGATTTTGTTTGGATAGCCCATGGTCAGTTACAGTCTTCATTTTGACAAGTTGTAAGTTTCTTGAATAGATTCTACCCCTCAAAAGGAAATTTCTTTGATAGCTTACACTTATGGATGCTTATAAGGATCCGCATCTAGAATATTATTAGAGATTTCAATGGTTTAGCAAAGTGGTGGTAGGTGTTTGACTCCCAGGTCCATGATCTTTCCAGCCACAGGAAGTTGGCCAGCTTTCCAGTACCAGGTTTAAATTCCCTTCTGTTGAGTGGAACTTCATCCAATTTGATAGTTGTGGGTTACCATATTAAAGTTCCACTACTGCACCATTGTGGGTATCCTGCTGGGGTGGTCATTGCTGTGCTTCATGGGCAGCTAGAGTGTATTCTTCTGGAAGCCTTGGCTTGCTTAACCCTGGACTGCTAGCATTACCAGAATGTGGTCAGATGGGGTCACGAGTTCTCTGCATGAGACGAAGTTACAACCCTGATCTTGTTCAGCTTCATAATACAAGTGGTGGCAGCCTTCAACAGCTCAGTTCACAGAACAGGGGACTCTAGACTGGGTGAAATAATTTAAGAATCTCTGAACTGTATTGGGGAACATCTCTACCTGATTTTTGGCATGTGTCTTGTTTGCCCTGAAAGGTCTGACTACAGTCCATGTTTATTCATGAAACTCCATTGAGATTATGTAAACTGTAAAATGAGACATCATTTAGGATGTAGGCTGCACATATGTCCCACTGTCTGAGCTTAGCACCTGGTATGAATGACTTTATTGCTTACAGTGAAGCAGAAGCTTTCCATATGTCTACATCTCCTGAAGTTAAGCTGACTTCAGGAGTGCCTGTTCAGACTAGGCAAAGATTTGTGTCCACTATTGTCTACACATATGACAGACAGACTCAGAATATAATAAGCACTTGGAGATTCAGATTCTAAGCTTTGATAAATCAAGGAGCTCATGAAACGACTCAAACTTGTTATGTTCTTGAAAATGGGCATGCATGGTTTACAGGTGACCATCTCCCCTCCCCCAGCCGAAGAAAATGTTGAGGTATGAGAAGGAATGTGGCTCAATTCTCAGGTGTGGAACTACAAGCTTGAACCTGGTGGTGGCGGCTTCTGTCTGTGTGGTTCCTTATGATGAAAGACTTGATACATATTCAAGATACCTGTGCTTCTCTGTACCTGCCCAAGGGTCTGAAGTGTTGGTAACTGATGCCAAAATTAGCAGTTTGTCTCAACTCAACCTTATGGTACTGAAACTCAGATGGGTGATTCTTGTAACCAGGTATCCTGTGCATTACAAGAGGTTATCAACATTTTTTAACTATTCTTCCTAGTTATTCTTAGCACTTCCAGATGTGACAAGAGGAAAGTTTTTCCTCCCTCACTGCTACAATTTTTCTGGGGTGCCATCTCTCCTCAGGTTGGGAAAGCTAGCTCACTGGTGCTTGAGGTCCTCCTAGATGTTGCCAAGTCATCTGTGGGCTTTTATGGGTGGAATTCTGAATGTTTGTGCATTTTTTGTATTATCTTAGAATTAGGGGAAAGTGAATGTGTGGGATCTTGTTTTCAGGTTCCTTGTGGCTTTACCCAGCAGGTCTGCATAAAGAGGATGATAGGACCATGGGCCTGAGTGCAGGTGTCTGAGATGGTCTGCACTTGGCTGAGCTGGGGTGGGGGAGGTCTTTTGCTCCACCCCTTGGCGTCTCTATAAATGCCTTAGGGCAGAGACAGTCAGGGCTTGTTGGAAAAGGTTCCAGGCCCTCTGGAGGCTATTCTTTATTTTCTATCTGTTTATCTCCACAATCTAAATCCTTCTAATATTTCTTGCTGCTCACACTCAAAATTCTGGGGAACTGTGGGGTTGGTGGGTAAATGCCCCCCAAAATGGCACCATGTACAGTGACTAAGGAAAAAAGGTGGGGAGTAAAGACAAAGTAATAGGGACTAAAGACAAAGGAAAATAATAGTTTTATTGCAGAGTTTTTGGTGTAAGTGTTGAGTCAGTTCCTGCCAGTGGAAAGGGAAATGTCCGGTGTTGTACTGAAATATGAATATTAATAAGGGGCAAGGTTTTTATTTTCAAGAGAAAAGGAAAAAACAGACTGGAAGGATGTCCGATGCTGCAGAGCAAAATTCTCTATCAAAATTTTCTATCTTCTATCTCTTAATTTCTATGTGTGAAAATAAGTATAAGGTATCGTGTAGTAATATAGTGTAGGAAAAACTTAGAAGTGTAAGATCGTGTGGAAAAAAAATTAAGCAAGGCAACTAGACAGAAAAACTCTTCAATTTTCTAACTGTGGGTTATGAATGCAAATTGGGAAGAAGACCTTTCTTTGAGTTTTATGGGGTAGTAAAAAAAAGCTCTTCTTTGAGCTTTTTGGGAAGAAAAAAGTTTCCTATGGAAGCTTTTGGCCTAGGGACAGCTGAAATACTAAGTCCGAGTGGCAGGAGAAAGTGATTTCCCCCTGAGGCAAAAATGGGGGTGTAAGAAGCCAAAAAGTTTGAAGTTCAGAAGTTTTGGGGAAAGTTGGTTTTTCTGTCTTGGGGAAAAAAAAAATCTTTCTCTTAAACTGAAAAGCTTTTCTTGGAAAACTTGGGGAAAAAATCTCTCTAAAAAGCCTTTATCTTTCTCTCTGACTAAAAGCTCTTAAAGAAAAAAAATCTAAAATACTAAAGCCTTTAGCTTTTTCTCTCAGAAGGACAAAAATTAGAACCACCTGAAGATGTTAGTACAGTAATCACCTGTGATTAGCTCTAAGGGAAAAGAACCTCTTAAGACAGCAAAACCTCTCCAAGTTCTGTCTTTCGAGCTTTAAAAATCGTTCCTTGCAACACAGGGGGCAGAGATGGAGTTCCTAAAAACCTCTTCTAAGCTCTGTCTCTTCAAGTTAGTAAAAGACAGTGGGTCAGAGTACCCTGAGGAAAATGCTTGGGAGAGTGCGGGTGAAGAGCCATACAGAGTCCAAAAGGGCAGGAAACTGTTTACTTGGGAAAAGCAAAAAGCCAAGCTGTTCAGTTAGAGCTGAGCTGAGACATCCGGGGTTCTGTTGCTGAGTGAGCTTTTCAGAATGAAAAGGTGCTCCTAATTGCCCTAAGGCAAAGATGCCCTGAAGCAATGCAAACTCTGTTAAATATTGTATACTAGTTTCTAGCCAGTACCTCCGAGTTGGAGTGCATTGGGGGATACTAGAGTTCAAAAGTTGTAAACTTCCTGGAGCACAGAGCTGAGGCAGGAAGGTGCAGGACCCAGGGGAAAACTGTTAATGTTCAAACAAAGCTAAAGCTGATGGGAACAGCACTGTTGTTCGATTTCCTACAAGTTCCAGGTTGATAGAAAAGCTTTTCTCAGAATTTTTTGCAGCTGTAGACCTATCAGAGAAAAGACTATTCTGGGAAAGCAGTGTCAAGCCAAACTGCTTCTGTAGTTGGTCGGCCAAGTCAGAAGGCTGTCTGGGGAAAGAGCCCAGCCAGGGCAGAACAGAGAACTATCCAGGAGTAAAGTTCTTTTTCTATCAGAGAAAGCATCTTTTTGAGAAAAGCTTTGTTTGAACTGACTCCTGGTGAGATGAATGTAGCACTAAGGGGTGCCTGCCTCTGGCATAATCTCTGTCCTTGACAGACAAATGCAACCCACTGGGGGACTGGGCCAGGTGAAGACCTGATGAGGCAAAACACCTGTTGTAATGTGAGCTTAGAGATGGCAAACCTCCCTTGTTAGAAGAGCAGAAGCTTGATTTTCAACCTGTATGCAAACCACGCAGACCCTGAAAATAGAGATGGACTAAAGCCCCTACCTTCAGTAGCAGGAAAAGCCACCACTTTAGTGTCAAACTGTTTCTGAGGCACAGGGGATAAACTGAGACTGAAGTGGGAACTGTCAGGGAGTAAGACTCTGAAGAAATGAAGGGACAGATTCCTCCCCAAGAAAATGCAAGATCTAAGGAAAGCTGCTAGAATTTGAGGCAGATTTTTTTTTGGGGGGGAAACCCCTATCTCCAAAGGCAGCTAGCAGAGGAACAGAGCAGCCTGAGATATATCTAAAGCCTTGCATGGGGGGGGGGGGGGGCGCGGGGGGGGCGGGGCGGGGAACAAGCCAAATGAGAATAAGATCAGTGGGAGAAATTCTCTTTGAAGGAGCTATGGAAAAGCTCTGTTGTAAACGCTTTTGTTTTTTACTGACTGGCTAAGGCAAGCACAAGCCCCCAAGGAAGTTGGTAAAAGGAATGCCCGCCTCAGTGCACGCTAATGAAGCAGGTGCAGTTCTGATTCCAGGTCAGTGTCCGATAAAACAGAGATACCTGTTGAATCCAGCTGAGGAGAGAACAGAAATCTCCCAGTGTCCCGTAATTGCAAACTTAAAACGCTTGGTTCAAATCTCCCATTGCAATAGCAAAAACCTTCTAAACAAGTCCTGTAAAAGAACTAGAAGTTGACTCCCAGACCCAAAAAGAACTATGGGAAATGAAGTCCATAAGCTAGCTTGTAACAGTGAGCTGATGAAGAGAAATGCATTCTGGGAAATGTAGTTTTTCAGCTAAAGATGGCGTTACTGTCCAAAACCTTTTTTCAGCTCAGAATGAAGTTTGTTCTCAAAGCAATGCTAGAAAGCTTAATCTTACCTCTTGACCTCAGATCAGACAAAAAGCTACCTATAAGAGCAAACAAGCCACTTTAAAATCCTTAAGAAAGCAAGAGAAAGCAGTTTATACACTAAAAGTTGTTTTAGATATGAAGAAACTTAGGGAAACAACAGTTCTTTACCTCTTGAACAAACAGCCTGCAATGAGTAATTCCTTTGCAAATCTAATAAGGAGACAAAGCAACGAGCATTCCAAAAGAAATGACTGCTTTGTAGATGTGAAACAAACTTCAAAAAATCTCTTTTAAAATAGTTGCTTCACCTCAAAGTTCCTTATTTAAAAATCGATGCTAAATATCACAGCTGTTAATAACATTGGGGTTAAAGCTAATGAAGTGAGGGTACTAAGTCATGAAAGTGCTTTTCCTCAGAGGACGCTAATGAAAGATACATTTATGTTCTTGACTCCTTTGAATAGTAGCAGTTTGGGTGAAAATAGTGGGCCAATAAAAATCTATTAGAAACATCAGCATGCACTGTGCAAGATCTAATGGCAAATACAGCTTTAAAAAAATTAAGAGGAAAAATGGTATCAGAGTTTGAATATGAAAAGCAGCTAAATCAATTTTCTCAATATTGAGGTTCCATCCTGCAGATTGTAGGACAATAAGGAGGCTTCCAGACTGCTGAGGAGTTTGAGATTTTGTTTCTAATGTTCTCAGACCTGTTGAAAGCTGCAGGTCTAGAACCCCATTCTAATTTAGACAACTATCTTCTGTTGGGAAATGGACTGAGTTGCCAGCCAAGCAATTCAGAAACAGTATATTCTTTACAAGGTTTTCCTTCTCTTCTCTTTTTTTTTCTTTTGGGTTTGCTGTAAACTGATGTAGGTCTTAATAGTTGTTATAAAACCTCTGAAATGGATAGCAACAGAAGTCACTAAGTCCCAGAGTTAAGAGTGAGCCATTAAAGAATTACTCTTGTTTCAATCTATCAAGAACTTTGAGAATATCAAAGCTATCTATAAGCTCTGAACTTTAGAGATTATTTGTGTACTTTCTGTCTAGTTAAGACAATCTTTCTATTAGAGATAGTGATGATAATTAAGAGTAAGAAGTAGAAAATTATTCTGTCTTGTTAGAAAATGTTAAATCTCTTCTAAGTGTTAAGAAATATTTAGGTGTTTACTAAGTTAGATATATGCTAATGGTAGCCCTATATAAGTTTGTGAAATAGATCTATAGAGTTTCTTTAAGAATATAAGCTTGCAAGAAGCATCTAAGGCAGTCTTAAGACATGTAATAAGCTTGTAAGAAGTAAAGATGCTAGTTGTAAATATAAGTTTAAAGAAATAAGATGGAATGAATATAAGGAGTATAAGATGAATATAAGAAGCAATAAGAAATATATTTGCTAAAGTAGCTCTATAGTTTCCTTAAGGAGTATAAATAAGTAGATGTTAATGTTATATGTGAGTTTGTAAAAAAGTGGAAATGTTGAATGTGAGTCTATATGCTCTGCAAGATATGTTATATGTGAGTTTGTAAAAAAAAGTGTAAATGTTGAGTGTGAATCTATGCTTTAATGTACATGGTTATAAAAAAAAAAGCCTGAGATACAGAAGTTAGTGTCCTAGCATACTGCAAAGCAGGCAGTAGGAGCGATTTTCAAAAGCTCCAGAAGTCGCTAAGAATGGTGGACACCAGAACCAGCACAAGGCATCCGCAGCTTTGATATGTGGAAAATGAACGCAACACAGAAAAGCCTGAGCTAACAGCAAAAACGGTGCAGTTTAGAATATTACTGTAACTAAGAAGGTCTCTGGCTTGAGAAAGAAAGTTGCAGAGATGCTTGTTGGAACTAAATCTGTTCACTGCAAAAAGTTTTGGTTGGAAAATGTCTCTTCATGTTTGGAAGTTGAAGTCTGATACCAGAATTTACATTTTTTGAACTTTTGAACCTAAAAAAATGAGATAAAACTACAGAAAGGGTTTTGTTATGGAGTTCTTCATATTTGGAAGGATCGTACCAGAATTTGTTTGACTTTTGGGACTTAAGAAATGAAATGAACAATAGTGATTTCATTGCAATGGGATAATTTTGAATTTACTTATAGTGGTGACCTAGGAACTGTTTTCTGGAATTTGTGTTGAAAGTGGAACTGTTTAAGTGACAAAATTTTCTGTTCCTACCTGGACTCAAGATGCAGTTTTGTGTATGCATATATGCTGGTGACTCATGAGGAGTTTTGTGTTAAAGAGTTCCATAAAACAATTCCATTTATATGTAGAAATGGAATTATTTGTGGAACTGGTTTTGTGTTGCAAATGGAAGTGTTTAAATGGAAATGTTTGGGTTTTCTAACCAGGCTTGAGATTTTGCTTAAAAAATTGTAAAGGAAAGGGAGAGTTAATATTCCTTACTCTACTTAATTTAAAAAATTTCTTATTTGAGTGGATTAATGTTATGTTTTAGTAAGAAATGCAAATGGGTATACTAAGTTTAAAGTGTAGAGAGTTTTATTGTGAAACTGCTTTTGGATGTTTTGCTAAGTTTTCAAAAGTGTTAATGGTTAGATTGAGAATATTGCTTTTCAGTATGGGCTTGTAGGAACTGTGAAAGTTTGGGTTTTCTTCTAACTAGGGTCAAGATTTTGTTTAAAAAATTATCAAGAAAAGGAGTTATGAGTGAATTAAGGTTGAATGTATTTTTGCAGAAATTATGTTTAACCTATTGATATTAATGCACCCTGATTTTGTGGAGTTAAGGAAATATTTAAGTTTGATGTAAATACATCAGAAGTTTTTCCTATGTTCTGTTAGCAAGAAAATTCAAATGATTCTATTAAGAGTTAAAGTTGTAAGACAGAAAATTGTTAACTATATATAGCACCATTTATGTTAATTGAAAGGGTTCTGTTAAGCGTTTGCTTTGAGTTGTAAGATTGGGAGAATAATGACTATGTATAGCAATACATAGTCTCCACAACAGACTGATTTCTCCTTTTTTGAGTAGACATTGACGGTCTATAGCTCTTAATCTAGAGTGTGTTCTTGTAATGTTTCCACCATCTATGTTGGGACACCAACAGGTGTTGTCATTAAGCAGGTTTTGTTTAGGCAACTTGTGGGAGTCCATTATCATGGCTTTACCCAGCAGGTCCCCATAGAGAAGGATGATGAGGACCTCGGGCCTGAGTGCAGGTGTCTGAGATGGACAATTGGCTGTGCTGGGGGGAGGTCTTCCGCTCCACCACTTGGCATCTCTATAAATGCCTTAGGGCAGAGACAGTCAGGGCTCCTTGGAATAGGTTCCAGGCCCTCTTCAGGCTATTCTTTATTTTCTATCTGTTTATCTCTGCAATATAAATCCTTCTATCTAATATTTCCTGTTGCTCTCACTCAAAACTCTGGGGAACTGTGGGGTAGGTGGGTATATGCCCCACATCAACCATACTGTTGAAACATGGGGCTTTCCAGACCTGACAGGGCTGTACCTACTACCTCACAGCAGAGGTCATGACCCCTCTGGCCCTTCCATTCTCTTTCGTCCCTTGTTTTGCAATGATCTGTGAGCCTCGGCTATAGGGGTTGTACTATACAAACAGGATTTTGGTTTGGATAGCCCAGCGTCAGATACCCTCTGCATTTTGACCACTTGTAAGTTTCTTGAATAGATTCTACCCCTCAAAAAGAAGCTTCTTTGAGAGCTTACACTTGTGGATGATTATAAGGATCCACATCTAGAATACTACTAGAGATTTCAATGGTTTAGCAGAGTGCTTGTAACTGTTCGATTCCCAGGTCCATGATCTTTCCAGCCACAGGAAGTTGGGCAGCTGTCCAGTACCAGGCTTAATTTCCTTCTGTTGTGTGAAACTTAATCCAATTTGATAGCTGTTGGTTACTTCCTGTATAAAAGTGCCACTACTGCACCACTGTGGATATCCTGCTGAGGTGGTCATTGCTGTGCTTCATGGGCAGCCAGAGTGTATTCTTCTGGAAGCCTTGACTTGCTTATCCCTGCGCTGCTTGCAAGCAGGATTACTAGAAGAAAGTGGTGAGGTGAGGACACTACTTCTCTACATGAGACAAAAGTACAACACTGACCCTGTTGAGCTTCATAATACTGACAAGTGTGGCACCCTTCAACAGCTCAGTTCGCAGAGCAGGGGACTCTAGACTGGGGGAAATAATTTAAGAGTCTCTGAACTTGTATCGGGGAACATCTCTATCTGATTTTTGGCATGTGTCTTGTCTGCCCTGAAAGGTCTGACTACAGTCCATGTTTATTTGAGAAACTCCTTTGGGATATTGTAAGCTGTAAAATGAGACACCATTTAGGATGCAGGCTGCACATATGTCCCAGTGTCTGAGCTTAGGACCTGCTATGAAAGACTTCATTGCTTACAGTGAAGCAGAAGCTTTCCATATGCCTATATCTCCTGAAGTTAAGCTGATTTCCCGAGTGCCTGTACAGACTAGGCAAAGATTTGTGTCCACTATCGTATACACATATGACAGACTCAGAGAATAAACTAAGCACTTGGGGATTCAGATTCTAAGCTTTGATAAATCAAGGAGCCCATGAAATGACTCAAACTTGTTATGTTCTTGAAAATGGGCATGCATGATTTACAGGTGACCACCCCACCCCACCCCACCCCCACTCCGCTCAAATGTTGAGGTGTGAGAAGGAATGAGGCTCAATTCTCATTTGTGGAACTACAAGCTTGTACCTGGTGGTGGGTTCTGTCTCTGTGTGGTTCCTTATGATGAAAGACTTGATACATGTTCAAGATCCCTGTGCTTCTCTGTACCTGTCCAAGGGTCTAAAGTGTTGGTAACTGATTGCCAATATTACCAGTTTGTCTCAACTCATCCTTATGGTACTGAAACTCAGATTGATGATTCTCGTAGCCAGGTATCCTGTGATTTATAAGAGGTTATCAACATCCTTGGACTATTCTTCTTGGTTACTCCTAGCACTTCCAGATGTGAGAAGAGGAAAGTTTTTCCCCCCTCACTGCTACAATTTTTCTGGGGTGCCATCTCTCCTTAGGTTGGGAAAGCTAGCTCACTGATGCTCCAGGACCACCTAGATGTTTCCAAGTCCCCCATGGGCTTTCATGGGTGGGATTCTGAATAGTTGTTCACTTTTACATTATCTTAGAATTAGGGGACAGTATATGCTTATCAAATACAGGATGATTCCCTCACCAATGCTTGGGCCCTTCCTTCCTCTTAGTTTAATTCCTATGGCCTAGAATAGGCTTCTCATCCATTATTTCATTTTGAAAATTCTTGCCACTTGATAGTGATCACAAAACTTGAAGACATGGCACTGACCATTACTGTTCTTACTCCTACCTGGACGTATTTCTGCCCAGGGTATGGATCTGATGTTATAACCTGACACCCTGGTCCATATGTACTTTGTGTAGAATTTGAGGGAAAGACTAGTGAATGCTGTTTGCCTGGAATGGACTGAAGCTGTGATTGATAGGTTTCTATACAAGGTACTGCTTGGATGAATGTCATAATTTGTCATGGGGGACCAAAAGGCACATATGTGGAAACTCTTATCACTTAAATTTCACCAGAGAGATGAAATTTATCTTTCATGAGAGGTAATGATACTTCACAAAGATTTGCCCCACATGATAGTGGCTGTGGGTGGATGCTCAAAAAGTCAGGCTGGGCCATGATTATCTCTCTGTTTAAAAAGAAGCCTATAGCTTTATGATCTCCTTATTCCAGACATAGAACAGAATATTTCTATTGACCAAACATTGTTCTAGAAGGGAATTTGTGACCAGGACAGGTGACCATTTGTGACATTGCCTTCATGTCTATGTGGAAGTGGTATGGATTATTATATAGCATGCTAAGTGGCCTTCACTTAGGTAATGTAATTAGAATAAGCTACTATATCATGATTCGTAATTGTTCTCATTAATAAAACCCTGAAGTCAGATATCGGGTAAAAGCTAAGAGATCAGGGAAGCAGAGCATCCAGCTACTAGTTCTTTCTTCTACAAAATCCTCAGGCAAAAGGGACCTGACCCGCTGTCTTATATTCCTCTCTGTCCAGCCACATTACTTTCTGTCTCCACCTCCCAGTGCTGGGATTAGAGGCCTGAGATCCCAAGTCCTAGGATGAAAGGTGTGTGCCACCACTGCCTGGCCCCTATGGTTAACAAATGGCTTAGGTCTGCACTCTGGTCTTCAGGCAAGCTTTGTTAGACCACAAGCAAAATATCACCACAGACCACATGACTCATCTCTAGTAGCTTTGTGTAACACAGATGGCTTCAGACATGGCCCTTACCATAGTTAAGCTGTGCTAGCTTGCAAGTTGTGTATTCTGTGCCCTCATTAAACAGTGTCACTATGTCTAAACCAGGAGTCAGCAAAGCTGGCTGTGTACAGATGTCAGCTGCAGTCATTATTGATCTTGCAATACCCAGAATGTCATATCTACCTATGTCTTTTCCTTGCTATCCCTAAGAATCTTCATGACTTCCAGAAGAACATAGCCCAGGTCAACATGCATTTGGTGGGTTTTTGCCTTTCCATTTCCTCCCATTAAGGTAATAAATACTCAGACATCATCATGTACCAGGCTCTGCTACAAGGGTCTGTGCTGATCCATGAACCCACAAATGGTCTGTGTAGTCTATCACTGTGTGTTCCCATCACTGTGCCTTCGCCTCTGTTTCTTGACTCTTCCACAGAGGGTGAGCCAAGTCTTTTCCACATTAGATAATGCTTCTTTGGGCATACCTCCTGGTCTACATTGTCCACCCCTAACTACCTCATGTCTAGAGTCTTAATTTCAGGATAATGTTTGGATGTTGGTTGTTTTTAGGAGTCTCCTTGGAGTCATACACAAGTCTGCTTTGGTTGTCTTAGGATTTCAGCCAGAGTCCTAACTTTCTAGGTAGAATTTAGCCTTCACTTTGAAGGCCATGACATAGACCCTTCCATTGTTTCCTTGATCTCTGGACCTTATGCCATTTGGAATAGAAATTATTGTCACAGCTTTGTGTGGTGCTGGTGGTGCAGGTGGAGTTTCAGAGCTGGAAGCTCTGAGCAGGCTGTCTAAGCCTGGGCTGTGTAGAGGCTTTGGGAAGCTTCTTCTGAAGGTCCTTGTTTCCATCCCTTTGGGACTGTGTCAGGTGACCAGGAGCATAGTGTTCTTCAGGAGCAGGAGAAAGTGCTGGCTCTGGAAGTGCTTTCAAGCCTCACTAGATGTGGGAGTTCCACTTGTGTCCTTCCTGTGTGGGCTGTTTGCCACAGCAAGGATTTCAGAACCTAGTGGGCACTGACAAGTAAAGTTCTATGTCACTATGTCCAGCTGCACAATACAGCCTGAATGTAGAGTTTCACAATAGCAGCTCTGTTGGAAGTATCAGTGTGTCCCCCTGTCACAGAGGTCTTAGGACCATTGCTACTCTTGGTATTTCTGTGAAAGAAAAGGGCATTAGCTTTCCAATCTTAAGTGCCATGCTCTGGTCTCTCCTAAAGCCCAGCTTGCAACTGACTCTAGGATGGGCCTTGGTCTGTACTGGCCTGGAACTAAGGAAGGCAGAGTCAATACTGAGGTTTTCAAAAGTGGAGCACTTGTTTGGGACCATGGAGTTTGAGGTCCTGGAACCTGAATCTAACATTCCACTCTCTCCATAGGCTTTTAGTGGGAAGTTCTCTCTAGGTTAGTTTCCTTGTCACACTTTATTATTGTATTAAATTTGTATGCAATGGATCTTTCTAGATGTTCTAAGTTTGTATCCAAACAGTATTTCATAATTGGACTGCTACAGAAGCTTTGGTAATGCATGACCCTATCTGGAAGCCTTGTCTGACTCCCTCTTCTAGAGGCTGCCATGATACTGTGCAGGCGTCTCCCACCCATTCTTTGCTAGAAATGAGAGTATTTTGACAGGACATGTGGAAACTCACAAAATGACATTTAAGAAGCCTCCATTGTCATAATTTTATTCTTGACATCGCCTCCATTGAAATCTGACAGCTTCATCGTTCTGTTATTGTTTGACATTTTTAGAATTGTCTTACAGATTAAAATCTCAAGGAAACAAAACTTTTCCTGGTGGGAGTTGGTGTCAGTTCCTTTACAATGCTTCCTTCACTGATGAATATTACGCAGTTACTACAATGAGGATGTATGAGCCTACAGACCCCATGGTGTCTTTCTGATAGTGGGTGAGGCTTCTTGGGAGTTTGGCTGCCCAAGGAGTCACTTTAGAAATAATTATGAAATTTATGCAGATAACTTTTAATTTCATTAATTAGTAATAGTTCCCATGATCATGTGACTCTCCTGGGAGTGTCATAGGACTGATTGAAAACACAACTTCAAATATTACTGTCCTGCTAGAGAAAGGTTGTCACAAAATTATTCTCCATGACATTGCTATCTCCATAAAACAGTATTTCAGTCACCATCAGAGACACTTCTCTTGTAGTAGAGGAGAACTAATACAGAGATCCCCAACCTGACAATGTAGAGAGTTAGATGTTGGAATACTCATCCTATATGGGATGTCTTCCTCAAACCCTTCTGCTCAGGGATCAGGATCTATGCAGAAGAGGGGGTGGAAAGATTGTAAGAGACGGAGGGAATGGATGACAGCAAGGGAAACAGTGTCTTCTGGACACAACAGGACTGATGCACGTATGAACTCAGACTGGAGCAGCATGCACAGGGCCTGCATGGGTCCAAGCCATAGCACAGCAGCCTCAGATTTGCCTGCTGAAAGTCAACACCTGTGAGAATAAACTGACTCTACTTTATGCCTCTTGGTCCTGGGACATAAGGGACCGGAAGAGAACTGAACAGAAATAGTTTGAACTCTTGTGCTCTTCAAGGTTAGAGTTCCTGATCCCAAAATTTCTGAGGGCAGAAAGCAAATGTCATTTCAGTGGGTCACTCCTGCAGGTGTTGTTCATAGTAATGCAGTACAGTTTACAGTGATTAAATAAAAAAAACTCTGCCTTCATGGAGTGCTACTTTAGGTCCCCCTCTCTACTCCTCCAGATTTCAAAGTATATAGAGCATTCTGCCTTGTTTGTTGAGGCAGGTAATGGGTAGATTCCATGGTTATTGATCATTCTTGTGTGTTTTCCACTGAATTGGATGTCTTGTCTCCGCCTGCATGAGATGCCGTGTTTTGGGTTTGAATGTTCCAAGTAATTAGAAGGAGGAGGTGAAGCTTCTGATCCTAGCATATTTACTAGGATGCATGTGTCAGGTTAAAACCAAGCCCTGGTCCTGCTTGTGTTGCAAGAATCCAGGGCAGCCAAGTTTATCCACAAATGGCCAATACAGCCATGTAGAGGAAGGGAGAACTCTTTTCTGAGCTTTCCACTGATGACTGTACAGGAGTTAAATTATCTGAAATGTTAGCAATACTAGCCATGGAAAGTAGCAGCCTTGAATCTGTGGCCATGGCAGATGAAATTGGCCATCCGTTTTCTTACGAAACCTGCCTGTGCTAGCCTCCACTTCATTGACTGTCTATTTCAGTGCCTGAAAGGGTCAGTGATTCGTGGTAGTTCTGTTGGTTGGTCCATTTAAAAATTCTTGGGGTCACATGGAATGAGAGAGACTGATCCTCTGCAATATGGGCCCTGGCAAAACTGTGGTATATTAAAACCACAATCTGTGCTGCCCTCTAGTGGAAGAAGCTTCATAGGGCTTTGCTGTCTTGGAGTCCAGAGGTTGAGTACTGTACCCATCACAATCAACATATTGACACATGAACTTAGGGTATCTGATATGACTCCAGGTGGGACCCTGGCATCAGTGCCCATCATAGCTACCACACACTGGCTTAATTCATACACTAGAGCTGCATTCAATGCGACCACTGGGTAAAGAACTTGTTCTAGACTTCAGGGAGAAGCCTGAAATGCTGAGCCTAAAGCCCCACAAAGAGGGGACAAGGGACTTCAAACAGGACTCTCCTCATCATAGGGTTACGCACATGGCAGGTTAGCACACTGCAGTGACAGTGAAGGGCTGAATCTGCCTCCTCATTCTGAGACTTTCACCCTTCCTCAGAACTATGAGCTGAGCCATTTTCAGTGGTGGGGCTTGTTTCTGAAATCCACCCTGTGGAGAGATGGTGTCTGCCCTGGTTCAGAAGGAAGTGCTTTGTGCCTGAGGCTGAGTGGCCATGTGAAGTGGCCATTGAAGTGGTCCAGTGGAAGGAAGGCCATCTGAGGCCTGAGAAGGAGGAAATTGCTATGAGGATGGGTGTGAGGGGCGGTCATGATGCTGATGCACCCTCTTGCATCATGGGCTCTGAACTGTGAGCATCCTTGGGAGAAGAGTGATGGACACCTAATACATCCCCAAGTCCCCAATCCCCAGTGTTCCCCTTGTGTTGAGGCATTCCATCTCCCTTGGTTGATGCTCTTAAGGTAGTACATTTTTCAGATCTTTTCTCCTTTCTGCTTCCAAGAAATACCATCCAGAATGGGATGGTTCAGACTTTGAAACAGGATATTGGTTGCTAGCTAATGTTCAGAGCTGCTTTTTTTTTGTCTTTAAACCCCTCTTAAGCAATGCAATTGTAATTATGGGAACATTTTGAAGAAATGATTGAGGGGAAACCATGGTTGGAATACAACCTATGAAAATAACTTTTTAAAAATGTTTAGAAAGCTTCTTCGTATTAAAATCTTTTTATTTAAAGAAAAAGTTCAAATGCCAAAATAGGTAACCATTACAACAGGTTATATGCCAAGAGAAGCTCATAGTTGAAGCTGGGTATGTAACTCAGACCTGGAATCTCCACACTCAATTAGCAGAAGGATAGCCAGAATGTAGAGGCCAACCTGGGCTACATGTGGAAACACTATCTCAAAATTGCTATACATTCAGAAACTTACTTCATGGTCCCACACCAAGAAGAGTCTGTATTGTCTGAAGACTATAATTAGTTCTGTGTCAACTCACATGGGAGCTTGGAAGGAAGCAGTGTCTAGAAGCTCTCAGCTCAAGTGTGCACTGAGATGGGGTGTCAGCTCAGGGGCCAGGCTTCTGACTTGTGTTTTCACCAATGTCACACACCTCTGTTCTGTGAAGCACTCCTTGCTTATGCAGGCTTCTCAAACTGCATTCATTTCTTTTGAATTTGAGCAGTCTAAGTGTGGTGGTTTGCAAGAGAATGACCTCCCAGGCTCATATGTTTGGAGGCTTGTCACTGGAGAGTTGCTATTTTATCATCCCAGGTCTTAAGGATCCCCTCACGACCATGGCCATGCACCCTGGGGCAAGTACTTCCAGGTCATAGGCAGGTGGAGTCACCTGCCACCTCACTAGCAGCTGTGCTTCAGGGCATGGCTCAGACAGCCACCCACTACATCCACGGAAGTAGAAAAGTTGAACACACATCTTAGCAATAGGAATTTGTTTGTAAGTAATGGATGGTATCATACTGTTCTTTGAAGAGACTTTCAAAGGATTCCATGGATTCTTTATTCAGCTGGGAAAACCACCCAGCTAACAAGCCACAAATTTTTTCATAGTTCCTTTGTTGGCAACAACAATCAAATATTCTGCAGAATTCTGTTTGGCTCTCAATAAGCTCCATTTTGAGAAATTTGTGTGTGCATTTGAAGGAAGGAGTTTCTTTAAAGTGTCGGATCTGAATAGGAACTGTTTTGCTATTAATGTAGCCTCTTGCCTGTGTTTCTTCCTCAAAAGAGGAGTACTTCTTGCATTAAGATGAGTACTTCTTGCCACATTCAGCACAACTCCAGGGATGAACCCGAGTGGGTTGGCAAGAAATGAAGAGAAGACATCCACAAGGCAGAAAAGCTGGGGTGGACTGGGTTCTCTGACGGAGAAGCCTCAGAATCTGAATGGAGGCTCGGGGTATTTATTATTTACATATGAGCCAGGAAAGTAAGTTGAGCTGATCTCCATAGAAACAGTCTCTGTAGGGAGCAGTCTTCAGCCCTAAATATCCAGGAGACAATGATATGATGTACTTTTCCTGCACATGCTGTCAATATCTATACACAGACCAGAGGAGATACTTGCCATCCCTCAGTCTCATCCCTGTTGTGTGGGGTGAGATGGGGGTGTTGACATTTTGTAGTGAGACTGAGGCTTTGGTCCCTGACATGTCTAGCTCATATCAACAGACCCATTCAGGCCTTCACATATTCAGCTTCTGCTCCCTACACTACCTGACCACTGGATTGTGCTCTTCACTGACTCCAAGAGTGACGTAGCTCATCCCCTGATGGATGTCTGAAGTTTTATGATGCTTTATCATTGCTCTAAAGTTCTTGATATGACCCTGTGTTTGGAATTAATACCAGGGTCTTCCAGAATCTTAATTTTCCTGTTTTGATTGTGGCTTTCAGTGCAGGGTCAGTAACAGGCCTCACTGATTTCCTAGTTTTCTGGTTGTGAGGTTGTTAACTTCTTTTGAAGTGGGGAGTATTTTCAGTCATTTGTCTATCCAGTTGCAGCAACTCTAGACACCAATGAGGCTACTGGACACATGCTATCTATTTGGATGCTCTCCTCCTGTGTCCCTTGGTGATGTGGATATTCTTTTAGCTTGATCAAGACTGGTGTGTCCAGAAGCTCAACAGAACTAACACTCCAATGGAACTGAGAACACTAGAAAATTGAATAGCGACTGATGGGAGCAGCAAAGGGTAGAAACACATAGAGAAATCTATTCTGTCCTCTCTCCCCAGGCCTGCTCCTTCCCAAGGCACATCTATAGGGGGACCTTAGCTCCCATGGGGAAGGGATGCTGATGAGCTGGAGTGTCCATCCACTCCAGGCTTCTCTACTCCTCTTGTTTCCTAAATGGAGAAGTGAACTCTGCCCCATATTGCCTTGGGGGAGGCATAAGTATAGTTAACTTTCATCTGAGCTCTGCCTGCTGCTAGCAGGAACTCTGATCTGCTCCCCTGTGAGTTGAGTATTCTATGTGAAAGGGGAACTGAGTTGTAGGTCTGCATCTGAATAAGGACTATTGGTTGACAAGGGTAACCATAACGAAATAACTCCAAACCCGAGTGGCCTAAAGAACAGAAATCTGTCTTGAACAGAAGCCCAAATTAAGGGAATCCTAGGGTTGGTTTCTTCTGAGACCGAAATAGAAATCTGTTCAGTCCTCTCTCTCATCAGGCATGAGGCAGTCATGATGCTGATGTTACCTCTTGCATTGTAGGCTCTGAATGTGAGCATCCTTCATCTCTTTTGGAGAGAGAGGGATAAGAAATACTAGAAATACCTAGTTTTCGAGAAGAAAAAAACACAGGATAGCTTTGGGAAGAGGAGGGACAAAATCCAAAGGCCTTTTCCATTTATTTAAAATGGCTTTTCATAACAATGTCAAAGGGTGGGGCTAAAGACCTCGCCCTTGCTTGATCAAAGCACATTGTACAGCCAAGTGTAGATCCTTCCAAACACTTCATAACCACACCTGTGGTCAAATCATCCCCTTATGAAGCCCTGCTGGGAAAAGCAAGCTCAGATTCTTGGACCTTAAGTAAGTTTTCACTAGGAAACCTCTATGAGTTCCAACATAAAATTATTGTGTCAAACAGGTGAGGTAATGTCACCATCACTGTCAATACCTGTATCTACTATGGGCAATCAGGTCATACCTAAGTGACATAAGTAATTTTGGGCCTTTGTGGTGCTATGGTATGGCGCATAAGAGACTGATTCCATCACAATAATCTATAAGAAGAGACTGTCAGCTTGGCCTTTAGGGATGAGACTGTGTGTGTTGGTTCTGGGGAAATGGCTCAGAGGTTCTTATAGGAGGCTGTAAGAAGTGGAACATAAGAGCTTATGGGTCTGACATATATACTCTGGTTTGTCACCACAACACGATGCTTTCTTCTAGCAGTTGACTCTGCACAGCCTGAGACCAGGGTCTCATTCATACTGTAGGAAATACTTAAACAACAGAATTATCAAGAGGACCATTCCCCCTACCATTCCCCATGCTATAATTTTTGAAGGGTCAAAGATTGATTTTATGTGATCCCAAATTTTAGCAAAGATTACCATAGACACCTCCAGTGGTTTCACATGTGAAGTTCAGCCTTAAGATTTCCTTAGAGAGTTGTACTGCAAGGTTTAAGAACTCTTTGTTCCATGGTCCCAATAATGATTTCCCTTAACCAACTCTTGGCTTGTGTTATATTCCAGACCAGACAAGGAGCTAAGAAAATTAGAATTAGGGATCACCGTTTCCCCTTACCAACCATCCTAATGTCTGGATTTCTTCAGCCAATAAGTCTACTTGTTGTTGTAAATTAAGTATAGCAGAATGAAAATGGACATTGATTAGTCTTTGAGTACTTAATGCTCAGGCTGATTCTTTCATGGCCATATTAAGTGTTGAGGTGGTGGCCCATTTGGATCAGAAAGACACTGTCTGCCACCCCACCTGCCACAGCTAGCAGATGGCAGTCATTATGGCTGCCATTCTTTAAAGTCTTTTTACTCTAGTCCACTCTATCAGTTCCACTCTATGATAGTGTGTTACATTAGTGGTGTCCAAATGAAAGCAGGAATACATAGGAACAGTGCGTGAAGGGCCTCGTTTGCTTTCCACCAGTTACTGAGCCAGAATATTGTCTTGATGCAATTCAGCTCAGGCTGTGAAGAATTGGTTAATATAAAAAAAAGAGGGTTCTTACACATATGGGGGTGCCTTTGAAGGTAAAATTCTTTTGTTGTTTAATAGAAATGGAGGACTCAATTGGTTCATTAGCAGTAAAGGATCCATTGAAATAACACCTACCCCCCAACACCACTTAAAAATAGAAATGCTCTCATATCTAAGCAAGCATTGGGTTCCCACAGTGGCCAGTTGCCAAACATAGGCCTAACGGATACTCTGGGGAGTAGGAGAGAAATTAAAGGGGTCCAGTGTGTCATTGGCTCATGGTGCTCAGAGCCAGATCCATAGGTCCTTTTCCCCTTTCACTTTGTAGGGCAGGGAGGCAGAGAGACAAGAGTCCCAATTGGTTTGCAACTTGGCATCAGAGGGGTAGTCTTGTATTTTTTGACAAAAGGGGTCAAGGGGCTGTTCAGTGGCATGTGTGCCCTTTGTATGTGAACTTGTAATGGCGGACCCTGTTAAATCGAGGCCTTGCACTGTTCCTGTAGTTCCATTTCCCTTAAAATCCCCTGTGGAGTAGGAATAAAGGAGAATGCAGCCTGTATTATTGGGGTACACATCAACATTGATGGATTCTGTCAGGTTTCCAAGTCCAGCAGTATAATTCACTGCCTTTAGCGGCGAGCTGAATGGGAGGCCCAAGATTCTATTGGTGGTGTATATACTGGGAAAGGCGAGGGCAGTTACTGAAACCAGCATTGGTATAGGAGGGACTGGGACAAGTGCCCAAAGTTCTTTGGCCTGAATAATCATTGGTAGGATCAGTAGCAGAACTACCAGCAAAGGGAGAGGTCTTCCTTGAGATGTTCTTGATCTGTAGCAGGCTCTATGTCTCTGATTGGCACCCCTATTGGCTTAGCTTGACCCTGTGGGAACACACAAGCATATCCTCGCCTACATGTTAATAAGGGGGCTAGAGATTGCCCGAGATTAGATATAGGGTCTCTCCATCTGATTAGAGGGAGTGGTATTTCTCTGAGGGAAGAGGCCCAATGGTTATAGGCTGGACTCAGGCCTTTATCATCAAATGACATGATGTTTCTCTTCAACAGGGCCAAGTGTGGATCCCATTGGAACCTCAGAATGATACAGAAGTCTCATGATGTGTCTCATAGGAAAGAGAGTCCAAGAATTGCTAACTACTCCATCCCCTCAAGGCCTACTTATGATAATCTACTCTGGACAGGCTGAGAGATGACCTTGTGCCTGAGGTTGGCTGCCTTTGAACACTTTGGAGAATCTCTAAGACACTGTCTTTGATATTGGAGGGAGGTGTCTGGAGGAGATGGTCAGTTTGATGTGTATCCTGTCTTCCACAGTTGGGCCTATAGCAAGGGAGTCCAGGAGATGTCATGGATTCCCTCCCCCTACCCTCTACCCTTCCTCTACAGAAGGTGCCATGTTTTGAGGTTTCCTTCTACCAAGACAGGGAAAGGATGTGCCTCACTGCAATAGTATTGTTTGGTTTCCGTAGCAAAAACTTTAGCATGCTCTGGGGTGGCCTTGACTCCCTTTGAGGGCCTGGCCTGGGAGTAGTATTTCTTCTCCTTAGAAATCCTGAGGACTGAACTAGGGAGAATTTAATGATTGAAACCACAGTGCTGCTGCTCTCTGCATGGTCTAGCCTTTGCTCATGTTGACTGAGGCACTGTTGACAGAAAAGCAGTGGGATCCTCTGGAAGCAGGTGTCAGTGGGCTTTGTGTGTTCATCCTGTGGAATCCTGGAGGTCCTGGTGATGATGATGCAGTCTGCATCCCCACAGGTCTTTTTGAGTCCCTTCCCTCCCCTGGCCTGCTGAGCACATGAGATTATCTTGAGTCCTGGTGAACATGTCAGAAGCAGGTTGTCCTCCTCAGGACAGAGGCATCTGCTTTGTTTCTCAGAGGCATATGGTGAGATGGAAATTCACTCATGAAGTAATGAGCTAGAAACAGAACACAACACCTAGAAGCTTCTCTTGTTTAATGTCTTCGATATTTAATCTCTTGTTTTCAAATATCTAGGGAGAGATTTGGTCATGATTGGTATCCATTTCCTCACATTTCACCAAGAAAATGGTTGTTGTACTGTCAAAATAGGGTTGTAAAGTCACTTCTGTCTCCATGATGTGGAAATGGTGGGCCTGCCATGCTCAAGACCAGAGCTTGGGCCAACACTGCTCAGAAATATGGAACAGGCTGCTGGAGCAGATATTAGATCTAGAACATTTTTAACATGGTTATCTAGGCAGACTTGGAGTGATGGCTGTGTTCAGAGCTATTGGTCAGACCTGTTTGTGGGGTGGGATGTAGAAATGGTCTGACCCTTTAGCTGCTCTTATCAAGGCTAGGTCCACTGGGGTTTGTGGGCCTCTAGTAGTTTTAGCCAGTGAAGGATACAAGAGAATGCTCCCTGCTACTTCTGTCAGCCCTTGGGTTTATCAAGGAACTGTGACATTGTCAGACATTATCCTTTCTGTTTCCTCAAATAATTAGATCATAATTGGGGTCATGTCTTCACTCTGAGTAGAGTTGAGCAAAGATATTTGAGTCTATGAAATACTTTCTCAATTTAAAAAGATGTCTTTCATAAATGTGCCAATGTTTCAAAGTGACCTTAAGAACTGATGACCTTGATCCTCAGTTCTACCAATGGTGCTATGAAGATAATTGTCTTCATCAAATACCTCTGCTCATACCCCAGGGATCTATGCAGAAGATGAGGTGGAAAGATTGTCAGAGTCAGAGAGGATAGATGACACCAAGGAAATGGTGTCTTCTAGACACAACATGACTGATGCAATATGAATTCAGACTGTGGCATCATGTACATTGGTCCAAGCTAGATGGGTCCCAGCCCTGAGAGGGGGGAAGTGGACACTGATTTCAAACCCTAACCAAGAATCTACCTCCAATCGATAGCAGCTTGCAAAGGAAAGAATTAGTTTTCCCCAATAGAGTCTTACTGGATATATATACTACCCTTAAGGGCAGGCCCCATGCACAAAGTAGATGACCAATACAAAATGAACTCTGTTATATTTGGAAATCTTTTTTGTTTCATATTGCCTTGTTTTGAGCAGTTTGTTTACCTTACTGGTCTTTTTCTGTACATTGTTTGCAATTTGTGTTTTTTAATCATTTATCCATGTGCTCTGCATGTATATTTCTTGACCTTTTTGTCTGTTTTGTTTTTGAATTGTTTTTTTTTTTTTGCCTGTTTTCTTTCTAGAGATAAAGCACGTAGATTTGGAAGGGTGGGGAGTTGGAGCACCTGGGAGGATTGAGTGAGGGGAAACCAGGATCAGAAAACGTTTTATGAAAATAATTTTTCTTAAATAGTAAACAAAATAGCAAGATTGTAAGATGAAAGAACCAAGCAATGCATTGTAGGAAGCATCAGGTGGATAGATAAGAGCACATCAGGGAGACATGTTAGAGACCTAACATACTATCCAATTACATTCTTAGCTTCTTCAATGGTGTGAACACCATTCCACATCCCCAAATGACTTCCAGAATAATCTCAAGGACACAGGCCACACAGAGGTGGGCAATGAAAAGCTACATAATGGAGTTAAGATGCCCATGATAATTTGGCTCTGGATCTGCAGTATTACTACCTTTTCACATTGACTGACATGCTAATCTATCAACATTATAGAGTATTCAGTATAGTTAACTACAGTAACTACAATCCATTCTTTCAGCTACATGGGATCTATTTCTGCACATGTTTGAAAAATTGATCTCTACAGTTCACACTGCTTTCTTTTGAAAGGAGTTAGGGTCCCTAAAGTGATAGACCAGTTATTGCTATTTTAACTGATCTCTACATTGACTGCAACATCCACTATCTACTGATGATATCCCTCTATGCTTTTGTTAATTTGGGTACATTTTCAGGTAGCCCACATTAGACATTCCTCCTGAAAGTGTTTTCCCCTGGTAACCATGCTCCTCTGAGGTTGGAGTTGTATGATTCTCCTGTCCATTACTGTCAGAAACAGGAAAGGAGTGTCCAAGGTGGTCACTTGTATGCCAAGCCCTCTTACTGCTCCAACTGTGGCTCATCAAGCACAGATTTGCCTGGTGAAAATTCACACCTCAGAGATAAAACTGACTCTACTTTGTGCCTGTTGGTCCTGGGACATACACCAGAATTGTCCCTGAGCAGATAGTTTGAACTCTTGTGTTTTTTAGGGTTAAAGCTCCTGGTCCTGAAATTTCTGAGGGCAGAAAGCGTCTGTCATGTGACTGAGTCATGGAAATGATGATGAGTGGGTCACTCCCTGCCAGTGTTCTTCATAGTACCACAGTGCAGTTTAAAGTGCTTGAATAAAAAACTACCTTCATGGAGTGCCATCTTAGATGCCCCGCTGATCTCCTCCTCCTCCAGAATTGAGCAGGGTTGACACAGACTTCTGGCTTGCTGAATGAGGCAGGTAACAGTAGTTTCCATGGTTATTGATCATTCCTGTTCTTTTTCCACTGTAGTGGGTGTCGGGTCTGATTTTCCATGGGATGATGTGTGTTGGGTTTGAATATTCCAAATACTTAGTGAGAAAAGGAAGTGAAGTTTCTGAGCCTAGGATATTTACTAGGTTGTTTGTGTCCTGTTCAAACTTAACCCTGGCCCTCCCTTGTTTTCTGCCTCTGTACTAGCCAATGTATTGGTTTCTGCCATGAACACATAGAGAATAAATATCAAGCCAGCTGTTTACTGTGGGTCCATGCAAGACATAGCAACCACTCACTCATCTGAGTGTGTCCTCTTATGCCCAAGCCACTGATGCAGAAAGATAGACATCTTTAGGGATGGCTGTCTCCCAACTTGTGCTTCTCCTATCTGAGTAAATTATTTGCAGTGCTTGAGTCTAGCTTGAGTCTGATGAAATTGTGACAATTTTCCCTTTTCATTCAAAGGACAAAATCCTGCCAGATTCAACATCCTGAGATTCCCTTTCTAATTTTTTTCCCGGCCTTTAAACAGGCTGTAGTTCAGTGAGTTTCTATATATCAATGCTGCTGGAATGCGTGGGTGGCATGTCCCTTGGGTTCACCAGAATCATTACTAATAACTGTGGTGGGTTCTAGAATGCTTAGAGAATCAGGATGTGTGAATGTCATGGAGTTTTGAAACATTTCCTACAATGCTGCTTTTTTGAGACTTCAGGGTTAACGGTGATGCTTGTCTAACCTTGTGAAAGGGTTAAAAAAATCTTATAAGTAGAGTTTTACCTGAACCACCAAATGTTTCATCCTAAGGGGTGCCATGGATAGCTCAGTCCCTTCTAATACCAATCCAGAGCCAGAAATTTTCTTTTGGACAATAGGGAATGGAATTTCTCTGGTGCCCTGTATGTCTAGAGTATGGTTTTCTTACTGTGACTGCATAAGGTTCCATGTAACTTAGGTTTACTAATGACAGTCCCGGGAAATGAGCTCTACTGTTGCATAAGGTCAAGTGGCAGGGCAGCTTGCACCAGCTGTCAAGTCCACTCTGTCTTGTTCTGAATTGCACTTTGACCTACAGTTTATGGATCACTTAGTAAATGGTTCTGAGCACCCAAATGTGTGAATTTGTTACTGCTGGAATAAGAGCTTGATTGAGCACAGGCTGCCTGCTTTCTGTGCTGTAGAAGGAATAGCAACTCACCACCCACTGCAGAGTGTGTGTGTGTTCTCATGGGCCAAGGCCACTGATACAGCAGGACTGACTCTTATGAGATGGACATTTTCTAACTTGTCCTCAGGCCGCATTCAACCACCTAATGTGTGTGCTTCTTATTGGTCAGTAGTCTAATGAAATCACTCAGTGATGGAGCAGTGGATCTGGATTCATGGCAACACATAGAAAACATGGTGGGTGCTGTAAGGAACTTCATGAAAGTGTGCTATTTTTACTGCCTGGGAAGGCAGCTCCCAACCAGTGGACCATTGGCAGCTGATTTAGTGACGTACACTGCCTTTTGCCTCATATCTTGTGATCAAGATTTAATAAAAATACATTAAGAATGGCAAGATTTTGAATCAGGATTCAGAATTTTTTGATTCTGTTCCACTCTAATATTCTTGCCTTCTGTCTCCTGAAGTGTGGCTACCTGAATATATCTTTGATAAGTGTCCTTCCTAGTGTGCAAAGATGGCTATAATGATGTTTAGGCATAAATTTGGTGTTACTCGTTGTATGGAATTCTACATTGTATTGAATCAAAAAAGATTCTCCTAAATTTGGAAAATTTGTAAGAAGACATGAGTTCTTCTCATACTAAATCTAAAATACACAATTCAGTGTTAATCATATAAATGTCCAGATTCCTAGAGCTTACCAAGTGTGTGAATTGTACACAGGAAGTGAATCCAACAGCTTTGTATTGTTTTTTGGTACCTCATGGTAAAAAGTGATCTGGGATTAGCAGCACCATTGTCTGTTACAGACTTGAAGCTCATTGTCAAGATCATAATTGGTTTAGAAGGGGAACCAGGCATCTTCAAATAAGATAAGATTTATTTTGAAATTAGATCACACAGCATGGAGCCAAGTCCTAACTAAGGTCCCTGTAAGCTGGGAAGCAGGGATGCTGATGGAGCAATTGAGTCAGTGTCAATGTTGAGAACCCAGGGCATCTGGAGGCATAACCCAATGAGGATGAAGACCTGAGCACTAGAAGCTGGGATGTAGCTCCCACCATGAAGAAAAAGAATAGTCAAGGGACCAAGGGTATAATAGCCATTCCGAAGGCTGTAGAGTAGTGAATCATCTGGGCATGTAAATACCACATGAAGATATAACCTGACAGCCCATTCCCCCATAAAGATCAAGCCCAAGAGCTAGAAGATCTAGGGCTGTAACTTCCCATGAGGATGAAGCCTGTGAGCTCTGAGACCTGGGGCATTCCTACTTTGCTTCTGGTAATCGTGGTTACCATGCTTCTAGCGTTGGCGTTCCCAAGGTGGATATAATCCAATAATTCGACTATCTGCATCCATGCCCATGTTGGTAGACAGTTCTGCCACACTGTGGTTGGGTGCCCTCAAAAGCTGCGGTGCCCCAGAGTGCTCTGCCTGAAATGTTTACCAAGGAAACTAGATCTCAGATGTCCTCAATAGTTTTTTTGACTTGATGGCATTAGAATGATTGTGCCAAACGGGTGGGATAATGGTCACCATCACTGACAATACTGTATTTACTATGGGCAATCATGTCTTACCTAGGTGACATGATGAATTTGGGGCTCTTGAGGAGCTATGGTATGGAGCATAAGAGACTGATCCCAACACACTAATCTGTAGGAGGAGCCTATCTGCTCTGCCCTTAGGGATGTCAGTCTGTTGTTTGTTGTTTCTTGGGAAATGGCTCAGAGGTTCCATTCAGAGGGTATAAGAAGTGGAACATAGGTGCTTATGGGTCTGACATACCCTCCTGTCACCTTAACAAGATGCTTTCTTGTAGCAGTTTGTGTTGAAACTGAGACCAGGGTCTCATGACTAGCCATGACTACTTTTTTTTTTTTTTTTTTTTTTTTGGGTAAGAGACTGGTAGTTTATTGGAGAGGGAAGTCGTCTGTGTGTGGATATGGGGGGGTGCCGCTGTTGCCTCCAAGAGTGACTGTGGACTGTGATGAGAGTCGTGGCCTCCAGTCAAGGAGGGTTTACATTATTTGAACCAAAGTCTCTGGAAGCGTCCTCCTGTGGTGGGACCGGTGACACTGCCACACTGGAAAAAAAGACATAATCCACAGTTCTGGGAAAGTCTCACAGGCAGTGCCCCAGCTCTTTGACTTCTTTACTTCTGATTCCAGCTAACAAGCTGACCCAGGAGAAAGGCTCAGGACTGTGGTCTGATCTCTAACACCCAGTGTAGTCACAAGCAAGGAGGCTAATGAAAACTTTCTATGGGTTTGAACCCGTGACCAAGGCTTCTTCTCTGCTGGAGCCCTCACAATTTTCTTCAGACAGAGTCTTCCAGCTGGACCAGTGGAGATATATGCAATGATTTCCTTTGGATGAGGAGGCTACATGAAGACTTTGGAAGGGGGAGTGACTTGGAGAGCGAGGGCATTATGACGGAGAGTCTTTGGGGCAGCAGGGTCTGGACACTGAAGAGACTTGGTGTGGTCTGGTGTATTTCTGGGGCTCTGAGGAAGTGATCAGCTTTCAAAGAGAAGGCAGTGGGGCAGCAGCAGCAGGCCCTAGCTCTAGGCATGCAGTGGTTAGAGGGGTCGGGTTGGGGCTCTACTTCCTGGATCATGGAAGGGGACAGAGGCTGGAGTTCTGGGCTGAGAAGTGGTGGGTTGCCCCGTCCAGGTGGAACGTCTACTAGTGGCCCCTCACTGCGGCCCCAGATAAGTTGGCTGGATCTTCTCCCTCTTGAGGACTGTGGCTGAAAATGTCCATGGCCAGAGTTGGGGCGGGGGGAGAGAAATCAGGGGACAACGATCCCATGAAACAAGGAAATGCATCGACTCTCGACTTGATTAAAAAACTGGTGAAATCCCATGTCTAAATGTAGGGCACAGGAAGAGGCTGCCACACCCAGGAGCAATCACCCCTGGGCACATACATAAATATTATGGGCCTGGGAAAGCTGCTGGAAAGCTATCCATGCTGGCCCAGGAGACATGGGGAGCCCTCTTGATGGGTGACAAAGTACTACTTGTCTCAGGTTGGATGATGCTAAAGCCATAGGCAGAAGGAGTCTGGCGACCCAGGGGTCTGGTGCAACCATGGGCATGGTACCTTCCACCCAGAACTTCCCTGCATTACAGGTGTCTTTGTGCTCCACTGGTTCCTGGGGTTCACCTTCATTCTTCTCTGTTGAGATCCTTGTCTGTTCTTTCTCGACTGAAAGTTAGAAAACAGAACTCTTCATTATGCAGGCTTCAACACCTGCTTTTCCTTCGAATCTGAGCAGTCCAAGTGTGGTGGTTTGCATGAAAATGGCCCCCGTAGGCTCATATGTTTGAATGCTTGTCATTAGGGACTTGTTTATCTGCTGCCCGGTGCCTGCACCTCAAACCACCACAGCCTCATTGCTAATGTCATTTTATCTTTGGCACTGGGGCTGTACCTGAACCTACTTGTCCCTCATTTGAACCTACTGTACCTTCACTGCCGCTACCGCCTTGCTGCTGAGTCTGAAGTAAGGGTGAGCCATGGCATCCCCCTCACAGCCTGGGTGCTGCCTCAGCCACATTCACGCTGGGAGCCAAATGCTGTTTAATTCTCTATCATTCTATTTGACCGATAAGACTCAGGAGCCAGATGATGGGGGTCCATCACTCACTGGCAACTCTCACAGCAGCCGGTTGACATTCCTCCTCCACCAGTGTCTCAGAAAGAGGGCTCTCTCCTAAGCTGTCTGAAAGAAAAGTCCTCTAACCACATGTCCCTCCCTCCTGTGCCTCTCTCTGACCTCCTGACTCCCCCTCACTCTCTGTGGTCACTGCAGTCAACTGGGGGCTCGCTCTGCCTCCTGAACCTGGGTTGATTTTATTTTAATAACTCAATCTCTGGGTTCAGTATGATCAAATATCCTGCAAAGTTTCCCCCTTTTTGTCTAAAAAAGGAAAGGTTTTAAGTCTAATACAGTAAAAGTATTTATAATAATGAAGCTATTTTTGCCAAGCTTTCTACAATGCCCAGCTTGGTTGTATTTGGCAGTTTTAGGATTAAGTATTGGAGTTCAAAGTTCTGTAACATGTCTGTGTCAGTCTCATATGAACATTCTGAGCACTTTGTAGTCTGAAGCTGATCTGTGTGTGGTGCCGTCAGCTTAGTGGCATTACCACAATCCAGGTGGATTCATCTTTGGAAGGGCCCATCTTTTTGGAGACCTCAAAGGTGTCCAGTGTTTGTGCAGAACATGGCATCAGCAGAGGCTGGAGGTGGACAATATCACTTGGCCATTTTCCTCTCCTGGGACATTTTCTTTTGATCCATTGTTTTTCAGATGTCTCCCTTGTCCAGTAGTCTCCAGACTCCTTAGTTCGGTGTTTTTCTTCTCCTGGAAAGATAGAAGCAAGATCATGATCACATGAAAGGCATTTGTTAGTCTTTATAAGACAGTCTGGATTGAAGGACCAAGCTGTGTGATGAAATATCGCCTCTCCTATTCAGAGGGTCTCCTGTTCAAATCTAATCTTCATCAATCTGGATGGTATCCACAGCTTTCTCCTACTGTGGAAACAAAAGCAAAACCTCTTTCCCAATCTAACACATATTGCAGTTTCTACTCCTAGGTGAACCCATCTTTAGAATACACAGGCTGACTTCAACAGTTTTTTCTACTGTCCAATGTCTCTCTGCAGCTGCGTCATTCCTTTCTCATTAGCATTTAAAAACTAGTTAATAAAACACTGTGTAATCTATTCTAGGGGTCTTTATTACCCCTTTCTGTTTATTAAGTAGATCTTTTAAAGTGCAATTAGATCTTTCTATAACTGCTTATTCTATAGGAATGTGTGGTATACCTGTAATATGCTTTATGTTGTAATAGGCAAAAAACTGTTTCATTTTACTAGAGACATGCTGGAGCTTTGTCGGTTTTAATTTGTAAAGGTATTCCTAATACTGCCATAACTTCTAATAAATGTGTAATTGTAGAGTCAGTCTTTTCAGAACTTAAAGCAGTTGTCACGGCAATCCTGAACATGTACCTATGGTATGGTGCATAGACTTTAATTTTCCAAACTCTGGAAAATGAAACCTATCCATTTGCCAAATTTCATTTCTTTGGTATCTTGGAATACTTCCTGCAGGTTATAACCTGGAGTTTGGTTGTACAAAGGAGGAGTAGGGCCTTTCCTTAATCTCCCTGACTTGTTGCCAAGTGATAGAAAAATCTTCAAATCTTGGCTAACATTGTTTCTTATGAAATTCTGAAGCTTTAACTCATTGCCTATTAATAGATGATAAATTTCATCATTACCTTATGCCAGAGGCTGGATAGAACTGGATGGGTTCTGATATGTGTTCTATACAGTGGGTGTTCCTATTTCTGATCACTTGTTATAGTTGAATAAATAATAAATTTAATTCTGAATCAGCTGGAATAAGCTGGAGCCTGAAGCCACCCTGCCATGGCCACCTTTCCCTGTGTAGTATCCAGTGGCATGACTTCTTACCGTGGTCGCAGCTGCACTGTCCCTGGTGTGGGTGGGAAGTGATGTGACTAAGGCCTCTTATGAGTGTGGAGTGTGTGGAATCCCAAGGTGACCATTCTGTTCTGCATGGTTTGTAGTGGAAAATCTTGTAGTTGAATGGGGTCTACCACAAACTTACAAGAGGACACTCCCGCAACTGGCAGGACTAGAGAACATTAAAGTCTCCCAAAGTATCACAGATGGACTCCTAGACTGGCTTGGGGTATCAGCTGTGTGATGGCTGGGCAATAAGACAGCAGAGACTGAGTGTCACTCAAACAACCTCTTCACATGAAGTATTGTGAGAAAGGCTTTAGCAGGCAATCTTCTGCACTGGTCTCTGAAATGGTAGGAAAAATGGGGGCAGGGAGAAGATCAAAGTGTTGGCATACCATTTTATATGGCTGTGTCTGTAAGAAATGAGTACAGACTAGAGCTGTCCTAAATAGCTGCTCTTGGGAACCCAAACCATGGAACCAATGGGGAGTTTTGGATAGTGAGATGTGTTGACAATTCTAGGTTCCCTTATACCTTCAAATACAGAGGTGGGGAGGGATCCATGATACAGCATGCAGATGAGTCCTCAAAGTACCGGAAAATGTAGTAACTATGGAATATTCTGCCCTTGAACTGCTTGCATTTGGAAAGACTTTTAAATAAGATTGAGTCTCTACAATGTGGCTGGTGCGGGAGGGGGGAACAGTGGGATGGAGGCAGATGCTGTGAGTCTGAATGCTGTGCAAACAGGAAAAAGTAATAGCAAAACCCGTTTAAGATAGTCCACACCACCTAAGGCAGTGCAGAAGAGAGCAGTCCCCGATGAACAGCTCCCATGAACCATTGGAGACTGGAGGAGTGTCCTGAGTAAGGCAGGCATTATTCAGAACTTAGTGTGAGCAGACTGTATTTGATGCCAAGTTCTCCAGGCTACATGAATGTGACTGGGTTCCCAGGAGAGTTAAGGACCTTGATGGTGGTAGAGGGATTTAGTGGTCTTGCTGAGCCCATGGTAGGAAGGAATTTTTAATGAAGCAGGAGAGGCTTTGGCAGGATTTAGAAGGGCGTGGAAATTGGTCTTGTAGAAAACCAAAGCAATCCAGAGGGGAAGAGAAGAATGGGATGAAGGGTCCAGTCTGGGTCACTTAAACAGAAATGTGCAGAGATTTGCATGAAGCCACAGTTTATAAGAAAACGACAACAAATTTTATTTCTTGAACTTTTGGAAGGCTTTGAGGACTAAGCAAGAGTTCACTGACAGTATATGTCATGGAGCAAATTGGGGCAAGACTCTAATTTCCCGGTGATACACAATTCTATTCCCTAGAACAGGCAGTGTATGTTTCTTTCCTACAAGAAAACATCTTGGAGCTGGAAATCATTCACCCAGTCTGGAGCCCTGTTAGCAGCCAGGTTATGACTGATGGAGAGGTAGCAGTTAGCCACCACTCAGCCTAAAGAGACTGGCTGACTCAGGAAGCCTCTCCATACTCAGCTGGTGAGAAAAGTCAGCCACACTACCCTCTTCCTTAGTGCTGGACTAGTTAATTCAGGGCAAGGTGAGCAGCCCTGACCCTGAGTCTGGAGGTTGGGGAGAAACATGACAGCCCTGTGACAGCACTCCAAGATGTGGAGATGAGAGAATGACTGGACTGTGTAAGGGCAATCAAGGTGGTGTCTTCCACCCACACATCAGTACATACATTGATTTTTTTTTCCCCCAAAGGAAAAAACTGACATACACAATGGAATATATTTCATTCTGTGTTAGACTTTGATAATATTCTTTCAGTATTCCATTAGGGGCTGATTCCTCAAGAGATCTGGCACTTGCTTAGCATGGTGTAAGGCCTTCAGAGATCCTGCTAATCATTTTCAAAAAGGGTTTTGTTTTTATTGATCTAATACTAGCCCGAGTGTCCTAGAGACCTAGAAAAGCATCTAGATGACATGCAAGAACACTGAAGAGAGGATGGCATTGGAAAGAAGCTTAACATAGGCTACAAGGACCAGGCACAGTTGTAGGACAGGATGATAAACAAGGGAGTGAGAAAGTCCTTAGGCAGCCTGTGCTTGTTGCAAAAAACTTTTACAAAACCTGAGCAAAGGTGTAGCCTGTATGGGTAGACAATGATCCCAGATTCATAAGTTATTAAATGAAAATCACAGGGTGAGTTGGGGAGGCCTGAAGTCCCAGTAAACACAAGGCCTATTGCCTCGGCTGTTGGCCCCCCGACCTGAACTAGGTGTTAAGTCCCTCATGCTGAAGACACATACTTTTGTTCGAAGACATGGCCAAAAAATCAATTTGGGACTAAACTGGAAGTTTCTTCCTGCTGAATAGCTATCATAGTTTCAGAAAATGCTATACAGCTTTGGGGGAAGAAGTATCAACAGTCTCAGTCAGTGTGGACCCCACAAGGTATACTACCAACAGGGCAGGCAAGATGTGTCCACCTCATTGAGTGTTGGCATGAATAACTGGAGTCCAAGCAACTACTTTTCTATTGGATTTCAGGCCTGCTCCAGGGGAGGGCATTTGTATCTGGGACTCTAAACACAGTCAGAAGTTTGTGGCTGGGAAGGTCACAGGCTCTACTGGAGGCTGCTACAGTTTCTCCTTTATGTGGGGGAGGGGAAGAGGAGGAACCTGGTGCAAAGGTGGAGTTTGACTGGAAACTTGCAGGATTCTGGTTTTTAGTGTGTGAGGCCCAGGCATCAAATTCTGATCAAACTTGCTGGCAGCTGTCTTTATCCACTGAGCCATTATACTGGCTACCAGTGTCCCTGTGAATGGACAGGATGCACTGGTCTGCTTTCTCCCAATTTCTCATGAGTAAAAAATGGGAAATTTCACCTATTTTTATGCTAGGATAAGAGTGTGAATGAGGCCTTACTACAAAGGTCGAAAATGGTAACTGGCTTGGAACATTAACGATTCTGCAGTCATATCAACCTGTATATCCTACACACTTTGTGTCTTTGTTTAAAGTGGCTAAGTTGTTGATCAAACACAAGCCTGGAATGTTTTGGAATTGAACACATAGCTTGCTAGGAACTCTAAAAAACAAAATACCCATATTGGGGAATTGAATATATATATTTGAGACAAGGTTTCTCTATGTATTGTTTATCTTGTAACTCCTGTAGAACAGGCTGGCCCTGAACCAGGTCTGCCAGCCTCTGGATTTCCTATCTGCTGATAAGAAAGGTGTGAACCACCACCACCTGGCTTACAACTTGCCTTTTTAAAGCTGATCAGTCATCCTAGTGAATAAAGTACTTAAATATTAATATTTGCCATAATAAATAAAACTAGTGTGTCTTGATTTCTTGAACTCAAAAAACAAACAAATAAAAACCACCTCCACCAACAACAACAACAAAACCCCCCAAACACCCAGAGACTTGTGTTTGTGGAGATGGTTTTCTGAGAATCAAGTCCAGGAACCCCAGAGGAGGGAAATGGCTGTGGAAGGTTAGGGTGAGGGGATAGTCTGGTCCTTGAGGTGGTCAGCTAAGCCTATATAGAGAGTGGCCTCATTGGAACCTCAGAGCACAGAAGATGTCTCAGGATGTGTCTCACAGGAAACAGAGTCACGTAATTGCCAAATACTCCAGCCCACCCCCACTGATGATGATCTACTTTCTGTAGGCTGGGAGGTGCCCTTGTGCCTGAGGTTGGCTGTCTTTGAACACTTTGGAGAATCTCTAAGATACTGTCTTTGATATCAGGGGGAGGTGTCTGGAGATGGTCAGTGGATGTTTGCTGTCTTCCACAGCTGTGCCTGTAGTAAGGGAGTCCAGGAGATGTCATGGAATCCCTCAGCCTCCCCACTACCCTCCTTCTACAGAAGATGCCATGCTTTGAGATTTCCTTCTACCAAGACAGGGAAAGGATGTGTCTCACTGCAATAGCGTTGTTTGGTTTCCATAGCAAGAAAACTGGAGGCATCCTCTGGGGTGGCCATGACCTTCTCCTTTGAGGAGCAGATACTGTCTTTGCTCACACTAAATTGAGGGAGGCAGCTGCTTGATAAGTAGACATGAATTAATCCCCAAGTAAACCGACCTTTGGGTACACTGTGCTTCGGTTCCTGCTTTTACAGCTTCCTCTCGATGCCTGTTTCTCAGAGTTTGTTTCCCATTTTATACCAGTGTATCATGTATGTGTAGCGATACTACCTGAAAAGCAAATTTAAAGCAGGAAAGTTTGAGAGGCATCATGATGAGGAAGGCATGGTGGGAAGGCTGAGTCTCTAGTATTGGGAACACATGGCACAGTCTATTGACATGGTAGCAGACAGAAGGCAGAGTCCAAGTCAGTACCAGGGAAAGGGAAAGGGATAGCCCTAAAAGATGGCCCTCTAATCTGCAAGCAGACACTACCTTCTTTAAAGGCTCCAATTGAATTCGAAATAGCATTATTAGCTGTGGTCCAAGCACTCAAAGCATGAGCCGGAGGAGGACATTAAACCACTCATCCAGTCTCTGCCCAGCCAACCTATGTGCTACACGAGTATGCACGAGTAAGTGTCTTTATCTGGAACCTCTTCTGCCTTCACATGAATGTGTTGACTGAACTTTGGCCCACTTGGAATTTTCACGACGGGTTTTAAGGATCTCTCCAAAGGACCATGATAGTGTTGTGGGAGCCCGTTTTCGAGTTCCTCATGGCTTTACCCAGCAGGTCCACATAGAGGATGATTAGGACCACGGGCCTGAGTTCAGGTGTCTGAGATGGTCTGCACTTGTCTGTGCTGGGGGAGGAGGTCATTTGCTCCACCCCTTGGCATCTCTATAAAAACCCTGGGGCAGAGGCAGTCGGGGCCCATTGGAAAAGGTTCCAGGCCTTCTCAAGGCTATTCTTTATTTTCTGTTTGTCTCCGCAATATTCTCTGCCATATAAATCCTATCTAATATTTCCTGCTGCTCACACTCAAGAAAACTCTGGGGCGCTGTGGGGTTGGTGGGTAAAAGCTCCACAGAGTGGCGTCATGATCAGGGACTAAAGAAAAAAAAGGGGGGACTAAAGAAAAGGGACAAAAAGGAGGACTAAGACAAATGAACAGGGACTAAAGACAAAGTAATAGGGACTAAAGGTAAAGGAAAATAATAGTTGTATTGGAGAGTTTTTGTCGAAAGTGCTGAGTCTGCCCTGCCAGAGGAAAAGTGGCATGCTAGTGTTATGGAAAATTTGAGGGGCAGGGGTTTTAATCCTCGAGAGAATAGGAAAGCAGACTAGAAGGATGTCCGATGCTGCAGTGCAAAATTCTCTTCTGTCAAAATTTCTATCTTCTATCCCTTTCTCAATTTCGATCAGTGAAAAATAAGTATAAGGTATAGCGTAGTAACATAGTGAAGGAAAAACTTAGAAGTATAAGATCGTGTAGAAAAAAATAAGGCAAATAGACAGAAAAAACTCTTCAATTATCTAACTTTGGGGGCTATGAATGCAAACTGGGGGAAAAAAATCTTTCTTTGGGCTTTATGGGTAGTTAAACTCTTGAGCTTAAGGGGAAGAAAAAGTTTCCTATGGAAGCTTTTGTCCTGGGGACAGCTGAAATGCTAAGTTCAAGCAGCAGGAGAAAGTGTTTTCTCCCTGAGGCAAAAATGGGGGTGTAAAATGCCAAAAAGTTTAAAGTTCAGAAGTTTTGGGAAAAGTTGGTCTTTCTCTCTTGAGGGAAACAGTCTCTCAAACTATAAAGCTTTTCTTGGAAAATTTGGGAAAAATTTCTCTAAAAAGCTTTAATCTTCCTCAAAAGCTCTCTTAAAAAAACTTAAAACACTAAAGCCTTTAACTTTCTCAAAAGGGCAAAAATTAGAATCACCTGAAGATATTAGTATGGGGACCACCTGTGATTAGCTCTAAGGGAAAACAACAAACCTCTTAAGACAGCAAAATCTCTCTAAGTTCTCTTTCAAGCTTTAAAAATCCTCCCTGCAATGTAGGAGGCAGGAACAAGTTCCTAAAAACCTCTCTTCTAAGCTCTGTCTCTTCAAGCTAGTAAAAGGCAGTGGGTCAAAGTCTCCTGAGGGAAACACTTGGGAGAGTGTGGGTAAAGAGCTATAGAGAGCCCAAAAGGGCAGGAAACTTTACCCGAGAAAAGCAAAAAAAAACCAAGCTTTTCAGTTGAGCTGAGGCATCAAGGGTTTTGTTTCTGAGTGAGCTATGAAAAGGTGCTCCTAATTGTCCTAATGCAAAGATCCCCTGAAGCATGCAAACTGTTAGCTTTGTATCCCGCTTCTGACCAAAAACCCAGAGGTGACTGGCCAGCATCTGAGTTGGAGTGCATTTTGGGGATACTAGGGTTCCTGCAGTTGCAAACTTCCTGGAGCACAGAGCTGAGGCAGGAAGGTGCAGGACCCAGGGGAAGTTTGCTAATGAACAAACAAAGCTAAAGCCAGTGGGAACGGCACAGTTGCCCGCTTTCCTACAATTCCTGGGTTGATAGGTCCACAGCTGCAAAAAGAAATCTGGGAAAAAGTTTTCCTATCAGAGAAAGGACCTTTCTGGGAAAAGAGTAAAGCTGAACTGTGTCTGAAGCAGTTGTGCTGCTGAGTCAGAACGCTGTCTGGGGAAAGAGCCCAGCCAGGGCAGAACAGAACAATCCAGGAGTAAAGCTTTCTTTTGTGTCAGAGACAGCACCTCTTTGAGAAAAGCTTTGTTTCAACTGACTCCCTGAGATGAAGGAGTGTAGACCTGAGGGGTGATGCCTCCGGAATAAGCTCTGTCCTTGAGCACCCAGACAAGCAAACACAACCCACTGGGGGACTGGGTCAGGTGAAAGGCCTGAGGGAAAAACACCTGTCCTAATGTGAGCTTATATGGCAAAAAACCTCCCTTGCTAAGCTTGATTTATGAACACAAACCTCAGACCCTGAAAACAGAAACGGACTAAAGCCCCTATCTTCAGAAGCAAAAAAGCTGTCACTGTGACATTGGGAAATGTTTCTGGGGTAGAACGGATAAATTGAGACCAAACTGGGAACTGTCTGGGAGAAAGACTCTGAAGATACAGAGAAGGGACATAATCCTCCACAGAAAATGCATCACCTGAAAAAGCTGCTAGAATTTGAGGCAGATTCAGGAGGTGAAAAAAAGTCCCTACCTCCAAAGGCAGCTAGCAGAGGTACAGAGCTGCAGACAGATACCTGAAGCTCTGTATCTGGTGGGGAAGGAACAAGTAAAATGAGAATAAAGTCAGTGGGAGAAAAATTTCTCTGAAAGAGCTATGGAAAAGCTGTTGTACATGGTCTTGTTTTTCACTGACTGGCTGAAACAGAAGCCCCGAGGAAAGTTGCTATCAGAAATGCCAGCCTCAATGCCGGCTTAGGAGGCAGGTGTGGTTCTGATCTGGGGCCAGTGTTAAATGAAGAAGAGACACCTGTTAAAGCCAGTTGAGGAGAGACCAGAAACCTCCCAATGTCCCATAGTTCAAAATGTAAACTGCTTGTTCAAATCTCCCATTGCAAAAGCAGAAAACTTTGTTCAAACCTCCCGGGCAAGAATTTGTAAGCAAGTCTGGTTTAAAAAAAAAAAAAAAACAAAAAACAACCACACACAAAAAAAAAAACTTAGAAGTTGACTCAGACTCAAAAAGAACTATGGGAAATGAAGTCCAAAAGCTAGCTTGCAATAAGGGATTGATATAAGGGAAATGTATTCTGGGAAAGGTAGTTTTTCCGCTAAAGATGGCGACACTGCCCTGAAACACTTTTGTCAGCTTGAAAATATGTTCATGGTAAATTTAAAATACAGCTTTTAAAAGAATAAGGAGGAAAATCGTCTAAGAGTTTAAGTGTCAGTTCCAATGAAAAATTGAAAAGATACGTAACTAGGTTTTTTTTGCGGTTTGGGGCTCCATTGGTAAAATGCCTTATTTACCCTAATAGCTGTGCAGAGTTTTTACTGTAGTTGGATGACAAAAAGCTACCTAGAAGAGCAAACAAGCCACTTTAAAATCCTTAAAACAAGGGAAAGCAGTTTATACACTGAATGTTGTCTTAGATATGAAGAAACTTATGTTGAAATTAAAGTTCTTTGCCTTTTGAACAAACTGCCTGCAATGAGTGGTTCCTTTGCAAATCTAATAAGGAGACAAGGAAACAGGCATTCAAAAAGACATGACTGCTTTATAGATGGGAAACAAACTTCAGAAAATCTAGCTGTCTTACAAAGAGTTGCTTCACCTGAAAGTTCCTTATAAGAAATCACTGCTAAATATCACAGCTGCTAATAACATCAGGAGTTAAAGCTAATGAAATGAAAATACTAAATCCTGAAAGTGCTTTTTCTCAGAGTAAGCTAGTGAAGGATATGTTTCATGAAAGAACATCTGTGTTCTTGACTCCTTTGAATAGTAAGTTTTGGTGAAAATATTGGAACTAACAGCAATCAAGTTAAAATGTTTCAACAAATTCAAGACGCTATTCACAAAAGAAAGCTGCCATGCTTTGTGTGCCATATTAGAGCTCACTCCAATCTTCCTGGTCCTTTAGCTGAGGATAATGCAATGGCTGATAAGCTAACAAAGATAGTAGCATTATCCCAAGTGGAAATGGCTCAACAGTCACATGCTCTTCATCAAAATAGTAAAAGCTTAAGAAAGCAATTCAATCTTGCCAAAGAAGCAGCTCGTCAAATAGTTAAATGATGTGGGCGGGGCGGGGGGGGGTGGTATGTCCAAAATATTCTCCTGTCCCTCACTTCGGGGTAAACCCTCGAGATCTTCCTAATCATCCCTGGCAAATGGATGGTACTCATATCGCAGAATTTGGCAAATTAAGATATGTACATGTGACCATTGACACTTATTCAGGATTTTTAATGGCTAGTGCACAACCTGGGGAAGCTACAAAACATGTAATTATGCACTGCTTGAAGTGTTTTTCATATATGGGTTTATCAAAAATTATTAAAACTGATAATGGTTCTGGATATAGTAGTAAGGCATTTCAACAATTTTGTACCCAATGGGAAATCGTACATAAAACAGGTATTCCTTATAATCCTCAGGGACAAGGTATTGTGGAAAGGGCTCATAGCAGTCTTAAAATACAACTTCAAAAAATAAAATAAAAAAGGAAGAAATTTACCCTCAATCACTACATAATGCATTTAACCATGCTCTTTTTGTTCTGAACTTTTTGAATACGGATGTCTGTGAACAGTCTGCCGCAGATTTAGCACAGTGGCACCCAAGAGACTTTTGTTCAAGTGAAATGGAAAGATCCCTGCTCGGATTATGGAAGGGTCCTGATCCTGTTTTAATATGGGGTCGAGGACATGTTTGTGTTTTTTCACAAGAGAATGAAGCTCAGTGGTTACCAGAGAGTCTGGTAAGGAGCGTGGAACTAAGGAAGGGTCAGCTCCAAAGATGTTCCTACAAAGGAACCAGAATGAAAGTGGCTCGGTTAGTATTTCTGAGGTTTTGTCACTGGTTATTGCAAACAGTGAAGAAATAGAGTTCGGAGCTGTGCTGCTTTTGGCTTTACTAGCTCCTTTAGAAAAATACTTTCATATCACCTAATAGCTGTGCAGTATTTGGCGAAGAATTTTACAGCAGCTAAATATGGTAATTTCACCCTCAGCGTGAAGTGAATTTTTTCGGTAGAATGAACCAAAAGTACTGCTGCAATAGAAACGTTTGTCTGAATTGAAGCACTTAGGGGAGCTGTTATGAATTTGGGTGAAGGGACAGCCTCTAGTTAAAAACCGTCTACCACTGACCTTGCATCTCTGCCAGTTCTGGACTTGGGGGTGTGGCTTCATCCTGAGAATGTTACAGTCACCTAGCAACAAGTATCACAACTCTATAATGACAACACTCACTAAACCCAGTGTTTTATAGCAAAGCTGAATATAAACTCTAAACTTTAGAAATGATGTACGTACTTCCTGTCTAGTTAAGAGAGTCTTTCTAATACAGATAGTGATAATTAAGAGTAAGAAGTAGAAAAATTTAAATAAGATGTGAGTTTGTAGAAATTATTCTGTCTTGTTAGATCTGTGTTAAATCTTTAGGTGTTTGTGAAGTTAAATATATGCTAATATAGCCCTATATAAGTTTGTAAAGTAGATCTATAGAGTTTCTTTAAGAATATAAGCTTGTAAGAAGTATCTAGTCTTTTTTTTTTTTTTTTTTTTTTTTTTGGTTTTTTGAGACAGGGTTTCTCTGTGTAGCTTTGCGCCTTTCCTGGATCTCACTTGGTAGCCCAGGCTGGCCTCGAACTCACAGAGATCCGCCTGGCTCTGCCTCCCGAGTGCTGGGATTAAAGGCGTGTGCCACCACCGCCCGGCAAGTATCTAGTCTTAAGACATGTAGTAATAAGCTTGTAAGAAAGATGCTAGTTGTAAATGTAAGTTTAAATAAGAAATAAGATAAGCAGTATATAAATAAGTAGATGTTAAAGTTATATGTGAGTTTGTAAAAATGTGTAAATGTTGCATGTGAATTTATGCTTAAGCGCATGTTACATGTAAGTTTGTGAACGTGTAAATATTGAGTGTGAATCTGTTTAATGTATATGGTAAAAGAATCTGACACAGAAGATAGTGTCCTAGTAGACTGCAAAGTAGGCAGTCTGAATGGTTTCAAAAGCTCCTGGAGCCACTAAGAAGCTAAGAATGGTGGATGCCAGAACCAGCACAAGGCATCTGCAGCTGAGATCCATGGAAAATCAACGCAACACAGAAAAACCTGAGCTAACAGCAAAAACGGTGCTGTTTAGAATACTATTGTACCTAGAAAGGTCTCTGTCTGTGAGAACAAAAGTTGCAGACATGCTTGTTTGAACTAAAATCGTTAACTGCAAAAAGTTTTGGTTGTAAAACGTCTCTTCATATTGGAAGTGAAAGCCTGACAGCAGAATCTACTTTTTTTGAACTTTTTGAACTTAAAATAATGAGAAAAGTACGAAAAGACTTGTTATGAATTTCTTCATATTTGGAAGGCTTGTACCAGAACTTACTTGAATTTTGGGACTTAATGAAATGAACAATAGATATCACTGCAATGGGACAATTTTGAGTTTACTTATAGTAACTGTTTTCTGGCATTGGGTTAAAAATGGAAGGATTTAAATGAAGAAATTTATTTCTACCTAAAGATGCAATTTTGTGTATGCATATATGCTTTATTAACTGGTGATTCATGAATTGTTTTATGGAACTGTTTATGTAAATGGAATTACTTATGGAACTGGCTTTGTGTTACAAATGGAACTGTTTAAATAGAAAAGCTTGGGTTTTCTAGCTAGGCTTGAGATTTTGCCTAAAAAATTATAAAGAAAATGGAGAGTTAATATTCCTTACTCTACTTAAAAAATTGATGTTTGAGTGGATTAATGTCGTGCTTTGTTAGTAAGAAATGCAAATGGGGTATACTAAGACTACTTTTAAAGTGTAAAGAGTTTTAGTAAAACATCCAAGAGCAGTTTCATAGTAAAAGTTTTTGCAATTGTAAGTCTATTTGTCTTGTGATCAATGAAGTCTAACCCTTCCATTTGCTTGTGATATCTCATGTGTATGCAGAATGTGAAGAAGATAACAGATACCATCATGGGGAGAAACTGATGAAGTGACATTTGTTTCATTAAACTTAATTATAAAAAGCTTGCAAATAAAATATGCCATAAAGGGAACAAGACCCAAAGTCTGTACGCCTCAGTGAACTTCCGTACAGTTAGAACAGCCATTCTGAAGGTGTGGAACTTCACACTGGATTTTACAGTTTTACTATTGAATATTTTTATATGCACCTAACATCAACCCCCCCTCAACGGCCACAAAATGACCATTAGAACTATGAAAGCAATTAACTTTATATCTACTTCCAGGTGTTAATGGTCCATTTCTGGCACTCAGTCCTTCACACAAGTAGTGTTGTTTAAGGGATCTCTCAAGTTGAAGTTTATTTCCAGTGTTTGGAAATAAGTTTTCTGTGGACCCTTCTGCAAAATCCTTACTAGGATTTCTCTGAAACTGGGGTACCATATATGGGATGGGAGGGATAACAATTTTCTATCTTTGCAAAAACTTTCCAGTAGGTGGCGTTCTGTTATCTTTGGAATTACAAAACCATTTCTGCCCCAGTAATCAATTGCTGGTTTTGTCCCCAACTTTTCTAGGTCAGGTGTAGCTGGGGAAGACTGACTTTTTTTCATCTCGGTGGAGACTACTTACTGCATGATTTTTTTTTTTTTTTTTGTCCTTTTAAAAGCAAGATGATAGTCCCTCTCTCACTGGGCATGGGATGCTCTTGGGAAGACTTGACCCAGGGGAGGTGGTATTCTCCAGCTGAGACCATTCCTACTTTGTAGCATGAGTATTAAAAGGTCTTATTAATAAAATCAAACTGAGCCGGGTGTTGGCGTGAACCCTGGATGATCAGAGAAACAGAACAAGGCACAGCTACCTCACCTTGACAATTCCTCAGCTGATTCTGTTTCCTCAGACTGGGTGCCTCTCAGCTGAACTGTGCTGCTCAAAAGCCTGAAAGCTTAACCAGCTAGTTCCTGCTTTTCATGCCTTCTACACCTTTCTGCTTTCTGTCATCACTTCCTGGGATTAAAGGTGTGAGTCACCATGCCTAGCTGTTTCCAGTGTGGCTTTAAACTCACAAAGGATCTCTGCCTCCCAAGTGATAGGATTAAAGGTGTGTGTGCCACCATTTTCTGGCCTCTGTCTCTAGTGGCTGTTCTGTTCTCTGACCCCAGAGAAGTCTATTAGGGTGCACAATATTTTGGGGGAACACAATACCCCCACACTACTTGGTGAAAGAACAAATTCCTTGAAGGGAGAAATCTGATGCATTTTCTGGTCTGCAAGCCTGTTATATGTGTCACGTTAAACTTTTCAGCAAAGTTTCAAGTGATAATCATAATAAGCTGATATGGAATGATTATGCAAATCCAGTTACTAGTGTGGAAGGCTCTTTGTCCCAGAGTTCTAGATGTTACTGTGGTTACCAAAGTTACTGCAAAGCACAATGATGATACGTTTTATACATGCAAAGAGGAGGTAGAAAAGTTTTGGGATAGTTCTGGGTTTACCTAGGTTATTACCAGTTAAATTGGATCCTCTCATCCTGTATTAGTCGGTGTTCTCTAGAGTCACAGAACTTACAGAACTTACCTATCTTTATGAGTGTATTGTAATGACTTACATGCTGCAGTCAGACCATGGCTAGCTGTCAATAAAAAGTACAAGAATCTGGTTAGTTCCTCCGTCCCATGAGGCTGTGCATCTCAGTTGGTCTTCTGTGTATGCTGGAATTCTTAAGTAGATTCCATGCCAGTGAAGACATGGGCAAGGCAAGGGCAAGCAGGGGAAGACAAACACACCCCTTTTTTATTGTCCTCCCAGCAGAAAGTATGTCCCAATTAAAGGTGTGTCATCCAGCCTCAAGATCCAGATCAAAGGCATGTTATCATCTTGCCTCAAATTCTAGATCACAAGTGTGCCCTCTATTTCTGGCTCATAGTTCTTTTCAGACACAGTAAAAATTGACACCTGAGACTAGCCACCACAGACACCTTATTTAGAATTTGCTAAAACATACAGACTGGGGAAAAGCTGATAACTTGGCAAGGGTAGAGTTCTCCAGAAGCTCCAGTCTGTAAAGGACTTCACGTATCAGGAATTGCTTGTTCATTAGTTCTTTAAAGGATGAAGTGTTTCCCAGACCTTGTCATGGTTGGAGCTTTCCCCATGAAGTGGATCTTGACAGGGTTGGATGCAAGACACTAATTTAGGATTACTCTTTTGCACGTGCTTACATAGCAGGGAGTTTCAAGGGCAGGATCAAAGAACGTGACCTGTTCTATGAAGAAGGGCTATCTCATTCCTTCAGTTGTCTCCATAGGGAGCTCTGGAGTAGAAATGGCCCCAAGTTGTGATGTGTTGACCTCAAACAAGGTCTTGATACTCCAATAAGGGGGTGTGGGCTGCTATTAAAGGATTCATCTCAGGGAGGTGTCACTCTGGAGCCAATGCCAAACCTGATTATTCTCACAGCTGAGGAGGGAGAAAGTTACCCCTGACAAGAGGGTGATGGTGATGTATCTCCATATCTACTGTTAAAAAAAAATATGAAAAAACCCATATCTCACTTGAAAGAGAATACTATATAGTTTATTCTAAAGCCAAACACCAGTGACCAGATTTGTGTTGCCACAAATCCCATGTTCCAATGTGTTACACGTAGTTCTTATTGTAATAGAACCAAGAAATCCGTAAATATATTTTAACCCATTGAGTCCAGCTAGTGCTGTGTGTGTTCCACTGCGGGGTGGGACACTCTTCAAATGTGGTTGTCAGAGAAAGGTAAACATCATCTTGGCTACAAACCCTTAGGTCATCAGTGGTGATCTGCCCTGCATGGGGTTTTTGGGTGTAACAGTGGTAGGTTACTCCAACAGTGTTTGTGCTACTATCTGATTGGATTTAAGGCCCACTCCAGGAGACAGACCCTATGACTGGCACTGCTTGATGGCCTTGAACGTGAGTCTAAATAAGCCTAGTAAAAACCAAATACCTCTGTCCTACCAATGAAAGGTAGTGATAAAATGACTCTGCATGACTTCCTGCTATCTCTAAAGTACAGTGTTTCAGTCTCCATCAGAGACGCTTCCTCCTGTAGTAGAGGAGAACTAATACAGAGATCCACTACTGTACAAGTAGAAAGCTAGATGTTGGAATATTCATCCTACATGGGATGTCTTCCTCAAGCCCTTCTGCTCAGGGGTCAGGATCTATGCAGAAGAGGAGGTGGAAAGATTGTAAGAGCCGGAGGGGATGGATGACAGCAAGGGAAACAGTGTCTTCTCGACACAGCAGGACTGATGCACATATGAACTCAGACTGGAGCAGAATGCATGGGACCTGCCCTGGTCCAAACTAGACGGGTCCTAGGTTTTTATTTTCTGTTTGCTTTCTAAAGAAAGAAGAGGTGTTGGAAATGGGGTGAGGTGAGAGGGATTGGGAGAGATGGGATGAGAAGGCAGGATCAGATTTTATCTAAGAAATGATTATTCTCAAATAAAATGGAGATATAATAATAGGAAAGAACAAAACCTGCATTGATAGAAGAAGAGGTGGGCAGAAAACAGCAAAGCAGGGAGACATGTTTGAGGTCTAACATACTGTCTGATGACATTCTGAGTTTCTGGGCTGGAGGAAACTCCATTCTACATTCCAAAATGATTTACAGAATAGTCTCAAAGACACAGGATATTTCCTACAGAGATGGGCAATGAAAAGCTACTTAATGGAGCTGAAGATGGCTGGGATAATTTGGCTCTGGATCTGCAACAACTAAACCTCTTCCACAGTGAATGATGTGCTAATCAATTATCAAGCTTATAGAACATTCAGTATAGTTTATTTAACTACAATCCATTCTTTCAGCTGCACAGCATCTATTTCTTCATGTTTGAAAAATAGTTCTCCACAGTTCAGCTTGCTTTCTTGTGAGAGAGCTAGGCGTTAGGGTCTGTAAAGGGATAGACTACTCACAGCCATTTTAACTGGTCTCTCTATTGTCTGCAACATCCACTGTCTGATGACATCCCTCCATCTCCATCCTTCACTTGGTGATTTTTAAATGTGGGTGAATTTCCAGGTAGCACACGTTAGACATTTCTCCTGAAAAGCCTCTTCCCCTGACAACGATGCTCCTCTGAGGTTGGAGTTGTATGATTCTCCTGTCCATTACCATTAGAATCGGAAATGGAGTATCCAAAGTGGTCACTTGTGTGCCAAGCCCTCTTCCTGCCCCAACTGTGGCTCATCAGGCACACCATCAGATTTGCCTGGTGAAAGTCCACACCTCTGAGAAGAATCTGACTGTACTTTGTGCCTGTTGTTCCTAGGACATAAGGAACTAGAATTGTTCCTGAGCAGAAATAATTTGAAGTTTTGTGCTCTTGAGGATTAGAGATCCTGGTCTTGAAATTTCTGAGGGCAGAAACTGTCATGTGAGTGGATCCTTGGGAATGATGGCAAGTGGGTCACTCCTGCAGATGTTCTTCATAGTAACACAGTGGGGTCACTCCTGCAGATGCTGTCGATAGTACCACCCTGGGGTCACTCTTGCAGATATTCTCCATAGTAACACAGTGGAGTCACTCCTGCAGACGTTCTGCATAGTAACACAGTGGAGTCACTCCTGCAGACGTTCTCCATAGTAACACAGTGGAGTCACTCCTGCAGATGTTCTCCATAGTAACACAGTGGAGTCACTCCTGCAGACGTTCTCCATAGTAACACAGTGGGGTCACTCCTGCAGACGTTCTCCATAGTAACACAGTGGGGTCACTCTTGCAGATGTTCTCCATAGTAACACAGTGGGGTCACTCTTGCAGATGTTCTCCATAGTAACACAGTGGGGTCACTCCTGCAGACGTTCTCCATAGTAACACAGTGGAGTCACTCCTGCAGACGTTCTCCATAGTATCACAGTGGGGTCACTCCTGTAGATGTTCTCCATAGTAGCACAGTGCAGTTTAACATACTTGAATAAAAAAAAAAAACCTCTGCCTTCTTGTCGCACACTCTTATATCCCCTCTGATCTCCTCCTCCTCCTCCTCCAGAGTTCTGAGTTGACAGAGTCTTCTGGCTTGGTGGTTGAGGCAGGTAATGGGTAGAGTCTATGGTTATTGATGATTCCTATGCTTCTGCCACTTCAAAGCCACTGAAGTGGATGTCTGATCTGTCCTTGCATGGGATGACACATTTTGGGTTTGAACGCTCCAAGGACTTAGGGAGAAGAGAGGTGAAGCTTCTGAACGTAGGATATTTACTAAAGATATGTGTGTCCTGTTACAATTTCATCCTGGCCCTCCTTTGGTTGCAAGAAACCGAGGCCAACTTTGTCCACAAATGGCCAGTACGGCCATGTTAGAGGAATGGCGAACTCTTCTTTGAGCTTTTCACCTACTATACTGGAGTTAAATCATCTGAAGTGATAGTAAAAGTAGTCATGTCGTATATTGCTTTAACACGTGAAATTGCCCTGGACAGTTTCTATCTCCCTCTTTAATGTAAAATCCCCTCTGCCAGCCTGTACTCCAGCACTATGATGCTGCTTTTGAACTGGTTTGTCCAGCCTTGTGTCCTGTCTCTACACTAGCCAATAATGTTGGTTTCTGCCATGGACATAGAGAATAAGCACCAGGCCACCTGTTTACTGTGGACCCATGCAAGACATAGCCCCTGCACACTTCTGAGTGTGTTCTCTTATGCACAGGCCACTGATGCAGAAAGACATCTTTGGGGATGGCTGTCTCCCAACTTGTGCTTCTCCTATCTGAGTAAATTATTTGCAGTGCTTGAGTCTAGCTTGAGTCTGATCAAGTTTGGCAGTATTTTGTCCTTTGAATGAAAAAGGAACATTGTCCTGAGCTTCTACCTCCTGAGATTCCCATCCTCATTTCTTTCTAGGCCTTTGAACTAGCTGTAACTCAGTGACTTTCTATGGATTAGTGCTGCTAAAATGCGGATATCTGCATCCCAACTCTGGAGGCATGTCCCTTGGGTTCACCAGAAGCACTAATTATAGCTGTGGTGAGTTCTAGAATGCTTAGAGAAACACGAAGTGAATGTCATGGAATTTGGAAACATTTCCTGCAATGCTGCTTTTTTGAGACTTCAGGGTTAACTGTGATGCTTGTCTAACCTTGTGAAAAGGTGAAAAAAATCTCATAAGTTGAGTTGTATCTGAACCATCAAGTGTTCCATCATGTGGGGTGCCATAAACAGATCAGTTCCTCCTGTGACCCAGTAGTAATCCAGAACCAGGAAACCACTCTTTTGGATAATAGGGAATGGAATTTTTCTGGGTGTCTAGAGTATGGTTTTCTTACTGTGACTGCATAAGTTTCTGTGCAACTTAGGTTTATTAATAACAATCCCGGGAAATGAGCTCTTCTGTTGCATAAGGTCAAGTGGTCGGGCAGTTTACACCAGCTGCCAAGTCCACTCTGGCTTGTTCTGGAGTCCACTTTGACCTACAGTTTAAGGATCACTTAGTAAATGGGTCTGAGCACTCAAATATGAGTTCATTACTGCTGGAGTAAGAGTTTGAGCATGGGCTATCTTTCTGTGCTGTACAAGGAATAGCAACTCACCACCCACTGCAGAGTGTGTGTGTGTGTGTGTGCGCGTGTGTGTTCTCATAGGCCAAGGCCACTGATACAGCAGGACTTGACTCTTAGGAGATGGACATTTTCTAACTTGTCCTCAGGCTGCATTCAACCACATAATGTGTGTGCTGCTTATTGGTCAGCAGTCTAATGAAATCACTCAGTGATGGAGCAGTGGCTGCGGATTTATGGTAACACATAGAAATCATGGTGGGTGGTGTCATGAACTTCATGAATTTGTGCTATTTTTACTGCCCAGGGAAGGCAGCTCCCAACCAGTGCACCATCAACTGCTAGTTCAGTGATGTACACTGTCTTTTGCCTCATATCTTGTCATCAAGATTTAACACAAAATACTTTAAGAATGGCAGGATTTTGTATCAGGATTCAGAATTTTTTGATTCTGCCTCACTCCAATATTCTTGTCTACTGTCTCCTAAAGTGTGGATGCCTGAATATATCTTTGATAAGTGTTCTTTCTAGTGGGCAAAGATGGCTATAATGATGTTTAGGCATAAATTTGTTACACGTTTTGTATGGAATTCTACACTGTATTGGATCAAATAATTAAGTTTCTCCTAAATTTGGAAAAATTGTAAGAAGACATGAGTTGTTCTCATACTAAATGTTGAAGTGCACAATTCAGTGTTAATTATATAAATGTCCATATTTCTAGGGCATACCAAGTGTGTGTATTGTACACAGGACTCCAACAACTTTGTATTGCTTTTTGGCACCTCGTGATAAAAAGTGACCTAAAATTAGCAACACCTTTGTCTGTTACAGACTTAAATCTCATTGTCAAGTTCAGAATTGGTTGGGGTGGGGGTCCAGGAACCTCCACATTAAGATTAGGTTTATTACTGAAATTAGATCCCACAGCATGGAGCCCAAGTCCTAACTAAGGTCCCTGTAAGCTGGGAAGCAGGGATGCTGATGGGAGCAATTGAATCAGGGTCAATGTTGAGAGCCCAGGGGATCTGGAGACATAACCCAATGAGGATGAAGATATGAGGGCTTGAGCATCTGGGATGTTGCTCCAACTGTGAGGAAGAAGACCAGACAGTCAAAGGACCAGGGAATGTAATAGCCATTATGAAAGCCTCATAGTAGTGTATCAACTGGGCATGTAATTATCACATGAAGATATAGCCTGACAGCCCATGTATTCTGTGACTGTAATTCCCCCATAAAGATAATGCGCAAGAGCTAGAAGATCTAGGGCTGTAACTTTCCCATGAGGATGAAGCCTGTGAGCTCTGAGAGCCAGGGCACTCATACTTTGCTTCTGGTACTCTCGGTTACCATGTTCCTAAGCTTGGAGTTCCTGAGGAAGATATAATCCAGTAATTCTATCTGCATCCATGCACATGCTGGATGCCCTCAAAAGCTGTGAGGCCTCTGAGTGCTCTCCCTGAAATGATTTCTAAGGAAACTTGGTCTCAGGAATCTTCATTAGTTTTTCTACTTTTGGTGGCATTAGAATGATTGTGCCAAACGGGGTGGGATAATGGCCACCATCACTGATAATATATTATCTACTCTGGGCAATCAGGTGGCATGATGAATTTTGGGCTCTTGTGGAGCTATGGTATGGAGCATAAGAGACTGATCCCAACACAATCTGTAAGAAGAGTCTGTCTGGTCTGCCCTTAGGGATGAGTCTGTCTTGTTTGGTGATTCTGGGTAAATGGCTCAGAGGTTCTTACCAAGATGTAAGAAGTGAAAAGTAAGTGCTCATGGTTCTGACATATCCAATCTTGTCACTGAAACCAGATGCTTTCTTCTAGCTGTTTGACTGTGCACAGACTGAGTCCAGGGTGTCATGCCCAGCTCTGACTCTTGAGGGATTCCTGCAGTCATAAGGAAGTAAACCTGAAAGCTGGAGCAAGTGCAAGGCTGTGGAGTGCTCAGTCTTCTCCTGAGCTGCTTTCTGCTGCTTTCCTTGTAACGTTCCTCTCACCTCATGTGGATTGTCCACTTTCTGTCCCAATACATCCTGTCCTCTTGTTCCCTTTAAAAGTCACCGAAGGACGTATTTACTGCTTGTTATTTTTAATATTTATTCCTTGACATTTTTTGGGGAAAGGGCTTACCACCCGTCTCCCACATAAATACATGGAGGTTTAGTCATTCTTATGGATGCTCAGCTTAGCTTCACTAGATTCCTGCCACCTTTTAAGTTATTCCATCTACCTTTTGCTTCCTGGCTTTTATCTTCTCTATTTTATATGCCTTTCTTTACTTCTGTGGCTTGCTGTGTACCTGGTGCCTGGCCCCTGATGTCCATTTCAGTGACAATACTTTGACATTCTACCTCAGTGCCTGAAAGTGTCAGAGGACTGTTGCAATTCTGTTGGTTGATCCACTGAAAACTTACTAGGGTCATGTGGGAAGGGAGAGGCTGATCATCTGGAATTTCGCCCCCAGCAAGACTACGGTATGTTAAACTGAACTCTGTGCTGCCCAATAGTAGAAGAAGCTTCATAGGGCTTTCCTGACTTTGAGTCTAAGAGGCTGAGTACTATGCCCATCACAGTCAATATATTGACTCATGCACTTAGAATGTGCATCGGATATATCTCTCCAGGGGACCAAAACAGTCACCATTATAGCTGTCACACACAGGCTTAAACTATAAACTGGAGTTATTTTTTTTAAATAGAAATAGATTTAAAATGCTGGGAATGAAAAGTTTGTGTGCTTCTGAAGGAGACACACCAAAACCCCAGAAATATAGCACTCTGATTATATGCAATGGACAGCAGGGTGCCTCCTCTGATGGTAGGGAGTCTCTGTGGGGGACAGTCTCAAACTGCAATAATCTCAGGGAGGACTTTTTTCCTCCTCTACAATAGGCTTCCATATCTCATTACTAAGCAGCAACCTTCCACAATTTGTTGTTTGCAAAGGCATTGTCTTCTCTTCTTGTCATAAATACAGGAATGAAAGCTTTTATGGCAAATGATTGTAACAAAAGGGATTGTCTTGGATTTTCTTTTCAACCTTATTATATCCAAGAGTTTGGGACAGATTTGCAAAGTTTGTAAAATCTCTCGACAAGTGCTTTGCCATGGATGTCATTGCTCTTCAGAGGGTCCGGATACAGGTCCTGGGCCAGCTTGCTCAGCGTTGATGTGTAGTTTCGAAGTTGTTTAGGACAGGCAGAGACAGTTTATTTCCATAGAAATTAAGCTGGAGGAGGAGCTGGGAGCATCGGCTGAGGGCAGGCACGAGGCACTGAACTCAGGATCCTCCAGCCACCACTGCAACAGATCCAGGCTTGGCAGGTAGCTGGCACTCAGGAATTCCAAGTGTCTTAAGACACACTTCACTTCAGTGTGCTTATGAGAATCCAGGACAGCCTGGGGGAGCTGAGGCATTCAGATGGAGTTCAAAATGGAGAGTCACAGGCAGCGGGTCTTCCTGTCCTCTTCCGTGGATGAGCTTTCTCAGTGTGGGCCCTTTTGGATTGTGGGAAAACACTAGCAACCTCTGTTGGAAATGGCTTACCCCCATCAGCAGCCCCTTTTAAGGGCACATCTTACTGCCAGGCTGCATTGATATTTTCTCTCTCCTGTGTGACAGAACCACATGGGGCAGGGGAAGCAATCTGGAACTTTAGGGGTGTTGGACACTAGAAAATATGCTGGAGTCTGGGACAGGATGGCCCCAGAGTCTGCTTTCAAGAATCTCAAACCACATGACAGGATGCTTCATCACATCCACCTGTAGATATATAACATATACACATGTGTACTTAAAGGGCTTTAGTGGCATCTCTTGATGCCTACTTCCAGATTTAGTGAAACCTAAGAATGTCCCCGGCCCCCCCCCCCCCCCCCGTATCCAAAGATGGCATGTTGGAGAAGCTGTCTTAGCAGAGAAGAGCTGTGCTAGGGTGTCTGCAGTCCCTCCAAAGGGGGCTCATGAGAAGATGAATTAAGATTTCCAGGATTCTGACAGGAAGGAGCAGTTGGCTATAACTTTGGTCAGAGGCCAGAGGACTTGCCCAATAGGTCAGACACTACAGTACTCTAGACGGAACTTCAAAGTGTTCAGGTAGTGGACTGGCCTGGCTGTGCTTGCCTCTCACTTTGGGAAATCCTCTGATCCTGTTGAACTGTGCCCACAAATGTGAAGAGTGGAGGCAGCAAGAGCTCACACCTCAAAACTGCAGGAAGGAAACAGTTTATACTCAATGGTAGGAGTCTTTGAGTTTAAAACCACCACCTTGAGCATGGCTGCATCCCCTAAATATACCCAAATAGTGTCACTAACTGGGGACGTGCTTGTATTCAGATGTCCAAGTATATGGGGGCATTTCATTCAAACCAGCACAAGAAGTTGGAGGCTCGGAGCCAGATCTGTCCATGGCCGGTCTTTAGGAAGGAGAGTCCATGCTCTACAGTTGAGGCTCCTCAACTTTGTGCACTGACGCACCACCAATACTAGGATAATTGCTCCAAGTCAGTTGATGGCTGGGGCAATGTACAGGTTCAGCAGGTCTCACTTAGATTTGTGTTTTCTAGAGTTTGAAAACTACCCTTGAGTAGACACTGCGATGGCTTTATCTCATTTTGGAAGCATTAGGAAAATTGGGGTCCTATTAGTTTTCTTATAGGGCAGCATCCTGAAGCTGTCAGTGCCTTGCAGGTATCTTTTGATCTCCAGCACATGAGTTGGAAGTCCCCCGAAAGGGAGAATTGTTTCTGTGTGCATAGAAATGGCTGGTGTCATTGCTTCCACTTGGGTGTTGGAGTATCTGGAACAGGTTGGCTTTACTTTGAAAGAAGTGATTTTTGAGGACCACAGCTTGTTCTTGAAAGCTAATCTAAGATTCAGTAGGACATGATGGTTTAAGCTAGCTATTTGAATTCCTTTGAGCAGGCTAAGTAGCTTTTACTTTGGCATTGGGATGTAAGAATAAAATGCCTAAGGCTCATGTAACCAAGCAGCCATTTGTGTGGAGAGATGACTTCAGACTGTCCGTCCAATTATTCTCTGGGATTGTTTTTGGTACCGATGGACAGTTAGTTTCAGTCTGTCTGGAAGTGTCCACGTTTACATTGGTCAGGAGTGGCTTCTGGTTGGAGAAGTTGAGAGGAGGTCCATGGGCTTTGCTGTCTGTGGATGTCAGAGGATAGGTAGGCCATTTGGTGTAAACCTGAGAAGGGATCCTGCAGCGAATACCAGTGGGGCACATGTTAATGAGGGTGTCTCAAAGGCGTAGTTCTTTGATTTTTATATTTTTCTTAGTCAACAGATATGTAGCATCTGTGTCCTGCTGATAAGGGTCTTGAAAGATTTTATCATAAAGGATTGAATCACATGACTGTGTCCACTTGTGATCAGTTCGTCTCATCTGCTGCTGCTGGTCTGCGAAAGGACCATTATGGCTAGCACTTTCATGGTTTTAGTGTAATCTGTTGCTGTAACAAAAACAGTACAGTCAAAAGAAACTTAAGCAAGGAGGTCTGGTTTATTTCACTTAGATGTCACAGTCCATAACTGAAGGAAGACATGGCAGGAAGCTGGGTCAGAAAGCACTGGGGAAAACTGCTTACCAGCTTGCTGTCTTGTCTGTATTCAGCTGGCTTTCTGATCTAGTTGAGGCTCATCGACTTGGGGATGCTGCCATCCATAGTGGGCTGGGCCCTCCCCATCAGTCAAGACAATCTCCTACAGATGTATCCACTGGCTAAACCGATCTGAGAAATTCTTCAGGTTCCCATCTTCCCAAGTGACCAGTTTGTATGACCATGACAAGAATAATCAGTACATTGGTTTAAATGGTGGAATAAGCAAGAACTTCATTCCTAAGAAGACCGAGTTCCTTAACAACTTAAGGTCCTCATGAGTCTCATGGATTCTATGAATTCTCACCATCCTTCAACACCAATTCTAGAGAAGATACACCCTTGGAAAGTCATGGGTCTTGTATTTCTCACCTTTTCTGCACAAGGAACAGTGTGTTCTAGGCAAGAGTTCAGATGACCTGTCTGTACCCACAACAAGAACAATTAGACTATCCTGAGTGTGTGTGAATGAACAGCCCCAATCAACTGAAACACTTACTGAAGATAACAGTAAGAAGCCACTTATTCCATTCATCTTTATTTCCCATTGTATGATAAAATACTGAGAACAAAAGCAACTTAAGAGGGGAGAGGTCTTATCTCAAAGTTCAGTGCTACAGTCCACCATAACATGGAAGTGACAGAGGCAGGAGCTTGGTTGATGAAGCCAGTCATATATATGTATATCTATGTTTAAGCAGAGTAATGCCAAGTAATCCATGTGGGCTTGCTTAGTGCTCTGCCATTTTCTCTCTTGAAAAGTTCAGGACCCCAAACCTAGACACTGTTCCTAGGGTATGGTGCTACTTGCAGTTCAGATTGTCTTCCTACCCTAAGAAAATACTGTAAATGTAACCAACCGTCTTATTAAATAAGAAACACAGAGCCAATTCAGAGAAGAAAACCAAGAGGTCAGAACTAAGAGCCTTACCCTTCCTGCTTCAGCTATCCTGCTTCAGCCAAGAGAGCTCTCCAAAAAAAAAGGGGCCTACTTCCTGTGTGTATGCCTTTTTATAGTCTAGCTGTTCTGCCTTCTCATTGGTTGTAAACCTAAACACGTGACTGCCTTGTCATAGCCTGTATGTACCGCCCTCCAGGTCCTTAAAGGCATGCACCACCACCGCCACGCACTTGCTATGGCTCTAAAACTCTGACCCCCAGGCAACTTTATTTATTAACATACAATTAAAATCACATTTCAGTACAAGTAAAATACCACCACAAAATACCTTTAGATATTCTGAGGTCTGCCTTGATCTGTATAGTCTCCCACAACTCTCTAGAACATCCTTCCTAGATGATTCTATGTGAAGTTGATAGTGTCCAAAAAGTGTTTCTAACTATAGTTAGAATACCTAGAATTCTATAATGATGGTTCAACTTGATTCTGCTATTTGAGTGCACTGTGTTGTTTGTATGAGGATTCTCTAGATGAGCAGAAACAATGGGATGAGTAGATATGCTATTCAAGGATTAAGTCAGTTAGCACCAAAATAGCAGCAGTGGCTGAATCACATCTGAGAAGCTGAGTAGCCAGTAGTTGCTGGGTCTTGGAGGTTTTCAACGACCTCACTAGTTGGAGTATTCCCACAGCAGCTGTCACTCAGGTTGGAGTCTATGAGGCTGGGTGCCTCAGCAGTGTTAATCTGTTATAGAGAACCTGAAAGGTTCTTGGAGAGCTCTCTAGTTATCAGTCCACAATACAAGACATTCAAAGCAGTTTCTGACAGAGCAACAGGATAAATCAAATCAAAGTAATGGGGAATGCAAGGCATCTTCTGCCACATCCTTGTTCTGGCATTCACCCTCTCTACTTATTTCATGAATTATAACCTGTCTGTCCTATATGATTTGCATCCTTATAGAATATAGAGGCTCTAGGAATTGGTTTCCTTTTACTATATGAGGGTGAATCCAATTAGTTCTTTTTATAGGCTGAAGTCTTTGTGTTGGGATATGTTGTTAATCTCTCCCAAGAACTTATTGCAAGCTCTTTGCAAATGTTCATTTTTGGCTCATGATGAGGCAATTTCAGCATTAGCAAAACGTACTACAATTTCTGCTGTCTGTTCCTGCAATTTGATAGTCTCATTTTCCTTTCAGAATCAATTCAGACACCTTTTCTACATAGGTCTTAAATTTTTGACAGTGTGCTAAAAATAGCCATGCTAAGATACCTTCTCTCTGCATGAGAACTCCTGTAGGAAATGAGTAGAAGCTAAAGTAACTAAAATATAATCAAATTATGGCTCCAAGTAATCCACATTTGAAACTTCTAATTTCTTTTCTATCAGAGAAAATTTTCTGTGGGCCTCAGCTGACAATATTCTTGGACTATTTAAGACCTTATTGCATGGTAGGGTTTGCAATAAATTACTTAGCTCTTGAGCAGGTAATGCAATTGTGGGCTGTATCCTGTTAATCTCTCCCAGCAGTCTTTGAAAATCATTAATGTTTGTTATTGATCTCTCTTGATTTGTACCTGCTGTGGTTGAATTTTTGTAAACATATCCTAGTCTGATTGTGAGAGGTGGCTCTAAGTGATGCACAGGGTCTCCAAGCACTTCTTCCAGCCCCTGAGCCACTCTGTAAGGCAGCCTATTGGAACATCTTACCATTTATATTACATAAAGCTGCTGGAGACAGTGCTTTCCCAGTTACCCAGGTTCCAATGTGCTCCTCTTCCAGCTCTTCAGAATCTTGCCTACTGATGGTATTTGCAATGCCCTCTAGCAGGACTCTGTGCATGTTTCTCAATGTGCTCCAGGGAAGAGCCTTTCATTCTGCCCTTAGGGATGAGTCTGTCTTTTGTTGGTTCTGGGGAAATGGCTTGGAGGTTCTTATTAGGCTCTAAGAAGTGGAACATAAGCTGTCATGGGACTGACATATCTAATCTTGTCACTGAAACAAGATGCTTTCTTCGAGCAACGTCGCGTCTCATGCCCAGCTCTGACTCTTGAGGGATTCCTGTGGTCATACTAAGGTAAACTTGGAAGTTGGAGCAAGTGTAAGGCTGTGGAGTACTCAGTCCTCTCCTGAATTGTTTTCTGCTTCTTTCCTTGTAATGTTCCTTTCCCCTCGTGGTGATTGTCTGCCTTCCTCTCCCAATAGAGTACTATCTCCTTGTCCTCTTTAAAAGAGATCAAAGTATGTAGTTTATTTTTAAATCTTTATTTCTTGATTTTTGAGGTGTGTGTGTAGGGAACCTGGCACCTATCTCTTAAATACATGCAGGTTTACTCATTCTAATGGACGCTCAGCTTAGCTTTGCTAATTTCCTGCCACTTTCTAAGTTTTTCCATCTACCTTTTGTCCCCTGGCTTTTACCTTCTCTATTCTATATACCTTTCTTTACTACTTCTGTGGCTTGCTGTGCATGTGGGTGCCTGGCCCTAATATTTGTTTCAGTGGAAATACTTTGACATTCCACTTCAGTGCCTGCAAGTGTCAGAGGTCTGTTGCAATCTGTTGGTTGATCAATTAAAAACTTCCTAAGGTCATGTGGAAAGGGAGAGACTGACCTCTGCAATTGTCCCCTGGCAGGACTATGATATATTAGTCCTGACTGTTCTGACTTCTGGTGAAAGAAGCTTCATAGGGCTTTGCAGACTTGGGGTCCAAGAGGCTGAGTACTGTGCCCATCACAGTCAATATACTGACTCATGCACTAAGAATTGGCATCGGATAAATTGCTACATGGAACACCAACACCAGTCACCATTATGGCTGTCACACACAGTCTTAATTTATAAATAGAGCAGTGTTTATTTTTTTTTAATAGAAATGCAGAGAAATGCTGGAAGGAGTGGCTGTGTGCTTTGAAGGAGACACAGCAGCAACCCTTAAACACAGCATATTGACTATATGCAATGGACAGAAGGGTATATCTATTTATGATATGGATCTCTCTGGGGAACAGTCTCAACCTGCAATGATCCTAAGACGATTTCATTCATCCCCCACACTAGGTTTCTATATCTCATTACCAAGCAGCAACCTTCCACAATTTGTGGTCAGCAAAGAAAATGTCTGCTCTCCAAGTCAGAGAAAGACCTGAAAACATTTATAGCAAATGCTTGTAGCCAATGGGACTGTCTTAGATTGCCTTTTCTTGGGACAAATTTGGTCAAGTGTGTCTACAAGTACTTTGTCACTGATGTCATAGCATTGTAATGGGGTAGAGCACAGCTCCCAGGCCAGCTTGCTCAGCTTGTCTTGTCTGTGTGGTATAAGAATTGTTTCAGGATAGGCACAGAGTTTATTTCCACAGAAATTGACCTTGAGGAGGAGCTGGGAGCATTGGCTCAAGGCAGGCATGAAAGCACTGAACTCAGGATATTGCCACCAACACTGCTCCAGTTCCAGGGTTTGTAAGTTGGCTGTACTTTCTCAAGAAGAATTCCACGTGTCCTAAGGCATACCTCACTTAAAAGTATGCTTATGAGATTCCAGGGGGTGTCTGGTGAAGCTGAGCCAGGCAGATGGAGCTCAAAATGGAGAGTCCAAGGCAGTGGGTGCTGTTGTCCTGTACCAAGGATGAGCTTTCTCACTACAGGCATTTTTGGATTGTGGGACAAACCCTAGTAAGCTCTGTTGGAAATGGCGCACCTTTACTGCCTGGCTAGAGTGGCATTTTTTCTCCCTTGTTTAATAGAACCACATGGGGCAGGGGAAGCAATCTGGAACTTTAGGGATATTGGACACTTAAATATGCTGGAGTCTGGGAAAGGAGGCCCCAGAGTCTGCTTTCAAGAATCTCAAACCACCCATGATGGGATGCTTCATCACATCCAACTTGGGATATATAACATATATACATGTGTACTTTAAAGGGTTTTAGTGGTGTCTCTTGATGCTGACTTCCAGATTTAGTGAAACCTAAGAATGTCCCCCTGTATCCAAAGATGGCATGTTAGAAAAGCTAACTGTCCTTGGAGATGTGAGATGTGCTAGTGTGTCTGCAGTTCCTCCAAAAATGGCTCATGGGAAGAGGCTGAATGATTGAAACTAAGGTCTCCAAGATTCTGCCAGGAGAGAGCACTTGGCTATGACTTTGGTCAGAGGCAACAGGACATGCCCAGTTGATCAGATGCTAAAAGATTACCCTTAACTAAACTTCTAAGACTTCAGATAGTAGACTGTGCTTGCCTCTCACTTTAGGAAATCATCTTAACTTTTTGGACTGTGCCCAAACATGTGAAGAGTGGATGGGGCCGGCTGCTTAAACCGCAGCTGAGAGCTGACACCTCAAAACTGCAGGAAAGAGTCCACACTCAAAATGGTAGGAGTCTTTAAACTCAAAGACCACCACCTTGAGCAAGGCTGCATCTCCTAAATACACCCAAGTGTCATTACCTGGGATGAACCCAAATAAGGTCACTGACTGGGGACATGCATGTATTCAGATGTCCCAGTCTATGGGGGCATTTCATTGAAATCAGCACAAGAAGATGGTGACTCAAGAGCCATATCTGTCCATGGCCGGTCTTCAGGAAGGAGTGTCCTTGATCTGCAGTCGAGGCTCCTCAACTTTGTGCACTGGCCCACCACCAATACAAGGACAATTGCACAAAGTCAGTTGATAGCTGAGGCAATCTACAGTTTTGGCAGATCCTGACTACATGGAGTTGTCTGTAGTTTGAAAACTATAGTTGAGTAGGCACTGTGATGACTCTCTCTTATTTTAGAAGCATCAGGAAATTGAATCCTGTTAAAGGGAAGCATCCTGAAGCTGCCAGTTCATTGCCAGGATCTTTTGATCTCCAGCACATGATTAGGATGTTGTCCCAAAGGGAGAATTGTTTCTATGTGCATAGAAATGGCTGTGGAGTGTCTGGAACAGGCGGGCTTCACTTGGGAAGAAATGATCCTGGGAAGAGCAGCTTGTTTTAGAGAGCTAGTCCTTAAGGTTAATCATACATGATGGTTTAAGCTAGCAACATGGGTTCCCTTCAACAGGCTAAGTAGCCTTCACTAAGGCATTGTGATACAGTAATGAAAGGCGCCTAGGCTCACCTAATCAAGAAGCCATTGGTGTGGACTGATGACTATTGTGGGGATTAACAAGGCAACTCCACATAGTTAAAAAGGAGGTTCATTTTGGGGTAGCTTACAGCCAGTAAAGGAGTTGGTTAAGGGAACCAGGAGAGGTGAGGTGTAGTATAGCCGGGTTCTCTGGAGAACTCTGCTCAGTCTGCCATCCAGCATCACAAAGAATTAAGAGAGCTGGCACATTCGTATATTGTGTCTTAAGGGCTCCTAATTCAGCTCCACCCCAGGTGCATGTCATAGTTAGGTGTGGCAGGTACCAGAAGCCTTACTAGGGTGGTACTTCTGGTCAAATCTAGAACAGCTACCCAATACACATGACCTCAGACTGTCCCTCCTACTAAGCTCTGGGATTGGTTTTGGTACTGGTGAATTGTTAGTTTCTGTCAGGAAGCACCCCCCTTTGCACTGATCCGAAGTGGGTTTCTGGTTGGAGAAGTTGGGAGAAGGGCAAGGACTTTGTTCTCTCAGGATGTCAAAGGCTAGGTAGGCCATTTGATTGGTGTAAATCTGGGTAGGGGTCCTACAGCAAGTAACAGAAGGACACAACCTTGGTGAAGGTGACTCAGATAGACTTGGTTCTTGATTCTTATGTCTTAATCAACACACATGTCACATCTGTGTCCTGCTGGCAAGGGTCCTGAAATCCTTCATCATAAAGGATTAAATTGAGTGACTCTGTGTCCACCTGTGTTGGGCAGTTTGTCTCATCTGTTGCTGGTCTCAGGACTTGTTCTAGTTGGAGGAGACTGAATTCCTGACTTTGGAACAGCATTTCCACTACATCTCTCGGTACTTCATTTAACTTTTGTGGTCAAGGGCATGGCCATTGGCAGTTGCTGGGCTCCTATTTCTGCTTCAGAACATTCAAAAGTGTCCTATGACTTAGCTATGGGAAAAGTATTACTGATTGTCTAGCTCCATCTGCCCTTAGAAATTAGTGACTTTGGTCCTCTTTGTCCTATGGCACATTGCATTGAAGGCTGTTCTGTTGAATGATGCCTTGCTAAGGCATTTTTAGGATAAAAGCTCTGGAGGCTATGAAGATGGCTGACATAAAAGGTCAGAACTAAGCAGCATCTTGACCTTAACCCATATGAGGAAACAAATTGTTTTATTTGCATATTGTCACTGAAAGTGAAGCTAGATCTGCAAGTTTTTTTTCTGGTTTGAACAAACTACTGAGACTTTTGGAAGAAATGCAGGTAGTAAAAGCCAACCTTAGCATAGAAACTGGACCTAGCAGAACCAGAGATCATTGCCATGGGAGGTGGCTATGGAGCAACTGGAGAAGAGAGTGCTGGAGGCTGCTTGCCCCATCACAGCTTATGAATATCATTAATGGCCACTATATTCAATGTCTGAAGGGAAATGGAACATCCATACTCAGTCGCTATCATATTTGGCTGGAGTATTGAAAGAAGCAAAGCACAAGGTGTTCAGAAAACTCAGAGATTAAATAGAGGTGGCTTATCTTCAGCTCTGGGCAGTATGCTTATTTCCATGCTAATGCTATCCTTGCATGCACACCTTGCACCATACAGCCTGAGGTTTGGAGGTGTGAAACCCAGGGGACAAATGGTTTGTAAAAAACTGCATGGGTATAGAATAATTCATACAATGGTAGCAGTGTATTCTACAGGGGACATCCTATCTTCAGGGAGCTGGTGCCCAGAGACTTCTGTTTTAATGACAAGGGATGTGTGGATATTCAATGGCTGTGGACTTTGGAGTGCTTCCTAGAGCATGTGGAGTCTCAGTACCTGATTTCCCTTGAATGCTTCTTTGCTGCATTGAAGTTCTAGCGGGATTCATTTGAGGATCATATCCTTAATACTCTAGAACATAAGTATCTTGGAGAGTCCACAATATTATCCACTTCAAGGTTTCAAGGTTTAATTTGGACTTCATATCTGTCTAGGTCTTAAAGGCAATCTTGACCATAAAGAATGTAACACAAGATTTTATGTGAAAATAAACAGTCCAGGCAGGGTCTTTAATCATGGCATTTTAATGGCCAGCTCGGGGCCATTTTATAGTTAGTGGTCTGCCTCATCCTAACTGAACTCAAGAAAGCATCCTTGTCCTAAGCTTCTGCATTGGGCTATAGGGTGGGGCATGTTCAGGATGGCATTCATATCACTAAGTTCCCATAAACCTTGGTGAAGAGAGGAGAGATGACTGAATCTTGCACATGAATTCGAGGGGAGGGAGACCTTTGATAGTTAATCTTTTATAAAACAGTGCACTCATGCAATAATTTCCTCCATTCTCCACCTCCAGCTGCCAAAATAGGCTACTTCTGTGCTTATGTGGCTGATAACTAACTTGAGTGCAGAGCAGCTAGAGGGCAGAGGATAGCATGTCTTCTGTGCTTAAGTCCCAGAAGCATCTAGAGTTATTTTAGATGGATACCTTCTCCACCCAACATGGTCATGTTCCATATCTTAACAGCCTAGCAGGAACTTTATTGTGTGACAGTGCCTATCTGGACATAATAATCAGTGGATGATGTAGTATCACACTAAAGTCTGCTGGCTCTGTAGTTCCTAATGATCCACCAGGGTTTTCTACTGGGATCGGCATCACAGTGAGTCACTATTTGATTGGCTGTGAGATGTGTTTTCCCATGTGTCTACACATGACAGACAGACTCGAGGAATAAACTAAGCACTTGGGGATTCAGATTCTAAGCTTTGATAAACCAAGGAGCCCATGAAATGACTCAAACTTGTTATGTACTTGAAAGTGGGTATGCATGGTTTACAGGTGACCACCTCCCCTCCCTCAGCCGAAGAAAATGTTGAGGTATGAGAAGGAATGTGGCTCAATTCTCAGGTGTGGAACTACAAGCTTGAACCTGGTGGTGGCTTCTGTCTGTGTGGTTCCTTATGATGAAAGACTTGATACATGTTCAAGATCCCTGTGCTTCTCTGTACCTGTCCAAGGGTCTAAATTGTTGGTAACTGATGCCATAATTACCATTGTGTCTCAACTTGGCCTTACGTTACTGAAACTCAGATGGATGATTCTTGTAGCCAGGTATCTGGTCCTTATAAGAGGTTATCAACATCCTTGGACTATTCTTTCTAGTTACTCTTAGCACTTCCAGATGTGAGAAGAGGAAAGTTTTTCCTCCCTCACTGCTACAATTTTTCTGGGGTGCCCTCTCTTCTTAGGTTGGGAAAGCTAGCTCACTGATGCTCCAGGACCTCCTAGATGTTTCCAAGTCCCCCATGGGCTTTCATGGGTGGGATTCTGAATAGTTGTGCACTTTCACATTATCTTAGAATTAGGGGAAAGTATATGCTTTTCAAATACAGGATGATGCCCTCACCAATGCTTGGGTTCTTCCTTCCTCTTAGTTTACTTCCTATGGCCTAGAATAGGCTTCTCATCCATTATTTCATTTTGAAAATTCTTGCCACTTGATAGTGATCATGAAACTTGAAGACATGGCACTGACCTCTACTATGCTGACCCCTGCTTGAACATATTTCTGCCCAGGGTATGGATCTGACGTTATAACGCAACACCCTGGTCAATATGTACTTTGTGTAGATGCTGAGGGAAAGACTAGTGAATGCTGTATGCCTGGAATGGAATGAAGCTGTGATTGATGGGTTTCTACACAAGGTACTGCTTGGGTGAAGTCATAATTTGTCATGGGGACCAAAAGGCACATATGTGGAAACGCTTATCACTTAAATTTCACCAGAGAGGTGAAATTTATCATTCATGAGAGGCAGTGATACTTGACAAGGATTTGCCCCACATGATAGTGGCTGTGGCTGGATGATCAAAAAGGCAGGCTGGGCCATGATTATCTCTCTTTTTTTTTTTAAAAAAAAGCCTATAGATTTATGATCTCCTTATTCCAGTCAGAGGAAACAAAATCTCTATAGACCAAACATTGTTCTAGAAGGGAATTTGTGACCAGGACAGGTGGCCATTTGTGACATTGCCTTTATGTCTATGTGGAAGTAGTATGGATTATTCTACAGCATGCTAAGTGGCCTTCACTTACGTAATGTCATAGAATAAACTACTATAGCATGATACCTAATTGTTCTCATTAATAAAAACCTGGAGTCAGATCTCGGGTAAAAACTGAGAGATCAGGGAAGCAGAGCATCCAGCTACTAGTTCTTACCTCTCCAAAATCCTCAGATAAAAGGGACCTGAACTTCTGTCTTATATTCCTCTCAGTCCAGCCATGTTACTTTCTGTCTCCACCTCCCAGTGCTGGAATTAGAGGCCTGAGATCCCAAGTCCTAGGATCAAAGGTGTGTGCCACCACTGGCTGGCTATGTTTCTCTTTCAGACTGGATCAGTTTTGTGTAGCCCAGAGTGACCTTGAACTCCGATCTATCTTCCTCTGCTTTCTGAGTGCTGGGATGAAACATGTGTGCCACCACTGCCTGGCCCCTGTGGCTACCAAATGGCTTAGGTCTGCACTCTGGTCTTCAGGCAAGCTTTGTTTGTTAGACCACAAGCAAAATATCACCTCAGACCACATGACTCATCTCTAGTAGCTTTGTGTAACACAGATGGCTTCAGACATGGCCCTTACCATAGTTAAGCTGTACTAGCTTACAGGTTGTGTATTCTGTGCCCTGATTAGACAGTGTCACTATGGATAAACCAGGAATCAGCAAAGCTGGCTGTGTCCAGATATCAGCTGCATTTATGGATCTTGCAACACCCAGACTATTATATCTACTTATGTTTTTTCATTGCTTTCCCTGATAATGCTTCATGACTTCCAGAAGAACATAGCCCAGGTCAACATGCATTTGGTGGGTTTTTGCCTTTCCATTTCCTCCCATTAAGGTAATAAATACTCAGACATCATCATGTACCAGGCTTTGCTACAGGGGTCTGTGCTGATCCAAGAACCCAAAGATGGTCTGTGTAGTCTATCACTGTGTGTTCCCATCACTGTGCCTTCGACTCTGTTTCTTGGCTGTTCCACAGAGGGTGAGCAAAGCCTTTTCCACATTAGATAATGCTTCTTTGGGAACACCTCCTGGTCTTCATTGTCCACCCCTAACTACCTCAAGTCTAGATTCCTAATTTCAGGACACTATTTGGATGTTGGTTGTGTTTAGGAGTCTCCTTGGAGTCCACACAAGTCAGCTTTGGTTGTCTTAGGATTTCAGCCAGAGTCTTAATTTTCTAGGTAGAATTTAGCCTTCACTTTGAAGGCCATGACATAGACCCTTCCATTGTTTCCTTGATCTCTGGACCTTATGCCATTCGGAATAGAAATTATTGTCACAGCTTTGTGTGGTGCTGGTGGTGCAGGTGGAGTTTCAGAGCTAGAAGCTCTGAGCAGGCTATCTAAGCCCGGATTGTGTAGAGGATTCGGAAAGCTTCTGAAGGTCCTTGTTTCCATCCCTTTGGGACTGTGTCAGGTGACCAGGAGCATAGTGTTCTTCAGGAGCAGGAGAAAGTGCTGGCTCTGGAAGTGCTTTCAAGCCTCACTAGATGTGGGAGTTCCACTTGTGTCCTTCCTGTGTGGGCTGTTTGCCACAGCAAGGATTTCAGAACCTAGTGGGCAGTGACAAGTAAAGTTCTATGTCACTATGTCCAGCTGCACAATACAGCCTGAATGTAGAGTTTCACAAAGCAGCTAGGTTGGAAGTATCAGTGTGTCCCCCTGTCACAGAGGTCTGAGGACCATTGCTGCTCTTGGTATTCCTGTGAAAGAAAAGGGCATTAGCTTTCCAATCTTAAGTGCCATGCTCTGGTCTCTCCTAAAGCCCAGCTTGCAACTGACTCTAGGAAGGGCCTTGGTCTGTGCTGGCCTAGATTTAAGGAAGGCAGAGTCCATAACGAGGTTTTCAAAAGTGGAGCACTTGTTTGGGACCATGGAGTTTGAGGTCCTGGAACCTGAGTCTAGCATTCCACTCTTTCCACAGGCTTTTAGTGGGAAGTTCTCTCTAGATTAGTTTCCTTGTCACACTTTTTCATTGTATTAAAGTTGTCTGCAATGGATCTTTCTAGATGTTCTAAGTTTATATCCAAACAGTATTCCATAATTGGACTGCTACAGAAGCTTTGGTAATGCATGGCCCTATCTGGAAGTCTTTTCTGACTTGATCTTCTAGAGGCTGCCATGATACTGTGCAGGTGTCTCCCACCCATTCTTTGCTAGAAGTGAGAGTATTTTGACAGGACACGTGTAGAAATCACAAAATAATGTTTAGGAAGGGTTCATCGTCATAATTTTATTCTTAACATCGCCTCCATTGAAATCTGACAGCTTCTTGGTTCTGTTACTGTTTTTGTTTGGAGTTGTCTTACAGACTGAAACCTCAAGGAAACAAAACTTTTCATGGTGGGAGTTGGTGTCAGTTCCTTTACAATGCTTGCTTCACTGATGCATATCACACAGTTACTACTACAATGAGGATGTATGAGCCTATAGAACCAATGGTGTTTTTCTGATAGTGGGTGAGGCTTCCTGGGAGTTTGGCTGCCCAAGGGGTCACTTTAGAAATAATTATGAAATTTATGCAGATAACTTTTAATTTCATTAATTAGTAATAGTTTCCATAATCACGTGACTGTCCTGGGAGTGTCACAGGATTGATTGAAAACAGCACTTCAGCCACCTTAGTGCTAATGTCTCATCCGAGGTGATGAACTGAACCCTGTGGTGACTTGTACCTTCATTGACTCTGGATTTTGAGTATCTGCTGAAGTGACCTGTGAGATGCTGGAAGTAGTGAGGGTATGAACAATATTGCTCTTTTCTGACTCTAGATGAGCACTGTCAAAAAGATTAGGCAAGTCCTCCTGCCCCTCAGGAGCTTTTTCAGGGATTTTTTTCTCACTTAGTATGTGTCTGAAAACATTTCATTTTGTCATACTGAATAGTCCCCAAGTGCTAGTCTCTTCAGAAGTGACTGGCTTCTTGTGAATCACTGGCAGTCAGTGTAGACGGGACAGTTGCTGTCTAGATCTCTCAAGTTCTGTATGCGCTCCAAAATGGAAGCTCATTATTCCAAGGGAACAGAATACTGATTGGATGGGGAAAGACTGTGCATAGTGGAGTCACCAGAGAAACCAGAAGAGTTAGATGCTATATTGATAAGCAGTGTATCATTGAAGCCTTCTAGATAAAGAGCTCTCAATATTGGCATTAGAGAGTAGAGTGCTGTCACTAACGCTGGTACAGACAAATGAATCTGCTTCTGTTTGTCAGGCAATAGTGTATGGCTTTTGGTATGAGCTTTTGAGTATGTAAGGCACCCTCACAGCCACAGTGCAGGCTGTAGCATATGGGATTCCCTATTACCTCCATCTGAGTACTCATGTCTTCTGTCTGGCATTTGAGTGTGCTGCCAGATCTTATTTTTTATCATAATTCCCCATGATAATTAACCATTTTATTACTGTTCTGGCATTATGACACTTGAGGATGACACTGCTGCTGGTGAGTTTCTAGAAGTATTCTGTGGACAACGGGAATTTGTATCCTATCATGGACTGGGTTAGGATGTGAGCTTATTTCCTTTGTAGCTCACCAAGTTCTGGCTATGCTGTAAGTCTAGATCTTTCATAAGATGAGCTACTTTATAAGATGTTAGATGTGGCAGCGTCTTTTACCTAGGGAAACAATCTCCCTGTGAGCTGAATTTAAATGTGTCCTTGAGATGAATTTTCCATTTGTGAGTCTATTTGCCTTGTGATCAATCAAGTCTAAACCTTCCATTTGCTTGTGATACCTGATGTGTATGCAGAATGTGAAGAAGATAACAGATGCCATCTTGGGGAGGAACTGAGGAGGTGGCATTTGTTTCATTAAACTTTATTATAAAAAGCTTGCAAATAAAATATGCCATAAAGCTAATAAGACCCAAAGTCTATACACTGCAGTGAACTTCTGTATAGTTAGAAGAGCCATTCTGAAGGTGTGGAACTTCACATGGATTTTATATTTTTACCATTGAATGTATTTTTATGTACTTAACCATGGCCACCTCACCCCCCAAAATGACCATTAGAACTATGAAAGCAATTTTTATATCTTCTTCCAGGAGTTAATGGTTCATTCCTGTGACTCATTCCTTCATAGCAAGTAGTGTTGCTAAAGGGATCTCTCATTTTGACCAAGTTTATTTCCAGTGTTTGGAAATAAGTTTTCTGTGGAAACTTCTGGATCCTTCCTTGGGGTTTCTGTGAAACTGGGGTACCACATATGGGATGGCAGAGATAACAATTTCCTTCTTTCCTCTACTTCCTCCCCTCCCTCACCCCCCCCAAAAAAACACGTCTAGCTAGGTGGCATTCTTTTATCTTTAGAATTACAAAACCATTTTTGCCCCAGTGATGAGTTCCTGCTTTTTGTCCCCAACTTTTCCAGGTCAGGTGTAGCTGAGAAAGATTGACTTTTCCCATCCCAATTGAGACTACTTAGTGCATGACTCTTTTGTCTTTTTAAAGCAAGACGATAGTCTGTTTCTGTCACCAGGCATGGGATGCTCTTGGGGAGACTTTATCCAGGGGAGATGGTATTCTCCAGCTGAGACCATCTCTGCCTGCTGACAGCATTCCCACAGTTGAAAGAACAAATTCCTTGAAGGGAGAAACCTGATGCATTTTCTGGTCTCCAAGCCTGTTATACGTGTTAAGTTAAACTTTTCAGACAATATTTCAAGTGATAATGAATCACAATAAGTTAGTATACAATGATTATGCAAATCAGATTAACCAAGAAGTAAGGCTCTTTGTCCCAGAGTTCTAGATGTGTTACTGTGGTCACCAAAGTTACTGCAAAGCACAATGATGGTACATTTTATACATGCAAAGAGGAGGTAGAAAAGTTTTGGGATAGTTCTGGGTTTACTTAGGTTATTACCAGTTAAATTGGACCCTCCTGCACTGTATTAGTCAGTGTTCTCTAGAGTCACAGAACTTACAGAATGTAACTGTCTCTCCTCTAGCTATGAGTCTGTTATACTGACTTAGTGTCTGCACTCAAACTATGGTTAGCTGTGAATAAAAAGTATAAGAATCCAGTTAGTTCCTCAGTCCCACAAGGTCAGTTGTCTCAGCTGGTCTTCTGTAAATGCTGGAATTCTTAAGAGGTAGACTCCATGCCAGTGAAGACATGGACAAGGCAAAAACAGGCTAAGAACAAACACACCCCCTTCTTGTCCTTCCAGCGGAAGATGTGGCCCAATTAAAGTTGCGTCATCTAGCCTCAAGATCCAGATGAAAGGCATGTCGTCTTGCCTCAAATTCGGGATCACTAGTGTACCCTCTATTCCTGGATTATAGTTCTTTTCAGATACAGTCAAGGTTGACACTCAAGACTAGGAACCACATATGCTTTATTTAGAATTTGTTAGAACACACAGACTAGGGAAAAGCTGATGCCTTGGCAAGAGTAGAGTTCTCCAGAAGCTCCATTCTGTAGAAGACTTTCTGTATCAAGAATTTCTTGTTCATCAGTTGTTTAAAGGATGAAGTGTTTCCCAGACCTTGTCATGGTTGGAGATTTCCCCAGGAAGTGGATCCTGACAGGGTTGGATGCAAGGTACTAATTTAGGATTACCCTTTTGCACGTGCTTCTATAACAGGGAGTTTCAAGGGCAGGATCAAAGAACTTGCCCTATTCTATGAAGAAGAGCTATCTCATTCCTTCAATAGTCTCCATAGGGAGCTCTGGAGTAGAAATGGCCTCAAGTTGTGATGTGTTGGCCTAAAATGAGGTCTTGATACTCCAGTAAGTGGGTGTGGACTGCTCTTAAAGGATTCATCTAGGGGAGGTGGCACTCTGGAGCCAATGCCATCCCTGTCTGATTACATTCTCAGAGCTTGCCCAGTGCAGAGCAAGATACCCCTGACGGGGGAGGGAGGATGGTGATGATGTATTTCTTTACCTACTACAAAAATAGATGAGAAAAGCCATATCTCACCTGAAAAAGAATACTATGTAGTTTATTCTGAAGCCAAACACCAGTGACCAGCTTTGTTGCTACAAATCCCATGTTCCAATGTGTTACATGTAGTTCTTATTGTAATAGAACAAAAAAGTCATAAATATATTTTAACCCATTGAGTCCAACTAATGCTGTGTGTGTTCCACTGTGGGGTGGGACATTCTACAAATGTGGTCAGAGCAAGGTAAACATCATCTCGGCTACAAATCCTTACATCTTCAATGGTGATCTGCGCTGAATGTGATAGTCTGTCCAATAGTGGTTGGTTACTCCAACAGTGTTTGTGCTACTATCTGGTTGGATTTAAGGTCCATTCCAAGAGAAAGAACCCATGACTGACACTGCTTGGTGGCTTAGAGCCTGAGTCTAAATAAGCCTAGGGGAAAACCAAATATCACTGTCCTGCTACAGAAGGGTTGTCATAAAATTATTCTTCATGACTTTGCTATCTCCATAAAACAGTATTTCAGTCACCATCAGAGACACTTCTCTTGTAGTGGAGAACTAATACAGAGATCCCTAATCTGACAATGTAGAGAGTTAGATGTTGGAATACTCATCCTATATGGGATGTCTTCATCAAACCCTTCTGCTCAGGGATCAGGATCTATGCAGAAGAGGAGGTGGAAAGATTGTAAGAGCCGGAGGGGATGGATGACAGCAAGGGAAATGGTGTCTTCTCGACACAGCAGGACTGGTGCTCATATGAACTCAGACTGGAGCAGCATGCAAGGTGCCTGCACGGGTCCAAGCCATGGTGCAGCAGCCTCAGGTTTGCCTGCTGAAAGTCAACACCTGTGAGTGGAAACTGACTCTACTTTATGCCTCTTGGTCCTGGGACATAAGAGACTAGAAGTGAACTGAACAGAAAGAGTTTGAACTCTTGTGCTCTTCAGGGTTAGAGTTCCTGATCCTGAAATTTCTGAGAGCAGAAAGCAAATGCCACTTGAGTGAGTCACTCCTGCAGGTGTTGTTCATAGTAATGTAGTGCAGTTTAAAGTGATGAAATACAAAACTCTGCCTTCATGGAGTGCTATTTTAGGTCCCCCTATCTACTCCTCCAGAACTCAAAGTGGATAGAGCACTCTGCCATGGTGGTTGAGGCAGGTAATGGGTAGATTCCATGGTTATTGATCATTCCTGTGCTTTTTCTACTCAATTGGATGTCTTGTCTCCTCCCGCATGGGGTGCTGTGTTTGGGGTTTGAATGTTTCAAGTAATTGGAAGGAGAAGGTGAAGCTTCTGATCCTAGGTTATTTACTAGGATGCATGTGTCAGGTTAAAACCAAGCCCTGGTCCTGCTTGGGTTGCAAGAATCCGGTGCAGCCAAATTTATCCACAAATGGCCAATACAGCCATGTAGAGGAAGGGAGAAGTCTTTTCTGAGCTTGCTACTAATGACTGTACTGGAGTTAAATCATCCGAAGTGCTAGCAAGACTGGTAGCAGCCTTGAATCTGTGGCCATGGCAGATGAAATTGGCCATCCCTTTTTCTTACGAAACCTGCCTGTGCTAGCCTCCACTTCATTGACGTTCTACTTCAGTGCCTGAAAGGGTCATGGATCCATGGTAGTTCTTTTGGTTGGTCCATTAAAAATTCCTTGGGTCATGTGGGGAGAGAGAGACTGATCCTCCTCAATATGGGCCCTGGCAAAATGTGGTCTATTAAACCAGAATCTGTGCTGCCCTCTAGTGGAAGAAGCTTCACAGGGCTTTGCTTGTCTTGGAGTACAGGGGCTGAGTACTGTGCCCAATCACAATCAACATATTGGCACATGAACTTAGGGTATCTGATATGTCTCCAGGTGGGACCCTGGCATCAGTCCCCATCATAGCTACCACACACTGGCTTAATTCATACACTAGAGCTGTGTTCAATGCAACCACTGGGTAAAGAACATGTTCTAGACTTCAGGGAGAAGCCTGAAATGCTGAGCCTAAAGCCCCACAGGGAGGAGTCAAGGGACCTCAAACAGGACCGTCCTCATCAGAGGGTTACACACATGGCAGGTTAGCACACTGCAGTGACAGTGAAGGGCTGAATCTGCCTCCTCATTCTGAGACTTTCACCCTTCCTCAGAACTATGAGCTGAGCCATTTTCAGTGGTGGGGCTTGTGTCTGAAATTCACCCCTGTGGAGAGATGGTGTCTGCCCTGGTTCAGAAGGAAGTGCTTTGTGCCTGAGGCTGAGTGGACATGTGAAGTGGCCACTGAAGTGGTCCAGTGGAAGGAAGGCCATCTGAGGCCTGAGAAAGAGGAAATTGCTATGAGGATGGGTGTGAGGGGCGGTCATGATGCTGATGCACCCTCTTGCATCATGGGCTCTGAACTGTGAGCATCCTTGGGAGAAGAGTGATGGACACCTAATACATCCCCAAGTCCCCAATCCCCAGTGTTCCCCTTGTGTTGAGGCATTCCATCTCCCTTGGTTGATGCTCTTAAGGTAGTACATTTTTCAGATCTTTTCTCCTTTCTGCTTCCAAGAAATACCATCCACAATGGGATGGTTCAGACTTTGAAATAGGAAATGTGGTTGCTGGCTAGTGTTCAGAGCTGCTTTTTTTGGTCTTTAAACTCCTCTTAAGCAATACAATTGTAATTATGGGGACGTTTTGAAGAAATGATTGAGGGGAAACCATGGTTGGAATACAACCTATGAAAGTAACTGTTTTTAAAAATGTTTAGAAAGCTTCTTTGTATTAAAATCTTTTTGTTTAAAGAAAAAGTTCAAATGCCAAAATAGGTGACCATTACAACAGTTTATGTGCCAAGAGAAGCTCATAGTTGAAGCTGGGTATGTGAACTCATACCTGGAATCTTTACACACAATTAGCAGAAGGATAGCCAGAATGTAGAGGCCAACCTGGGCTACATGTGGAAACACTATCTCAAAATTGCTATACATTCAGAAACTTACTTCATGGTCCCACATCAAGAAGAGTCAGTATTGTCTCAAGACTGTAACTAGTTCTGCCTCAACTCACAGGGGAGCTTGGAAGGAAGCAGTGTCTAGAAGCTCTCAGCTCAAGTGTGCACTGAGATGAGGTGTCAGCTCAGGGCCAGGATTCTGACTTGTGTTTTCACCAAGGTCACACACTCTGTTCTGGTGTTGACACTGAAGTCCCCTGAGCCTTTGTTTCCCCTCAATGTTGGAAGCACTCCTTGCTTATGCAAGCTTCTCAAACTGCATTCATTTCTTCTGAATTTGAGCAGTCTAAGTGTGGTGGTTTGCAAGAGAATGACCTCCCAGGCTCATATGTTTGGAGGCTTGTCACTGGGGAGTTGCTACTTTATCATCCCAGGTCTTAAGGATCCCCTGGCCACCACAGCCATGCACCCTAGGACAAGTACTTCCAGGTCATAGGCAGGTGCAGTCACCTGCCACCTCACTAGCAGCTGTGCTTCAGGGCATGGCTCAGACAGCCACCCACTACATCCATGGAAGTGAGTCTGTGTAGAAAAGGTGAACACACATCTTAGCAACAGTCCTCAATTTGTTTTTAAGTGACAGATAGTATCATACTGTTCTTTGAAGAGGCTTTCAAAGGATTCCATGGATTCTTTATTCAGCCAGGAAAACCATCCACCTACCAAGCCACAAAGTTTTTCATAGGTCCTTTGTTGGCAACAACAATCAAGTATGCTGCAGAAGTCTGTTTGGCTCTCAATAAGCTCTATTTTGAGAAATTTGTGTGTGCATCTGAGGGAAGAAGTTTCTTTAAAGTGTGGGATCTGAATAGGAACTGTTTTGCTATTAATGTAGCCTCTTGCCTGTGTTTCTTCCTCAAAAGAGGAGTACTTCTTGCATTAAGATGAGTACTTCTTGCCACATTCAGCACAACTCCAGGGATGAACCCGAGTGGGGTGGCAAGAAATGGAGAGAAGACATCCACAAGGCAGCAAAGCTGGGGTGGACTGGGTTTTCTGATGGAGAAGCCTCAGAATCTGGATGGAAACTCGGGGGTATTTGTAATATAGAGGTGAGCCAGGAAAGTAAGTTGAGCTAATCTCCATAGGAACAGTCTCTTAGGGAGCAGTCTTCAGCCCTAAATATCCAGGAGACAATGATATAATGTACTTTTCCTGCACATGCTGTCAATATCTATACACAGAGGAGATACTTGCCATCCCTCAGTCTCATCCCTGTGGTGGGGGGGTGAGATGGGGTGTTGCCATTTTGCAGTGAGTCTGAGGCTTTGGTCCTGACATGTCTAGCTCATATCAACAGACCCATTCAGGCCTTCACATATTCAGCTTCTGCTCCCTACTCTGCCTGACCACTGGACTGTGCTCTTCAATGGCTCCAAGAAGGACATAGCCCATCCCCTGATAGATGTCTGAAGTTTTATAATGCTTTATCATTGCTCTAAAGTTCTTGATATGGCCCTGTGTTTGGAATTAATACCAGGGTCTTCCAGAATCTTAATTTTCCTGTTTTGATTGTGGCTTTCAATGCAGGGTCAGTAACAGGCCTCACTGTTTTCCTAGTTTTCTGGTTGTGAGGTTGTTAACTTCTTTTGAAGTGGGGAGTATTTTCAGTCATTTGTCTAGCCAGTTGCTGGAACTCTAGTCACCAATGAGGCTACTGGACACATGCTATATTTGGAGGCTCTCCTCCTATGTCCCTTGGTGATGTGGATATTTTTTAGCTTGATCAAGACTGGTGTGTTGAGAAGCTCAACAGAACTAACACTCCAATGGATCCGAGAACACTAGAAAATAGAATAGCGACTGATGGGAGCAGCAAAGGGTAGAAACACATAGAGAAATCTGTTCTGTCCTCTCTCCCCAGGCCTGCTCCTTCCCAAAGCACATCTATAGGGGACCTTAGATCCCATGGGTAAGGGATGCTGATGAGCTGGAGTATCCATCCACTCCAGGCTTCTCTACTCCTCTTGATTCCTGAATGGAGGAGTGAACTCTGCCCCATAGATTGCCTTGGGGGAGGCTTAAGTATAGTTGAATTTCATCTGAGCTCTGCCTGCTGCTAGCAGGAACTCTGATCTGCTTCCCTGTGAGTTGAGTATTCTATGTGTAAGGGGAACTGAGTTGTAGGTCTGCATCTGAAAAAGGAGGACTATTGATTGACAAGGGTAACCATAACCAAATAACTCCAAACCCGAGTGGCCTAAAGAACAGAAATCTGTCTTGAACAGAAAGCCAAATGAAGGGAATCCTAGGGTTGTTTTCTTCTGAGACCGAAATAGAAATCTGTTCAGTCCTCTCTCTCATCAGGCAAGAGGCAGTCATGATGCTGATGTTACCTCTTGCCTTGTAGGCTCTGAATGTGAGCATCCTTCGTCTCTTTTGAGGAGAGAGGGATGAGAAATACTAGAAATACCTAGTTTTCGAGAAGAAAGAAACACAGGATAGCTTTGGGAAGAGGAGGGTCAAAATCCAAAGGCCTTTTCCGTTTACTTAAAATGGCTTTTCATAACAATGTCAAAGGGGCTAAAGACCTCGCCCTTGCTTGATCAATGCACATTGTACAGCCAAGTGTAGATCCTTCCAAACACTTCATAACCACACCTGTGGTCAAATCATCTCCTTATGAAGCCCTGCTGGGCAAAGCAAGCTCAGATTCTTGGACCTTGAGTAAGTTTTCACTAGGAAACCTCTGTGGGTTCCAACATAAAATTATTGTGTCAAACAGGTGAGGTAATGTCACCATCACTGTCTCCCATCCAAGTACTAACCAGGCCCGACCCTGCTTAGCTTCCGAGATCAGACAAGATCAGGTGCGTTCAGGGTGGTATGGCCGTAGACAATCACCATCACTGTCAATACCTGTATCTACTATGGGCAATCAGGTCATATCTAAGTGACATGAGTAATTTTGGGCCTTTGTGGTGCTATGGTATGGAGCATAAGAGACTGATTCCATCACAATAATCTATAAGAAGAGACTGTCAGCTCGGCCTTTAGGGATGAGACTGTGTGTGTTGGTTCTGGGGAAATGGCTCAGAGGTTCTTATAGGAGGCTGTAAGAAGTGGAACATAAGAGCTTATGGGTCTGACATATATACTCTGGTTTGTCACCACAACACGATGCTTTCTTCTAGCAGTTGACTCTGCACAGCCTGAGACCAGGGTCTCATTCATACTATAGGAAACACTTAAACAACAGAATTATCAAGAGGGCCATTCCCCCTATCATTCCCCATGCTATAATTTTTGAAGGGTCAAAGATTGCTAAAATTTGGGATCACATAAAATCAAAGATTACCATAGACACCTCCAGTGGTTTCACATGTGGAGTTCAGCCTTAAGATTTCCTTAGAGAGTTGTACCGCAGATTTAAGAACTCTTTGTTCCATGGTCCCAATAATGATTTCCCTTAACCAACTCTTGGCTTGTGTTATATTCCAGACCACATAAGGGGCTAAGAAAATTAGAATTAGGGATCACAGTTTCCCCTTACCAACCATCCTAATGTCTGGATTTCTTCAGCCAATAAGTCTATTTGTTGTTGTAAATTAAGTATAGCAGAATGAAAATGGACATTGATTAGTCTTTGAGTACTTAATGCTCAGGCTGATTCTTCTATGGCCATATTAAGTGTAGACACGGTGGCCCATTTGGATCAGAAAGACACTGTCTGCCACCCAACCTGCCACAGCTAGCAGATGGCAGTCATTGTGGCTGCCATTCTTTAAAGTCTTTTTACTCTAGTCCACTCTATCAGTTCCACTCTATGATAGTGTGTTACATTAGTGGTATCCAAATGAAAGCAGGAGTACATAGGAACAGTGCGTGAAGGGCCTGTTTGCTTTCCATCAGTTACTGAGCCAGAATATTGTCTTGATGCAATTCAGCTCAGGCTGTGAAGAATTGGTTAATATAAAAAAAGAGGGTTCTTACACAGATGGGGGTGCCTTTGAAGGTAAAATTCTTTTGTTGTTTAATAGAAATGGAGGACTTAACTGATTCATTAGCAGTAAAGGATCCATTAAAATAACACCCACCCCCCACTCAAAAACAGGAATGCTCTCATATCTAAGCAAGCATTGGGTCCCCATAGTGACCAATTGCCAAACATAGGCCTAACAGAAACTCTGGGAGTGGGAGAGAAATTAAAGGGGTCTAGTGTGTCATTGGCCCATGGTGCTGAGAGCCAGATCCATAGGTCCTTTTCCCCTTTCACTTTGTAGGGCAGGGAGGCTGAGACGAGAGTCCCAATTGGTTGGCAACTCGGCATCAGTGGGGTAGTCTTGCATTTTTTGACAAAAGAGGTCAAGGGCGGTTTAGTGGCATGTGTGCCCTTTGTATGTGAACTTGTAATGGCGGGCCCTGTTAAATCGAGGCCTTGCACTGTTCCTGTAGTTCCATTTCCTTTAAAATCCCCTGTGGAGTAGGAATAAAGGGGAATGTAGCCTGTATTATTGCAGCACACATCAAAATAGATGGCTTCTGTCAGGTTTCCAAGTCCAGCAGTATAATTCACTGCCTTTAGCAGCGAGCTGAATGGGAGGCCCAAGATTCTATTGGTGGTGTATATACTGGGAACGGCAGGGGCAGTTACTGAAACCAGCATTGGTATAGGAGGGACTGGGACAAGTGCCCAAAGATCTTTGGCCTGAATAATCATTGGTAGGATCAGTAGCAGAACTATCAGCAAAGGGAGAGGTCCTCCTTGAGATGTTCTTGATCTGTAGCAGGCTCTATGTCTCTGATTGGCATCCATATTGGCTTAGCTTGACCCTGTGGAAACACACAAGTATATCCTCACCCACATGTTAATAAGGGGGCAGGAGATTGCCTGAGATTAGATATAGGGTCTCTCCATCTGACTAGAGGGAGTGGTATTTCTCTGGGGGGAGAGACCCATTGCTTATAGGTTGGACTCAGGCCTTTATCATCAAATGACATGATGTTTCTCTTCAACAGGACCAAGTGTGGATCCCTCCTCAATTTCTTGGGTGTTTTCTGTAAATCATCCTTTAGTGAGAGGTTTGTTCTTTCTACAATTGCTTGTCCTTGGGGGTTATATGGAATACCTGTGGTGTGTTCTATTTTCCATTGCCTAAGGAAATTCTTAAATTGTTGAGAGGTGTATGCTAGGCCATTGTCTGTTTTTATGCTCCAAGGCACTCCCATGACCATCATAGCAGCTTTTAATGCCTTGATTGCTTGGGTGGCTTTTCCCCCAGTCTGTGCTAGGGCAAAGGTAAATGGGGTAGGAAAACAGAGAACTGAGAAGAGGGGTCTAATCACTGAAAACGGGAGAACACCAAAGGGGGCATCTTAACATGCTGTATTGATTCTGGGATTGGGACAGGAAGTAGGCCAGCACTAAAAGAAAAACAACCTATGTTGGGGGCCAGAATGTTGCTGGCTCTGCAGCTGGAGTCTCGCTGTCCCTGATCCTACAAGCAGGGGATGTGTAGAGGAACAGCCAATGACACAGACTCTGGGAAGCTTGCAAGCAATCTCTCCCTTATTAAACAAAGGACTGAGGTATTTATGTGAGGTCTGGTTGGCAGGCTTTGCTTCTAGCTATTGTGGCAATTCTTGGTTGGTTCTGGGGCTGCACATCAGCACCTTCCAGTTTGGAGTTTGTGGGTCATATTTCCTCTAGCCAGAGTGCTCTCTGTGCATGTCACATCTCTTTGTTTGCTTAAGGCATGACCCAATGCTTTCAGGCTTACCCACCTCACATGGAATCATTTGAAAGTCTAGTCAAAGAATAGTAAGAACAGAATGTGCAGATACTGCATTAAGCCACAATTTCTAAGAAAATGACAGCAAATTTTGGTCCTTGAACCTCTGGAAGGCTTGAAGCCTGAGCTAAAGTGCACTGGCAGTATACATCATAGAGCCAAGCAATGGGAAGACTCTGCTTGCCCTGGAAGAAGGCAGTCATCCTTAGAATAGGCTGTGTTTTCTTTCCTACAAGAAAGCATCCTGGGGGTGGATGTGTTCACCAAGTACAGAGCCCTGTTAGCAGCCAGGTTATGACTGATGGAGAGGTAGCAGTTAGCCACCACTCAGTCTAAAGAGACTGGATGACTCGGGAAACCTCTGTAGGCACAGCTGGTGAGAAAGTACAGTCACACTACTCTCTATCTTAGTGCTGGACTAGTCAGTTCAAAGCAAGGTGAGCAGCCCTAACCCTGAGTCTGGAGATTGGGAAGATACATGACAGCCCTGTGGCAGCACTCCCAGAATGAGGAGATGAGAGAATGAGCATGAATTGTGTAGAGCTATTTTAGGTGGGACCTTCCACTCATCCCTCTGTACACAACAAAAAAATTTTTAAGGAAAAATTGGACACAGTGGAATATATTGCATTCTATGTTGGACTTTGAAATTTTCCTTCAGTATCCCATTTGGAGTTGATGCCTCAAAAGATTTTGCATTTGCTTAGCATGTTGGAAAGCCTTCAGAGATCAAGTGCATTATTTACAAAGGTTTGTTTTATGGATCTAATGCTAGTCTGAGTGTTTTGCAGACATAGAAAGGCATCTAGATGATAATGCAAGTACAACTAATTGTGGATGGGAAATTGCTAACTAGTGTACAAGTCCAAGCACAGGAGTAAGAGATAGATGATAAAGAGGGAACAAGAAAATCCTTCAGCCTGTGCATATGTATGTTATTTATATATATATATGTGTGTATATACACACACACACACACACACACACACACACATATATATATATATACACTTTTTAAGACAAGATTTCTGTGCAGTCCTGGCTGTGCCAGAACTCAGTCTGTAGACTAGGCTGTCATTGGATCCACATCTGACAGCCTCTGTCTTTCCTATCTGCTGATATAAAAGATGTGAGCCACCTCTGCCTAGCTTGGAATTGCCTTTTTAGAAGCTGATCACTCCTCCTAATAATACTTAAATACTAGCATGTGAACATTAAATATAACCTGAGTGTGTTTTTATTTCTTGAGCTAAAAAAAGAATAAAATCAGAGACCTGTGTTTGTGCAGATTGTGTTCTGAGTATCAAGTCCCAGAACCTCAGAGGAGGGAAATGGCTGTGGAAGGGTAGGGTTAGGGGATAGTCTGGGCCTTGAGGTGGTCAGCTAAGCCTGTATATAGAGTGGCCTCATTGGAACCTCAGAACAATACAGAAGATGTCTCAGGATGTGTCTCATAGGAAACAGAGTCCAAGAATTGCCAACTACTCTATCCCCTGAAGGCCCCACTTATAAGCTACTGTCCAGGCTGAGAGATTCCCTTGTGCCTGAGGTTGGCTGCCTTTGAACACTTTGGGGAATCTCTAAGATAGTGTCTTTGATATTGGAGGGAGGTGTCTGGAGGAGATGGTCTGTGGATGTGTATGCCATCTTCCACAGTTGTTCCTATAGCAAGGGAGTGCAGGAGATGTCATGCAATTCCTCACCCTCCCCACTACCCTTCCTCTACAGAAGATGCCATGCTTTGAGGTTTCCTTCTACCAAGACAGGGAAAGGATGTGTCTCACTGCAATAGTATTGTTTGGTTTCCATAGCAGAAAACTTGAATATCCTCTGGGGTGGCCTTGACTCCCTTTGAGGGCCTGGCCTGGGAGCAGGATTTCTTCTCTTTAGAAACCCTGAGGCCTTGAACTGAAGGAGAATTTAATGATTGAAAACACAGTTCTGCTGCTCTCTGCATGGTCTAGCCTTCGCTCATGTTGCCTAAGGCACTGTTGACAGAAGAGCAGTGGGATCCTCTGGCAGCAGGTGTCAGTAGGCTTTGTGTGTTCATCCTGTGGAACCCTGGAGGTCCTGGTGATGATGATGCAGTCTGCATCCCCACAGGTCTTTTTGAGTCCCTTCCCTCCCCTGGCCTGCTGAGCACATCAGAATGTCTTGAATCCTGGTGCACCTGTCAGAAGCAGGTTTTCCTTCTTGGGACAGAGGCATCTGCTTTGTTTCTCAGAGGCATATGGTGAGATGGAAATTCACTCATGAAGTAATGAGCTAGAAACAGAACACAACACCTAGAATCTTCTCTTGTTTAATGTCATCGATATATACTCTTGTTTTCAAATATCTAGGGAGAGTTTTGGTCATGATTGGTATCCATTTCCTCACATTTCACCAAGAAAAGGTTTGTTGTCCTGTCAAAATAGGATTGTGAAGTCACTTCTGTCTCCATGATGTGGAAGTGTTGGGCCTGCCATGCTAAAGTCCAGAGCTTGGGCCAACACTGCTCAGAAGTATGGAACAGGCTGCTGGAGCAGATATTAGATCTAGAACATATTTAACATGGTTCTCTAGGCAGACTCGGAGTGATGGCTGTGTTCAGAGCTATTGGTTAAACCTGTTTGTGGGGTGGGATGTAGAAATGGTCTGACCCTTGAGCTGCTCTTATCAAGACTATGCCCACTGGGGTTTGTGAGCCTCTAACAGTTTTAGCCAGGGAAGGGTACAAGAGAATGCTCCCTGCTACTTCTGTCAGCCCTTGGGTTTATCAAGGAACTGTGACATTGTCAGACATTATCCTTCCTGTTTCCTCAAATAATTAGATCATAATTGGGGTCATGTCTTCACTCTGAGTAGAGTCGAGCAAAGATATTTGAGTCTATGAAATACTTTCTCAATGTAAAAATGATGTCTTTCATAAGTGTGCCAATGTTTCACAGTAATCTTAAGAACTGATGACCTTGATCCTCAGTTCTGCCAATGGTGCTATGAAGATAATTGTCTTCATCAAACACCTCTGCTCATACCTCAGGGATCTATGCAGAAGATGAGGTGGAAAGATTGTCAGAGTCAGAGAGGATAGATGACACCAAGGAAATGGTGTCTTCTAGACACAACATGACTGATGCAATATGAACTCAGACTGTGGAGTCATAAACATTGGTCCAAGCTAGAAGGGTCCCAGCCCTGAGAGGGGAAAGTGGACACTGATTGCCACCCCTAACCAAGAATCTACCTCCAATCGAAAGCAGCTTGCAAAGGAAAGAATTAGTTTTCCCCAATAGAGTCTCACTGGATATATATACTACCCTTTAGGGCAGGCCCTACCCACAAAGTAGATGACCAATACAAAATGAACTCCGTGTTCTATTTGGAAATCTTTTTGTCTCATATTGAATTGTTTTGAGCAGTATGTTTACCTTACTGGTCTTTATTTTTGTACATTGTTTGCAATTTTGTGTTTTTTAATCATTTATCCATGTGCTCTGCATGTATATTTCTTGGCCTTTTTGTCTGTTTTGTTTTTGAATTCTGTTTCTTTTGTTTGCCTGTTTTCTTTCTAGACCTAAAGCAAGTAGATTTGGAAGGGTGAGGAGTTGGAGCACCTGGGAAGATTGAGTGAGGGGAAACCAGGTTCAGAATATGTTTTTATGAAAATAATTATTCTCAAATAGTAAACAAAATAACAAGATTGTGAGATGAAAGAACCAAGCAATGAATTGGAGGAAGCATTAGGTGGGTAGATAATAGCAAAGTGGGGAGACATGTTAGAGACCTAGAATACTATCCAATTACATTCTTAGCTTCTTCAATGGTGTGAACACCATTCCACATCCCCAAATTATTTCCAGAATAGTCTCAAGGCCACAGACCACACAGAGGTGGGCAATGAAAAGCTACATAATGGGGCTAAAGATGCCCAAGATAATTTGGCTCTGGATCTGCAGTATTATAACCTTTCCACAGTGAGAGACACGCTAATCTATCAATACTATAGAGTATTCAGTATAGTTAACTACAGTAACTACAATCCATTCTTTCAGCTACATGGGATCCATTTCTTCACATGTTTGAAAAATGGTTCTCCACAGTTCAGACTGCTTTCTTTTGGAAGGAGTTAGGGTCCCTAAAGGGATAGACTAGTTATTGCTATTTTAACTGATCTCTACATTGACTGGAACATCCACTGTCTTCTGATGATATCCCTCCATCTTCATCCTACACTTGGTGCTTTTGTTAATGTGGGTGGATTTCCAGGTAGCACACATTAGACATTCCTCCTGAAAGTCTTTTCCCCTGGTAACCATGCTCCTCTGAGGTTGGAGTTGTATGATTCTCCTGTCCATTACTGTCAGAAACAGGAAAGGAGTGTCCAAGGTGGTCACTTGTGTGCCAAGCCCTCTTCCTGCCCCAACTGTGGCTCAGCAGGCACAGATTTGCCTGGTGAAAATTCACACCTCTGAGATGAAAATGACTCCACTTTGTGCCTGTTGGTCCTAGGATATAAACCAGAACTGTCCCTGAGCAGATAGTTTGAACCCTTGTGCTTTTTAGGGTTAAAGCTCCTGGTCCTGAAATTTCTGAGTGCAGAAAGCATCTGTCACGTGAGTAGGTCATGGGAATGTTGAGTGGGTCACTCCCTGCCAGTGTTCTTCATAGTACCACAGTGCAGTTTAAAGTGCTCGAATAAAAAACTCCTCCTCCTCCTCCAGAATTGATCAGGGTTGGCAGAGTCTTCTGGCTTGCTGAATGAGGCAGGTAACAGGTAGTTTCCATGGTTATTGATCATTACTGTTCTTTTTCCACTGTAGTGGATGTCAGGTCTGATTTTGCATGGGATGACGTGTATTGGGTTTGAATGTTCCAAGTACTTAGGGAGAAGAGGAGGTGAAGTGGTGATATTTTATTTATATTAAAATGTTATTTGTATGTTAATAAATAAAGTTGCCCAGGGGTCAGAGTTATTAGCAAGCCATAGGAAAGCAGGGCAGTTGTGGCATGTGCTTGTAATCCCAGCACTTGGTAGGGAGAGCTAGGTAAGTCTCTGTGTGTTCAGGGGTACAGCCAGTATTGGATACACATGCCTTTAATTTCAATACCAATCATAGAAAAACTGGAGGCCTATACAGACAGGCCGTGACGAGGCAGTCATGTGGTTGGGTTTACAACCAATGAGAAGGCAGAACAGGAACTCTATATAAAGACTTTAACACAGGGGTGGTTCTGGTTTGGAGAAGTAGGACCACCACAGGAGGAAGGGTAAGGTTTTAGCTCTTAGCTCTGACCTCTTGGCTTTCTTCTTTGCATTGGTTCTGTGTTTCTTATTTAATAAGAAGGTTGGTTACATCTACAGTGAAGCTTCTGAGCCTAGGATATTTACTAAGATGTATGTGTACTGTTCAAACTTAACCCTGGCCCTCCCTGGGTTGAAAGAAACTGAGGTAGCCAACTTTATCTACAAATGGCCAATATGGCCATGTAAAGAAGTGGAGAACTATCCTTTGAGCTTGCCACTGACTGTATTGAAGTTAAATCATCTGAAGTGATAACAAAACTAGCCATGGCAAACAGCAGCCTTCACAGATGATATTGACCTTGACAATCTCTCTTTTTAATGAAAACTCCCCTTTGCTAGCCTGTACTCTACCACCATGATGCTGCTTCTCACAGTAGATGAGGTTCAGCTTGAGAGGTAAAATGATATCCCCATCCTTGTGTCCTGTCTCTGTATTAGCCAATGTGTTCGTTTCTGCCTTGGACACAGAGAATAAGCATCAGGCCACCTGTTTACTGTGGGCCCATGCAAGACAATAGCAACTGCACTGAATGTTCTCTTATGCACAGGCCACTGATGCAGAAAGACATCTTTGGGGATGGGCTGTCTCCCAACTTGTGCTTCTCATATATGAGTAAATTATTTGCAGTACTTGAGTCTAGCTTGAGTCTGATCAAATTGTGACAATGTTCCTTTTTCATTCAAAGGACAAAATCCTGCCAGAGATTCTGCCTCCTGAGATCCCCATCCTCATTTCTTTCTGGGCCTTTGAATAGGCTGTAACCCAGTGAGTTTCTACATATCGGTGCTGCTGGAATGGTGATATCTGCATTCCTGCATTGGAGGCATGTCCCTTGGGTTCACCAGAAGCACTACTAATAGCTGTGGTGGGTTATAGAATGCTTAGAGAATCAGGAAGCGAATGTCATGGAGTTTTGAAACATTTCCTGCAATGTTGCTGTCTTGAGACTTCAGGGTTAACTGTGATGATTGTCTAACCTTGTGAAAGGGTTAAAACATCTCATAACTTGAGTTTTAGCTGAACCATCAAGTGTTCCATCATGTGGGGTACCATGGACAGCTCAGTTCCTCCTGTGACCCAGTAGCAATCCATATCCAGAAATTCTTTTTTTGGGATAACAGGGAATGGAATTTCTCTGGTGCACTGGGTGTCTAGAGTATGGTTTGTTAATGTTGCTGCATAAGTTTCCATGTAACTTATGTTTATTAATAACAATCCCGGGAAATGAGCTCTTCTGTTGCATAAGGTCAAGTGGCAGGGCAGCTTACACCAGCTGTCAAGTCCACTCTGGCTTGTTCTGGATTGCACTTTGACCTACAGTTTATGGACCACTTAGTAAATGGGTCTGAGCACCCAAATGTGTGAGTTTGTTACTGCTGGAATAAGAGCTTGATTGAGCACAGGCTACCTGCTTTCTGTGCTATACAAGGAATAGCAACTCACCACCCACTGCAGAGTGAGCGTGTTCTCATAGGCCAACGCCATTGATACAGCAAGATTGACTGTTAGGAGATGGACATTTCTAACTTGCCCTCATGCCACATTTAATGACCTAATGTGTGTGATGCTTATTGGTCAGTAGTCTAATGAAATTCCTCAGTGATGGAGCAGTGGCTGTGGATTTATGGTAACATGTAGAAAACATGGTGGGTGGTGTCATTAACTTGATGAAAGTGTGCTATTTTTACTGCCTGGGGAAGGCAACTCCAACCAGTGCGCCATCAACTGCTAGTTTAGTGACGTACACTGCCTTTTGCCTCATATCTTGTCATCGAGGTTTAATAAAAATACATTAAGAATGGCAGGATTTTGAATCAGGATTCAGAATTTTTTTAATTCTGCCCCACTCTAATATTCTTGCCTTCTGTCTCCTAAAGTGTGGCTGCCTGAATATATCTTTGATAAGTGTCCTTGCTAGTGGGCAAAGATGGCTATAATGATGTTTAGGCATAAATTTGGTGCACTTGTTGTATGGAATTCTACACTGTATTGGATCAAATAACTTTCTCCTAAATTTGGAAAAATTGTAAGAAGACATGAGTTCTTCTCATATTAAATGCTAAAGTACACAATTCAGTGTTAATCATATAAATGTCCAGATTCCTAGAGCTTACCAAGTGTGTGTATTGTACACAGCAAGTGAATACAACAGCTTTGTATTGCTTTTTGGTACCTCATGGTAAAAAGTGATCTGGGATTAGCAGCACCATTGTCTGTTACAGACTTGAAGCTCATTGTCAAGATCATAATTGGATCATGAGGGGAACCAGGCTATCTTCAAAGTAAGATAAGATTTATATTGAAATTAGATCACACAGCATGGAGCCAAGTTCTAACTAAGGTCCCTGTAATCTTGGTAGCAGGAATGCTGATGGTAGCAATCGAGTCAGGGTCAATGTTGACATCCCAGGGGATTTGGAGGCATAACTCAATGAGGATGAAGACCTGAGGGCTAGAAGCTGGGATGTAGCTCCCACCATGAGGAAAAAGAACAGATAGTCAAGAGACCAAGGATATAATAGCCATTCTGAAGGCTGTAGAGTAGTGCATTATCTGAGCATGTAAATACCACATGAAGATATAACCTGACAGCCTAGGTTTTCTGTGACTGTAATTCCCCATAAAGGTCAAGCCCAAGAGCTAGAAGATCTAGGGCTATAACTTTCCCATGAGGATGAAGCCTGTGGGCACTGAGAGTCAGGGCATTTCTACTTTGCTTCTGGTACTCTTGGTTACCATGCTTATAGCCTTGGAGTTCCACAGGTAGATATAATCCAATAATTCTACTATCTGCATCCATGCCCATGTGGGTAGACAGTTCTGACACACTGTGGTTGGGTGCCCTCAAAAGCTGCAGTGCCCCAGAGTGCTCTGCCTGAAATGTTTACCAAGGAAACTAGATCTCAGACGTCCTCAATAGTTTTTCTGTCTTGATGGCATTAGAATGATTGTGCCAAATGGGTGGGATAATGGTCACCATCACTGACAATACTGTATTATGGGCAATCAGGTCTTACCTAGGTGATATGAGGAATTTGGGGCTCTTGTGGAGCTATGGTATAGAGCATAAGAGACTGATCCAACACACTAATCTGTGGGAGGAGCCTGTCTTCTCTGCCCTTAGGGATGTCTGTCTTGTTTGTTGTGTCTTGGGAAATGGCTCAGAGGTTCCATTCAGAGGGTGTAAGAAGTGGAAAATAGGTGCTTATGGGTCTGACATACCCTCCTGTCACCTTAACAAGATGCTTTCTTGTAGCAGTTTGTGTTGAAACGGAGACCAGGGTCTCTCCCAGGTCTGACTTTTTAAAAATTTTTATTTATTTATTTTTCTGGGTAAGAGACTGTTAGTTTATTCGAGAGAGAAGTCGTGTGTGTGTGTGTGTGTGTGTGTGTGTGTGTGTATGTGTGTGTGGCGGGGGGTGGGGGGGGGACTGTTGCCTCCAAGAGTGACTGGACTGTGATGAGCGTCCTGGCCTCCAGTCAAGGAGGGTTTACATTATTTGAACCAAAGTCTCTGGAAGAGTCCTCCTGTGGTGGGGCCAGTGACATTGCCACACTGGAAAGAAAGACATAATCCACAGTTCTGGGAAGGTCTCACAGGCAGTGCCCCAGCTCTTTGACTTCTTGAGTTCTGATTCCAGCTAACAAGCTCACCCAGGAGAAAGGCTCAGGACTGTGGTCTGATCTCTAACACCCAGTGTAGTCACAAGCAAGGAGGCTAATGAAAACTTTCTATGGGCTTGAACCCGTGGCCAAGGCTTCTAATCTGCTGGAGCCCTCACAATGGTCTTCAGACTGAGTCTTACAGCTGGGCCAGTGGAGATAAATGCAATGATTTCTTTGGATGAGGAGGCTACATGAAGACTTTGGAAGGGGGAGCGACTTGGAGAGCGAGGGCATTATGATGGAGAATCTTTGGGGCAGCAGAGTCTAGACACGGGTTGAAGAGACTTGGTGTAGTTTGGTGTATTTCTGGGGCTCTGAGGAAGTGATCAGCTTTCAGAGAGGAGGCAGTGGCGGCAGTGGCAGAGGTGGCAGCAGCAGCAGCAGCAGGCCCTGGCTATAGGCATGCAGTGGTTAGAGGGGTCGGGTTGGAGCTCTACTTCTTGGATCATGGAAGGGGACAGAGGCTGGAGTTCTGGGCTGAGAAGTGGTAGGTGGAACGTCCTATTAGTGGCCACTCACTGCGGCCCCAGATGAGTTGGCGGGATCCTCTCCCTCTTGAGGACTGTGGCTGAAATGTCCAGGGCCAGAGCAGGAGAGAGAGAGAGAAATCAGGGGACAAGGATCCCATGAAACAAGGAAATGTGTCAACTCTCGACTTGATTGAAAAAAGCTGGTGAAATCCCATGTCTGAAGGTAGGGCACAGGAAGAGGCTGCCACATCCAGGAGCAATCACTCTTGGGCACATACATAAATATTATGGGGAAGGCTTCTGCAAAGCTATCCATGCTGGCCCAGGAGACATGGGGAGCCCTCTTGATGGATGACAAAGTACTACTGGTCTCAGGTTGGATGATGCTATAGCCATAGGCAGAAGGAGTCTGGCAACCCAGGGGTCTGGTGCACCCATGGGCATGGCACCTTCCTCCGAGAACTACCCCACATTACAGGTGTCTTTGAGGCCAGGCCGGGGCCACACACACCTATATACCTACCGCTCTCCAGGCAGTGATCCATCTCCATCTCTGTGAGTCCCAAGACACCCTGCATTACACGAGAGTGACCGATTCAGTTGAGGACAGAAAGAGAGCCAGGCATTAGAGGAACACACCTTTGATCCCAGTACTGGGGAGTCACAGGCCTGTGGTAGATATATTATGCACCTCAATAAACTGATCTGGGGGTCAGAGACAGAACAGCCACCCTATTATACATAGAGTTTAGACAGTGGTGGCCCATGCCTTTAATCCTAGCATTCCAGAGGCAGAGATCCATCCAGATCTCTGAGTTCAAGGCCACACTGGAAACAGCCAAGCATGGCAACACACACCTTTAATCCCAGGAAGTGATGGCAGGAAAAAAGGGATATAAGGTATGAGGACTAGGGACTAGAGGATTTTAGGCTTTTAAGCATTTAGGCGTTTAGCAGCAGTTCAGCTGAGATCCATTCAGATGAGGACTCAGAGGCTTCCAGTTTGAGGAAACAGAATCGGCCAAGAAATTGGCAAGGCGAGGTTGGTTGTGGCTTGTTCTGTTTCTCTGATCTTTCAGATTTACCCCAGAAACTGGCACTGAGGTTTTTATTAATAAGACCTTTTAGAGATTTGTGTTACACATGTCTTTAATCCCAGCACTAGGAAGGAAGTGAAATAGCAGGGCGGAGAAAGGTACATAAGGTGTGAGGAGACAGGACCTAGAGGCCTGTTGGCTATACCCTTCTCTTTTTCACCTTAGTGCCTCTCAGCTGAGGACTCAGACATTTAGTCTGAGGATTCCTGGAGACAGGATCTCCCCTTTGTGGCCTGAGGAGCCGCAGTGGTGACCAGTGGAGACAGAAAAAGAAAACTGTCAAGGAACTCAGACCACTGAGGTACTTGTTTCTTGAACCAACTTGAGGAGTCTAGGCCCAGTCAACATAAAACCCTCCTGGGGTCACGACAGAAGGGAGAGCCACAACTCATGCCAACGGAACTCCTCCCCAGAAGACAGAAGTAGGGACCAAGAAAAATGCAGAGCAAGGAAAAGATTCTGGAAATCCCCACCTCCTGGAAGAAGGAGCCCTGAAAGAGCTGTTCCCCAGAGTTCTACTCTGGAAGAACCTGCCAGGAAGGAGGAGGAGGATGAGCAGGACCCATTGCTTGTCCTAACTGGGGGAGCTTCTATTCCTCCTGCAAAGCTCAGGAGGATGCAGGAACAGACCAGTGATAAAAACAGCTTAGCCTACCAGATGCTGAACTGGGAGGCCCTGAAGAAGTCAATCCAGGGCTTAATAAACAAGATTAACATTGCAAACCTCAGCATTGTTAGCCAAGAGCTCCTTCAGGAAAACCTAGTCGGGGGGAGAGGACTGCTGTCCAGGTCTGTCTTGCGGGCACAGAGTGCTTCTCCAATCTACACTCAGGTATATGCAGCTCTGGTTGCCATCATCAACTCAAAATTCCCACAGACTGGAGAACTGGTCCTCAAGAGACTGATCCTGAACTTCCATAAAGGCTACCAAAGAAATGACAAGCCTCTTTGCCTAACTGCTTCCAAATTTATGGCCCGTCTTCTTAATCAAAATGTGGCCTATGAGGTGCTGGGCCTTCAGATGCTCACTCTGCTACTGGAGAGACCAATGGATGACAGCTTTGAGGTAGCTGTGGCCCTCCTCAAGGAGTGTGACCTCAAATTAACCCAGGTGTCCCCAAGAGGAATCGATGCCATCTTTGAATGCCTGTGAAACATTCTCCATGAGTCTGAGGTGAAAAAAAGCGTTCAGTACATGACTGAAGTGATGTTTGCTGTCTGGAAGGACAGATTCAAGGACCACCCTGTTATTCTGGAAGGACTCGATTTAGTTGAAGAGGATGATCAGTTCACCCATATGCTCCTCTTGGAGGATGACTATGATCCAGAGGATGTTCTCAATGTTTTCAAGATGGGTCCTAGTTATAGGGAGAATGGAGAGAATTATAAAGCGGTTAAAAAGGAAATTCTTCATGAAGGAGACAGTGATTCAATCACAGACCCAGAGGCTGGAAGTAGTGAGGAGGAGGAGGAGGAGGAGGAAGAAGATGAAGATGAAGAGGAGGAAGGACAAAAAGTAACCGTTCGTGACAAAACAGAAATGGATCTAGTCTCATTTCGCCGTACAGTATACCTTGCTCTTCAGTCCAGTTTAGATGTTGAGGAATGTGCACACAAGGTGCTGAACAGGGAGTTGGTTGAGAGCCAAACACAAGAGCTGTGCAGAGTGATTGTTGATTGCTGCGCCCAGCAGAGGACGCACCAACCATTTTTTGGTTTGTTAGGTGGGCGGTTGTGCATGCTGAGAAAAGAATACTCAGAATCCTTTATGAGGCTACTGAGAGAACAGTATGACAGGATCCACTGCTTAGAGACTAACAAACTGAGAAACATTCCTCAGTTCTCTGCTCACCTTTTGTGCACGGATTTACTTCCGTGGAGGGTTCTTGACTGCATGAAGCTGAGTGAAGAAACAACTACATCATCTAGTAGAATTTTTCTCAAAGTCTTTTTCCAGGAACTATGTGAATCCATGGGCCTTCCTAAACTGAAGGCAAGGTTCAAAGGTGAAACTCTATAGCCATTCTTGGAAGTACTATTACCTCGAGACAATCCACAGAATACCCGGTTTGCCATCAACTTCTTCCATTTTATGGGTCTCGGGCGATTAACTGCTGAGCTGAGAGCAAGGTCTGAGAGAGACAGAGCTCAAAACTCAAGAAATGCTCACTGGAGAGATCCCCTAGCAAGGTGCATGGCCAGCAGAAGCCTTCCTTCCCAAGACTATTGTTACAGTAGAGTTGGGAATGGCCGAGACCGAGACAGGCACAGAGAGCTGGCAGACGAGCATGCTGGGCCAATGGGGAAGCGATGAGACAGAAGAGAGTCTTTTTCTCACATGGAGAAGCAAAGGACCCGAAATCAGGACAGTGCCAGCCTCAGATGAAAGATGACTCTAAGGCAAGGGAAGGGAGTAGAGGACATTCAGGCCCTGAAAGTGAGGACCACAGGAATCAGAATGGTGCTGAGAGACGATGGGAAAACTGGACCAGATACTCTGAACATTGAACATTCAAGAGAATCAAGAAATCAGGACCAGAGGAGAGGAAAGTCTCCAATGAGATGAAAATAATTCCAATGGCAACTGATTGGGCCTGACATTCACTCACTTCCAAGGCCTTTTCTACATTGATGGGTTGTATAGAGAACTCTTGTATAAAGTAGGTGTTTGCGTCTGTACATTTTAAAGATGTTTACTTTTGGATATGTTTTATGATTGATACTTCTCTAGGTCTTCTGTAAATCATAACAACAGAGTGGTAATTGTTACAAATGCTCATTGAAAAAAATGTGATATATTATGTACCCTAATACAATCTGCCTGGAGGTCAGAGAACAGAACAAGTCACTAGAGGAAACATAGAGGCCAGGGGGTGGCAGCACACACATTTAATCCTAGCAGTAGGGAGGCAGGGACCCTTCTGGGTCTCTGAGTTCAAAGCCACCCTGGATTATACAAGGTTGATTCAGTCTAGGAGAGAAACAGAGCCAGGCAGTAGAGGCACCCACCTTTCTTCTCAATACTCATGAGTCACCCCTTTAATCCCAGCACTAGGAAGGAAGTGAAACAGCAGGACAGAGAAAGGTTTGTAAGGCGTGAGGAGACAGTGACAGGAACTAGAGGCCTGTCCCTGTAGCAGCATACTTCCTTGCTAACATACCTCCTCCCTGCCTGACCACCTGTTTCTTCTGTCTTTTACCCATTAAGTCCTTTGTTACCACATGTGTCTCTGTATTTTTCTTTTGTTTTTTCTTCAGATGTTCCCCCCTCTCCAGGACACCTTAATCTTTCCATCTCGTGTTAACAATGCCTTGTTTGCACACATCCTGAGACTGGTTGTCCCCACCTGTTGCTGCCGGCAGGTAGTGGAAGCTCTTTTAGAATGAAGGATCTCTTTCCCTAGAATGAAGGATCTCTCCCCCTAGAATGAAGGATCTCTCCCCCTAGATGCTGTGTGCAGGCCAGGTAGAAGGAAGGGCCCACTTTCCTTTCCATGGCCTTGTGCTGTCTGTTAATTCTTGGCGCTCCACACCTTGGTACTTGGGATGAAAACATATTCTCAGCTAAAGCACATCTTACCTTCAAAAAGAAATGGTTTCACTGAGAGGTTGGTGGTTAGTTGGCTTAGAAATTTATAGGATTACAGTGTGTGCCATATATATGATGCTTACTATGTTGTGTCAGCTATTAGGTGCTGTTTAGCAGTTCTTGTCTAGCAACAAGTATGGTAGTGTAATGTGTAACAGAAGAAGGTGTGGCATATAAGGTCTTGTTTGGATCAGGGCCATCTGTAGCAGTAAGTGCTTTGGACCTAAATTTTTTGTTTTTGTTTTTGTTTTTTTTGTTTTTCGAGACAGGGTTTCTCTGTGTAGCTTTGAGACTTTCCTGGAACTCGCTTTGGAGACCAGGCTGGCCTTGAACTCACAGAGATCTGCCTGTCTCTGCCTCCCGAGTGCTGGGATTAAAGGCATGCACCACCACCGCCCGGCTTGGACCTGAATTTTTTAAATATTTATTGTGGACTGGGTGGGACACAAGAAAACTTCTAGCTACAAATGGCATCCAATGTGGGGTATGAACTTCCACCCAAAACCTGAAAAAGCTTTTAAAAGTGTTTCTAAAATGGAGCCAAGAGCACCTTCTTAGTTGTGTCTCTCAGGAAAGCTGTGATACAGAGACGTTGTGGTGGGCTGACTTGAGCCACAGTATGGTGGTTTCACAACACACAGGCTTTAGCCAAGTATCCTGGTGGATTCTTGGTGTGGTACACAGCAGCATCTCTAGGCCACACAGTACACTGCATGGTGGATTTAGCTTTTACTAGTACATAAAAAAAAAATTTTGTTTTTTCTGGACTACACGTTGTTTTAATGAAGGCATAGACCCACTGCTTCTGAGAGTTGATGGTACACATGGCCCCGAGCTGGAGGTGAATTACCTCTGCCATGTTGAAAAGCTGAGGTGGGCAGAGTCAGCAACCAAGTCTTCAGCTTCAGTTCTAGCCACTGCAGTTTAAAGCAATAGATTCACAATAAAACAGATTTGGATGAGATAAAACCTAAACTGTTTACAGTGTGTGTAAAAATGTACATAGGCTTAAAAGAAAGATAAAAAGGATAGACAGTTATATAAAGAAATAGAAAGTTTTATAAAATAAAATCTTTGCCGGGTGGTGGTGGTGCACGCCTTTAATCCCAGCACTCGCTCTTGTTTAAGGTATTATGTGTGTATAACTCATTTAAAATTGTAATGTATCATTAAGAAACACAGATTATGCCGGACAGTGGTGGCACACTACTTTAATCTCAGCACTTGGGAGGCAAAGGCATGTGGATCTCTGTGAGATCAAGGTCAGCCTGGTCTACAGAGCGACATCCAGGACAGGCACCAAAACTACACAGAGAAAGCCTGTCTTGGGAAAAAAAAATAGTTAATCATCTATGATGGTCAAACTTATAGTCATTAGTTTAGTTTTCTAGGTATACATAGATATATTTTAGATAGATAGGTAATCTTCAAACACTTCAAAGACCTACAGAATATGACATTTAAAATGTTTTAAAAAACTTAGACTTTTCTGGACAGTGAGACATGTCTGCTTCTAACAGGACCGATTTACTTCAGATAGGAGGATAGGCATTGAAGACACTCCATATGGAGTTTATCTTCTTCCTGGCAAAAATAGTCAATTGGGCAAGAAACTGTTCTTGCCTGGACTGCTTGATATAATGTATCAACTAGATATGCAGGACCCATAGGAAGGTGACCAACTGAACTTTGCAAGGCAAAATGGTCCTTCAGGTTCTTGCTTTGCAGACGAAACTGCCAGATATTCTACAGGACACAGAGGAAAGTGACTGAGAGACTCTAGGTGCATGGCCTGAAAATGGATGCCCCAACATTACAAAAGAACTTTAGGTAACTGTCCAGGCAGCCAGCTGTCTCTGTCATTCTAGATTTTTGGAAGGTGCTTATAATGCACTTCTTGTTTACTTAGGTAATATTATATCCTTCTGAGGTCTTTGATGTAGTTGAAGACTAGATAGTTATAACTATGGTTTTCCTTGGTTATGATAATAGATAAGGTAGATATGAAACCTTAGACTCACAAATATAGGATAAATAAATATTTTCTTTAAATTTGCCAAATATAAATAGACTAGATATTATAACTGTAATTCTTGCTTGATAATTGTTTTGTTATGTATAATTTTATTATGTTAAAGTTAAAAATTTCCTTTTTAATTAAACAGAAAATGGAAAATGCTGGTTTAATAAAATGCTGATTGACCAGTAGCCAGGCAGGAAGTATATGTGGGATAAGCAGACAAGGAGAATTCTGGGAAGAGAAAAGCTGAGTCAGGAGACACCAGCCTGTTGTCCAGGGAGCAGCATGTAATGGCACACAGGTAAACCCATGGAAAATGTGGTGACATATAGATTAACAGAAATGGGCTGAGTTTAAGTGTAGGAGCTAGTCAGTGGTAGGCCTGAGCTAATGGCCAGACAGTTATAATTAATATAAGCCTCTGTGTGTTTACTTGGGTCTGAGTGTCTGCAGACTGGGTGGGACACAGGAAAACTTCCAGCTACAGTGTTGAAATGCAAAAATAAAAATAAAAAAGCACCCCTGAACATTAACAAGCAACTAGACTTCTTTTTTCAAAGTCTGAACAATCCCATTCTGGATGGTATTTCTTGGAAGCAGAAGAAAGAAAAGACCTGAAAAATGATCTACCTATAGAGCATCATCACAGGCGAGATGGGATGCCTCAACACAAAGTGGACACTGGGTACTTGGATATGTACTAGGTCCATCACTCTTCTAAGGATGCTCACATTTCAGAACACACAATACAAGAGGTTGCATCAGCATCATGACTGCCTCTTGCACCCCATCCTCATAGCAATTTCCTCTTTTTCAGGCCTCAGATGGCCTTCCTTCCACTGGAACTTCACATAACCACTGAGCCTCAGACACAAAGCACATCCTTTTGAACCAGGGCAGACACAATCTGTCCACAGCAGGGATTTCAGACACAAACCCCATCAATGAAAACCGCACAGCTCATAGTTCTGAGGAAGGGTGAAAGTTACAGAATGAGGAGGCAGATTCAGTTCTTCACTATCATTGCAGTGTGCTAAACTGCCATGTGTGTAACATTCTGATGAGGACTGTCTGCTTTGAGGTCCCTTGACTCCCTCTGTGTAGCATCTGAGGCTTCTCACTGAGGTCTAGAACATGGTCTACACATATACACAATGGTTGCATTCAACACAGCTCTAGTTTATGGATTAAGCCTATGTCTGACAGCTATACTGGTGACTGATGTTGAGGTCCCATGTAGAGACTTTTATCAGATACCTAGTCTACCTGCATAAGCCAATATATTGACTGAGATGGGTAAAGTGCTCAGCCTTTTGAACCCTAAGTCAGCAAAATCCTATGAAGCTTCTTCCGCTAGAGGGCAGTACAGAGTCTACTTTAATATAACCATAGTCCTGCCATGGGCCAAATTTCACATGGTCAGTCTCTCCCTTCCCACATGACCCTAGGAATTTTTAAATGAACCAACCAACAGGACTGCATCAGACCCCTGACCTTTGCAGCCACTGAGGTGGAATGTCAAAGTATTGTCATTGAAACGGATATCACGGGCCAGCCACCCAGAGACACAGTAAGCCACAGATGTAGTAGGAAAGAAAGGCATATAAACAGAGAAAGATAAAAGGCAAGAGGCAAAAGATATATGGGATAATTTAAGGTAAGAATTTGACTGGAAATTAACCCAGCTAAGGCCTGGCATTCATAAGAATAAGCCTCTGGGTATTTATTTGGAAGAAGGATGACTGTCCCCCTCCATTCCCAAGGAACCAAAGAGTAAAAAGTAAAAAAAAAAACAAACCCTCCATCCTTTGGTCAGTTTTAAAGGGGACAAGGAGATAGTACTCTATTAGGAGGGAAAGGGGGACAATCCACATGAGGTGAGAGGAATGTTACAAGGAAAGCAGCAGAAAGCAGCTCAGGAGAGGACTGAGCACTCCACAGCCTTGTACTTGCTCCACCTGCCAGGTTTATTTCCCTATGACTGCAGGAATCCCTCAAGAGTCAGAGCTGGGCATGAGACCCTGGTCTCAGGATTTGCACCATCAAACTGCAAGAAGAAAGCATCCTGTTGCCATGACATTAAGATTGGCTATCTTGGGCTGGATAGATGGCTCAGAGGTTAAGAGCACTGGCTGTTCTTCCAGAGGTCCTGAGTTCAATTCCCAGCAACCACGTGGTGGTTTACAACCATCTGTAATGAGATCTGGTGCCCTCTTCTGGCTTGCAGGCAGAATACCATATGCATAATAAATAAATATTTTTTAAAAAAAAGATTGGCTATCTCAGACACATGAGCACTTATATTTTATTTTACACCCTCTGATCAGAAACTCTGAGCCGTTTTCCCAGACTCAACAAACAAGACAGACTCATCCCTATGGGCAGAACCAATGGTCTCTTCTTACAGATTAGCATGTTGGGATTAGTCTCTTATGTTCCATACACTAGCACCACAAGAGCCCAAAATTCCTCATATCACCTAGGTAAGAACTGATTGCTCATAGTAGATAAAGTATTGTCAGTGATGGTGACACTATCCTAACTGTTAGACACAATCTTTCTAATGGCACCAAAGACTAGAAAAACTACCTACGTCTTCTGAGACCTGGTTTCCTTGGAAGACTATTGAAGGAGAGCACTCAGAGGCATCACAGATTTTGAGGGAATCCAACCATAGTGTGGCAGCAACCTCTACCAACATGGGCATGGATGCAGATAGTAGAAATATTGGATATATTCCACCATAGGAACCACAAGGCTAGAAACATGATAACCAAGAACAGCAAAAGCAGAGTAGGTTTAGTCTGGCTCTCAGAGCTCACAGGCTTCATCCTCATGGGAAAGTTATAGCCCTAGATCTTCTAGCTCTTAGGCTTTATCTTCATGGGGGAATTATACTCACAGGAAACCAGGGCTGTCTGACTGTATCTTCATATGGTATTTATATGCCCAGTTGATCCACTACTCTGATGCTTTCATAATGGCTATTACATCCCCTGGCCCATTGACTATCTGCTCTTTATCCTCATAGTGGGAGCTGCATCCCAGCTTCTAGCCCTCAGATCTTCATCCTCATTGAGTTATGTCTCCAGATCCCCTGGGCTCTCAACATTGACCCTGACTCAATTGCTTCCATCAGCATCCCTGCTTCCCAGCTTTCAGGGCCCTTAGATGGGACTTGGGCTCCATGATGTGTGATCTAATTTCAATATAAATCTTATTTCAATTTGAAGATGCTGTTCCTCCTCCTAACCAATCATGAACTTGGTAGTGAGCTTTAGCATCTATAGTATACAATTGTGGTGCTAATCCCAAGTTACTTTTTACCATGAAATACCAAGAAGCAATGCAAAGTTGTTGAATCTGCTTGCTGTATACAATACACTTACTTGATTAGCCTTGTCTTGTTCCTGATTTTAGTGGAATTGCTTGAGTTTCTCTCCATTTAATTTGATGTTGGCTCTCAGCTTGCTGTAAATTGCCTTTATTATATTTAGGTATCTTCCTTGTATTCCTGATCTCTCCAAGACCTTTATCATGAAGGGGTGTTGCATTTGTTGAAGACTTTTTCAGCATCTATTGAGATGATCATGTGATTTCTTTCAGTTTGTTTATATGGTGGATTACATTGATAGATTTTTGTATGTTGAACTATCCCTGCATCTCTGGAATGAGACCTACTTGATCATGGTGGATGATTTTTTTAGTATGTATTGTTGGATTTAGATTGCCAGTATTTTATTGATTACTTTTGCATCAGTGTTCATGAGGGAGATTGGTATGTAATTCTCTTTCTTTGTTGCATCTTTGTGTGGCTTGGGTAACTAGCTTCATTAAAAGAGTTTGGTAATGTTCCTTCTGTTTCTATTGTGTGGAACAATTTCAGGAGTATTTGTACTAGCTCTTCTTTGAAATTCTGTTAGAATTCTGCACTGAAACCACCTGGCCCTGGGCCCTCTTTGTTTGGGAGACTTTTAATAACTGCTTCTATTTCCTTGGGGGTTATAGGTCTATTTAAATTGTTTATCTGGTCTTGATTTAATTTTGATATGTGGTACCTATCCAGAAAATTTTCCATTTCTTTTAGATTTTCCAATTTTGTGGAGTACAGGTTTTTGAAGTATGACCTGATGATTCTCTGGATTTCCTCATTGTTTTGTCTCCCTTTTCATTTCTGATCTTGTTAATTTGGATATTCTTTCTCTGCCTTTTGGTTAGTTTGGATAAGGGTTTGTCTAATCTTGTTGGTTTTCTCCCAAGAACCAACTCTTGGGCCTGTATGGTCTGCTGACTTTGTTAATCATGGTTGATATGAGCCCTTTCCCATCTGGACTGCTCAGCCACCTTCATCCAAAAAAAGGATTCTAAACCTAGCCTCATCACTACAGTGTTGCAATGTTGGGTCCCCTAGATTCCTCAAGGCAAATGTGAGAGCCAGAACACTCTTCTGTGAAGCAGCTCCTAGACTGACTATGCAGGTCAGGGTCCTTCCACCACACCCTTTCACATGTTTCCTGAGAGATGTGCAGTTCATACAGTGGCTGCTGAGATAGATTAGTGACAGATGCTCAGAGCTCTTTGTCAGAAAGATTATTGGCTGATTTGTAGGACAGAGGGTAAAATGTCTCACCAGTTGGGAATGTCTTAAGTGAGAAAGTTGGAATGCCTCTTGATGTTTCAGTCTAAAAGATTAGGGAAAGTGACATCATTCAATTTCCTAGTTTTCTTGGTTTCTGGACATGACTGGTACCTTCATAATTCCAGACTATTCTAGGGGATGGATCTACCGAGAAGCTATCTCAGGGTCAATGATACAAACTTTGGTAGTTTAGGGAACATAGTGCAAGTGTTACAGTTTGGGAAGAAATTATATCCCTGCCTGTCAGAAGTCAGGCTGTACCTGCAAGTGTTACAGCTCTGAAGGGAAAGGTATCCTGACCTGTCAGGAAGTTGGGCTATACCTACCGCAATGTAGGGGAGGTATTCTGAATACCCGCTGTTGTTAAAAATGTCAGGTGAGAGCAGACAAACACACCATGGGACAGGGTTCAGGTTGGAGGTTGATTAAGGGGGAAGACAAGAGCTGAGAAGAAAAGAGAAGGGAGAGAGATGAAGGGATTGGAAGGAAGAGGTGCAAAAGCCTGCCTGCCTGCCTCTCTGATGAGAGGTGGGAAAGAGATTGAGGAATAGGTGGAGCTTGCCTTTAAAGTGGGTATAGAGGCTTACGCAGCCAAATAGCATGTGCATAGATTTTGTGATGTATGGCTGTAAGACCCTGGGAGCTGGCTAGGAATTTGTCTGAAATGCTAACATTTACAGCTGTAAAGAGAAAGGTATCCCTAATTGTTGGGAATGTCAGGATATATCTGGAGCTGTGAAGGGAAGTTATCCTGGATACCTACAGCTCTGGAGGGAAAGGTATCCTGACTTGTTGAGAAGTTGAGCTATATGTACAGTTTTGAAGGAAAGGTATCCTGGATACCTATAACTGTGAGGAGAAAGGTATCCTGAGTTGTCAGGAAGTCAGGATATAACTGAATCTGGGTTCCAGTGGGGGATCATCTCCCCACAGGATGAGGCAATCCTGCTTTTCTCCAAGAGAGGACTGCTACAGCTGAGCTTTGCTCCACTCCTCTAAGGGAGTTTCCCAGCAGGTGTCCATTGCTTCTCTGCTCCTCTCTACTAGGGAGTTTCACAGAAGAGATTCTGCTCCATGCTAGCAAAAGAAGGTCTGCACCCAAAACGCTTTCAAGAGATTTATTTGGGAAGGAGGAATCCAGGAGAATGGCTGGCTCTGCCAGGTTGGAGAAGGACAGCTGCCAACTGAACAGGCACAGGGCTTATATAGGGCATCTTAGTGGTATTTTTCCAAGGAGAAGATCTTTAGGGAGGAAATTGGTCAGATTTTGATCCCCTTGAGTTTGGACAAGTTCAGATTGGCTAGATTTCATGCTCAGGGATTGGTTGGTTTTCTGCTCAGGGATTGGTTTTGTTTTCCTGCTCAGGGATTGGTTGATTTCATGCTCAGTTGGTCAGGGGCAGATTTGGCCAAAGTGTGTTTGGGCAGTTTCAGGGCCAAGGTGTGTTTCTTTCACTGGCTCTGGTTTTAGGGTCAGGGTGGGTTTCTTTGGCTTGCTCTGCTTTCAAGGTTGAGGTGGGACTCTTTGACTAGCCCTTTTACCCTACACCTTATCCCAACATGAGGACCAGAAAGCCTCCTAGAATCAATGTGGTATTTCAGGGTAAGCCTTAACTAGATGTTTTTCCTGCAGTAGCCGACTCTTAGTGCAGTTGTATCAGAAGCAACAGAATGCTGTAAACTTAGATTCAGGGTTAATTCTTGTTGGAAGCTCAGTAGATCAGAATTCAAAGATGGTTTAATTTTAAAACACTAGAAAAAGGAGAAAAATGCTAAACAGAGGAATAATTTGCAAAGCAGAGCTAATCCAAACTAGGATAGGTTAAAATAGCAATAGTATTGTATAATTGCTGTGACCATTCCCCACTGTCAGCCCATGTCCCATTCCAACAAGTAGAGGGATGTTGTCTTTACTCTACTTTCTGTTGACTGTGGGCCAAGTATGAGGTGTTAGACTGGAAGGAACTGACATGGTTAGTACTCATTAGGCTGAGTACTTTGCATGGGAATTGTAAGAGAGATAACCTTGAGGGCATCTCAAGAATGGCCTTCCCTCACTTTGTTTCGCATTTTGTGTGTGGCTTGTGTGTGGGGAGGAGAACTCCACCCACCCATCCCCCATCCATGGCTCAAGAGTTCATAAACTCATTTGAAAGGCGTCTCCTTAAGAGAGTACCTCTAGGTACCCTGATCTAATGGTCCACATGGGGTCACCTTGCTGTTTCCTGAGGATTCATTTCACCTATGCTGAGGGGTTATATAATGTTGGAGCCCAATGTAGTCATGGTCTTAATGGTCCTAATTATTGCTCAAGCTGGTAACTGACCTTGGCATAACCCATGTGATGTTTATTTTTACAGACATGCAGAATGTAAGGCCTATGACATCATAGAGGCTTCCACCCAAATTTCAAAGGAAGGCCTTTGAGGCCAGCCAGTGTTCATCAGGGCTGTCTTTTAGGGAGCCCCCTGAGAAGGCAATATGCTAATCATGGTAGAGAAACTCATTGGAGATACTAGGAATGTAGAATTTCTGCCAAGAAAAGCTACAATGAGTAGAGCCAGCCCTGCAGAAAAGCCATGTTGTAGGCTTCCACCAAAAAGTCCACAAGAATGGGGCTTCCCAAACCTGTTGAAATTAAAGCATGCCACCATGTGCCCTACATGGTGGGTATGGAACTATGGGATTTAGTGTTTGCCCTAATGGTTTTGGTCTTGATTTAGTCTGATCTTTTATTGCTAGTCACCCTCATCCCTCTCCTTTGGAATAAACGTTTGTTCTATGCCATTGTATCTCAGAAGAATCAATGCATTAACTTTTTGTGATTTTTATATTGGCTCATAGCTAAGGGTTTGCCTTGAGTCCTAGTGGAGACTTGGACATTGAGATTTTATCAGAACCGTGTGAATTTATCACTTAGTAAACTGTAGCCCTGTAGAAGACACACACGCTTGTTTCTGATAGAGCAGACTCACAAGTCAGTCAGTATCATCCTTTTTGTTCATGGCGAGGTAAGAGCACTGTAACTGCCTTTCACAGTGTAAACTTTTCTTTCTCTTGGATGAAATCAGGGGACGACAATTACTTGCTGGGCATTCTTTGCTATGGGATATCTTTCTGTATGCTGTGAATATGTGTTGCTCCCATTGGCTAATAAATCTGCATTGGCCTATGGCAGGGCAGAATGGAGCCAGGTGGGAAAATCCAACAGAGATAGTGAAAGAAGAAAGGTGTGAGAGATGCCAGCCCAATGCCCAAGGAGCAACAAGATGCCAACAGACCAGTAATACCACAGCCATGTGGCAATATATAGATGAATAGGAATGGTTTAATTTTAGATGGAAGAGCTAGCTAGCAAGAAGCCTGAGACATTAGGCTATACACTTTGTAATTAATAGTAAGCCTCTGTGTGTTCACTTGGGACCAGGCAGCTGCAGGACCAGGCAAGACAGAGGAAATCTTCTGTCTATATATGACACCCATACATGTTAGCAAGAGTTTTCACCTAAAACTTGATAGGACTTACAAAGAGATTCTAGTATGGAGAGAAGAGCAGCTTCTTAGTTCATGTCTGTCATGCAGGTCACAGTACAGAGATACTGTGACATTCGAACTTGAGCACAGCATGGTGAATTCCTGCCATGGTACACAGAGGTGTCTCCAAGCCTCACAGTACACTGCATAGTGGATTTAGCTTTTGCTAGTACAGACAAGAAAAAAAGTTTCTGGGCTACATGAGGCTTGATAGAGGCATAGACCCACTGCTTCCCAGAATCGGTGGTGAGCACGACTCTCAGAGCTGGCAGAAAATGTACCCCTGCCACATTGGGAAGCTGAAGGGAGCAGAGTCAGCACCCAGGGCTTCCACTTTCATTCTAGCCACACAGCTTAGCAGTTTAAAATCTCTCCTAGACAGAAAAGGATTACAGATACACAATAAGACAGATTCAGATGGAATAAAACTCTAAATGGTTTACATTCTGTTTAAAAAAGCTCATAAGCTTGAGAGAGAAGAGAAAGGATATAGATAGTTATAAAAATCAATTTTTTTTTCGAGACAGGGTTTCTCTGTGTAGTTTTGCACCTTTCCTGGAACTCACTTTGTAGACCAGGCTGGCCTCAAATTCAGAGATCCTCCTGCCTCTGCCTCCTGGGATTAAAGGCATGTGCCACCACCGCCTGACAATTAAATAAATTCTTTAAAAAATAAAATAATAAAAAGCCACATAAAGATGGAAATTATACACAGAGTCTAGATTACGTTGTCTTTGGGATTTTTAACTAGAGAGAGACATCCAATTATACAGGCTAATGAGTTAAACCAATATATATATTTTGAAGGTATCTTGACTTCAAAATTTGAGTCTAAGGATAGTTGCTTTGGAAAAGAGGTTCTACTTTTATTTCCACAGAAGATAAGAAGCTGTGGATTCCTTCCAGGTTAATATGATTCCATCAAGGAAGACCCCTGAGAAGTCTCCAGATGATCCAACATCCAGAACAGCTTCAAGGTAACTGGCTGAGAAGATCCAGCCTCACAGACTACTCCAATGAGGATAGATTAACAGTACCCCAAATCAGCAGGAAGTAGCCTAAAACAGTACACTCACATTCCCAAAAAATGGATTATGGATGTTTGTCTTTGTTTAGGGATTTGGTTACAAATTGTCATTGGTCATAGTCAATCTCTTTCCAAAAGAAGAAAGGGGGATATGATATAGAAATATATGATATAGAAATGATAGGATAAAAGTGTAGATTATTAAATCTACTTTAATTCAAAAAACAACTGATAATCTCCAAATACTTTACTTGGTATGTATTTTGATTTATTAATACAAATTTAAGGTCAATTTTGTTATGATGTACATATTTTTCTACTCTTGTTTAAGGTATTATGTTTATGCAATTCATTTAAAATTGTAATGTACAATTAAGAAATACAGATTAATAATTAGTTATCTATGATAATCAAACTTATAGTCATGTTAGTTAAATTTTCTAGGTATACATAGATATATTTCAGTTAAGTAGGTAATCTTCAAACACTTCAAAGACCTACAGAATATGGCATTTAAAATGTTTCAAGAGGCCAGGCAGTGGTGGCGCATGCCTTTAATCCCAGCACTCGGGAGGTAGAGCCTGGCAGATCTCTGTGAGTTCAAGGCCAGCTTGGGCTACCAAGTGAGTTCCAGGAAAGGTGCAAAGCTACACAGAGAAACCCTGTCTTGAAAAACAAAAAAAAAATGTTTTAAGAACTTAGACTTTTCTGGACATTGAGACATGTCTGCTCCTGGTATTACTAATCTGCTTCAGAGAAGATGATGGGCATTGAAGAAACTCCATATGGAGTTTTCTTTCTTTATGGCAAAAGTTAGCCATTTGGGCAAGAAACTGATTTTTCCTGGACTGCTTGACAATATGTTGTATAAACTGGACATGCAGGACCCATAGGAAGATGACTACTGAACTTTGCAAGGCAAGATGGTCTTTCAGGTTCCTGCTTCACAGAGGAGACTGCCAGACTTTCTGCAGGACACAGGGAGAAGCAACTGATGAACTTTGCCAATAGATGAGACAACCCTTCAAATTTCCTGCTTCACTAAAAAGTCTGCCAGAGACTCTAGGCCTGTAGACTGAAGATAGATGTCCCAATGTTACAGAGGAACTTTGAATGACTGTTCAGGCAGCCAGTTGTCTCTGTCATTTCTAGAATTTTGGAAGTTGCTTATAATGCACTTGTTGTTTAGTTAGGTAGTATTATATCCTCCTAGGGTCTTTGATGAAGTTGAAGACTAGATAGCTGTAATTATAGTTTTCCTTAGTCATGATAAAAGATAAATTATATATAAAACTTTAGACTCACAAAAATAGGATAGATGATAGAATGTTTTCTAATCTTACGAAATACAAATAGACTAGATATTGTAACTGTAATTCTTACTTAATAACTATTTTGTTATACATAATTTTACTATGTTAAAGTTAAAACCTTCCCTGTGAGTTTGAGACTAGCCTGGTCTACAAAGTGAATTCCAGGACAGGCTCCAAAGCTACACAGAGAAACCCTGTCTTGGAAAACAAACAAACAAACAAAAAGTTAAAACCTTCCTTTTTTTATTAGACAGAAAAAGGGAAGTGCTGTGGGATGTCTTTCTGTATGCTGTGAATATATGTTGCTCCCATTAGCTAATAAATAAGACTGCATTGGCCTATGGCAGGGCTGAATGGAGCCAGGTGGGAAAATCTAAGAGAAATAGTTAGAGAAGAAAGGAGAGTGAGAGAAATGCCAGCCTGATGCCAAAGGAGCAACAAGATGCCAGTAGACCGGTAATGCCACAGCCATGTGGCAACATATAGATGAATAGGAATGGGTTCGTTTAAGATGAAAGAGCTAGCTAGCAAGACGCCTGAGTCATAGGCCACACAGTTTGTAATTAATAATAAGCCTCTGTGTGTTTACTTGGGACCAAGCAACTGTGGGACCAGGCGGGACACAGGATAACTGCCATCTATAACCCCTTGTCTCATTTGTGTAGCAATGTAGGCTGTAGGGTAAGGGATTCTAATCACATAGGAAAAAACATCCATATCTCATAGATGTTCCCATTGAAGGGCTTCTAGGAATTAGGTAACTCCAAGTACAAGCGCTGCTGATCATTTTTTCTCAACAGTGGTAGATGTCTTGCTTGAACCCTGAAAATTCATGCAAGGAGAGGTGTAAGTACAAAATAAGCAATCCAAGTTTATAGCCCCCACTATACCTGGAAGCTCATGTAATGGTCCTGTATTTAAGAGGACCTTTCGATTTAACACTGATTTTGATTGGGTATTGTGGTTTGAGATGTCTCCCTATAAGTCTTGGCATTTGAATATTTGATCCCCAATTGGTAGCCCATTTGGGAAGGACTGGCCTTGCTGAGGAAAGTGTGTCACTGGGGATGGGCTTTGAGGTTGCAAACAAATTTGGCACCATTTTGAGTGTGCACTCTCTGCTTCCTTCAAGACGTGAGTTTACAGTTCTTCCTGCCACAAGCCTCTGCTCAGCCATCATTGACTCTCAACCTTCTGGAACTGTGAGCCCCAGATAAACCCTTCTGGTAAGTTGCCTTGGTTGTGCTGTTTTATCACAGCAATAGAAAAGCAACTGATAGAGATATTAACTTCTGTTTTCCTTGATTTAATCAAAATGTTAGACAAATTGTTTACAAATTTGGGCCTTCTGAAGTGACACTTTAGGTAACTCATGTAGCAGAGAGTTTAGCACCCAAACAGTGTTAAATACACATTTTCTGTGCATTGAGACCTACTATAATAAACATTATCAACAGACTGTAGCAACACTCCCTCAATTTCTAGGCTCCTCTAGCCTCTGGCTAATATCTGACCAGAGATTTTTTTTTTTTTTTGAAACACTGCAGTAATATAATCCAACAATATTGGAAAGTGGAGTTTGTTTTTCACTTTCATCACTCAAGAGTAACTGAGCTTTGTGAGTGGCTTGTAAAAGGGTGTCTTTCAAGTGTAAGACACAATCCACCATAACCTCTGAGTAAGTGCCAGAAAGGCCTAAGAACTTGGTGTCACAGGGTGAACATTTCTCACACTGTTCCCAGCTCACAAGCCCTGAACAAAGCTGTATTCATGAGCTTTTTCACAATCAAAGCTGGAGTATAAGGGGAACCTATGGGGTCAGACTGGTCCATATCCAAGAAGTTTCATTTCCCTGTTACTCCTGCAATGGATATACCTTTTTGGTTCATTCATCTGAGCCACTTTAGTATTGAGGGTGAATCATGCAGCTCTCTAGAATCCATCTGGAAGTAATTTGGTTTACCATTGTCACCCATTCCTGGGGCTCCCCTGGTGTGATGGCTATTCTTGATTGTCAACCTGATTGTATCTGGAATAAACTACAATTCAGAAATGGAGGGCACACCTGTGACATTTCCTGCTTGGTTTGAAGTGGGTGAATTCCCTGCTAGTCCAAACCTTTAAGGTAGGAAGATATACACCTTTGCCTTGGATCTTAGGGGTAGAAGATACAGGCATTTAATTCAGATCTTGCTGGGAGAAGACACACACCTTTCATCAAAATCTTGAGATGGGAGGACACATCTTTAATATGGGCCAAACGTTCTGCTAGAAGTGTATGTAAGAACACAGAAAAAGGAAACTTTTACTTTGTTTACTTGCTCTTGCCTGTCTGTTACAGCCACTCCTTCATATGCATTGGAGCCTACTTCTTTAGGATTCCAGGATAGCCAGAGACCCGTTGAGACATCCAGCCTTGTGAAACTGAGCAACTACTACGTGATAGGACTATCTGTTCACAGCCAGCCATTGTTGGATTAGTTGAATTGCAGCCTGTAAGTCATGCCAATAAATCCCATATATATTTATTTATATATACACATTATATGTGTGTATGTGTATGTATGCACATATGAGAGTGTGTGTATATGTGTGTATATATTCTATGACTCAGAGAATCTTGACTAATATACCTAGGGAACTTATAATTGGATCTAATAGATCTGCAGCCATCCTCTGGTCTCCTTGTTCATCACTTGACACACATTCTTGCCCCATCATTTGTCTCTGTGTTTTCCCCACCTCTTTTCTTCAGTTTTGAGCATTCATGCTTCTGATAACCCTTATCCATGGAATAAGCAAGTTAGTCTCTTTCTGGGGATGTCCTTTTCTCATATTATGGACTCATTTTTCCTTTTTCTCATGTTTTGTCTTGATGTAGTCATGAAAATTGTCTCATCCTTCTCATTTTTTCTGGTGTCATTTGGCAAGTGTCTAGCAGCTGGGATGGATTCATTCCAGCTGCCTCCTCTCCAGCTTTGGAAGTTGTCTAAAAATGTCAGGGCATTATTCCATAAAAATCCCATGTTAACTGTATTTACAGTGTCTGGATCAGCACACATATATTTTGTAACATAGCTCATAAAGTCTAGGAATTCTGAGGGTTTCTAATTTGCTTTTAGTTTGATTTCATGCTTTAGTTATATGTCTTTTCTTAGATATGGTGTTCCTTAATTTTCTAAGGCCTAATATTTGTAACTCAGTTAAATCATTATTCCCATTCCCTTTTATCACATGTTTTCCATTTAGGTCCTAATAGATCCCCCAGGCAGACTGATAATTCTATAACTATAAGCCCGGAAATGATAAAGATACTGTAAAGGGACACATTTGTCCATCATGGTGACAATCAGACTATTGAAATAATGGCTTTCAAGAAATTAAAATCTAATTCTGGGAGAAGAAAAAGCTTAAAGACTGGTCCAGCCAAAGGAAAAACTTTTCTCAAAAAGATTTACAATATGTCAGGGCACCTTCCAAGAAGTGACAGTGAGTATATTGTAGGTGGACCACACCTTGAGCAGGTCTGCTTCGATGTGGGTAACTCTGGCCTCTGCTGTAACCTTACTTCAGGGTATGTAAGCTCACAAAATGGACTCATAGGAGGTCATTGGATCTTTGTCCCTCTTCCTAATGAGGCTACACTGAACAAAATTTGTTTTCTACTTCTCACTATTAATGTGGCTGTTTGAATTGGCTTACTGAGGATGGGCAGCTAAAACTGGCTTGTTGGGGTCCAGTCTGTGACCCTCAGTCTAGTATAGGTTTTGCCTAACAGGGACACATGCCTCTTCTCATCTCTGCTCACTAAAACACTGAACCTAAAGCATCTTCCAGGTGGTACACTGAGTTGTAAAAATAGACAAATCCATTGCTTTCTCTGGGTCTTATGTGGTAGATGTAGAGTCTACTGTAAAAAAATTTAATTGAAAAAAAAAATCTATGTCCAGTAATACCCTGCTGGCTGAACTTCCTGGTTGAGTCCTCTGGCTTAATGCCACCTTAGAGGATATGACCTCACCCTGAGGAATGACAGCACCAAGTCAAACTAAGCGTTTAGTCAGTTTTAAAAGAGACTGTCTCGGCCTTGCTTTGATATTGACGGGCAGATCTGGCAGCTTGTTTGCTGTCCACAGGATTTGGCTTTGCCATGGCCTTTATATTTTTAAATGTTTTTTTCAATACAGGGGATTTTATCTAGAGCCTTGTGCATGCTAGGCAAGTGTTCCACCACTGAGGTATATGTCCAGCCCATGTTTTACATTGTCTTTTGAGATAGAGTCACCCAGGTTTTCCAGGCTGAATTTTAGTTTGCTCGTGCAGCCAAGATAGTCCTTGAATCTGTGATCTTTCCTGCCTTAGCCTCCCAAGTAGGAGGCTAGCACCTATATCACAAGCCTTCACCACCAGGCTCAGGAGGTTCTTAAAGCATTTTAAAAGACTGACTCCTCTCATCCTTTCTTCCTAAATATTCTCTCTCTCTCTCTCTCTCTCTTTCTCTCTCTCATTTTTGGTTTTTAGAGACAGGGTTTCTCTGTGTAGCTTTGGAGCTTATCCTGCAACTTGCTCTGTAGACCAGGCTATCCTCAAACTCACAGAGATCTGCTGTCTCTGCCTCCCAAGTGCTGGGATTAAAGGCATGTGCCACCACCACCCAACTCCTCCTAAATGTTCTATGTGGGGATAATATCTCTGTTTTGCTCTTCCCCATTGGTCCCTTCTAGCTGGAATTCTTATTGTGTAAATGCATACATGCTTACACAAAAGACATTTCATTCCTTTTACACAAACTTCGATGGAACAATTGCAATAAGATTATATAGAAACTTAAATGCTGGGTGGCTGTCTATCATTAGAATCTAACACATTCTAAGCCATGCAGTATTGCACTAGAACACAATTTTTTCAATAAGAGGTGCTTAGGTGCATAATTCCATGCTTCCCAGTGGGTGAGTTAGGTTCAGAGGACTCTAGGCTGATCTGTCCATTATGTAGTTCTATAAGTGGAAAAAAAAAAGCCCAGGAAACAGAGTCTTAAACAAATGAGCCTGTTATTACTTTGAGATAGAGCTGAGAATACCAAGATTCTAAGAATTATATCAAATATCCCAAGCAGAGTCCAAATGGTTATTTAAGACCCAAACAATGAAAAACAGTGTTGTCAGTGTAAGTTTGGTGTGGCTTGCCCATTCTGGAGCTATTGATACCTCTAATTCTAAAGAGGTTACTTTCTACCAACAAAGTATTTATAGGCAGCTGGTGTTTGGAGAGAGAAGAAGCCAAGAATCTGCTGTAAAATGTCTGCCAAGGTCAACTGGGTCAGCTTTCCATGAGCAGCCAGCTCACAAGCCCTTGATTCCAACTCCTGATAGAAAACAGGAGGATGGCGCCACCCAGAGGGAAAATTTGATAGCTGCTTGCATCCCACATCTGTTAAAAGATCCAAGGCAAAGCTGTTCAAAGTTCGGGAGGGCCAGAGTAAGTGGGAAGATATTAAACTTATTCAAGTGAACCTGTCCTCTGACAGTGTGGGAAGCTGTTGTTCCCCCAAACAAAAGTCAGCTTCCAGAACTCAGGAATGTGAATGGGACATGAGAGGAAATGAACCATGTGAGACAATGAGCAGAATCTTGACATCCAGGGACTGTATTTTCTCTTGTGTTGGAAGATTCTTGAGATAATTCTTTCTCATATGCCTACCCATGTCATTCTTCAGAAAAACCATTGTTTTGGCAAGTTACACATCAGTCCACTTAATGATAGAATCAGATTGGTGAGTCCTTGGCCTACACTTTGATGCTACTTTAAGAGACCACAGATGTCCCTGGCTCTAAAACATGGCTGAAGAGGGTGTTGGGACCTGTGATTATATCTTTCCTTTCCCAACAACAGTTAATTGCAGTACATGGTGTCTCAGCCATTCAAAGTCTTGTTCTTTAGAGTTTATAACGCTGGGTAAAAAGAAAAAAATGTGTAACTTCACAAAAGACATCTAGAGCTCATCTAAAACAGGCTATGGAGGTCACAGTAGCATCTGCAGTACCAGGGCTACAGTATCGTGTGAGTTAGTTATCACTCAGTTGGACATCATGAGGAACCAAGGATTTGCAGTTCTGAGTAGAAAGGCAAACTAGTGGCTGCCTCTTCGAGGACCTAAAACTAAGCCCACAGAGTTGTAACCACCTCATTTTTGACGTGTTTGTCAAAAACATACATTGGAGAAAAGACAGCCTTCGCAACAGATGGTGCTGGGAAACCTGGATATCTACATGCAGAATGAAACTAGATCCTTTACCATCCTGCACAAAGACTACCAATCTGAAATGGATCCGAGTCCTTAACATAAAAGCTGTAACTGAAAATCTCTCCAGGGAGATTTTTTTGTAAAAACACCTCAAGATATAGGCATAGGTGAGGGTTTTCTGGGTGGACTCGTCAGTAAAGAAAGTGACCCCATGAACTGAAGGAGATTGCATGAAGCTGAGCTTCTGCACAGCAAGAAAACAAGTACTGGAGTGAAGAGACAGCCCACAGAATGGAAAGAAGACTTTTCCAACTACACACACACACACACACACACACACACACACACACACACACACACACACACACGACAGGATTAATACCCAGGATGTATGAACTGTAAGATGTAAATCATCCAGTGAATGAACAGGTTAACGATTCTCAAAGGCAATGAAAATGGCTGATAAATACTTAAAGTGTTAACGTCCTGAGCTATCAAGCAAATGTTAATAGAACCACTTTGGGGGCTGGAATGTGGCTTAGTTTGTTGGGTGCTTACCCAGCATACACAAAGCCACACAGGCCTCAGTTTGATCCTGTAGTACTATATAAACTGGGGATAGTGGTGCATGCCTATAATCTCAGCACTCAGGAGGTGGAGGCAGGAGGATCAAAATTTTCAATGTTATACATGGCTAACCCCATAGTTTGAAGCCTGCCTTAGCTTCATGAGACCTTGTTTCAAAAACTGAAAACAACAACAACAACAACAAAAAAAATCTTTCAGATTCTATCTTAAGTAGAATGGCTGACATTAAGAAATGAACAACAAATACTGGTAAGAATGTTCAGAAAGAGAAAGTTTTCACTGCTGCTGGGAACATAAACCTGTGAAGCCACTGTGGAAACCAGCATGCGGATTCCTTAAGCTGAGTATTAGAGACTTACTGTAGGATCCAGTTATACCACCCTTAGAACTGAGGAGGGAGAAAGGGGAGCAGAGAATTTGGAGAGGAAGAGAAGTGATTGTGGGTTGAGACCGATAAGGGGTAAGCTTGTTAGTCTGATTAAAAAGAGTGGAGGAATCATCTGGTTTGGGCTTCATAGGTAGAAGGATTTTTTTCCCTTGGTTGGCTTATACCTATTATAGATTTTAAACTATTAACCCCAGAGTTAAGAGTTTTAAGTTAACCCTTTTGTTACAGATTTACAGAGTTTTCATCATATCCAATCTGCCTACAAATCTATGGCTGGAGAGATGGCTCAGAGGTTAAGAGCACTGGCTGCTCCTCCAGAGGTCCTGAGTTCAATTCTCAGCAACCACATGGTGGCTCACAACCATCTGTAATGAGGTGTGGTGCCCTCTTCTGGCTTGTATACATAATAAATAAATGAATCTTAAATCTTGAGGTACAGGAAGTTCACAAAATCGTCTTAGAAATCTTGAGATAAGATGCAACCTTAGCAAAAGTTTTCGAGAGTTAAGCCAAAAGCCTATGAGATGAGTAGCAATCGTCCCCACTGGGAATAGTCTGTTTCTTCACTTTGTTTTGCTCTCCTTTCTGTCACACAGCAGGTGGCTCACCTGATACGGGACAGAGAACTTAGAGGAAACCTTTAAATAAGTGTGTTTGGGTCTAGAGAAGGGGGAGCCATACCCCAACTCCAGAGCTAGCTTTCAATGGCAGTGGGACAGCATAAAACTACAGTCTAATGCCACTCATACCTAAAAGACGCCTGAATCCCTGGAAAACTGAATTCGGCAAACTAAAAACAAAGGAGACTTAGGGAGAGGAAAATTTTGAGCCCTGGATCTAGACAGAGGACACTGCAGGAAGGAGCTGAGAGATCCACCAGCTGGTGAGGAGTGTGTGCCCAGTGTGGGCACACTGCAGCTGGCCTAGTCTTTGTTTCCTCCCCCTCCTGCCAGGTCTGACTCCCAGCTCCCTCTTTGCAACAAATGTACAAATCCATTGACTTTTACAGAGTGCGGAGGGGGGGGGCACAGACAAAAACAGGGCTTGGAGTGGAAAAAAGAATTTGTAACGGTCCCAAATGATATTGGGACCTAAGGTGCCGTTAGGCAGCTGTTTGGATTGGTTATCTAAAGGGTACTGAGGTCAAATTTGATTGTCAAAGTGAATAAATTTGGGGTCCTTCTGGTCGGATGTCAGGGGTAGAGGCTGGATGTCTTCTAAAAGGCATCTTAAAGGAGAATGAGAGGGTATGGAAGACACCATTCCTACAGACAAGAGATGGGGAGGGGAGGAAAAAAGTGTCACTGCAGCCCTGTAGTTGAGGGCCTTCTCAGGACTTAGGGGGGACCAGATGAAGACCCAGCTGTTCAGTGGGTCATTACCACACTCAACAGGGGTCAGGCGGCTTTTGTGGAGGCCAGAAGTCAAGAAGGCGGGAAGGTGAGGATGAAAACCTAGATCTTACCCGCAGGAAAGAGTCAGGATCAGGGACACGAATGCCACAAGGGCCTAGAGGAGCTGGGGGATTATGGACAGCTCCACAGGGAAGGCTAAGAAGAGGGCAGGAAAAAGCGCCATGATGCCTAGTTGGGCCTAATGAAAATGAAGGATTGCAGCTCTAAGAGTGGAGAGATTCGGTCAGTCTGTTACAGCTCAGATGGGAAAGGTATTCCGGTAGTTGGGAGCCAAGGAATACCACAAAGTCACACTGCACAACAAACCTCACACAGGTTTGTTCCCAGGGGAGGGAGGGAAGAACCCAGGAGGGAGGTGAAAGATTTCCGCACCCTGATATTAAGCCTCTCCACTGACGCAGTAATCGAAATCAAACCGAATTAAGAATGAAAAGTCCACCACAAATTTTATTTGTGTACCCCAATGAAGCTTATCTAAGGATCAGAGGAAAAAAGCCAGCCACTATAGTAAACATAAAAGTCAGGCAATGGTAGCACCCGCCTTTAATCCTAGCATTCGGCGTGGGTATACAGGAAGTAGTTCTCTTTGGAGACTGAGGTGTCAGTGAGGTAAGGTTGGTTGTTCCTTGTCCTATTCCTCTGATCTCTCAGTTTTATCCCCAATATACAGCTCCAGGTTTTTATTAATAAGACCGTTTAGTAATTCATCTTATACATATTCTTCATTCCTTTAAGGACTATTTAGAGTGCAAATTGTACTGCTTTTCTTTTTTGAGACAGGGTCTTACTATGTAGTCCTGGATGTCCTGGAACTCACTCTGTATGTAGGCCAGGCTGGCCCTGAGCTCACATCTTCCTGCCTGTGCCTCCGGAGTGCTGGAATTGAAGGCATGAGCCACCATGCCCAGAAAGGGTTTCTGTGTGGTACAGAGTATCCACTGATGCATGATGAGCATATCAGGCTACAGTGTATAAATATCTGTCTACAAGATTTCAACATTTTGTGGAGTTCTGTAAGGCCAGCTCTAGAGTGTGTGAAAGCTGGGCATGGAGATGGACAAGAGTGAGCCACAGGCTGTCCCACAGGACTTCCTGCTCACTGCTTTTTCTCACTGTGCTGCTTCTACTTGACTGTAGACTTCAGGAAACTGTTTTCAGAACAGTTTTTAGAAGTAGCAGTCATCCTAGAGGGGAGAAGATGGATTTGAGTAGGTACCAACCAGCCAAGGTTTCTGTCTCACCCAAAGATTGAATGACAATTTCATTCCAAGCTGGCCTAGCAGTGTATGCTTTTAATTCCATCATTTGAGATGCCAAGACAGGGGGCTCTCTGAGTTTTCGGGGCCAGCTTTGAGCTGGTCTACAGAGTGAGTTCCAGGACATAGACCCTGGCTCAAAACAACAACAAAAGAAGACAATAAATAAATAGGGATATTAAGTGAATAAGTAAAATTTAAAAAAAAAAAATCAAGAAATTCCTGTCTTGTTGACTATTGCTTTAGTTCACTTCAATGTGGTCTTTTGACACTGACACTTGAGTTAACGAACCAGAGCTCTAGTCCCGGGCTGTTTATAGACTGACTTCTCAATACCACTTGTCTTGAGTGTCCTTATCACTACATCGTCCCTGACTCTCAGAACAACTCTAGAATACTGGGGTACCACCCTCTAGATGTCCCCAGAATGGCCTTGAGTACCCTGGAGCAGTTGAGAATTAGATAGCTCCCTTTATTATGGCGCAGAGCCTTTGACCAGTTTATGTTGACTAGTTGAACACTGCCATCTGGTGGACCTCGGTGGGTATAGCAGTGGTTGTAAGGAGGGAAGCCCTTTGAAATGTCAGACAGTTTGTGTCCTTTATTTCTTGTTCTTTTACCCCCACTCTCCCAGTGAAAACAAGACAAAAAAGTCAAAACAGTCCTCTCCAGGCCATGGTGACTTGCTTGAAGAGGTGAAACTAAGTTTAGCGTATAGACGGGATTTGTGTAGGCCTGAGGCTGAGGGAGGAGCTCTGGATGGGGAATCGATGATAGGACTGTAGTTACCCAGCCAGGGACACCTGTACATTGTCATTACCTTGCTCATGGTGCCTCTGGTCCCTCTCATTGCCTCATTGCGTGCTTTTCCTTGGGAAGGCTGCCCATGGCCCTCACAACCTGAGCAGAGAGAGATGCAGGAACTGAAGTGTAGGCTGCTCCCCCACAACACTAAGGTTCTCAATTCTGTGTCTTACAGGGTAGGGTGGGGATATGAGTAGGGAAGGCTATGGCCAGGACCAATGAAGACACAGCACACTCTGACTCAGTAGATCTGTGAGAGCCAAAGTTACATTTTAAGTTTTAATTACTATGCCTTAGAGATCCATGAAAAAAAAAAAAATGTCTCTGATCTGTAAGCCTCTTGTTCAAGGACAGATAGTTCCTGATATGCTGGAGGCTATTGTTTATGGGAGATAACAAACCACGTGTTTTCCACTCCCCTAAACAAATTTGTTTGACCCATCTGCACAGAATGTGCTTGATTGGATATGGGCAGGAGGTTCACAGGCAGGAAATACATCAGGACGTACGTTTGTCCCTGATTGGATGTAGGCTGGAGGTACATCAGGATGTATGCTTACCCCTGATTTGACCTGATGGGAAATGCAATGAATTATGGGTTTTCCTTCTTAAACTACTGTAAACCATGACTCAGGGCCATTTTTTGGTAACCTGGGTATGGACCTAGCCAGAGCCCATCCACCTGGCCAGAATCAAATTAAAGCTTGCTTCAAATTTGGCTTGAAACCGTGATGGTGGTCTAATTCTCCATGGGTGAGATTGACAGCTCCCATCCCTGAGGGCCTCTGTTTAGCCATCTACAGAGCATGTGGCCTGGTTCCGTGCATGTCCTCTCATTATGTCCCACATAAAACTACCCCCGGTTTTATGTGGGAGAGCAGTGTTTAATAATGTCCTGCAAGTTGTCATCATGGGTCTGATTTGGGGGAACATGAAGATGCAGCCTGTACTTTTCCATCTGGAGCCTGGGCAGCTATAGGTTCCAAGATTGGAATTCCTCTTCCATTTTTCTCTTGGATATGGTGACAGGAAGAGGCCAGAGGGCAGTAAGGTCCTGACTAAGAAGCCCAGGTGTGCCATTGTTCTTCCAGATTGCGCAGACACCCACCGCTAGGTTGTGAAAGCATTTCTAATGGCCTTCCCCGCACCATGCTGCGCAGCTAAGTGCTCTCAAGTATCCAAGATCTGCTTAGTTTTGGGAGAACTGTGAGTGTCGAGGAAGTACAAATTCTTCTCAAGAATGTTCAGAACTGGTTTTAATTTGGTTTCTGTATGGAGCAAAGATACCATCTACTGCCAAAAAAGTATGTTTAAAAGCAAAATCCTCTTCCGTGGAGGAAGCAAGCATTTGGGAACAAGACACACCCTTGGCCCTAAGGTCTTCAGCGGGGCCTCCTGGAGGTGTTTCCAGGAGAGTGGAGTTCAAAGTCTGGAAGCCAAGGTTGCATCTCTCTAACTCACCAGGTTTGTGTTTGAAGATGAAGCAAGAGTGCCTCGGAATTGCAGCCTTTCTGTCCATTAAATCAGGAAAGGGGGACCCAAAGTCTTCCTTAGAGGGTTATAGCAAAAATTAAATGAGGCAATGTTCATGTGTTTCTTGGCACAAGTCTCTGCCTCTGCCTCTGCAATAGTTCATGTTCCTTTTCCTGCCTTAAAGGTAATGTTCCCTGAGGCCTTCTGTGCTTGGCCTGGTGGTTTTGATCATGTCTCTCTCCTAGAGTTGGAGACACACATATTGCTGATGGCTTCTGCATATTTACCTCTGATCTGGACTTCTTGCCTCACATTCCATAATCCTGAAGTCAGCCTGAGGCTGGTGTTTTCCCAGGGAGTAGATTTCTGTTTCTTTGCCCTATCCACTAGACACATCTCTCCTCCTTCAGCTGAGGAAATAGCTCTTCTTTCAGGGTTTGTCCTGAACCCCTGCTTCCTTCCGCCAAAGGGAAAGGTACCAAACCCAGAATCTCTGCCCAAAAGAATTCCTCTTCTTTGTTTGGTGATTTTCCAGAAATAGACAGCTGAATCTGGAGAGGGCTTGATAACGTTTCCTCCTAAGTGTTGCTGAAAAGCCAAGTCTCCAGCTGCAATCATTGGAAAACAGGACCCGGCATTTTTGACTACTACACGGTAAGGGTTTTAAAGTGAGCTGAGGAAGTGAAAGGTCATTTGTGCCAACCGTTGAGTGCCTGCATCTAGCTGGGGCAGGTGTAACCACAAAGCATTTCACAACCAAATGAAGGGAAGTCGCTTATATAATAAGGAACGGGTTGCATTAGTCTGAAGCTATGTTTTAAACCACCCATGGGATACCCAACACATTGACTCCTCCCAGATGATTCTCCAGGGTTCTCGCTTCAGTGTGCTAGAATCCTCGGATTCCTTGGCATGCTGCTTTTTGGTTTTTTTTTTTTTTTTCCCAATGCACACGATTTAGAGTTGTTGGACCTGTCTGCTTCTATCTTATTCGGCCCTGGCAGGTGAAATACTGGGAGAGGTTTGTGAATACAAATGAACAGAAACTCGACCAAGCTGCTCCTTCCCCATTGTTCACTGGCTTTCGCATAAGGGATGGGAAAAACTGAATCCACATCTCTTTTCAGCCCCCAGATTCTTTGAGGAAGAGTCTATAGGAATGCTAAGGGTTTGGCTCCCAGCTCCCAGCTCCACCCTCATCCCCACCCCTGTCCTGAGGGAAAGGATGGCCCAACACAGCTCCTAGGTTGTTCTCCCGGGGAGTCACTGGGCTGGAACTCAGGTTCTTAGGAGGGAATGCTTGAAGAGCATGGCTTTAGAAACCAAACTTCTGAAGGCTGCTGAGTTTTATGAGAAAACAGTAGCCTTAGGAATGAGTTTGTTGGCTGTTCCATTTATGGATAAAGCCTCGGACTAGACTGGTGAAATCTTGCTCTCAAGATCATTCAAATAGTGAGCACTGACGCTACCTTGGGGCTAGGCATGGAATGCCTAATGGAGAAAGCCACAGTAGAGTGCCTGGCCAAGGGGAAGACCGGCCCTAAAACGTTGTGGCTGGTTCTCCTCTCAGGTTTGAAGGTTCCTCTGAGGAGGGTTCCTGTTGTCACCACACAAAAGGCTTTATGTTCCTCAGAACGTCTGCATGGAGACCTTCCCCTGGTCTGACCTCTGGCGGGGGCAGAAGTCTAAGTAGTGGTCTTGCTGAGCTTGGGATGGTAGAGCATGGTCAGCCACATCAGTATCCACTCTTCACTGATCTTCCCTGCCCCAGGGCAGGTACCCACTCCTGCGTCCTCTCTGAGGGAACCTCAGCTGCACACTCTTTGTCAGTAGAGGTTGGTAGGGCTCTATCAGTGTGAAATATCATGTCTCACTAAGAGTTCACCTAAGAAGGACTTCACCTCAGTCCTAGTTGTCCTGAGTAATGAAGCTGATAGTTTAGCTCTGTTGGACTTTTGAGTCACTACTCAGTTTGTTCCAAATTTGGGAATAGATAAAAGGGCTGAGGAAGGCCAATTAACACTGTGTGCTGGCTATTCCTGGTTGTCAACTTGACTATATCTGGAATGAACTATAATCCAGAAATGGAGGGTACACGTGTGATCTGGATCTTGAGGCAGGAAGACAGCATGCCTTTGATCAGGATCTTGAGGCTGGAAGGCACACCTTTAATCTGGGCCACACCTTCTGCTGGAAAGGACAATGGAAGAAGGTAGGGTGTGTTCATTCTTTGCCTGCTTGCCCTCACCTCCATTTCACATCCATTTCTTCTCCAAGATCCCAGCAGACCAGCTGAGACATCCAGCCTCAGCTACTAGATTCTTGGACTTTCCATTCATAACTAGCCTTTGTTGGACGGCAGCCTGAAAGTCATTCTAATAAATGAGAGAGATTCCTTCCCTAAGTTCTGTGACTCCAGAGAATCCTGACTAACACTGGGTTCTCTGGAGTCTATCATGGTAACTGGCCAGGGACTTAGGAACGAACACAAATAAATGGTTGGGTAGAAAACACCTAAGGAACAGGATCAGGACCTGAGATTTGAGAGCAGTGGCAGCTGGTGGTCACAGCAGCTCATGGGCCTGTTAAGTATCAAACCCTGGGAGAAATGGCTGAGGTACTTAATTAATATATCAAAGCAGACTTGGCTGCCAGGTTCTCCTAGCATCCCTGAGTCTCTACCTGTTACAGAGTATGGCTGGTATACCCTACCCTCAACCCCTGAACTCCCCAGCCCAGGGGCTGGGCTGCCCTTCCCCCAGAGGCTCTCCCCTATATAATCCAGCCATTTTGGTGACCTGCCCTTTTGTACCTTTACCTTCTTGGCGGCTGCACCTGGTCCCCTTCTCTCCCTTCTCTCTTCCCCTCCCCCTCTCCTCACATGACTCATGGTCATGTCTACTCTGGACTCTCCCAGATGTCTCTGTCTCTGGCTACACTCTCCCTTTTTATCTATAATAAACTTTGTCTTCCACCATACCTAGGAGCATTCATGTCCTTTCCTTTTTGTTTATATTCATTAGCCATCTGAAGGCCAGAATTTTAATGTGAAAAGATGGTCATGTTTCATATGAAGTCAATCCAGACCAGCTACCCCAGGCTCATCTCCTACTTATCTTGTTCACACTTTTAATTATAATCAAGACAGGGCAGACTCTCTGGCAGCTTACGGAAGTGACAATAGGCTAAAACTGTGATTACTTCAGTTTGAACAATGAAGTTTGAGATTTTTAGAGAAGGTATTTAAGATTTATTTTAAGCTGGTGGTGGTGAAGCACCGCTTTAGTCCCAGCAGACAGAAGACGCAGGAAGATCTCTACGAGTTCAAGGCCAATCTAATCTACAAAGAGAGTTCCAGGATAGCCTGAGCTATTATACAGAGAAATCTGGTCTTGAAAAAAAAAAATTTTTTTTTAGTGTTTATGTGTGCTTGAGTATATGTATGTGCATCATGAACATTCAGTATCCATGGAGACCAGAAGGAGGGCATTGAATCTCCTGGAACTGAAGTTAGAGATGGGTATGAACGAACTGATAGGGATGCTGGGAACTGAACCCAGTCAACTGTAAGATCAACAAGGGTTCTTAACCACTGAGCCATCTCTCCAGCCTTGGGATGTTACTTAAAACTAGACTGGAGCCGGGCGGTGGTGGCGCACGCCTTTAATCCCAGCACTCGGGAGGCAGAGCCAGGCGGATCTCTGTGAGTTCGAGGCCAACCTGGGCTACCAAGTGAGTTCCAGGAAAGGCGCAAAGCTACACAGAGAAACCCTGTCTCGAAAAACCAAAAAAAAAAAAAAAAAAAAAAAAAAAAAACTAGACTGGACCTTAGACAATATCTGTGGTGGTATTGTGTTTCCCAAAATATTGTGCACCCTAATTAACTTATCTGGGGTCAGAGACAGAACAGCCACTAGATACAAAGGCTAGAAAATGGTGGCACTCATGCTTTTAATCCTAGCATTCCAGAGACAGAAATCCCTATGGATCTCTGTGAGTTCAAGGCCATATAGGAAACAGCCAGGCATGGTGACTCATACCTTTAATCCCAAGAAGTGAGCCTTTAATCCCAGGGAGTGATGGTAGATAGCAGAAAGGTATATAAGGCATGAAGACCAGGAACTAGAAGCATTCAGCTGGTTAAGCTTTTGGCTGGTTAAGCTTTTAGGTTTTGAGCAGCACAGTTCAGCTGAGATTCATTCTGGATGAGGACTCCAAAGCTTCCAGTCTGAGGAAACAGGATCAGCTGAAAAGTTGGCCAGGTGAGGTTAGCTGTGGCTTGTTCTGGTTCTCTGATCTTCCAGTTCACCCCAATACCTGGCTCAGGTTTGATTTTATTAATAAGAATTTTTAAGATTCATGCTACAAATATCAAGCAGTTATTTACAACTTTATCATGTATGACATTTTTGCTTACATGAGAAAATGCTTCCTTTTGAAAAAGATGCTTTCTGAACTATACAGGATCAACACGTTTGCCATTAACTTGTAAAGACAAATGCTTTGGGGGTGGAGTTTTGTAAATCACTGAAGTATTAGAAGAGTCACTGAGGACTCCTATAAGCACTCCTATTAGCATATTAGTAATGGCAGCTGTGATAGAAGCCATATTATAACATATTATAGACTCAGTTAAGTGGGGTTCAGGATGATTCAACAACCCAGTTTATAAATATTTCCAAGGAGAAATAACAAATGTATCAACAATGTGAAAAAAGGCATTTGAATAAAAACAGCCATCCCTGAAAAGTAACCATTAGACAGCATATGTTAAAGTTCTTTACAAAGTTTAATAATAAGAGTCAAATGTAGGAGGCAGCAAATGGAAGGATATATGCTCATGCATAGGCCTATACATAGAACATACTTAACTATTATATCTAGCAAAGGTCTATCTCTATATTCCCTTACAAATTTATCACATTGTTGTGTGTCTGGGGCGGGGTACCTGTCAGCTGTGTGCAGGTCAGAGGACAACCTGCAAGAGTTGCTTTTTTTTCCATCGTGTGTGTCCCAGGGATCAAACTCACAGCTATAGGCTTTACCCATTGAACCATCTATCTCTCAGCCAAGTATCTGTATATTTATGTCCCTTCTATCTGCCTCTGTCTGACCCACCTGTATCCTTCATGCACCCTTAGCGTCTCACATTCAGTATCCATTGCCATCTGATGTCATGCTTCCTGAAGCTTCCATCGGGGCCATCCAGGCCACATTTAATCTCACTAAATCATTCAGTACTCATTTCCTGTCTACTCCATCACACGCATAAAGAAGAGACAGCATTCGATGATTTCTCTGTTGTGAGTCTAGCTGTCTTACCTAGGGAAGATTGCTTTGTCTCCATGTCCCAGATTTCCTATCTGTGCTCCCACTGAGGTAGAGTTTAAGGATGTGATTTTAAGCACAGTATTACAGGTGTACATCTATTCATTCCCCATCACCCTGGACGGACAGTCCAGATTCCATAAGTGGACCTTTGAAAATCTGAGTCTGTTCTCCTCAACCCACCTAGTTCCTTCTGGCTTAATGTTCTAATTCTGTTATAAACACTGACACAAACCTATTTGTGAGTGGAAAGGGTTTATTTCATCTTAAACACCTTGCAGTCTATCTTGAAGGGAAATCGGTGTAAGAATCTGGAGGTAGTTGTAGAAACAGAAGCCATAGAGGAACACTATGTACTGGCTTGCTTCCAGACTCAGATTCAGCTCTCTTTGTTACACCTCCCAGGATGACTTTCCCAGGAGTGGCAAAGGCACCATTTGTCTATAGGCAATCAGATGGAATCTCAATTGAGATTCCTCTTTTCCAGATGACCCTAACATTTTGTGAAGTTAACAACAACAAAACAAAACAAAACAAAACAAAACAAAACAAAACAAAACAAAAACACCTAACCAATACAGCCCTCTTTTCCCATCTCATGATTTATGAACAGAAGGATATTAGAAGTTGTCATTCTTCTTATCCAGGCACATCTCAAAGTCGAAGCTTCTGCCACCTGTGAAGGTGACTGAGGCAGCACAGTCCACAAACCTGTGTGACATCTAGGCAAGGACACTACTGCGGTTAGCCCTTCAAATAGGAGCTGTAAAGAAGACCTCTCTGGGGTCCTGAACCATGGGGCCAGGAAAATGGGCATTAGAGTCCTGAGCTATAATCTACCAACACTGAGCATCCGGTCCCAGTGATGGAGACTCCCATGTGTTCTGTAAACAATAGGTATACATCGTATGGTTGTGGTGTTTAAGGTCCTCCAGCCCACTTTGTCAAAGTACACTTAGTCCTCATGCTCACATGCTACCTTAAGAGGTCAGACTACATACACTATCACAGAGCAGTGGGCAAGCCTACTTGCTCCAGGAGCTGAAGTCTTGCTTTTGTTTTGAGCTAATTCTTCTCTAAGCCATAGGCCTGTGTTCAAGGAAAACAAAGTATTGTAACACAGCTTTCCCCCAAAGCACGTGGGGATCATCTTCTCCTCATCTGCCAGTAGAGAGAACTCCATAGCCATGGCAACAAAATAAGCAATATTAAGTGATAGCTAGATCTGTGCTAATGAGAATAGCCCTGTTGACAGCCCCCTTCGGGAGGGGGTGAAGAATCATAGGACCCTAACCCTTACCTCCTCCTTACAAGAATAGTGAATGGTCAAAGGAAAGCAGGACTTTGTGATGCAGTTTCTGTCATCATCCATGAGAAGGTGGGAACGAATGGTTTGGAGGACCCACACTCCTGTCTGTAACCTCTCACTCATGCCCCTGTAAATGAGCCCAGGAACCTCATTGGTAGTAATATTGGCTTTCTGCTGCTTATGGTCAGTGTGGTGGGGGAGGGGTAAAGGAGCAAGTGAGCAGAAATCCTATCTATGTTGAAGAGCCCTTCCTGGGATCCATAAACTTGGAACTGGTACGCCAGGGGGAGCAGTGAAGAAACTGCTGAAGTGGCTATTCCATTATTAGGGGGAAGGGTTTGTGAATAAGAGAAAAAATACCCAGAGGCCTCTGGAAGAGTCCAGAGCAGAGAGAAAAGGAAGCAGACTGGACATGATCAGGGCTAGGGAAGCAGGAGAGAAGAGTAGTGGAGATGGCAAAAGATAGAGAATAGCAAGAGAATAGAGAATAGCCTAATAGCAGGAGAGCAAGAAAGCAAATAGTAAAGAATAGTGGTTTATAAGAAGGATGTGAGTAGCTGAGGGAGGGTGTGGGGGGATATTTGTACACCATAAAGATGTATTGCTGTGATTGGTGTAATAAAAAGCTGAACAGCCAATAGCTAGGCAGGAGGGATTTCTGGGGAGAGAAAGGAAGAGAAGGAGGTATCTGGGAATGTGAGAGATGCCCCAGAGAGGATACAGGAGGTGCAAGAATGAAGAGAGATAATGCCACATGATAGAATGTAGATTAATAGAAATGAGTTAATTTAAGTTATAAGAGCTAGTTAGGAACAAGTCTAAGCTATAGGTTGAGTTTTCATAATTAATATGAAGTCTCCATGTCATTATTTGGGAACTGGCTGGTGAGACTGAAAAACAAGTTACAAGAAGGAGGGGCCAGGAGGATAGTGTGGCCTTGGAAATGTATAACAGGTGTTTGTGAATAGGGACTGAGGGAGACTGGAGGCCAGCATGGGTATTGATATGCTGATACGCACTTCAAGCAACTATAGGTCCCTTTGGCCAAAGATAAGGGTAATGAACAAGTTCCTGAGGAATGCTGGCTTTTATTTAACTGCCAGAAATCCTTCTATAGTCCAACTTGAGCTCATTTCTGGCTATATGGACTTCCTGAGACGTAACAGTAACCTGTGGGAGAATAAGACAGCAAAGGAGGATAAAGTGAGGTACAGTGATAGAAGATACTCCTTGAGTCTGATTAAGACAGAATGGAAAAACTCATGAGTCAGTATGGGATGGGGGTCTCCATAATGGCCCAGCTACAGGAAGCCACAACAATCAGAATATTCTGCCTCTGGATTTGAACTTGGAAGGACTTTCAAGCAAGAAGTAAATAATGCTAATCCCTACTTCCAAGCATTGTCAAAAAATAAAAACAGTAAAGATTTAAAAAGAAATATTCTTTATAGGTAGGAAAGAGCACACCCTGAATCTATCAGTTGTAAAATAAAATCCCCATGCCAGGAACATGCTACCTCTTTGCCTTGTTGCAAGGGAGGCCCCTGAGGTCACACAAATCATAAAAGTGACTGCCACTGCTATTGCTTGAATTCTAGACCTTGATGTAAGACCTCATTTTCTGAAGGTACCATGTGCTTTTGTTATAGGACACAGAGAAATCCAGCTGGGATCGAGCTAGAAGCTCTCTACCTGCTAGCTGGCTTTAGTTGTACCAAATAGTGCTGAGTGAACTGCTACAGGATAATTTTTCCCTAGTGTGATTGTTACTCTTCATGGTCAACTTGACTGAGTTTAAAATCCTCATGGAAATACCCAGCTTTGTATGCCTGTGAAGATGTTTATGAAATGTTTAACTGAGAAATGAAGACCAGCTCTAAATGTGGGTGGCACTCTACTCCATAGGCTAGAGTCCCAGACTGAACAGAAACCTCCTCCTCCAGCTAACCATGTATCTTAGCTTCTGTTAAACTGCTTGCGCGCACACACACACACACACACACACACACACACACACACACACACACACACCATAGCTGCTGAGCGAGATATCAGGATGTGGTTTTTGCCTTTAAAAAACCCTTACCCTAAATACTTGGGTCTCAAATACCTGAGTGTAGTCCTGGCCGGCTGGAATAAACTTTCAATCGGCTGTTTTCTGAGTGGTCATCTCTGGTGGTCTCCCCATAACACTATTAACACTATTTCCTTGTCTTTGGAGGGAAGCTTCTTATTATAGGCAGCAGTTACTGGTGGAGACTTATAAACTGGCTAAACTACTGAATATAAATTATGATGGTAACTTGGTCGCCCAGTGCTCAGAAAAGGATTGTACATACATCATTCCTTCCAAGGCTCAGGGAACAGCCTGGAAGATGGGGAAGAAAAAATATAAGAGCCAGAGGGGAGGAATCAAGTGTTATAGGGCTTTCTCTTCTAGGTAGAACCTGATGATCTCATCTGTATCTAGGAGTATAGATAACTTTGGCCTGACAGTTATGGAAACCAAATAAACAAGACAGTAAAGTGGCAGCTAAGTCTGTGGTGATAATAGCTCTATTAACATTTCTCAGTAGGAGGTGAGGCATGATCCAAGGACAATTTTCCCCGGGAGTCCAGTCTTCCATTCCAGGTGAAAACTGTTACTGTGTTTGTCCACTCAACCACAGGTAAGAAGCAGAGGGTGGTTCTCTTTCTTGGTGTCCTGCGGTGAGCATCTTCCCTGTACCTGAATGAATGTTAGCATCCGCTTTCTAATTCTTCAATGCAACCTTACACAGGTTCACAATCAACATCTGCCCCTAAGAGCACTCAAGAATCTATAACAAATGATAAGGGGAAGCTGGGGAGAACCCACGTGTTTCGATGAACCCGTCAGCAACGCTGATTAGCTGCTAAGAACTTTAGTATTGTGGAGAGGTTGGAATGTTACATGTCCATAGCCTAATTACAACTTATTTTGTGCTATTTTCAGACCCCTAAATAGCTATCCCTTGTCTGACACTGTGACTAACAGATAAAAACCTTTTGGAATGTGTTAACTGAACAACAAAAACTCTAGATCCCACCAACCGAAAGGCATTAAGTGTCTCCAGATATCACTGAGGCCCATAGCTAAGGTCTCCCTGCTTTGCTTCAGCTGCCTGCTGAATGTTTCCACCAATGTATCTGGAAAGGGGCTTGACTTACAACTTTCCTTGTGCTGTCATTATAAAGACTTCAAGCTGTCACCACATTGGAACATAGAATTGGGGATAACCTAATCTGGGTTCCTGGGCCATGGTCACTCATATTTGGCTTTAGAATAAACTATCTGTATCCCTTTTGTGGTGAGAACTGTGTTTTGCTTTGTCAGCTGCCAAAGAAGAAACAGTTCACAAATCCTGTTTTAAGGAACTCGCCCATCTCCACACTCAGCCATCACAGCTTTGCAGCGGCCACTGTCTCCCTTACAGAGGACAGCTACATTTGGCCCTCTGCCAACTAATCCATTTGGAACCATCAAATGACTCAACAACTAAGTCATGCACTCCTTGTGTGGGCACAGAGTTGCAGCATAAATCTAGGTCTGGTGATGAAGAAAAGTGAAAGGGGAACAATGTGATTTAATGAGTTTTGGAAATGCGTAATGAGGTGTCGGAGGGATTAACTCGAAGAATGGCTCTAGTTAGCATTCATTCTCAATGCTCTGAGAATAACAATTACAGACTACCTGGGTGCTTCCGAATCCATTCATCCTTGCAGATTTCAACATGGAACAAGAAGGAAAACTGAGAGAATCAGTAAGCTGGACTCAAATCTCACAGCAGAGCCACATCCGTAAAACACAAGCTCAAGAAATTAGGAAATGTAAACGTAGATTAAAAGAGCAATTCGGCTGTGTCAAAGCCTTGGGACAAGCTGACTCCTCTTGACCTCCAGTGTTGCTGATGGATGTTAGAGAAAGGGATGGGAAATAATCTTGGAAGAAGTCACACAATGTTTTCATGAGGGCTGAACCGAACCCCAGCATGATGGGTAAACTAAAAGGAGGCCATAATTGCTTCAAACAGTTCCCTGTGGGCACAAAAGCAGACTCAGTAATAAGCCTGAGTAATGATGGGACTCATGTAATTAGCACAGTGCAGTGTTTTGAAAGGAAGACCTTTTAGGAGTGCTTTTGGCTGATTGGCCCTGGGGTCTTTGAGTTCTCCAGAACACATTGATTACAGTGAACTCTGGAACAGAGTGTAGCAGAGCTGGTGTCTGAATCCAGGCTGGTTCACATGCCTTTGTTGTCCAAAGAGGAAACCCAGAAGTGCGTCCCTGGTATCTCTTCCTGGAACTAGAGCAGGAGGAAGAATAGGACCGGGAACCTTGGCAAGACAGCACAGCATGCCCCAAAGGAGAGGAAGACCATCCTCCACGGCCTGGCTCCACCTTCCATCCACTGGCATCTTCAGGTGACATGCCACTAATGGTTCTCAAACTTTGATACCTGCCTCTGAAAGCAGAAAGAGTGGATGGCCAAGCTTTCATGTGCTCAGGGAGTAGTGGGAAGACAGGCTCTTTTCTGTCTACATTGTGATCCCAGCCTGGGTTTCCCGGCTCCTGGCTCGGCTGCCATTCTTCTGGAAGGTAGTTCCTCACAATAGAAGATGTGACATATGGACTTGAGTACTAGAGGAATACCAGAATGAATAAATAATGGATTTTTTTCTCAGTATACATTTTTCCTACATGTGGGAAGAATCAACAGGACATAAAAGAATAGTCTTAAAAGAGTCTTACCTTCATGTTTCTCAGTTGAGAGTGTTCTAGATGTATGCGCCTCATTCGCTTATCTTTCTCAGATCTTTGCTCAAATGGCATCCTTCACAAAGAGGCTCTGAACATCATATATAAAGGAATTTGGCATCCCTCCCTTGGTCACCCTGCAAACACAATTCCGTTCTTACCTTATATGGAAATCTATGGAAAAAAAAAAGACAAATGCTTTATTGCCTAGCTCAACTATAGAAGAAGCTCCATGATGGGATGGACATATCTGTGTTCTTAATGCTTACCTGTGCTTGAGCTATGGTAGGTGTCCTAGTGATTGCTGTGAAAAGACACTCACAACTAAGGCAATTTATAAAGAAAGCCTTTAACTGGGGGCTCATGGTTCCAGAGGGTGAGTCCAGGACCATCTTGGCAGAGAGCAGGGCAGCAGGCAGGCAAACATGGACCTGGAGCGGTAGCTGAGAGCTTACAACTTATCCATAAGTAGGATGCACAGAAAGAGAACAAGAACTGGAATGGTGTGGGCTTTTGAAATCTCAAAGCCTACCCACACCCCGCCCCCCGTGACACACCCCCTGGAACAAGGCCACACTTCCCAATCCTTCACAATCACTTCCATCAGTGACAACTCCAGCATCACCGAATATTCCGGGAAGGCAAATGGGATGGTTGGATTGAAACTTGAATCAGCAGTATGTTGGGTGTTCCCTACAGTGTGTTATATTCCACTGGTCCTTGTTTCTTGTCTTTGATACTGTTCTAACCGCCTCCCCTCCCCACCCCATAATACTTTGATTGCTGTTCTTCAGTCCGTTTTTCTGGATCTGTAGTCTTTACCTACCTGCAGATGTGGAGCTTCACCAACTGAGGTAAGTCCTTCACACACTCTCATTTGAAAATATTCACCAAGCTTCCTTTTTTACGTGCAAGAAAACTGGCCTAAGCATTTGGTCCCAGGTTCCAAGTCACAAAACTAGGAAGTGGCTGCTGGGCTCAAACCCTGACAACATCCATAGCATTGTCTTGCACCAGTGTGAGTCACATGAATCAAGTGCTCAGCAGAGTGACTGGAAAATGTTTTAATCACCACAGTTCAAGGTGTGTAGTAGGTACCAAATGGATCCTAGCAGAAACCAAATGGCACATTTGAAGGTGTGACCTAGGCGACTTGGATTAAAATACCAATGGAACAGTCCCAGAGAAATTAGGTAAAAAGGAGGACCCTAAGAGAGACACACATGGAGGGCCCCAGGAAGGGAAAATAGTTAAGATCTCCTGGGTAAACTGGGAGGGGTGGGTAGAAGGGAAGGGATAGGGGATGGAAACAGGGGGACAGAGTTGGCTGAGTAGAGGGAGGGAAGGAGAGAGAATGCTGTGAAAGATATTTTGGAAGAAGGAACCATTAAGGGGTTAGGGAGAAACCTGGTGCTAGGAAAATCCGCAGGAATCCACAAGGATGACACTAGCTAAGACTCCTAGCAATAATGGAGAGGGTACCTGAACTTAGCTTCTTCTCATTACCCTATAATCAGATTAGTGACTACCCTAATTGTCATCATAGAAACTACATCCAGTAACTGATGGAAGCAGATGTAGTGATCCACAACAAAGCACTGGGCTGAGCTCCTAGACTCCAGTTGAAGAGAGGGAGGAGGCATCAGAGGAGCAAGTGAGGTCAAGATCATGATGGGGAAAACCACAGAGACAGCTGACCAGAGCTGGTGGGAGCTCATGGACTCTGGCCTGTCAGCTGGGGAACATACATGGGACCAAACTAGGCCCTCTAGTTATGTGGCTAGATCTGTTTGGGGAGCCCTTGGCAGTGGGACCAAGACTTACCCCGGGTCCATGAAATGGCTTTTTGGAACACATTCCCTAGGATGGGATACCTTGCTCAGCCTTGACACAAGGGGAGGGGCTTGGTCCTGCCTCAATTTAGTATGCCAGACTTCATTAACTTCCCAAGGGAGGCCTTACCCTCTCTGAGTAGTGGATGGGGGGTGGGGGCTGGGAGGAGGAGAGGTGGGGGAAGTGGGAGAAGGGGAGGGAGGTAGAACTGGGATTGGTACATAAAACAACAACAACAAAAACCCTTTAAAAAAAAAAAAGACCAGTGGAGGAGGTGACTTCCAGAATGTAGAGACTAGTGTCACTTTCAGGGTGACTACTCCAGCAAACATACAGATAAAAATGCCTCAGGGCCTAGTCTCAGGCCTTAGGGCTTCAAGCAATATGTCCATCCAGCTGTATGCTTTCATACAATTCTCAAAAGTGGGATACTTTCAAGTAATTAGGTAAGATATCTTCCTCTCCCTCAGTAATCTTTCCCCAGATCTGTCCTGTGGGTGGTTGGGACACTCCTAGTCTTGTGCAGCAGATGTTGAGTGGATGTACTTTACTCTGAACTCTGTGACTGTCTCACCCATGTCTAGGGACAGTTGTTGCCCACATTGCTGTTTCTTAGGGTTGGTGTCTAGGGACTCTCCTGTTACTTTCTGAAGCAACTTACCCAAGGCCTGTGACATCACACTATAGAATCTAAAACTACACTACCATGTAAATGGGTCTCACAAAGCTTAGCTACCAGAAGTATGTAGTTGGAAGGTTTCTCTGATCTCGCCCAGCCCACGGTTCTACAACCACTTATAAAATAGTTACTCAGATGCTTATATTAATTACCAATTGCATGTTCTATGGCAGGCTTCTTGCTAGCTAGCTCTTATAACTTAAATTAACCCATTTCTATTAATCTATGTTTTGTCATGTGTTCTGTGGCTTACCAGTCTGCTGGCATGTTGTTCCTTGGGTAGCAGGCTGGCATCTCTCTGCCTCTCCTTTCTCTTCCTGTGTATCTGCTTGGATTTCCACCTGCCTCTAAGCTGCCTTGCCATAGGTCAATGCAGCTTTATTTATCAACCAATCAGAGCAACACATATTCACAGCATACAGAAAGACATCTCACAGCAGAAGTATGTTTGTAAAGGAAAAAGAAGGAATTTAAAATGTATAAAGCCACAAGAAAGGCTGAGAATTCAGTGTGGAACACTGTAAGCAGTTTATTTACCGCTATTCCCTGCCATGCCAGTCAAAACTGAAACAATCAGGGGTCCAATTTCACACTCCTTCCATACAACTTTGACATATCTAATGTATTGGTTATGGTGAGCAAGAGGCTCAAATCAGCAAATTGCTCTTCTGTTTTCTCCACTGAAAATATGATAAAGCTCATCAAAAAAATTTTATCTGATTATGAAGAAAAGGTCAAATGTACCGATAAAGTACTACGGATGAAGTACTTTTGAGTTTTGTGAGGCGTGTGTATTTGTAAGCTGTGTGTGCACATGTACATGCAGTCTGTAGGCCAGAGGTTAATGCTAGTTTTCTTCCTTAACTGCTCTTCACATTATTATTATTATTATTATTATTATTATTATTATTATTATTATTTGAGGCAGCGTCTCTCACTGACCCTGGAATTCACCAACTTTGCAGAACTGGCTGGCCAGCGAGCCCTAGGGATCCTCCTATCCCCACCTCCCAGCACTAGGATTACTGGTATACATACCTCCATGATGGCCTTTTATGGAGGATTGGGGATTCCAATCATAGATCCTCATGCTTGCACAGCAAGGACTTTACTGATCCACTTATGTACCGAATCCCTGCTTAGCAGCTATTCATTATGAAAGTTAAAATTTCTTTTCTAACTAGATTTTCATCTTTGTACCTAATTTAATATTTGCAATTTTGTATTTTTTTAAAAGAGTCAAAAATTTATGTGACATTTTCGACAAAACTACCTCTGCCCTTATTCATAATGTTAGATAAACAACAATAACCAACAACCAGATACATGGGAAGACATGTATTTCACGTTTACAGCTCAGCAGGTAAAGGTGCTTGCCACCAAACTGAGTTCAATTCCCAACACATGGTGAAAGAGAGGGATTGGCTCCTGAAAGTTGTCCTCTGACCCTCACACATGCTAGATATAGCATGTGTGCCCCTGTCTTTGTGGGCACAATGATAAATAAAATGTATTAAACTTTTAAACCAGATGTATGAGGAACCACAAATGGAATGTGTCACTGAGGAAGCTGAAGGAATATACAAGCCTTCACTTTCTCATGCCTTCTTCTGATATCCAAACCCAAATGAGAGCCAAGTATCTGTACATGGAAGGACTGGCCTCTGGGCACAAGACAGGGGGGCAAAGGATCAATGGGACAAGCCCAGTGCAGTGGACACATGATGGGGGAATGTCTTTCTGTATGTTGTGAAAATATGTTGCTTTGATTGGTTGATAAATAAAGCTGGTTGGCCTATGGCAAGACAGCTTAGAGGCAGGTGGAAATCCAAACAGATAGATCGACAGGAAGAGAAAGGAGAGGCAAAGCAGACACCAGCTGCCACCAAAGGAACAACATGCCAGCAGACTGGTAAGCCACAGCCATGTGATAACTTATAGATTAATAAAAATGGGTTAAGTTATAAGAGCTAGCTAGCAAGAAGCTTGAGCCATAGGCTATGGCCATGCAATTTATAATTGATATAAGCCTCTGTGTGTTTACTTGGGTTTGAGAGGTTGCAGGACCAGGCAGTACACAGGAATTTTATAAATGGCTGTGGGACCTTGGTGCCGGGTGAGACCAGGAAAACTTCTAGCTACAGACATGTCATGGTAAGTTTTCTTCCAGAATAACATAAGCTCTACCCTCACTCTTCCCTTGTACATAGATTGAGTTAAGCACTTGGCAAGCTCAGGGGAAGGGACTGAGCATAGTGGGGTCAGTACTTTTGGGTCTCTCTCACCAGAACCAGCCTATGTGGAGGGTGTCTCTGCTTTGACAGCACATTGCTCAGTCATCTGGCTGTGCTGGTGAATGGGAACAGTCAGGGTCAATACAGGACGAAGTTCTTAATGCACTAAAATAAGGTTTCTACTCTACTTGAGAGGATGATAATGATTGTAATAATAAATCCCATTATTATGATAAGGTTTAATCCCTGCACTTTACACATTAAAATTTGGTTTAAGATAATTGCAATATTAAAATATTTATTTTTAAGAAGTATTTAAATATTTATTTTATTGATTAGTGTGTTTGGGCATGACATGTACATGTGGAGGTCAGAGGACAGCTTTGTGGACTCAGTTCTCTCCTTCCACCTTTATGTCATGGCCTGGTTTGAAAGAGAATGTTGCCAATAGGCTTAGATACTCAAAAATTTGGTCCTCAGTTGGTGGTGCTATTTGGGAGGTTATGGAACTTTTGGGATGTGAGGCCTTGGTGGAGGAAGTATGTCATTGGCCCTGAGATGTGATCTCTCAGCTTCCTATTTCTGCTGCCATGCTTCTGCCATTTTGGGTATCTAGCCCTTGGGAAACAAGCCAAACTCTTCAAGTTACTTTTGTTCCGGGGGTCAATAAGGCCCTGGATGGCAGGAAGACAGTCACCCCTGCCTGATGCAGTACCATTCAGATGGAGTCTAGCCAGCTGGGGTCCTCAAAGCCCTGGCTGGCGGGAAGGCAGCCATGGGTTGCATGGGGTATGTAGGCCTTCTTATGATGAGGAGATAAGTGGTGGAGAAATGGGAGAGAGAGAGAAGCGGAATGGTTCATGCATTGTAGAAAGACGAAAAAAGGAAGAAATGAAGACGTCGAGGAGTGGCAGATGTAGGAGGCCTGCTTGCCACCAGGGCCATGGTAATGTCTGGGCCAGGCTGCTGCCAAGGGTCATGTCTGGGTCCCTGGTCCTATAGGAACCAGTGTCTGTATTGATGTCCATGGCTCCTGTTGCTGTCGAGTGCCATGATGATTACAGCGAGCTGAGTTGCTTCATTGGATGAGGTTAGGGTCCATGAGCCATGCTGCCACCTGGAGTCATGGTGACAGCCAGGCCTAGGCTGCTGCCAAAGACCATATCTGGGTAAGTGGTCCTACCACAATGGAGGTCTTTGTTGATGCTCATGTCCCATGTTGCCACCAAAGGCCACAAGAAACCTGGGGACTGGGCTGCAACCTGTGGCCTTATTGGTGTTCATGGGCCATACTACTGCCAGAGCCATCCTGATCTGAGTGGCCAGGGCTACCACTTAGAGCTAGGATATCAACCAGTCTGAGCTGCTGCCTAGGGCCATGTCTGGGTCCATGGCCCAGCTACAGCTAGGGTCTGTGTTGAAGTCTGTGGCCCAGGTTGCCACTAGAGCCCATATAGAGGCCCAGGATCTGGGCCAGAGCCCACAGCTTATAGTCTGGGGGCCACACCATAGCATGGGGCCATACAGATATGGGTGGCCTGTGCTGCCACCCAGGACCATCTGGGTTCAAGCACTGCTGAGGGCCATGTCTGGGTCCGTGGCCCTATAGTGGCTAGGGTCCGGATTTACATGTGGCTTCTGTTGTCACTGAGTGCCATGAGGAAGCCCAGGGTCAGGTTAGCCACCTGAGTCCAGGTTGGTATCCAAGGGCCAGGATGCATCCAGATCTGAGTAGCCTGCACTGCTACTCAATGTCATGGTGATGTCTGGGTCAGAGCTGCAGCTGAAGGCCATGTCCTTGGCCCTACTGCAGCCAGGGTCTGTGCTGATGTCCGATGATGTTCCTGTTACCATTGAAGGTCATACAGACATCTGAGGTTGAGGGCCATGTTGGTGTCTCAGGGCCATACAGTGGTGACATCCAGACCCAGCGGCTGCTGAGGACCATGTTGGGGTCTATAGTCCCACCAAGGTGGGGGGTCTGTGCAGAAGTCCAGGTACTGCACTGCCACCAAAGTCATATAGAGGCCCAGGGTTGGGGCTACAACCTGAGGCCTTGTTGGTGTTCTGTGGCCACATGGCCACCAGAACCATTCCCACCTGAGTGGCCATTCCTTTTACCCAGAGCCAGGATGTCATTTGGGCCCAAGCTGCTACCAAGGGCCATGTCTGGGTCCAGGTTCAGCTGCAGCTGGGGTCTGTGTTGATGACTATGGCCTGTGTCACACCTCAGGATGCCTTAGGAACCATGGGAGATGAAATCAAAGGGCCATACTGAGCTGGCTCCACCCATTGTTGGCCCGGGGAGAGCTGGCCTTGCTTCCCTGGACCCTACAACAAGAGAGCTGGCCCCTGCACTCAGGAAAGATGGCCCCCACCCCTATCCACAGGCAAGGGTGAACTGACCCTGAGGGCATGCATGGAGGCAAGCTGACTCTGCTCCCTCGACTGAGGTGGGTGGCGCCAGTAGCCTGGACTGACCAGCTTGGCTTCCACCCATACCCACAGCCGGGCCTTGGGTTGACCCACACTAGCATCTACCCCATCTAGGACCTGCTGGAGCTCCTGAAGGGATTGGTCCTCTGGGACAATACCCACAGGATCTCCGAGAGTCCGGTGGCCACAGGATACCCCAGAGGAGTTCTGGTGAGGATCTAGTGAGGGTGGTGTACCAGAAACCAGAGGCCTTGAACCAGACCAGGCACTCATTGTGATGCACAGTTGCTAGAAAAGCTGATGAGACAAAGGGGTGTAATATATCATACGCTGCAGCCTCCAATGCCACCGAGACAAATGAAGAGGTGGTGGAGAGGCAGGAAAGAATGAGAAGCAAAGAGATTTTTCTGTTGTTTCTGTTTTTGTTTGCTTGCTTGTTTATTTTGTTTTATTTTCTTGGGGGGGGGTCTTTTTTGGAGGGTGCAGCCAGGATGAGAGGAGAATATGGGGGGACCAGGAGGTAAGCAGAATTGAGATGCATGATATGAAACTCCCAAAGAGTAAATAAAGGAGTTAAAGAAGAAAAGACAAAAAGTTATTTTGGGTCATTTATCACAGCCACAGGGAAGTAAGTTATACACATGAGGTCCAGGGGTGAACCCACTGAACCATCTTGCCAGCCCTAACTTGTTTATCATGTTATGCTGTGATTTTTAACTTTCTTACAGATCTCATGTTCTGTTGTAGCTAGGAGATACGATCAATTGGTAGTGATGAGTTTTTCATTTACTGGAGAAATTTCTGAGTTTTAAAGGGTAATTACTTTCTGACTTTCTCAGTGAAATGTCTACCCAGATGAACAAGAACTAGGAAGGAGCCTTCTCCTCCCGAGTGTAAGACCAGGGTTTGTGTAAGACCGAGGCTGCAGAAAAGGAGCGAGTTTCCTGATTCCTAAGACAAAGTGAGGGGTAAATCTTCATTCTCCAAAGACACGAATTGTTCTTGTCAAGTCTCATGGAGACAAATAAAGACAACAGACCAGGGCTGTTGGGGCTAGGATGGAGACTGGTCCTTGTGCCATCTGCTGAACCCAGAAGCACCTGCCCAGACTCCCTGGTGTGTGTTAAAAACCAGTCATGGGACGAATTTAGAGACCTCCTGGGACCCACCCCACAATGGCGGCTTCTAGGAGTTTGTTAGAAACTATTATTCAAAACAAATTGAATTGAGGCTAGAATGGAGTTTCAATTTCATTGAAGTCTGAAGATAACAAATCTGTAAGGTCATTTTATATCAAATTAAGAGACAAAAATTTTGCTTCCATAGTTGCTACAAAGATATAAATAATGGAGACTGGGCAAAATAACAAAATGCAGCCTATATATATTAACACATATACAAATTTGATGTATATGCAACATATATTTTACTCACATAACACAGCTAATTACTGGAGCAGCATGCTTATTTTCTGGATACTTTTGATCAATTTCACATACTGCCAAAAGAAATGGAAATATTTAGATACATGCTCGGACCAGAGCACATGTTGGAAGACTTTCCGGTCACTCTAACTCTACCCTAAAGAGATGGACTCCAGCTGTAATGTGTGCCACCTCTTGTCAATCAGTGACATTAGCAAATCTCCATATGTTAGCAACCCAGTTTTTCTTTGCAACATTCTTCATTCACGACACTATAGTGCTGTAACCGAGCAGTCCGTTTTAAACAAAATTACTTGCAAGGCAGAGGGTATTATATTTGTTTGTAAAGCTTTTGTAAATAAAGGCATCGGAGATGTTGTTGTTCTAAATACCTTAGTGGCCAAGTTTCAAATTACCTTGTTAGGAGCTTCAAGGACCCAAACCCTCAGGGGGCTATACTTGGGTGAGGGCATTAGAGGAGCAGAGTGCCAAGTCACCCAGCGAGCTGGAGACTGGAATTCAGGTGACCAGGATGGGGCCAGTGTTCACACCGGTTATGAGACAGCCCATGATGCTGAGGCCACTCTGGAAGCAACACACTTTCCTTAATGGATTCTTGGCAACTCTAGGGCATGTTCCATCCAAGGCTGTGTGGAGATCACCTGTGTACACCACAGACAAGATGCTAATAGAGTAGTAAATATTTACTAAGTTTAAACCATCTGATACAGCATGTTGAATGCTTGGATTCTTCATAATTCTACAAGATATTAAATGTGTTAATTTTGAATATAAAATTTGGGCCAACCCATGATGCCTAGAGAGGTGGAGTTGCTTGCTCAGAGTTACACAGCTTGCCATTTGCCACAGGCTCCCCTGCATTCCCCCCCCCCCTCCGCACCCCAGACCTGGTTTCTCTGTGTAGCTTTGGAGCCTGTCCTGAAACTCACTCTGTAGACCAGGCTGGCCTTGAACTCCGAGATTCGCCAGTTTCTGCCTCCTGAGTGGAGGGATTAAAGGCATATGCTACCACCACCCAGCTCCCAACTTTTTAAAAAATGTTAGTTGAAGCTGCTGACCTCATGGCAGCCAATGGGCTATGAGGGACATGGCGAATGTGACCTCCTGGATGAGGCCTTTTCTCCAGGCTGTCTTCTCAAGCACAGACTCCCTCACCCACCCACGGCCCCCACCCAGCAGGAATGCTGTTTAAGTTGAAGCCAACTTCACAGAGGGTGGGTGCGTCAATCTTGCTGTATTTAACCCACTACAGATTTTCCTTTTGGTATCAGGTTACCCTGAGTAGCCTGGGCTCAACCTGAGATCTCCTAAATGTATATATTACCATTAGCTCAGTCTAGGTTAATCATGTTTACATACTCCAGTGGGCTGAGTCCACATGAAGTACTGGGGCTGTGCAAAGCACATGGGCAGACCCTTGAAAGGAATCTGAAGATGTGACAGCTTTTAAAGGAACAGTGGCAGCAGCTGGTCTCTTAAAGTGGGTCAAGGTCCATTCTATAGCTCTGTGTGCTCATTTTTCAAATATTTTTAGACTGAGGAGATCATGCTTTGGGAGGTCTTATGGGTTATATAGAATATTAATCACACACTATAGAATATTAATGCAACCTCAAATATAAATGTGCTTTTCAACATCTATCAGTTCATGTAGTAGGAAACAGTTTTGCACATTAATTACTGCTGTGGTCTGAATGTTGGTAGCCTCTCCTTCATGTTTGAAATCTAATCTTTAGTGCCATAGAAATAAGCCCCAAGAGGGTGTTTCGATTACAATGGGGAGTCCTCATGAGCCACAGGGAGCCAGCTCGCTTTTCCCATCATGAGAGGTCACAGTAAGAAGGGACAATCTCAGCCGGGCAGCAGTGGTGCATACGCCTTTAATCCCAGCACTCGGGAGGCAGAGCCAGGCGGATCTCTGTGAGTTCGAGGCCACCTGGACTACAGAGTGAGTTCCAGGGAAGGCGCAAAGCTTTACAGAGAAACCCTGTCTCGAAAAAACAAACAAACAAACAAACAAACAAACAAACAAACAAACAAAGCAGGGACAATCTCTGATCCAGGAAACGGGCCCTCAGTGTCACCAAATCTGTTGGCCCTCCTGTGAGGTCCATGGTCTGGTGCCAGGAAGCAGTGGAGCTGTGGAAGGCTGGGAGTTTGAAGAGAATTCAAAAATCATAGACAAGATGAGTTTTATTCACTTCAGGTGAAGCCTGAAGGCCTTCACACAAACCATTAGGCAAGCATCCTGGCACACCCATACCCTAGCATAACTGCCCCCTGGCACACAGGCCACTTGGAGGTAAAGGCCAAGGTTCAGATGAAGGCCCAATTCCTCCATGTAGTATTTATACAGAATCACACAAAGTGGCACTCTGCCCAAAATAGCAACGCCATCTGTTACATAACTATTTTCTTGGGGTTCCTGAGATATCAGTTAAGTCATTTTGATGACTCATACCCCACTGTCCCCAAGACTATCAGCCATGTTTTAGCCATCTCTCCTCAGACCCATATAAGCATCATGTTGTCCAAATATAAACTGGCCCTTTTGGCCTTCTGTTCCCAGCAACCGAGCTTCCAGAATGTGAGTACCATGAACTTATGGGAAGAAGCGTGCTCTCTTCTGGCAGCCTGACCTACGTCCTGCAAACTGCACTGCACACAGAAGAACCTGAATGACTCGATGTTGGACGGAATGTTCTAGGGATGTTGAACAGAATAGCAGAGCAAATTGACCAAACAAACAAACAAACAAAACCCAAACAAACACCACCACCAAAACAAAAACACAACCACAAAACGAAAACCCAAAAACAAACCTGAAAAAGTATATAGTATCATAGAAATTAATATTATGACTTTCCAACCCCACCCCTCCCTACCCTTGCTTTTGTATGTTTCTTCTCAATTGAAGATGAAGCATAGCACCTGCACGCTCTGTCAGTCTTTCTTCTACATCCTGATCACAGCAATTTCCCCTCCCTCCTCTCCTCCCATTCCCTCCCTCCACTTTTTCTCTGCCCCCCCCCCCTTCAGCTCCTCCTCTGTTTCTGTTCAGAAAGGGGGCAGGCCTCCCATGGGTTATCAACAAAGCATGGCATATCAAGTTGCAGCAAGACTCCCCTGTATTCAGGCTGGACAAGGCAATCCAGCATGAGGAACGAGTTCCCAAGAGCCAGTCAAAGCACCAGGGACAGCCCTGCTCCCATTGCCAGGAGTCCCACAAGCACACCAAGCTACACAACTGTCACACATATGCAGAGGGCCTAGGTCAGTCCCATGCAGGCTTCTTGGCTGTTGGTTCAGAAACAGAAACCAAGGAACAAAACACCCATCCAAGAAAGACAAACACGGGAATCAACACCTAGGCTTATAATCAGTCCCAATCCAATATTCTTTAAAATTCTCTGGTCTGGATAAAATCTATAAGGCAAAGATTTCTGGGTGAGGTGGTAGATTAGGAGCTGCCTCCATATGGCTTGGGACAAACAGATCCCACTCTACTGAGTGAAGAGATCTGGAGAATCCCAGTGACAGGACAGCTCAGAGTAGGGAAAGGAAGGTCACGTGACTCCAGGTGGGGAAGGGAAGCAGAGACCACATCTAGGGCCTGGAATATGGATCCAGTATCCATATCTCGTGGCTCATAATCACCTGTAACTCCAGCTCCAAGGGCTCTGACACCCTCTTCTCACCTCCAAGGACACCCGTGTACATTTTCACACTTACCCCCCACACATAGATACATCAATAATAAAATAAATCTTAGAGGAAGAAAAGCCTCATCCCGAAGAAAAGGCAGGCCAAAAGGATGAGAGAACTGGCACGCTACAGGGCCAACCACAGTTGTCACAAGCATGAGGAGGGCTCATGGAGGGTCAGCATGAAAGCTCTATTTTGGCCGGGCAGTGGTGGTGCATGTCTTTAATCCCAGCACTTGGGAGGCAGAAGCAGGTGGATCTCAGTGAGTTCAATGCCAGCCTGGTCTACGAAGCAAGTTCCAGGACAGCCAGGAAGAGAAAGTCCGTCTCAAAAAAAAAAAAAAAAAAAAAAAAAAAAAAAAAAAAAGAAAGAAAAGACAAGAAAAAGGAAGAAAAGGAAGTTCCACCTTGAGCCATGGCCAGGGGGCCATCTTGAGAGGAAATTTGTTGAAAACTGATCTATGACAAGTCAGAGACCTGGAAGCCAATCTGCATAGCTTCAGGGAGGGTAGGAGGGTCTAACACTATCAAGCCCCACCCCCATGCCGGTGACCGGAGATAATGGCTGTGCAAGTGACATGTGCCAGTGAAGCAGCCTCACCCTCAGTGGTTAGGAGCTGAGAGTATCTTTGGAGTTTGGTAACCCCAAGCCTGATGTCAGGGTGTAGATCAGCCGTGGGGCTACTTATCTGCCATGGAGTCTGAGCAGTCTGACGTTCTGAAGAACTTGATATCCACGTCCTTTCTGGAGGAGCGCAGGTGCGCATGCGCAGACCCCAGGGCTATCTTGCTTTCTCCATATCTGAAGCATCTGGGAAACTTTCTCCAAGTAGAAGTTAACCCCCCAGGGCGGAGTAGCTGGACTCTCTGAGAGCTGAGAGAACTTGCCTGAAGGGAAGAAGGTCCTGAAGTGAACACATCTCTGTCTAGCATAGGCTTGGTGCTACTTACTGTTAATCACAGAAATACGAGGGTTCACAAACCCAACCCCAGCCCCCTGCATCCACTGAGAGCCTTAAATTTTAGATGACACACAAAGTTGTTCAACACATTTCCCCTCGTGTTTCCTCTTTTCTTTATCATACTTGTAAAAGTATTTTGACTTTAGCTTATGTTATAAAAATGACTTAGCCGGGTGATGATGATGCACAACTTTGATCCCAGCAATCTGGAGGCAAAGGCAGCTGGATCTCTGAGTTCAAGGCCAGCCTGGTCTACAGAGCGAGTTCTAATATATCCAAGGATACACAGAGAAACCCTGTCTCAAAAAACTAAAACAAACAAACAACAAGAAAAGTGATTTTGTTTTTTAATTTTTATTTCCCTTTGTATATTTGATCTTATTTATGCATTTTTTCCGTAATTTGGTGTGTCTTATTTTACCTCTCCTGGTTCCCTGTTTTCTTTGATTATGCTTTTAGTAGAATTTTGGCTTTATCTTACCTGTAAAAGAATGGATTTTGCCGGGAAGTGGTGACGCACGCCTTTAATCCCAGCACTCGGGAGGCAGAGGCAGGCGGATCTCTGTGAATTCGAGGCCAGCCTGGACTACCAAGTGAGTTCCAGAAAAGGCGCAAAGCTACACAGAGAAACCTTGTCTCGAAAAACAAACAAACAAACAAAAAACCCAAAGAATGGGTTTTATGGTTTTATTCTGCTTCTTAAGTTTATCTAATTTGTAAACGCAATTTGTCATTTTTGGGGTGAAAATTTCTCTCCCTTCTTTCTGTCTCCTGTTCTCCCCCCCCCCAAGCTTCCTCCATTCTTCTCATCTATTTTATTTAGCCATGCTGCTCGTCTGTCTCCTGCAGTCTGTTTATCTCACTGATTTACCATTCCTACATTTATTTATTTCTGCCAGTTTTTGTTTTTTTGGTCATTGGTGATAGATTCATGGGCTCTATTGTAATTTAAGTGTATTTTTCTTATTTGGTTTTGTCATTATAACATTTTTTTTCCTGAGCAGTAGTAGGGAGTCAACCCTCAAGAGTTAGGCCACTTATGAAGAACATCCTCAAATAAAACCAGAAGAGCTATCCAAGCCAACACATATGCAACTGTTAACACACAAGCAAAAACAAAAAACAAAAACAAAAACCTCCCTCCCCCAAAAAAAGGAAGTCATCAGGATACCTACAGAAGATACACTCCTTAATTAACTGAATTCAGAGACACTTTGGACATGATGCCCAAAGTTCACTTGTTCATGGAGGATAAAAATCCTGAGCAGATGAAGTAAAGCAATCAATTCAAGAACTAGAGAAGAAAGCCATCAACCATGATGAGAAGGTGAACAAGATAGAGAAGGTCAGCAATGTGAATGAGAAAGTGAGAAAAAAGGGGTGAGAAAATCAAGAGTTTGAAAAAGAGAGAAACAGGAATACTGGCAATGAGAAACTCAATGAATCAAATATATAAACACCATAGTGGAAAGTGTCACGGAGGATGAGGCTGAGGAGAGACCACATCCAGTTAGTAATTCAGAGGAAACATGTAAATGAGCATGACCATAACATCTAAGAACTCTGGGATACAATCAAGAGACCAAGTTGAGAATCCATGGATAGAAAGAGGAATGCAGAAAAGCCAAAGGCACAGAGAATTTATTCAATGAAATTGTAAGAGGGAATTTCCTAAATCTTGGTTTAAAAAAAAAGACATATTAGTACTAGAGACATTTTGAACCTTGGACAGATATGGCCAGATTGATAAGGACCTCTCCCTGATACACTACAGTTGAGATGCTTGAAGTCATCAACAGACTATAAAATGTCAACACACAGGCAGAATGACATCAGATCTGAACAGAGACCCCTAAAGCTAAAAAAGCATGGGATGCATGAAGTATGTTAAGCTCTGAAAGTAAATGACTGTTAAATAAAATTGCTATATCCTGAAGAGACATCATGATGTTTTATCACAATAGAAGGCAAACGTAACTAAGACAAAAGTCATGGCAGAAATTAATGGAATGGTCACTAAAACAATATACAGAATCTGTTGAAGAGTTGGGGGTCTTGTTTGTTTGAGACAGGGTCTCACTATGTAGTTCTGGCTGTCTTGGAACTCACAGAGATCCACCTGCTTCTGCTTCCTTGGTCCTGGGATTAAAGGCATGTGCCACAATGCCTGGTTTAAGAATTTGTTCTTTGAAAAAAAATAAATAAATACAATTGACAAACAAATAAACTAACAAAGAGACAGGACCCAAGTTAATAAAATTAGAGATGAAAAGGTGGCATAATAGATACCAGTGACTCCAGAAGATCCCTGTGGAATCCTTTGAAGTATTCAGAAAACCTGGAAAATCTGAAAGTGGATAAATTCTTAGACACATGTGATCTATCAATATAAACCAGGTTATAAACAAGTTGAGCAGATCTCAAATAAGATGGAAGCAGTAATCTCCTAACAAAGAGGAAACCCAGGAGGACAGATAGTCACCTGTGAGCTGTATCAAAACTTGAAAGAGTTCACAGCAGTGGTTCTCCAAGCAGTCCATAAAATGGGAAGAGAAGGTATACAACCACACTTATTCTATGAAGCCAGCATCACCCCGGTATCAAAACTGGATAAAACACACACACACACAAAACAAAACAAAACAAAACAAAACAAAACAAAACAAAACAAAACAAAACAAAACAAAACAAAAAAACAAAACCATAGACCAATTTCCCTGATGAACATAGACACAAAAATCCTCAATTAAAATACTTCTAAATGAATTGAGCAACACATTAAGAGGACCATGCACCATACCCATGGCAGGCAGTTTCATTCTAGGGATGCCATGATGGTTCAACACATACAAGTTACATGTAATAAGGAACATGTGTGGTATTGTGTTACCCAAAATATTGTGCATGCTAATAAACTTATCTGGGGTCAGAGACAGAACAACCACAATATTAAACATAAAGGATAGGCAGTAGTAGCACACACCTTTAATCCTAGCATTCCAGAGGCAGAAATCCATGTGTTCAAGGATACAGACAGGCATGGTGACTCATCATGCCTTTAATCCCAGAAAGCAAGCCTTTAATCCCAGAGAGTGGTGGTAGAAAACAAAAAGGTATATAAGGCGTGAGGACCAGAAACTAGCAGCATTTGGCTGGTTAAGCGTTCAGGCTTCTAGCAACACAGTTCAGCTGAGACCCATTCTGGATGAGGACTCAAGAGACCTCCAGTCTGAAGAAACAAGACCAGCTGAGAAGTTGGCCAGGTGAGGTTAGCTGTGGCTTGTTCTGTCTCTCTGATCTTCCAGTTCACCCCAATACTTGGCTCTGGGTTTGATTTTATTAATAAGAACTTTTGCCAGGTGGTGGTGGCGCATACCTTTAATCCCAGCACTCGGGAGGCAGAGCCAGGCGGATCTCTGGGAGTTCAAGGCCAGCCTGGGCTACCAAGTGAGTTCCAGGAAAGGCGCAAAGCTACACAGAGAAACCCTGTCTCGAAAAACCAAAAAAAAAAAAAAAAAAAAAAAAACCTTTTAAGATTCCTGCTACACACATGCATAGACTTTAGGACAGAAATCACACGATCAATTCAATAGATGTAAAAAGCCTGTGACAAAGTCCAACATCTTATTAGGACAAAAGTCCTGCAGATGCCAGGAGTAGAAAGAACGTATCTCAATACAATAAAGGCTATATATGACAAGTCTGTGTATAGCTATAATATACTAACTGGAAAAAAAACCTAGCATTTCCTCTAGTCTGTATGACTACCACGTTCAATCTTCCCATCACAGGCAGTAAATACAGTGTAATGTTTAATGTTGCTGCTAATGGGACAAGAGAAATACAAGGCATACAAATAGGAAAGGAAATCAAATTATGCCCATTATACAGACATGATCTTTTACTTAAAAAAAAAATTCTAATGATTCCACCAGAAAACTCTTAGACCTCATAAACACTTTCTGCAAACTAACAAAATCAACATACAAAAGCCTAAATGACAGCAATGAATTTGACAGTAAGAAATTAGGTGGAAAAAAAAGTCTCACTCACAATGGCTTTTAAAAATACCTAGGAATAAACCGAATGGAGGATGTGAAAGACTTCTTCACTAAGCACATTAAAACCTTGAAGAAAGAAGTTGAAGGTACTAGAAGATGAAAAGATCTTCAATGCCAATGAACTGGCAGAATTGGTTACTAAAAGTGATCTCACATTCAAGTCAATCCTCATCAGAATTCTAATAGCATCTTTCATAAAATTATCAAAACAACCCAAAAATGGATAGAGTACAAAAGGCCTCAAATAGCCTAAGCAATCCCAAGAAGAAAGAACAGAGCTAATGGCCTTATGATAGCCAACCTCAAATTATATTAGAGTCACTGTAACAGAAGGACATGGTATTGAAAGACAATGGAATAGGACAGAGGACTGGGAAATAACTCCACACAGCTGAAGCCTTTTGATAAACCTTTTGATAAGGTTAAAGTATTCAAAGCCAGGCCTGGTGGCACATGCCTTTAATCCCAGCAATTGGGAGGCAGAGGCAAACGGATCTGGGTGAGTTCGAGGCCAGCCTGGTATACAAAGTGAGTTGCAGGACAGCCAGGGCTACATAGAGAAACCTTGTCTTGAAAAAACAAACAAACAAACAAACAAACAAACCAAACAACAACAAGGAGAAGAAACCATGTATTTGAGAAAAGGCAGCCTCTTCCTTAAACTGGGGAAACTAGGTATCTACATTTAGAGGACTGTAACTAAACCCATATCTATTCCAAGTGGGTCAAAGACCTTCATGTAGGACTTAAAATTTTGAATTCCTAAAGGAAAACACTCCGCTCTAAAGGCAGAAGCATGGACTTTCTGAAAAGGACTCCACTATCACAGGAAATCCCATCCCAAGAACTGACTGACTGGATTACACGACATAAAAAAAAAAAAAGCAAAAACAAAAACAAACAAACTTCTGCACAGCAAAAGAAACCAGCAGCAGATGGAAGAGAAAATCCGCGCACCACCCAACAGGAGATCAAGATTAGAGTCTGTGAAGAATTAAAAAAAAAAAAAAAATTCATCCAACCAATAGGCAGGCTGATGATTCAAACAGTTCTCAACAGAAGACATACAAACGGGCAGTAAACATTTTAAATAATGTTTATCATCCTCATCCATTAATCAATGCAAATTAAAACCACACTGAGATTCCATCTCCTGTGAGAATGGAGATACCAAAGAAAACAAAAGACAAAAAATGCAGGTGGAAAGAACTCCGACAAACTGGTGCAGCCAATGTGGAAACCAGCATGGAGGCTCCTCAGATATTTAAACTACTGTGCAATCCAGCTAGCCCCTCTTGAGCATATATCTGAAGGAATCGGAGTCAGCCCACAACAGATAAAACTGCACGTTTACTGCTGCAGTCTTCTCAACAGCCAAGACATGGAACCAACAGACGAGTGGATGAAGAAAATGTGGAAGGTTAATGTACAGAGAGGTCTCAATAATGTGATGCCACTCAAGGGGAAAAAAATGAATGAAACCAGACATCGCATTAAGTGAAATAAGCCAGATTCAAATGTTACATTTTCTACTAGAGGAGGAATCTGCTAAGTATGAGTGTTTGTTCATGTATGAGACATGAAGGCAGAAGGATTTACATGGGGGGAACAGGACTAGAAAGAGGGTGGGCTGGTGGAGCTATGGGGGTGGGCAATGTGAGTAAAGCACAAGGATACTTGTATGCAACAGTATCATAAAGCCATCACTTTGTGCACTTTAAGATTATCCAGATTATCCAAGTACTTTCAGGGTAAATATAAAGCCCTCATGTTCAGATTAAATTGATTAGACATCTACTGAGAAGGGGTGACAGGGACATTCCTGCCAGAGCCATCTCATTTGGATGCAGAGGGAGTCACATGACTTTTAAAAATACTAAATTTGCACTTGACAGCTTTTTTGCACATTCTTTGTTTGCCAGTGATTTTTTTTCTTTTCCAGCTTTTATTTTGCAGTCTACCATTTTTTTTTTTTAAAACTGTAGTTCAAATAAAGGAAATCAATATAAAATGTCATTGGCTTGGCACTATTTAATCCCAACTGTATTTGCAAACTAATTTCCCCAGGAAATGGGGATGACATGTTCACATTAATGCCAATTTTTCCTTTCATGTGTCCAGTGCTGATGTTCTTCCAATCAAAATTTCAGTGTGTTTTGACCAACTGATTTACAAATGCTTAGGGAAGATCAAACAGCCTAGAAATACTGCTCTCACGACAGCTTGTTTCATGATGCTACAGAGGGTCTCCTACGGAGGGGCTCCCCACTTGCTGTACACCCGAGTCAGTGAGAACTGACTTGTTCTTAACTTCGAAACGGGCTCAGCATACAGATCCATACACATAGGAACTGCAAACATGGGCTGACAGCTCATAGTGAATCCTGGACTCTCCAATACTGGGTGCTTGAGACATGATGAAAATCTCCTTGGAATGGCCCTTTGGGAGAATTCCCATCTATTAGGGTTCAAATACTTTTCATATAGCAAATAATCCGGGCTTGATCTTCCAGAAAAAGATTGCCGCAAACCTTGAGACTGAGGGGTTGCTTTACCACTGTGTCTACTGTGGTAAGGGAATTTACCTTTAACAATTTAACATTAAAGACTCTAAGCTTCACGGAGCGAAGTATTTTTAAAATAAAATAAAAAAAAAATGGAACAACCTTCTTGAGGGGTCAGACACTCAGGCAGGTGAAGCACCCACGGACATCTCCACCAAGGCCACTGGGCATGACACAAGTTGCCTCTACTGTCAAAGTGGTACCTCTCATGAACTTAAGCCAAACAGCAGCAGCATGGGCTCATACCAGGGTTTGAACGACTTAGGTAGAAAAACCTAAAGAGAATTTCTTTTTCTTTATGGATTTTTTTCATGGAGTCTAGTTTCTTTTAGAAGTTTTTTTTTTTTTTTTTTTAACAGTTTATTAGTAAAATGCCCAAAATATCTGGTTATTTACAAAAAATTCAAATGTCCAATCAACATTAGCAGAGATACATCATTTCATTAGTATCAGGGGGCTGCAGATAAAGGCAATCAAGATTTTCAATTATAGTGTTGCTAAATATTATGTTGAGGTTCCCTCTTCTCCATGTCTTAACCAACTTAAACAGATTTAGCGTATGTGTATATAGGTATACATACCAATGTATCAGAGTATGCCCATCTGTGTGCATGGGCCAGAAGAGGGTACCATATCCTTGAAGCTTCCATTCTGAATGTGGCTACAGTGACCACTTAGGCTGGAAGCAGTGTGAAACAGCTTTCTGTTAAACACTTCAGTGTTTTGGTAAAATTGCTTTTGGCTATAGTTGAACATTTTAACATCAAAATTGAAATATGGAAACACATCAGATTCCTAAATTATAAAAAAAAAGCATATAATCTGAGCATACTGAAAATACCTAAGTATGTTAAAGGTACGGGCAAAGCAATCATAATTGACATTACGTGTTCCTGTTACTGACAGGTGGCTTGTGTTGTATTTCCAATGGATAGTGCTGTGGTCGACTAAATCTAACTTCCCAGACAGGCCATCTCATCCAAAGATGTCTGATGTGAGAACTGTCAAAGGGAACAATTGAACAGAGGAACTCTCCAGGGGGTGACAGCTCATTTCAATCAGGTAATGAATTGGTTAGTGAAATTGTTAAGTGGAAGTGATCCATCGCCCCCTCCCCCCACTCATTCAGCCAATGTTTACCTCAAGCTCAGTTCTCCCTGGGACAAGGGAGCAATGAGATAAGGAATCCTTTTAAAATATCTTGTCCTTCTTCCCAATTATATGTGGCATCAGGTACAAAGGCTGCTAATTTACCAAAGAGGGTAGCTGTGCAGTTACTGCCTCAGGGAAACTGCCGGACAGCTGGAACATTCTCACCTCAAATCCCCCTCCCTGAGAGGCCACATGGGCCACTGGGCATGGTAGAAAGCTTGTGATGCTGTTCGAATCACTCTCTTTGGGAAGTAAAGCCAGTCAGAAGGGCTGTGTGGGTTCACATCAGGATCTGCATTTCTGGCAAGGTGTCTTAATAGAATTGGTAGAATTCAGTGCCTCTACTGTGTGCAACACTACCCTCACACACATCAGTAGTGCATGCAAGATTCTGCGCTTCGAAGCCATCCTGTTTTACTATCTGAAATGAGAGAGCAGTGAAGATCTTAAAAGTTGCTTTATTTAAACAAAATTGATGCCAACTTTTCTATGCTTTATTTAAACAAAATTGATGCCAACTTTTCTATCTACATACAAACATGTTTCAGAACCGGAGCAGCAAACACACAAACTGTTCACACAGGAACTGTAATGCTTGACATGTTAAGACAAAGTTTTGTTTTCTGCTCATAAAGACATTCACAGATTCAAAAGTCATTCTGAAGGCTGAACAACACTATACCTTCATCTTCCGGGGTGGCTTACGTAAATTCTAAATAAAGGGGGACGGAACTTTGGAGGGTCAATACATCATGTTTAGTTTAGTTCAACAGTGTGTGGCCCATCTTGGAGGCTCACAAAATGTTTTGGGCCGGAGATAAAAATTTGAATAAAATATAATCTATTGAGAAGACACTTAAAAGAGTCAGAGGCTTAAAATTTTTTTTATTCTACTTGTCTATATCATAAATATAAGAAGATCCTTTCATTTCTGGTCCCTCAAAGTAAGAAAAACTAGCTTAAAAAATAAGTTTAAAATAATTTTATAAGTACTATCAACAAAATGTAGTGACTAGAGATCCTTCAAAATCAAGGTAAGACTATGGAAGTACCACATTTCTGTCCTTCTCCCTCCAATCTGTTAGAAAGGAGGTTCTTCCACACACTTACCTACAGGATAAGCTATTTCTAAAGATCTGTGTTTGGAAAGTTAGTCACGTTCGCCTTTCCCAGGCGTAGGACTTCCAGGAGCCCTTTGAGTTCTTCAACAAGGACTGTAGTTCTGAAAATCCCCCAAAGATTCACTACATATTTTGCTCACTAACTTCAGAACCAGGTCCTAGTTGTTCTAGATAATACTTGAAAACAGCTGCTGCTGCAGAGTGAAACTATTCTGTGGACACCAATCTGTGGCAGTTCTTGGTCCAGCCATTGGGGAAAAAACTGTGCAGCAGTGAGGTAGAGAAGGAGTGGATCCCACAGCTCCTTCTGCCAATCACATGAGACATTTGAGCTGGAGGGTACCAGTCTGCACCACAGATCAGAGCTCAGAATGCTCTGCATTACAGAGCTACCGAGCACCAAGCATGACTAAATGCCACAATACAATGACCCGCAGGGGTTGTCTACTCCCGTCTGCTCATAGGAATCAGGTCCCACCATTTACTGTGCTTTCATTTTCTAAAAATGAGATGAAACCATTGTAAAAATGTTCTTTCAAAATAAATTATTTCTAGAATATAAAAGCTTTATATTTTCCCAGCTCATGTATCATTATAAAATAGGAAATCAGAAAATTAGCTGTTGCAATTTGCATATGGTAAAAAATATTTATATGTGTACACATATATACACATATATAAAAATGCAACTTTTAAATTAAAATTATCAATTAACAAAATGTTCAGGTATTGAATTATACCTAAGAAACGCCAAGTATTTCTAATGAAAACAAACTTGAAAGGAGTACAAGCCCAACTGTGAGAGGATAAGCTAGCCCCGTGAAAAGGCAAAGTCAGGAAGTCTAATTCCCCAGTAGATTAGAAGTCACTGTACCATTTTCACATCTAACCCTCCTCCCCCAGTTCCACTCACAGCATCACTAAACCCCGAAGGATGGACAGGCTCAAGAGGGGTGGCCTGTGACTGGGCCGCCCCCTGCCTGAGCTGCCCTTGCCCGGGAAGCCCTACCCATGCAGGAGATGGGCTTTCTCCTGATGTGCACGGGTGCCTTGTGGACTGGTGGGTCTTGACCCCTCTTAGTGAAGTGCTCCCAGCAAGGTGAGCAAGAGGAGAGTATCTGTGGCTAGACTAGGAACGGCCTGTTCCTTGCATGAAAACGGGTAGTGTTCCTAACGAGTCTGCAGACAGGGCTTCTCTTTCCATGTTGACTCCTGCAGTTCCTAGTGTTCATGAGGAAAAAATGTTCTGGGTGTCTGGCAGAGACTGTGCTCTTCCCCAGGAAGACCTGCTCAGAAAGAAGGAAAGAGAGAGCAGCTCTGGCCAGGGGCACAGCCTACTATCTTATCCTCTAGAGTGGTGGCATCCCCTGGGGCTTTACACTGATCCCCAAGGGAAAAGCCAGCCACAGCAGGCCTTCACAGCCTGCTTTCAAGTCCACTTGGAATGGCACTGCCAAGGCTCATGTTTTAATGGATCTGCTCCATCACATTTTAAAATGGCCCTTTATGTTTCGTGGAGCATTAGATGCAAAGAACAAACTTAATTTTATGTATCTTTCCTTCTTTACCTAACAAAACAAAACAAAAAACCAATTACATATTCCCTACCCAACTATTACCAATGAAGCAAGCACAAACTAAATACTGAGAATTTTGTCTTTTCTTCTCCTAACACCTGTTGTTGATACAGGACCAATGAAAGCAAGCTCATGGCTCAGCAGGACACTGAGTGCTCGGAGTGGGAGGGCCAAGCACAGCGTATTTTCCAACCAAACTGAAAATGACCTGTCAAGTAGCAAATGCAATTTCTATTATGTACCAAATATTCTGGAAGAGTCAAAGCAAAATCAAAGTGGATGTGTGCACCAAGACATAGGCTTAACTCTTCAGTAGCATTTATCTAAGAAGCGTGTCAATCATAGACCTGCCCCTCTAAATGGATTATGAAAGATGTGTCTACTCAGAAAAATAAACACTAAGAAAGAAAGGCCTCAGATCCCACTGAAAACCTGTGGAGAGTATTATAACAGAAAACAGTAGATTTCAGGGGCCTCCCACCTCTCCTGGTCCAGCCACAGAGCTCATGTTAGGGGCTCTCAACCTTCTTATGGTGACTCTGGGGAACAAGCAACCCCCTTCTACTGCATCGAGGGTCCAGGGTGCGACCCTAAGCCAGTTAAACTAGAAGAAAACCAATTTGCTTCAAAGACCGATTTTTACTCATTTGCCCTTTGAAGAAAGGACATCCCAGTCTCTGGTGGCCTCTATCAAATGCCGCTGGCCGTGACTCATCCACTCTTCCTGGTCTTCATAGAGCCGCCCACAGAACCAGCACTTAAATACACACTGGGCAGGGTCGTCTGGCAAGGAGCCCACCACCTGGTAGTTGTTCTTATGAACCTTTTTCAGTTTCATTTTGAGCATCATCTGCCTCTTCATGTGGTTCGCTTCTTCCGCATTCTGGTAGGTCAGGCGCATGTGGTGCCGCCGGACGCCCAGCTGACACCTAGTCCTCTCGGACAGGACAACCTTGAGGACATTGCCTTTGTACTTGTTGATGACCTTCATCACATTGGTCACTTCGGGAGAGTCCACATCGGGATGGTTCAACACGATGACTGGCTGGTTCCGACGAGGACATTTAATCAACTGATCTGGGTTGGCAGCTATCAGGCGCAGCTGCCTAGCAACTTGGAAAAAGGAAGGGTCTTTGAGACAGCGGCTGGGATCAGCCTGCATCTTGTTTTTCTTCTTGACTGAGCTCCCTTGCTTCGTTTTACTCTTGCTTACGGTTAGGTTTCTAGAAACTGGCCTCCCTTGCCTGCTGGAGTCACTGTTGCCTGGCTGTGTGCTGTATACAGGGACAATTTTCTTAGGGGTAGTACTGCAGATAGAGTCCTCTTTTTTAGATTTGGGGCGAAGAGCTGTCTCCAGATGTGGGGACATGTCTGCTGGCCCACGTTTGCATGTCAAGGGTTGGGAGCCTGAGCCCGTCTGTCTCGAAGGGCAGAACGGAAGTGGTTCTGCTAACTGGGCTTCACTGCAGGGGATGCTGACAGGTGTGTCGCAGGTAGCCTCTATGATGTGAGCGTCTTCGGAAGAGTTAAGGACCCTCAACACAGCGCCTTTGGGGATCAGCACTGGAGTAGCAACAGGAGTCTTTCTGGTCACTCTGCTTTCCAATTTCCCATCATCACCACAGACAAGCTTGGGACAGATCTGCTGCGGAGCAAGGTGCCCGTTGCTGGTAACACTGCCCTCGTTATGGTTCTGAGGTTTTTGGAGAGGACCCACAGAAGGGCCAGAACTAGGGCCAGGGCCAGGAAGAGAGACACTCATTTCTTGAATACTCTTGGGAGTTGCTTTTGAAGTCAGCTTGGGGGCCTGCCCTATGGAACGTCGCTGAGCACTATTTGCAGACAAAGAGGAAGGCTTGCCACAAGATTCAATTAACTGTGCTATCTTTCTGCGCAGCAGTTCAATGGACTTTATTTTGGTTGTTGAACTATTCCACTTAATGCCCTCAGGCACATTTTCAGATCCAGAGCTCAGAGAAAATACTGACGAGATGATTGGGCCCTCAAATGTGTTACCTGTCTTCTCAGAATTCTTCGGCTGCACAGGCTGATCCCCAGGCTGTTGGGACCTCAGTGTATCTTCCCCAGTGATGTTGATGTGTAAATACTCTTTCTTCTGTGCAGAGGAAACCTGGCTTGTATTCCCTACTGCCTTGTTTTCTATCTGTTTGTCTTCCAGTTTCCCGTCAGGGGAAACCATTGTTTCAGGACAACTAATCCTATTCCTGGCTTCTAAGTCATTTTTACCTACAGGCAGCAAGCCCTTCTCTCCAGAAAAGGGACCCTTCGCAGGCAACGAGGCAAGGGGAAGGAGCTGCTGGCAGTCACTGCGGGAACCCCTTCCATCTTCAGCAAAAGAGAGGGCCGATTTACTCAGGAAAGGGTTGGCTGCTGTTCCAGGCCCACAGGAAACACTGTTTTGTACAGAGGCAGGAGAATGACCTTTTAAGGCAACAGAAGGGAGGGCTCTAGGGGGACACAAACTGTGAGTTTTCTGCAAATCTTTAATTGTATCAGAACCGAGAAAAGAATCTTGAGGACTGTGTATACCAGAATTGGGCATGAAGAAATTGCAAGACTTCACCCACTTCACATTTTTCAGCTGTTTCTGAACCAAAGAGTGCAGACGATCAAGGCCCACAAACTCTCCAGCATTCCCTTCCGCTGCTAGTGACCTCGCTGCTTCCGTAGAGAGCGTTTTTTTCTGTCCCCCCGATCCTTTCTCAGTAGCCGTACACTCGGAAGTACCTCCATCTCCTCTGCCTGTTTGAAGGCGGGGGTTTTCTTCCAATGGAAACAGTTTAAGCACGAGCTGCTGTGTGCCATTGACAACCTTCACATCCATCAGTTGGGCTAGACAGTTGGTGGGGACCACCAGCTCCGAGGGCGCCACGACAGTCAGCGGCATACCTGGCTGCACAGGCTCCTTCGAGGGGGACAGCACTTCCACCTCAACATTCTTATTCCCTAAGAGGCTCACCTCGCTTGGCTCAGACAGGGCCAGTTTGTTGGGAATACACACTACATCTTTTTGGTACTTATTCAGCTCAGGTAACAACATCACACTGTGTGTCCTGTCTTTGTTTGTGGGGAGAGAGAACGGAGATGGCTGGTCTGACAACTTGTTTTGGAAGGCGGCCCTGGGACTGGCGGCCTTTGAGAGTTCCATGCTCTGCTTTGAAACGTTGGTCCTCTTGGGCTCCAGCTTGGCAATCGTTTTGAGCGGCCGTTTGGCACCCGCCCTCTCATGGACCCTCCTCCTGTGCTTGACAATGTAGTCATTGCGAATAGCACCGTAGTCGCAGTACTCACATCGGTAAGGGAAGATGCCGGTGTGCTTCACCAGGTGCCTCTGGAACTCGCCTTTCGTGTAGGAGATGTAGCTGCAGTGAGAACAGATGAACTTGATCTCCTCATGCTGCAGCGTGTGCTTCCGGTACTGCAGCGGGTCCTTCGTGGAAAACCGACACTTATCACAGTAGTATTTGCCTGGCTTGAAGTTCCTAACCTTGAATTTGTTATTTACGGGACTCGAGATGGTTTCTGTCTCATTCCTGACATGAACAGCACCGGGGTTATTGTTCACAAAATGCAGCTGGGTAGGTACCATTCGAAGGCTGCATTTGAAGCAGACGTAAGGGTCTTCCTTCTGGCTCTGCCCAGGGCCCTTCCTCAAGTCTTGAGGAGGGATCTTGTGAACACTTTTGCACTGTACACAAGTAGCAATGGTCATCGTGGCAGCCTCTGCCTCTGAGCCTTGGTACAACAGGGTTTGTGCTTCCTGTCTGTCTGGCCGGGTTGCTCTATTACAATTAGGCTGTTTGGGGGACATGGTCAAAGAACTTGGTCCACCATTCACTTGTGTGGTATACAGTTGTTCTCCGATATCCTTCATCTTCTTTATCTGCATACCCACATAGCCAACTAAAACTGAAGATGTCATTCGATGAAGTCCTCTGCGGACATCCTTCCCGCACACTCAGTGACTGGTGGAGCCGCAGACACTTCTTGGTAATACTTAACAATCAATCATGTTTTGTGTCCTTTCACAGAAAATACGTGAACTCAATATGACTGCTTTCAATCCTGCTTCCAGGCAACACTACAGAAAAAGACCATAAAGCATGATTAGTACAGAGGCTCAAGGTTTAGCTAAGCTACCACTAATTCCACTGTATTGTAATGACTCTGTGGGAACTTCACACACAATCCCCACAGATACTAAACTACTGGGCTGCAGCAACACAAACACAAGCATGTCGGCTAGCCTAAACTAAAAACATTCTCTAGCCCAGACAACTAGCCATCTCCACTCTGGACCGACTGTAAAGCAGAGCTACCTGGAGGAAGGACATCAGTAGTGGCTCAGGCTCACCTTTGACATGGGAATGTTTTGTTCAATTGACAATGAGTACATTCTAGCAACTTCACAGGTAGCTTCATATGACCCTCACAAAACATCGTAAAGACACTGCCAACTCAGTTTGGATGTGTGAGTTACCAGGTGGTGGAGCCAGGGCTTATGATCAGTTGTTCACACATGCACCTACATTATGTCAATTCTCATTCACATACCCACTTCGCTTGCACAAGTGGTGAGGCCAGCAACACTGACTCAAACACAGTGATTTCTTTACCATCTTCCGGGGCCTCCATCAAGTGTCAGGCTCTGTCTGTAAGCTGCAGGGCAGTGGTCAAGAGATGGCTCAATGGGTAAATACACTTGGTGCCACCACTGATGGCCTGGCTTCCACTCCCAGAACCCACATGGCAGGAGAGAATCCATTCCTGAAAGTTGTTCCCTGACTGCCACACATGTTCTGTGGCATGTGTACACATGCAATGAATTTAAAAATGGAAGTATCACTGTCTTGCACTTATGAAGCCCACATTTGGGGGTGTGGTTCACACATTTAGTTGTCAAATGACAGTTAAAACAAAACAAAACAAAGCCCAAACTGGTAAAGAAAAATCAAAAAGCACGGTGAAGAGGATAGGGAGCGCTCATGTGAGGAGGCAGCGGGACTGGGTGGAAGGAGGGCATCCAGGAAATGCCTGAAATAGGGAAGTCACATCTGTATACAGACTTGTGACAGCCCGGGACTGAGTTCTCTGGGAGTCTAGAAAAAAAGGATGTGTCAAACAGAGAGAAGGCCAAGATCTGTAGGAAGTGGGCCTGGAGCACTGGGAGAATCATCAGTGGATTGAGGTGGGGGCTGTAGGATGGTCAGAATGGGACAGAGCTTCACAGGATGGTAGCTCCTCCTGTATATGGGACAGAGAGCTGGGAGAGAGACTGGATCAATGGAATGACATGCTCTGACTTATATTCCAATAGTGTATAGCTGATCTGGGAGGACTACAGCCTACAAAGGACTAAATGGAAGCCATGGACCATGATGCCTTGGATTAGAACAGGGGAGGAAACACAGATCTTCTAGAACAAGTAAGATCTTACATGTTCATGCACATATTACACATCGGTTGACAATATACAATATATAGACACTTTACTCAGAAGATACAAACTAGGAGCCCAACAATACTTCTTGCTTGGAATCTGCTGGAAGCTGGTCTTTCATGATCTTAAACAAACAAACAAAACCCATATCATCTGAGCAAATTTCCCCATTTTCATCTGTCAATGAGGACCATGGACACTTCATGCAGTCTCACCCTCAGAGCTGCAAGGATGATTGTCTCCACAGGGCAGCAGGCACACAGACATTCAAGTGCTGGGTGATGGGCAGGAAAGTGAGGGAGAACCCCGCAGCTCCTTCCGGCAAAGGATGGTTAAGGCAACAGCTACACAAAGCCGGTCTGAAAGCCCAGCTCAGGGCAGCCACATTCAGATCTGGCATAAAACCCTTTAAATGCAGCTTTGAAAAACAATGGAGACCCCACAGTTAAGGACAAGCTGTGATTTCTTCTGCAGTACTCTCTTTCCTGTCCAGCTCTGGTGAATGATGGTTACCTTCTCCCAAAGCAACTACCATTATGCAGCCAAGCCCTGATACCGGGTTCAGCATCAAATAGACAGGCCTTGGGGGCTGCAAGCGCTGTCCTCTCCAAGTTCAAGCATATACATATGCCAGAGGACCACGACTTGCACAGGACACATGAATGCTCCCAATTGGCAGCAGAGACCAGCCTTTCTACTCTGCTGTAGCCTGGTGTAGATGTAGGGAGGCTTTTCAGGGGCATCAGTAGGGGAAAAAGACACACTCTTTACTTTCCAGATCCATAAATGGCACACGTGAAAGGTGACCCCTAGCACTTCTGCCACATACAAAGTGACCTCATGTAGTGACCTATTTGTACCTGTTTGCTCATCTATAGGGCACAAGCCTGGTCTAGGTTCCTAAGCCTGAGGCTGTTGGTCTCGGAAATCAGACTTTATAATCTAAGGACATGTTTAACATGTTCTCCCCAACAACTTCATGCAGATGCCTTTAATTGCAAGCAGGGCCTGGAAAACCAGAGCCATAGAATGCCGAGGCAGAAGTCAGGGAATAGGGCTCATGTTCAGTGGTCCTGAAGCTGGAGGAGCCTATGGGCCATGCAAACACAGACATTCCTGTGATGTATTCCCTCTCAGGAGATGAGGCTGTTAAAGTAGCCTCGGCTAAGGCACCGAGGAACACTGACGAAAGTAGCAGCTAAAATTGAGAGCTTCCAGACCTGTTCAAGTCCTTTGAACACCTGTACTTCAGACACACTGGCTCCTCTAAGCTCCGAAATCTTCAGGCGGCATTCTGTTCTCATTGTCAACAATTTACCTTGAAATAAAAATTAAGTCGCTTCCCTGTAACTCAACTTCTGACTTACTCTTGATGGGCCAGCTAATAACCTGTACAGCCTTTCTCTTGCCAGGCAGTTCTTGGTTCTTAGTTCTGTTCCAAAAATCTGCACCCAGTCACTAGGACGATGTCTACTCACATTGACCAGTCTCATAAGCTTTTGACATGGGTTACAGTGGTGCTGGCGGGGATGCTAATTTAAGCCCTTACCCCCCATGGCTTACTCATTGATGGTTTCAATGTTGCACCTCATTACCTGAACATTAACTAGAAGTATTTACTAAAGAACCCCACCTGCAAAGCTTCCTTCAGTGGAAGAACCACACTAACCAGGATTCCATTTATACATGTTCAGTTTTTCATATCTTCATAGCCTTGAAGATTCATGAAAGAAAACAGTTTTTCCATGTTCTTGTCAAGTGATTTCAAAACTTTAAATGGATTTA